>NC_062974.1:6374744-7001562 GCF_023078275.1 Leguminivora glycinivorella | reverse complement strand
CTGTCGTGAATATATCAGGTCACTCGTATTTAATGACCCCCTTACCTCCCTTGTTGCACAATGTACTATTTTGCATTTCCACACAATCAATGTTGTAATGTAACCTATGTCGCACAATGTTATACAGCATTTTAATAACAGACTGTATTGGACTGGGTCAAATATTGGAAACAATATTTGAGCCATTATACACCTACGTTACTTTAATGCCTATCGAATTAAAAAATAATAAAACTCGCTCGCTAAGTGCGTAAATTGCTAATTTATGTGCTTATATCGAAACTTCAAAGGGCCATACGTACTAATATTATAAATGAGAAAGTGTGTGTGTCTGTTTGTTTGTCCGTCTTTCACGGCAGAACGGAGCGACAAATTGACGTGATTTATTTGGTGGAGATAGTTGAAAGGATGGATAGTGACATAGGCTACTTTTTATCTCTTTCTAACTGCTTACTTCTTAAAATAGGGGGGGGTAGAAATTTATATGGAGCATTCCGTAATTTTAGAATTTATCGCGAGCAAAGCCGCGGGCATAAGCTAGTATGCATATAAAAAGTCGTATGATAGACATGCCAAGTGGTAATTCGTAACGTTCCACAGGTTTTAAATGTCCTTTTTTCCGCACTTGTAACGTAATTTACCATTTCATGCTTAATGATTTAAATTCGACAAAAAAATTTGACGCTTTTCGTGATTAGATACTGAAAAGCTCTTCAAACTGATGGGAAAGCTCTATCTCGCTGGAGCTACTTAGCAACTAAAAGCTTGTCTTTTACCACGAAAAGAGGCTTTAAATAATAAATACTTCGCCTCGTAGATACATTAAATTTACAAAGGTACGCAAAATGTGAAATAGTAAGAAATATTTTACAGATTTCTAATAGAAGGTTCTTTGTTCGGCTCGTTAGTGCAATTAGTATTCAAACAAATATTTAAATAGAAAAATGGATTTATTCAGATGAAAGCTCTTCATATAAACAATACTAGGGATTTTGATTAAAATAAGGCATTATATCAATAATTATAACAAAAACATGGACAGCAAGTAAGGTAACGGACCCAATCATGGACAGTTTAAGGAAAATTTTCGCCTGTTTTTGATATTTCACTCATAAATGTAAAAATTCTACCGCTAAGCGTGTTAAATCTTGAATTTCCTATCCTTCTTTTACATTTCAAGCGTATTGCAGAATGGTTACTCCTAATAGTTTCTTCATACTTAACAAATTAAAACTAGGTGTTTTTTCTCCAATTATGGACGGCAGTTCTCCAGTAATGGATCCCCCATTATGGACAGTGAAATAAGTGTAAAATTTTACTTTTAAAGCCAACTGATACTCAATGAGTTAATTTTATATACCATAAATACAATTATTTTGAGTTATTTTAACATAGGATTGTTTCTAGTAAATTTTGGTTTTGTAAATTGTTCCTTGTCCATCATAGGAGGTACGCAGTTTTTCGGTTCCAGTAATGGACACTCGCAAAATAACGCCATTTCTTTATATCTTTGGAGCAACAAACTAGTATGTTTTATACCTTACCTCATGCTTAATGCAGTAAGTAAAACGCATTCAAGTTTACACCGAGTATTATTTTTTTATTATTTTATACATGAACTCAACTCTCTTAGCAACATTACTAAGAATTCGTCTTGATATTTTTTTCAGTAAACTAATGAATTTTATCTTGTCGCCAAATATTTCAGAAATAACCGAATTAATTGAAACTTCAAAATGAAACAGCTCTACAACTCTAGTTTATGGTACATAGCCGTCAGTTTTTAGAAACTAATTTTAGATACTTATTTTTAAGGATTTGTGTTTTTTTGTCCATAATGGCATCACCGTCCATTATGGGCTATTTCACCTTAGGTATCTTTTAAACCCAATTTATATTTAATAAGTCGAATAAAAATATACAAAGTAAATGAGTAGACCGTGAAGTCACTCGTCTAGGTTTCATATTAATTCCATATTAGCAAAGAGTTCAAGTTTGTTTTGAGATTTTTTTTAAAGCAGCTGATTTGAGGGCAAGTAGCGTATTAGAAAGTGGGAACGTATTTAAATAGATTTGAAAGGGATGACTAAAAGTGATAATTCCCTATTTTATTTTGAATATGAAACGCCAAAATGTAATACCTTGAAAACGCACAAAAAGTTCATACTTTATTTAGGATAGCAAAAACAGTAATATAGGTATACTAAAAATATGACTAAATAATTAAAACTATAAAATGTTCATTGATTCGCTGCGCTTTAATACATATTAAAATAATGAGAAAGGAGGCCGCCTCACTTGGCCTCATCTAGGCGAGCCTGGAGGAAGAATCGTGAGATCTTAGGCGATCGAAATCCCTTCCGCGAACCCTTACTGAGGGAGTCCCTACTGAGGAATAACAGTATATCAGAATCATTATTTATCACCATGATTTATGGATTCTTAGTTTCGTATTCAATGTGTTAATACCATGCGGACATTTATCAAAACTAATAATAATCGAGTGGTGACGGGTTAAGAATTTCACCACCCCCTTTCTTCCCGTGGATGTCGTAGAAGTCGACTGTGGGATATGGGTTAAATTGTGGCGTAGGCGAGAGGCTGGCAACCTGTCACTGCAATGCCACAATTTGGATTTCTTTCAACAACTTTTGCCAAGAGGCCCTGAAACTTAGTAGTTCATGTGCTCTGCCTACCCCTTTATGGGATACAGGCGTGATTATATGTATGTATGTAATAATAATATGATCCATTAGCAATCGTTTGCGTAAATTTATTTTTTTATTTATGAAATTAAAGACATTGTTAAATTAAATAACTATGCTATATTACGCTTCTAAAAAAAAATACAATTCTGGAATAGTTTCTAATCCGAAATGTGTTTTATCCGAAATGTGGCGCAATTTTTTATTGTTAAAAAAACATTGTATTTACTTTTCTATAGACATATTTCGGTGAAGGAGAACATCTACGATATTAAAGGTCTTACCCTTCACGTCTCAATAGTCCTGGAACGTCCCGTATATTACAAACATACTTAAATAATTTTTAAGAAAAAAAAAACCGTCGCCTTTCGGGTTCTGGTGAAAGCTACTTGCGAATGTTGGATTATGTAGAAATGTGTAAGTATTTTTTAAAACTGCTTTTAATGCTTTAATTATTAGATGGAAACACAAATGAATATATGTATAACGTTAAGGTTTGAGGAGTTTCCTCAATTCCTCATGAATCCGATTATATTATAAGAAATCGAAGCTTGACAAACTTTGACTTCAAAACATATGCTTAACAAACATAACTAAATAAATGTCACTGTTCTGAACTTAAATGCATGCTTTTCTTACAAAAATACCAAAGTCACTATGAGTGTGCCGTTCAGGTTTGAGGAGTTTGGTTCTGGCCATCATCAGCAGTTCCACTGCACCAAATGTCACTGTTCTGGACGAAAGTGCATGCTGTTCTTATAAAAATACCAAAGTCACTATAAGTATGCCGTTCAGATTTGAGGAGTTCGGTTCTGACCATCATCAGAAATTCCACTGCACCAAATGTCACTGTTCTGGATGAAAGTGCATGCTGTTCTTATAAAAATGGCAAAGTCACTATAAGCGTGCCGTTCAGATTTGAGGAGTTTGGTTCTGGCCATCATCAGCAGTTCCACTGCACCAAATGTCACTGTTCTGAACGAAAGTGCATGATGTTCTTATAAAAATACCAAAGTCACTATAAGCGTGCCGTTCAGATTTGAGGAGTTCGGTTCTGACCATCATCAAAAATTCCACTGCACCAAATGTCACTGTTCTGGACGAAAGTGCATGCTGTTCTTATAAAAATGGCAAAGTAACTATAAGCGTGCCGTTCAGATTTGAGGAGTTTGGTTCTGGCCATCATCAGCAGTTCCACTGCACCAAATGTCACTGTTCTGGACGAAAGTGCATGCTGTTCTTATAAAAATACCAAAGTCACTATAAGCGTGCCGTTCAGATTTGAGGAGTTCGGTTCTGACCATCATCAGAAATTCCACTGCACCAAATGTCACTGTTCTGTACGAAAGTGCATGCTGTTCGTATAAAAATACCCAAGTCACTATAAGCGTGCCGTTCAGATTTGAAGAGTTCCGTTCTGGCCATCATCAGCAGTTCCACTGCACCAAATGTCACTGTTCCGTACCTAAATGCATGCTGTTCCTTTATTAACACAAATATCACCATATGTATGCCTTTCAGATTTGAGGAGTTCCCTCGATTTCTCCAGGATCCCATCATCAGAACTGGGTTCTGAGAAAAATGGGACCAATCTGTATGTATATACATTCAATAAAAAAAAAAAATTTCAAAATCGGTCCAGGAACGACGGAGATATCGAGGAACAAACATAAAAAATAAAAAAAAACATACAGACGACTTGATAACCGTCCTTCTTGAGATATGAGGCGACGGTTAATAAACTAAAAAATAATTTTCTCGGTTTTACTCGAAAGTGGGTTTCTTCCAGTTACTTACAATTAAGCAATTAAGAGCGCTATGACAAAAAAAGGCGATATATTGTAAAATGTACAATATTTATCGGCAAAATTGTACACTTTACTCATACTAAAAGACAGTAAAAGTACTTGTTTCAGTTAGAAAATCTAATTAACTGTCGGTTCATTAAAAAACATATGGAAGAAAAAGCTTTTTCAATTAGTAATGATTTTTTTTCTGATGCTCGTTTCGGAGCTCTTATTATGTACAATTTGATAAGCTCACTCTCATAAATGCGGTAAATTTAAATTCCTAATATCTTGTACTTTAGGCCCATTAATAGTTATTTGTTATACAAGGGGGCAAAGTTGTATTTTAACGCCGAGTGTTGAATTGAAAAACGAGCAAGTGAAAGGATTCTATAGTTGAACCACGAGCGAAGCGAGTGGTTCGAGAATAGAATCCTGAACTTGCGAGTTTTTTAACACACGAGAAGTAAAATACATTTGCACCCGAGTGTAACACAAAACTTTTCCCCTCACTATAGCGAGGAAACTACAACGCAAAAAATGCGTTTATCACTGATTCCAGTAGTTCCACAGGTGGTAAATCATCTTTATTACTAGATTTACCTACTTTTATCAATTTTAAAACAGTTAATTTGACTATATTCAAGGTCAAATTACTTTACCCACTAGTGGATAAAATGCGTTTTTACCCGCTGCTATTAAAGGACAAAACACGTGTTTCCGAGCTAGGGAGGGGAAAACAATATTTATCATTTAATCCTTTGAAATTGAGAAATTGAAAGTAAAACGAACTCAATTTTGTCTTGAAAAGTTTCATGAAAATCGGTCCACTAGGTCGCGGTCGGGGGTTTTTTCAAAATTTTAATTTTGTGGTTAGGTTAGTTCATTATGTCGTTTACCACTGACTTTCGAACGGCGTTCGAAAGTCAAAAATCGATCCCCTGATGCTTTTCGTAAGAAATCTCCTTGTAATATGCGGGTTTCGGAAACTTGTTGTTTCGGAATTAGTAAGTTAGACATCCTTTTTAACCCCCGACGCAAAAACGAAGGGGTGTTATAAGTTTGACGTGTCTGTCCGTCTGTCTGTCTGTCTGTCTATCTGTTTGTCTGTCTATCTGTGTGTGTGTCTGTCTGTGGCATCGTAGCTGCCGAACGAATTTTTTTTTTTTTTTTTTTTTATACTACGTCGGCGGCAAACAAGTATACGGTCCGCCTGATGGAAAGCGGTCACCATAACCTATGGACGCCTGCAACTCAAACAGTGTCACATGCGCGTTGCCACCCATTAGAAACTTGTACATTCCCTTTTGCTGTGTTAAGTAAGTACACAGCAAAAAGGAGTGTACAAGTTCCAAGGAGGGTTCGGGTTGCCGACGACTCAAAGGACAATAGACGGAACAAGTTAGTCCCGTAAGTCCTCCCGAATGAACCGATTTCGATTTAGTTTTTTTTGTTTGAAAGCTGAGTTAGTCAGGAGTGTTCTTAGCCATGTTTCATGAAAATCGGTCAACTATGTCGCGGTCGGGGGTTTTTTCAAAATTATAATTTTTTATATTAACACTTTTAACTGCGAGGAGAATAAAATGCAGGACAACTTGTATACTGATGCGTAAACCCATTTTTTTGCCAAAAAAAAATAGCAATAAGCTTATTCTTTACGATTTTTTTGCATAAATCTCGGTGCAACAAGCGCTGACGTTACAAAGTGCTGGTTTTTATAGTAGGGGGAAATTAGCTAAAATTACGGCATAATTAATGGAAGGTTTTTTTAAATTGAAATATGTACGTTATAGACTGAAGTTATTTTTCATCAACCCTCCCCACTCCTCCCCCCTCTGCGTCACCCCTCTACCCTCCCTTAAAGTGCCGAAAATGCGGTTTTTCTCGATTTCTGACAAAACTGTTGAAGATACAGAAAAAGCGCGTAGGAACGAAGTAATCCTTAATAAATTTACTACAAATCATTCATAAACACTTTGGTTCTAGCACTTATAGTTTTCGCGTGATCCGTCACGAAAGTTGGTCCTTTGCTGCAATTTTCTTTAATGAATGTTAAGTTTTCGCCCAAAATTCTTACGAAATCGTCGAAATTTGTTTGATATGACTAAAATATTGTAACCCATGACTAAAATAAAATTAAGGGGGAAAAATCACTACCATGGGTAGAATTTCCAATATGTCTTGGAATTCCAGTAACTATTTAAGACGTAATATTTTCACGGTAGTAGTCGCTAGGAGTACCATTGATCCATATAGTATATCGATGACTGGGGATGAGCTTTTGGTAGCTGTTGGTAGAGCCCTGGAGTTTCAATCCAGTAGCCGTGAGTTCAAGTTCCACCCATGGTAGTGATTTTTCCCCCATAAATTCATTTTCAGTTTATAATATTTTAGTAATATCAAACAGATTTCGTAAGCAATTTGGGAGAAAACTTAACATTCACTAAAGAAAATTGCAGCAAAGGACCAACTTTCGTGATGGATCACGCGAAAACTATAAGTGCTAGAACCAAAGTGTCAATGAATGATTTGTAGTAAATTTATTAAGGATTACTTTGTTCCTACACGTTTTTTCTGTATCTTCAACGGTTTTGTCAGAAATCGCGAAAAACCGCATTTTCGGCTATTTAAGGGGGGGAAGAGGGGTGACGCAGAGGGGGGAGAGATGGGGAGGGTTGATGAAAAATAACTTCGGCCTATAATGTTCATATCCTAATCAAAAAAAATCTTCCATTAATTATGCCAATATTTTCATACATAACTTTCCAGAAGCAACGTACTATTTAGGGTTCCGTAGCCAAATGGCAAAACGAAACCCGTAGTTTCAAAAACGAAATTTACGATATTTAAACCGTTTGAACGAGATCCTCTTGGTATATCTATAAATGATATACTTAGGTACGAAAGTTCAGGTTCGGATGGGCCCGTCACTAACCATCGTCCTTAATAATTAGTTTTGCGCCCTAGTGATATGAACTAGGCTTGCAACACAAAACGTAAACAAGTCTATTTACCCAGCCAGCTGATCGCCCGCCACAACAGTAGCGTACTACGGCGTAGCGGCGCTACGCCCACGCGTAGCTCGTAGCAGTCTCGCGTAGACCAATTAAGGTCACCCTCCAACTTTATAGTGCTCCTATTGTACGGGTGTTTCTGAAGAATGGGTTGATTTAAGATTTTCAATAGATGTTGAAAACCGGTCGGATTTTGATATTTGCCAGTCGCTTTTCGGTGAAGGAAAACATCGTGAGGAAACCGGACTAATTCGAATAAGGCCTAGTTACCCTTCGGGTTGGAAGGTCAGATGGCAGTCGCTTTCGTAAAAACTAGTGCCTACGCCAAATCTTGGAATTAGTTGTCAAAGCGGACCCCAGGCTCCCATGAGCCGTGGCAAATGCCGGGATAACGCAAGGAGGATGATGATGATGTTGAAAACCGGTCTGACCTAGTGGGTAGCCCTACCTGCGACACCAAAGAAGCTCTGTTCGAATCCCGATAAATGTATAAATTTATACCTGTGTGATGAGTGAGGAATGCAAATATTTGTGGCCGTGTTTATAGAGATAATTTGAGAAATACTTCAAATTTCGAATAGTAGCCAGTCATTTTAAACAATAATTTAAACAATTTTAAACAATGTATTCTATAACCACAAAACTAAAATTTGAAAAACCCCCGACTGCGACATAGTAGACTGATTTTCATGAAACATGGCTAAGAACACTCCCGACTAACTCAACTTTCAGACAAAAAAACTAAATCTTAATCGGTTCATCCGTTTGGGAGCTACGGTGCCACAGACAGACACACACACATCCAGACAGACAGACAGACACGTCAAACTTATAACACCCCGTCGTTTTTGCGTCGGGGGTTAAAAACAGTGTAGCAAACAGAAAGCAGAGCAGAATACGTGTAAAACATTTATTCAAACAAACATTTTCAGCTGTAACGTCAGAGTTTATTAAAATTCCCGCCGCGTTTCCGCCTGCAATTCCGCGGATACCTTTACTATCCCACCATGAGTTCATACTTTACTCGATTGCCAACATGTCACGGAAAATGTATGTTATTTTTGGTTCTTGTCGTTGCGTTATACCTAATTAGTAACTTTAATTAGTTATACTCTCACTCAACATTCTGTATATTTATAACATGTAAAATGGTGCAATAAAGAATATTTACTTACTTACTTAATTCTGATTTATGGGCAGTGCCCGACAACTTTGTAGATAGCCACGTCAGCAAATTTTAATTGATCCTATTTTGTTACTAACGTTTAGTAATATTTTCGAGATTTTCACACTTTTTAAAATTTTAATACTACCTAAAATTTTAAAAAGTGTGAAAATCTCGAAAACCAGGCGACTTTTACTAAACCTTAATGTCGATTTTCTGGACCAGTATAAGGTGCCCTCTTGGTGGTTAAAAGGTTGTTCATTAATTACCGGGCACCCGCTATACAGGATAATTGTTGTAATTAAAAAAATATAGATACTAGAGAACCTTGATGACGAAATAAAACTTACTAAAATCTCAATTCATCAAAAAAATCTTGGTAACAAAATAGGAATAATAAACTTTTCGAGAACTGTTGTTATATTACATTAGGACACTTTGTTCGAATCTCGTTTATTTCCTTTCTTTTAGTGAATATTTTAATTATATGATTTTGACTCTTGGAGACCCTATACATCTCTAAGGAGAATTAGATTAAGTATACATTTTATCTTTGTTTGTGACATTTAGAGTCATTTGCACCTCTAAAGTAATTTTAGACTTTTTTTGTATCTGTACTTTCTAGTGTAGTTCTTAGTTGTAATTCATTTGATATTTAGAGACCTTATACATCTCTAATTAATTGTAGAAGAGTTATATTTTAGTTAGAACAGAATTAGTAGTATCAATTGTAATTTCAATTCAATTTTCCATCTTTTCTAAACATATACATGTGACGTGTACAAGTGCCCCTGTGGCCTATTTGCTGAATAAATTATTTTGATTTTTTTAAATTTGATTTCTTGTAATCGGTTATTGCGCTGTTCACTTCCACCATAATAATTATTTTATACAATCGTGATCTGAGTGGCCTAATAGTACGGTACGAGAGTGAAAAGCTTGATTATATCACTATTGTATACAATACTTTTTCTATGAGTCAATCAAGAGTCATCAGAGTGATGGCAGATGGACTAAAATGTTAACAGAATGGTGGCCGCTCACAGATATAAGAAGCGCTTGGCATCCGTTAGCTCGTTGGGTGGACGACATCCGGAAAATTGCGGGTCACAACTGGATGAGACTAGGTCAGGACCGGGACAAGTGGCGCACTAGAAGAGAGGCCTATGCCCAGCAGTGGGCGATAAAGGGCTGATATGATGATGATGATAACGAACAATATTATTATCATCATTCAAGTTATAGTTAATCTTAAATGATAAAAAAATGTGTTTCAAATGCAGAAAGTATTGCCAGGTGTCGCAAAATAGTATAGAACTTATATGAAGTTCTATTTTTGAAATTATTATATTTGTCTACGGAAAATTATAATGAAATATTATAGTTGTCAAGTGTCATAGACTATCTAACACTGATAAGTTAGCACTTATAGTTTAGTCTGTGCCGTATGGTGTCCTAATTGACAAATTAAAGTCGACGAGTAGAAAAACTACGTTCTTGATATCTAGTCACAGACCATCTCAACTATATACTAGACGCAACATTCAAGCCAACTCAAAGTCACCACCAATATGATTTTCCGTAGTAATTTAGAATGTCAAGGATCCCAAACTTACAGGCGGTATTGAACCCTTAAGTTTAAAGAGAAACTTCGCCTCCTTATGTGTGTACAATGGGTTGTGTTCTGAGGAACTGTTTGACATGATGCCAACGTCCACTTTTCATCATCGCACCGCTCGCCATCGACAGGGCGCTCATCCACACACATTGCAACCTAAGTGGTCGCGTACCGTGCGGTTTCAGAGGAATTTCCTCCCTCGAACGCTCCGGCTGTGGAAGTGGAATGAGCTCCCTGCCGAGGTATTCCCGATGAACTAAGGTATGGGGTTCTTCAAAAAAGGAGTATACAAGTTTCTAATGGGTCGGCAACGCGCATGTGACACCCCTTGAGGTGCAGGCGTCCATAGATTACGGTGACCGCTTTCCATCAGGCGGACTGTATACCTACCTGTTTGCCACCGACGACGTGGTATAAAAAAAAGTATGGCGGCGCAATCGGTTGATCCGGTTGTGTCAACGTTCACAACCAGAACTCGTGTAATTTAGGAATATTTTATTAAAAATGTGTTTTATGGTTGAAGCTGGGTTGTTCTACACCCTGTTTTTATTGAATTCCGTTAACTTTAAGGGATGGTTCTTTAGATCAAATACAATTAATTTATCTAAGAAATTAGCATCTTAACGCTTACGGTTATCGAGTTATTAAAAAAATAAAAATAATTACTGAACACGTGTGTGACAGGCTGACAGCATTTAACACTTCCCTTCCCAATGTTATTTGTTTTGACATGTGCCGTCAATCACTTGACACTAACTTGAATATTATTCTTAAGGGTCTGTCACACTAATTAAATAAAACTAAAAGTGATATAAGGTGCATTAGGTTAATTCCGAATGACAAAAATGCTCTGGTAATTCCGAAAGGGGAATCTTAATATGATGGAAATAATGGTGATTTTTGTGCGACTTTCAAAATTAGACGACTTTCGGAATTACCCAAGTGCACCTTACAGGATGGTTCCTGATAACGAACCTAACGACATCGACATCGAAGTCGAATTTAACGGAAAACAAAAAAAAACACGGTGTATACAGGTACTATGTAATGGTGTAAGATGCTACTCAATAGGCTAATTGATTCTTTCTTTAAAGTTTGTCTTATATTATTAATTATTGTCCAATTAACCGAAAAAAATATCACCATATTTTATTATGACTTGTAAACCGCAAAAAACATTTTTAATGTATACTTTTACGTAATCTGTCAAAACAACATCAGCCATGTCATCTATAGATTATCTGTGAATGAAGTCATTCAGTACGAAAACAACACTTTGTGACATTTAATTACACTTTAAGTACGAGGCATAAAGGTCATTATGTCAGTGATTGATTCGACATAAAGTTGGTTCGTTTACTATGACGTCACTACACGACCGACAGCGTTTTCTGTGACCAAAATTTAAAATTAAAAATACGAGGTAATTTCAAATTGTTTAATGCTGTGAAATATCAATTAAATAGTGTATTGCGTAATGTCAGAATGAGAGATTACATCGTGCTCATTATCATAATGCTAAGGGATTAATTCTATGTTTACGCCAATATGCTTTGAATTCGTGTGTAATATCCGTAATATCAAACACGTGTCTGAGAGATATTCATTACGAATTACAAGACTGATGTTTTAGAATATCTTAGCCTAGACCTAGAGTAAATGTCACGGAACATTCATTGTACATTATGGTTTAACTGAACAGCGCCCCCAAACGAATTATACATCAACTTTTGACGACCGGTCTGGCTCAGTCGGTAGTGACCCTGCCTGATAAGCTGCCGGTCCTGGGTTCGAATCCCGGTAAGGGCATTTATTTGTGTGTTATTTGTGTGATGAGCACAGATATTTGTTCCTGAGTCATGGATGTTTTCTATGTATATAAGTATGTATTCATCTATTTAAGTATGTATATCGTCGCTTAGCACCCATAGTACAAGCTATGCTTAAGTCCACAGCATATCATAGCAGCTATCTCTCTCTGCCGCAGTAATCAAGAAGAGAGATAAAAAGAGATAACTGTGTATTACATTACATTTTTACAACACATATAGTTCTACTTTACCGCCCTAGAGTGGTATTTAGTAATTGCCGTGCCTATGTCGTAAATTAAAAAGGTAATATACGTACAAACATCGGTGAATAGTGGCAATATATTCGTAAAACAGCAATTCCCGTCAACTTTGTACAAAAATTAAGGGAAAAGTTAAATTTGTTTTTATTAATTCCTATTTTGTTACCAAGATTTTGTTGATGAATTGAGATTTTATTAAGTTTTATTTCGTCATTAAGGTTCTCTAGTATCTATATTTTCTTAATTATAACAATTATCCTGTAAATATCTTACGAAAGTCGAATTATATTACTAAATGTTGGTAACAAAATAGGATCAATTAAAATTTGCTGACGTGGCATTGTACAAAGTTGACGGGAATTGCTGAAAAAATAAAATAACGAAAACAAAGCAATGAGATTATTTTCACTCAGTCACCTACTCCTACCCTCTTATACATAAACGTTCACTAAAGTTATCAAGCCGATAAAGTTCGTTTGTCCCTTTCTACACACATACGTAAGAAAGGGACAAACGAACTTTATCGGCTTGATAGCTTTAGAGAACGTTTATGAATAAGGGGGTAAATGTTGAGCTCATATATTACGTACTGTAAAACTTAAGTGATACACGTGCCAATAGATAACGGCGAAACTCGTGTCAATTTACACATATTAGTCCCTTTGTCGAGGCTGTTTTGTGGTTTATAAGCGGCGTCTTACGTTTGTGAATTCGATGTAACGCGAATCAGTCGAATTGTGACACCCATTATAACCCGGGAGACATACAAACCAATTTTATTTTAAGTACAGTCAAGTTCATAAGAATGTGCACAATTTATTCAAATATTCGGTCCACAATGTCGCGGTCGGGGGTTTATTCAAAATTTTAATTTTGTGGTTAGGTTATTTAGACTTAGCTAGTCGATGCGGCTCGAGCCGCAGTAATCCTGCGCACGCGCTACGGGTCTCGTACCTTCGCGGGGGTTCTATGATGGGGTTTGAGCTCACTTCATCACGCACATTATTTGTTACCATCTGTAATATTAAGAGTGATCACACACTGTCTGTATGTAATTATTCTATTTTAACTCCCGTGTGGTGACGGGATAAGAATTTCACCACTCCCTTTCCTCCCGTGAGCGTCGTAGAAGTCGAATGTGGGATATGGGTTATGTTGTGGTGTGGGCGATGAATGGCAATCTCTCACTGTTATATCATAATCCTTTTTTTTGCCGAGCGAGTAAGCGAACATAAAGTACATAATAACTTCTGTTAAATGGGAGCACCTGTAATATTAAATTGCTTCGCCAGGAATCTCAAAACCGACTAGATTATAATACGAATAACTTTAACCATAGCAAATACGTTTTGCAGACAAGTTGTCCGATCATTAGCCAGGTTCCGCTTCGGAATCGTCGCTATTCGAACTTATAATGCAGTTGTCGGATTCTGTTACACCTTACGATGCTTCTGTAATAAATGGAGGGTTTCTAACTGTGAGCTATTGTACCATTTGCAATCCATGCGTTTTTATAAGTTATGTTCTTCCTTTAAACACACCCCAGAGGCCCATTTCTCGAAGCTACAAGTTTTTTTTTTTATTATAAATGGGCTTACTCTTGACCACAGACTAGCCAAAGTTACAATTTACAAGTGATTGTCAATGTCTAATATAAAAAGTTGGAAAAGTCAAAACTGAAAGTTACAAGTTACAAGCGGAAGTCTCTTTCCAACTTGTCATATTAGACATTGACAACCAATTGTAAATTGTAACTTGTAGCTTCGAGAAATGGGCCCAAGGTCTTAGCTTATATGTATACACTAAAACGCTCATGGAGATTCCACAAAGGAAACGAAATCAAGGCTGCCAGTTTTTTTGGAGACGACTTTTGTCTCTCCACTTCAATCAGCCAGGTTGCTGTTCTGATAGGAAAACGTTCATCTTGTTTGGTTTGGCTACCCGATGTCACATTTCGATGTCGCAAAGAGTCGTACAACGAAGGTATTTGATCAATTTGATCTATGAAATCCTGAAGAAAAGCCAGGCGACATAGGGACCACATTAAACCAGTGAGCTCAGGAATGTTATGAAAGTAAAAGAAGCGAAAGAGGTATGTCAGGATTCTCAAGATCGTAGCAAGTGGAAATCGGGGGCCTTCCCTTCCGAGAACAGGCGCGTGTTTTCAATAAGTGGTTATGTTTGTACGGATTTCATAGAAAAATAAGCTATAGTGCAAAGAAAATCCGACGTCGCTTGTTGTAAACAGTATTGCCGACCAGTGCCGGTGTATCGGGGCAGAGGATTAAGTTTTAATCGTCCGGACGGCCGACTTACTGTGCGCTACGAATGCAGTCGAGAGTAAGTAATTGGAACAAAACAAATTTTCAGGACTTTTATTAAATGTTGAGTATTTATTAGTTTAATTTTTAAATCAAACGTGACATGACGTGAGACTAGTTAAGACTACATACTTGATACGTGTTAATTAATGAATAATTTACTATTTAATAATTTATCTTTAACCATCATAAAATATCTTTAACCGTTATGTTTGTATGTTTGATATATATATATATATATATATATATATATATATATATATATATATATATATATATATATTGTCCTCCTTTCGGCCGTTGTTGATCAGGCTAAAATCCGCATCAATTGTTGATCTGCCTTTACGGGCCTGTTACTAAGGAAGTTTTGATTTTATCGTGCTAATATTAGTATATATTAATTCTCCTCCTTGCGACGCTGTGCCTAAGTGTGCCACAAAGCCTCTAACTCGTCACGCACTGGCACGGCGGTTGTTGATCTTGTAACCGCCTTTTTTTTTACACATAATAATACTTTGTTGATCAATGTAAACATTTCTTGATCAACATTTACTGCGGAATCTAGTATTTTTAAAACGGCGCGGCGCAACGGCAACGTCGCAAAAATGAAACGGAAGTATATTGAAGTGCGATGGGGCTACGTACGCAAGTTTACTGCGCTTTCTGACTTGGTCTGTCATTAGTCTATTTTCGTGCAGTGGATATGTTTTGCAGTTGGATTTGGGTTGGTTAGAAAAATGGAAGACACAACAAGTAAGTAACTTTAATTTGAATTAAAGTACTATACATATTTTATTGAATGTTAGCTTTATTTTTAACCGACTTCAAAAAAGGAGGAGGTTCTCAATTCGACTGAATGTTTTTATTTTTTATTTTTTTTGTATGTATGTTATTCGATATCTCCGAGAATCATGGACCGATTTTCAAAATTTATTTTTCATTCGATCAGGTATAACCCCGAGATGGTCCCATTGGCACCAAGTCGAGGTCTGATGATGGGATCTTGGAGAAATCGAGGGAACTCTTCAAATGTTATAGGCACATGTAATGTTTTTAGTGTATTTTTCAAAGGTACACCAGTATCTACGCCTGATGGTGATAACTTTATGTGGCTGAGCTGATGATGGAAGGTCAACTCCTCAATGGTTAGGAGTTAAAGGATAATTCTTTCACTACTGTACATATATTCGGACTGATACATAGAATATCAATAGGAACCACTAAAAATCAACAAATAAATAAACTTTTTAACAAAAAATAAAACCGCCTTCAAAAATAAGCGCGTTACAAAACACGGAGAAACTAAAAAGCAAAAAATAATAAACCTTTGAATTCCGATTTCTTATCGGATTGCAATAATCTAAACATCCAAATTATAAACAAATCAATTATTTTTGGAGTCGGTGCCAGCCTGCGTATGGTTGGGTGGTGCAAACAGGAAATAGCAAGGCGATGAACAGGTCTGGTACCGACTACAAAAATAATTGATTTGTTTATAATTTGGATGTTTAGATTATTGCAATCCGATAAGAAATCTGAATTCAAAGTTTATTATTTTTTGCTTTTTAGTTTCTCCGTGTTTTGTAACGCGCTTATTTTTGAAGGCGGTTTTATTTTTTGTTAAAAAGTTTATTTTCGTAATTTACGAATACAACAACCAAACACCGTCGTGTTTGGGTTTTTTAGAATTGCCTCAATTATTATAAGTTGACCATGGGAAGGAAAGTACAGTCAGCCAAAAAGCTTGTGTCAAAAATGAAATTTCTGTTAGAAAGCTTACTTGTTGTATGAAATGTCTAATTTTTAACCCCCGACGCAAAAACAACGGTTTGTTATAAGTGTGACGTGTCTGACTGTCTGTCTGTCTGTCTGTTTGTCTGTCTGTCTGTCTGTGGCATCGTAGCTCCTGAACGGATGAACCGATTTAGATTTCGTTTTTTTTTTTGTTTGAAAGCTGAGTTAGTCGGGAGTATTCTTAGCCATGTTTCATGAAAATCGGTCCACTATGTCGCGGTCGGGGGTTTTTTCAAATTTTTAATTGTGTGGTTATAATCGCTGTTGCTTTATAATCCTCTTCACAATCGATTCGAGGTTAAAGATAGGCTTAAATTTTTGCACCTTTATGTAATGGAATAAGATGAAAAAATGTAAACATTTATCTTTGATCAAAAATATGTAGGTACCATGTACACTGCCTATTCGCAATTTCCGACTTATTAAACAGACTAAAACCATTCACTTTTTCTAGGTGCCTGTTCAAATACCAGGATTATGTCACCAATATTAGACCCTGATTCACTATCTGAAACATCTTCGATAGTGCCAATTGCGAAGGAAATTAAAATAAATACCTAATATAGATATACTACGTGATTACGCAATGATTCGGGATTCTGAATCTGAAACTGATGTCGATATGCAGGTGGGTACTACCTATTTATGCTAAGTAACCTCTTAAAAGTAGGCACAATGCTATGTACAGTTAGTTTGAAGACTAACAATTTTAAAGTCAACAAAAATGCACGCGTTACTTATTAGACAACTGGCGATGGCGCCAAAAGTTTTGTATGGTGCCATTTGCCTACTTGGCTTGGACTAACAATTTTAAACCCGACTTAAATGCGCGCTACTTGGTTCGGGAGAATAGATCACAGGCACTGTAAAGCCTGGCAGGCCTATGCAGTTAGGCATCAGGGTCTGTGAAATGCGTAATGTTGGCGCGTGAGCGGCGGCGGTGCTGCGCTGCTTCTGTGATTGACTTCGTTTTTATGTTTTCAGTTACTTGTTGAGCTTATATTATTGTCATTATTGAGTGATTAGATAAATAAGTTAAATAAATGTTACAATTGAAGAATGACGTTTTTATTAACGGGGAAAGGGTACGTCAAAGTTGGTATTTTTACCAAAACCAACGCCTGACTTGACTTCCTGGATATTTCTTATATAATTAAGTCACACAAAATACAGTCTCAAAGATCGATGCACAAAACACATTCGTTGTACTTACAGTCTTCATCAGATATATCAGGCCCCGTAGCCAAATGGCATTTCTCCGACGCCAAACGAAAACGAAACGTAGTCCGGCTCTGTCTCGCCAATATGCAAGAGCGATAGGGATAGATATCTACTAGCGTTTCGTTTCGTGAGCGTTTCGTAAGCGTTTGTGCCATTCGGCTACGCAACCAGAGATGCAAAGGCCCTCATAAGACTCTAAGGCAGCGTCCACGCTCATGAGACGCATGTCTTGCGACGCGGAACGGACGTCTCCGCCACGCCGCCCGAATGTAATTCAAAAAACGTCTCCTCAGTACATTTTGTATAGGAAGGACGTAAGACGCGTCCCAGGCGGCGTGGCGGCGGCCTGGCGTGCGCCGCACCGCCGCAAGACTTGCGTTTCATGAGTGTGAATGGTCCCTAACGCCTTGGTAATAGAGGCGTGTTCAGATATTTGTGAGCGCCTTCACAGCTCTGATATATCTGATGGCGACTGTAGGTTATTCTCATACAATAAATTATATTGTTAGTGCTAGGCTTGTATTGTAGGTACATACATATTGTACTTGTAGCATACCTACTGTGTACTTTGTTAAACTAGCCAGTCCACACTAACACCGGTTGGTGCACATTACACATTATGAAGAGAAAAAATTAAGTAATTATAATGAATAACAAAACGATTTTTAGGGTTCTATACCTACCAAAGGGTAAAACGGGAATCTATTACTAACACTACGCAGTCCGTCCGTCTGTCACTAGGCTGTTGTATCTCATGATCCATGATAATTAGTCAGTTGAAATGTTCACAGATGATGTACTTTTGTTGCTGCTAAAACAACAAGTACTAAACAGATAATAAAATCAATATTTAAGGGGTTCCATAAAAAAACCATTTGTTTTTTTCGCTGTACTGAAAACATAAGAAAATTTATAATTAAAGGGTCTTCCATACAATAAACATAATTTTATTGCCGTTTTTGTAGATAATGGCACGCAACTCTTCGTGCGCGAGTCCGACTCGCACTTGGCCGGTTTTATTTTTATTATTGTGGCTCAGAAATACGAAGCTATATCTTTAGGCTAGCCTTTTTAGGCAACCCTAGGCACGCCACGTAAATATTAACATAATGTTCGATTTCGGTTCGATTCGGATTCGAACTGAGGAGCTTCAGCTTCATAGACAGCGTCACTACCCACTAAGCTAACCGGTCGTCTAACCCAATTGTTCTTTACTCGTTCATATACCGGACGCTCTCTCTGTCGGTTCATACTTAAAATCCAGCGGGAGAACAACAATTTTAATGTAGTTTCTTTTACAGACAAGTTCGCAAAATGAGAGCAACGTAAATATAATCTCTAATATAAAGATTTCAGGATTATCAATATTTCTAAATTTAGGCGAAGTTTCTGACAATAAAGTAGTCTCCATATCAGATTTAAATTCAATCGACCCTGTGCGCCTTGACCAGGTAAAAAATATTTTATTATTAGGTATTACCTATCCTAGACATAACATGGCATAGCAATAAAAAGTCTAGTAATTTAAAAGTGTACTAATACCTACATAGTAATAAATGGTGATTTTGATTTTCAGGGGACAGAGGATTATCCGGAATTATTAAACAAAGAGAAGAAACCAAGAAAAAAGCGAAGAAGGGCATGTCGCAACTTAACTTTAACCCAAAACCTCGATTCCGAAACTGATACACAAGATTTTTCTCCCAGTGATGGCTCAGATTTTGCCCCGGATTCAGCCAGTCGATTTAGTGATGACTCAATGCAATTTACTATTACTTAGCAATATGCATTTGTATGAGAACAACTCCTCGAACTGCTGCATGACACTTGCAGTCGAGGGTACCTTGCAAATGCATACTGTTGAGTGACACCGTCTGCCGTTCCCGCCTGCCGCTGCCATTGCTGTCTTATGTGTTTAAACGTGTTATGCTTAAGTCCATGTAACTACCACTATCCACCGCCCTACTCGGCTGTCAATGTTGGTATAATTAAGACCTCAGATTACAACAAAGTTTTTTTCTTGCATGTCACTCGGAATGCGTTAGCAGTGGACTAAAGCAAAACACTTCAACATCTACAATGGTAACGATATGGCGGTTAAAAACACTATTTTTACATTTTTCTGTGAAAAGGGTGTCTTATTCATCTACATAGTGAAATAATAAAAAGCACTTTTAAAATTGTGTCGCTAACTTCAAACTCGGTAAATCCATTCTGCTTTAAGGTTGATTATGTATAAAAATATTTATATAGGTACCTAATCTGAAAAAGAATCAACCTTATTATAGCAGAATGGATTTACCAAAGTTTGAAGTTAAGCGACACAATTCTCATCCATTCCCTACTAGTAATAAATAAATACATCTCTGAATAAATATTGGGTTATACTTACGTTTGTAATCAATAAAATTGTCTCGGTTGAATTGAAATTCTAATAAATTAGTAAACAATGAGTAACAAAATTTGTTTTATTAACCAAGGGCCCATTTCTCGAAGCTACAAGTTACAATTTACAAACGGTTGTCAATGTCTAACATGACAAGTTGGAAAGAGATCCGACTTCCGCTTGTAAGCTTGTAACGTGTAACTTTCTGTTTTGAGAAATGGGCCCCAGTGGTCTTCATGTCTAGGTATCTTAACTGTAGACGTAGGGCCAGTCACTGATTAATGTTAAATATGGCGGGGTAGCTCTCACTCCTAAGAGAACAGTCAAAACCATCTATACGATGAATAATTACAATTACAGACGGTTTGATGCAACGTACCCTTAGGGTGAGTAGCACCAAACTGTAAAAACTTCTCATACACGAATGAAAAGTTTTGACAGTTCTATACGGGATGACAGCTGCCGCGCCATATTTGACATTGATCAGTGTGTTAAAGTGTGTTGGTATATACAACTCGCCCTTATTGAGTCATCGTTCGTCATTCCGCCGCCGATTTCGTTGCTCATTGTTGGGCTATCCATCGTTATAGCAGGCTCGTTGCTCGGCGAAGAGATCGGCCTTTTGCTGGGCTAGCTTGGAATGAGAATGCGCATAGTCGGTCGCCCTGTTGCCCGGGCGGGCGCGACGCAGGGCGGCGGTTGCTCAGTTTCCTGGGTGGGCTCGTTGAACAATTCAATGATTTTAGGGTTTCGTAGTGAGAATGGGCAAGAACGGAAACTTATAGTTTTGTCATGTCCGTCCGTCTGTCCGTATTTCACAGCCGCTTTACTCAGTAACCATAAAGCCTACGTTGATCAATTTTTACACGAAGGTGTGTTTTGAGTGCCGCTACTAGGATTTGTAGATAAATAATGAAAAAAAATTAGGGGAGAGGGGGCACTTCATACATGTAACTAAGTAATTTTTTTATTTAGCAAATATCCTAGTGTGGTAGGTACCTACTTTATTAAATAATCGCTCTTTTTATGCCAAAACTCAAATTACGATGACAATAATTTAGTTTATTTTTTCGTAATGATCACTCATTCAACCTATAAAGGTTCAATGACCTCGCCGAGAAATATTAATCCTGTCAACAAATGTTGATCAGATGGGTTGTGACATCAGGTAATGGTTGATCCGTTGGCAACAGTTAATATGAACAGTTTTTGTTGATCTGATGTA
This sequence comes from Leguminivora glycinivorella, assembly GCF_023078275.1. Classification (NCBI taxonomy): domain Eukaryota; kingdom Metazoa; phylum Arthropoda; class Insecta; order Lepidoptera; family Tortricidae; genus Leguminivora; species Leguminivora glycinivorella. The sequence continues at coordinate 6,980,255 of NC_062974.1, read as the reverse complement.
TGACTGACTCTGCATACAGATGATGCTCGATCAGATCTGATATCTGATCAACAATAGTTGTCCCTTCTGGTTAGGTTACGTTAAGTCCAAATAGGAGGAGGTAGGGCATAGCGAATGATATTCCGCTTTGTGTGGTAGGGCACAGCACAGCGGATATTGTCTCGCTCGAATCTAGAGCAGAGCCCAACTGGGGAAGTACCTCCGCCTTACAGAAGACCGCAGCCATATAGCACTAGACCCTACTCATAGTGTTGTGTTCCTGCCCCGGTGAGTAAGGTTGCCAGAGCTCAACGAGGGTGCGGGGTGCTGACGACGGGAGGACTTACGGAACTAATTTGTTCCGTCTATTGTCCTTTGAGTCGTCGGCAACCCAAACCCTCCTTTGAACTTGTACACTCCTTTTTGCTGTGCACACACAGCAAAGGGGAGTGTACAAGTTTCTAATGGGGTGCACACTCTTTGAGTTGCAGGCGTCCATAGGTTACGGTGACCGCTTTTTATCAGGCGGACCGTATGCTTGTTTGCCACCGACGTAGTATAGAAAAAAAATAAGATTCACCTTTTTAACACGTATCACATGTCTTTTTATTTTAAAAATAGTATTTTTTACAGTTTAAAATCCTAGCTAAAAAGTTTTATTGTAAATATGACAAATAAGCCTGCGGCCTCACGTGCTTGGGAGCTTCTCAGAGACGCTCCAGGCCTTCGGCCCTATGCGGAGCTCGGCTTCCGGCCCTCGCTGGGTTTCGAAGCTCAGCGTTGGGCCTCCGGCCCGCCGCTTCGCTTTTCAGACACTTTTATTATTGTTCTGCGTGGGAGCACTTGTAGTTGTCCGTCCGGAGCTCGGCCTACGGCCTCGCGTGCTTGGGAGGCTTGATATATTGTTGGATAGGTATTTAAAAAGGAAAAGGGGTTTACCGAAATCATTTTTTGATATTGTTAATATTTTCGGAAATAATTGCTCCAAAAGTAAAAAAATGGGTGTCTGCCCGCTAAGACTTATATGTATTCTGTGGTTCCATTTATAATTTGCGGTTGTGTAGAATCTCTGCTACAACTATTGCTAGGGTTCCGTAAGCCAAGATGGCAAAAACGGAACCTTTATAGTTTCGCCATGTCTGTCTGTCTCTATCTGTTTGTCTGTCCGAGGGTAATTTCAGAGACCGTTTGCACTAGAAAGCTGTTATTTGGCATGAATATACAAATGTGAGTCTATTTTAGTAAAACGTCCCACTTTGCCGTTTACCATTAAGGCGAGATTTACTTGTATTTTAATATGAATAAACTGACCAAGCGGCTTTATAGCAATCGACAAAGAGGGACGTTTTGCTGTGCACACTAGGGCTCCCAAATACCGGACCTTATCCAATACCGGTATTCATTCCGGTATTGGCGATTTCAATACCGGGATCCCGGTATTGAAATCGGTAAAATATAAAAACCAAGTAATTTGCTTAAAATAACAAATTTTATTCAAAATTTCGTTGGTTACTTTTCATGCGTGTTATAATACAGCGGAATCTTGCCAATCCGACTTATAAATGGGTCAAATCGATTAAATTTCCAACTTTAAAAGTTTTGATTTCAACCCAAAACGGTTCGCAAACTTATGTGGCCAAGTCGGATCAATTTTTATTGTTTTTAAGTATACATAATAGTTCAAAAGGCTATGCTTTTTATTTTTTTTTATGAGTATTAAAGAGGACGCAGTATAAAAGCAAGCGGGAAAGAGCGCCAGATCTACTCAGGTGATTCTGTAAGTTAGATATCGCCGCCAGATCGGACATTTTGCAAGAAGACGCGGCCATAGCAAACCATGTTTTCTGCCAAATCGATCTTTTTAAGCTCGTGCGGAATAGAACCTTTTACATTTTAATAATCACAGGCCTTTGCATCTATAACAGACGATTCAAGCAGCATCCTAGCGTCACTTACATTCGTGGCTGTATAGCCCAATTCGAGAGAGGATCCCTCGTCCGCACACACGGCAGGTATATGCTCCCCCAGATGGGCGGGGGTTAGAGGCCTGCTCGTGACGCCTCATGCGTTTATCATTCAAGGAGGAGAACCAGGCGTTGGCGTGCTTAGATTGACCGTCATGGACAACACGGCGCCACGTGGGTCGGTCTCTGGCCAGTCGCTGCCACTGGTTGCATGGAATATCAAATGTGACCATGTCACGCTTCACGCAATCTTTAAAGCGCAGCATTGGCCGTCCGACCGGTCTCTTTGCATCTGCAACCTCTCCCAGCAGGATTTAACGTGGCAAATGAGTCCGCTCCATTCGATACACATGCCCGAGCCACCTCAGTCGCCTCTTCTTTAGTATGGTTGTGATCTTGTGATACTAGGAAGCTGTGTCTCATTCATTCTGTGTTACATTTTATAGTTAATGTTAATGGTGTAATTGTACTGTAGATTTAACTTTAATATCACTTTATTAAATAACAATAATTAAGAGCATTTCTCTATTACACACACTCTATAGTTTCAGTGGTATTTTTGTTTTTCGTAGCGCTAGAGGCGCTAAAGCAGTAATAAAATAAATCCGCCAAATCATTGAACAATTAGCCAAGAAAGCTAAACTGTCCGACATAGATTATTAAAAATAACATTAAGAAATAATGTATGGAATCACAAATCTTGCGGAAATCCATGATAATCAAAATCAAAAAGGAACACTTAATTTACGGATAAGAAAAGTAATTTTCATCATTTTGATAGTTGAGTAGTGAGTTCCCAATTTCGTTACTGTAGGAAATGTTACGGCAAAATTTTGAGCTAGAGTTCAACACACTAACGCACACGTACAGTAAAAATAGAGTAGCTACGGTATACGGTATACGTTAGTTCATATGCATTAACCAATTTTTTGACAAGTTATATTTATGATATAAATGCATCAAGGCGATTTGTTTACAGAGGATCTGTGGCCTGTTGCAACTACGTTTGACGTGTTGCTTCTCTGTCACACTTACGTACAAATTCACAAGTGCGACAAATGTGTCAAAAAATGTTCGCGGCAGACCCTCCTCAATGAATGCTTTTGACACGTATCTTTAATTCTTTATCTAGGTAATCATCGAAAAAAACTACCATTTTCTTACAAATATTGCAAAAACACCAAACAGAGAATGTGTCAAATCGAAAAACGAGAGCAAGAAGCAAGATTTACGCGTGTAGTGACCATCGTGATGCAGAAATTTAACGTTTTTGATGAGTAATTTTCGTTCATTTGGCATAATTTGTTAGTTTCTAAAAATACCGGGATCCCGGTATTGCTAAATTAAATACCGGTATTGAAAAGTGCCCAAAAAAAGGCGGGATCCCGGGATCCCGAGATACCGGGATCCCAGTATTGGAAGCCCTAGTGCACACTCACAAATAATTATTAGTTATTAGGTATGTGACTAACATAATAAAGGGCATTAAAACTAGGCTTGTGCCGTTTCGTTCGTTGATCGGAGCGCTCCGATCTCTTTCAATCGCTCCCACGAACTAGTTCGCTCTTTTAGGTCTTTCGCTCATTTAGTTCAGCCAGACCAGCGACCATTGCGGTCGGAAAGATCAGAACGAATGGGACCGAATAGTGTCAAAATGATACTAATAGTCCACAGAGAGTAACATTCCGGGCCCAAAGGTTGTAAGTAACCGAACTTTAATATCAAAAATTTGACGTTTTTTTTGTTGCTCTGCTAAGTAGCTCTCGCTCTCAGTCGGCGCAGTCACACATTCGTTCTCGATCCAAACCGCTCGCGCTCGCCGATCCTATACTGAACTAAATGAGCAAAGACCGAATCTTGGAGCCTGGAAAGATTCAGTTCATTTCGGTCATTGATGGGATTTTATTCCTAATAGTTCATAGTTCGTGAACGACACAAGCCTAATTAAAACACGAGTGCGGTTTTATGAAACGAGCTGTATTAGGTGAGTTTCATAATAAGATCACACTATTGTTTTAAAACCTAATTATGTGCAATATACAATTGTATACATAACTTTATCCATATAAATAATATTATAATATCTAAAAATATATAGGCTCCATTTATTTGTTTACGGTCTCTCAAAACAAATGACGCGCGCCTGTGCTGAGGCGCGCACGGCCTCCGGGTGATAATTAGGGTTCCGTACTTAAGGGTAAAACGGGACCCTATCACTAAGTCTTCGCTCTCCGTCTGTCTGTCACCAGGCTGTATCTCATGAACCGTGATAGTTAGACAATTGAATTCTTTACGGATAATGTATTTATGTTGTTATAACAACAAATACTAAAAACATAATAAAGTGAATATCAAAACGGATAATGGTACGGAACGCACTTGGCCGGTTTTATTACTGTACGATATCGGCACAGAATAAGTAATAATACTACATAATATGGGCATCGGTTGCTGACAGCGTGATAGTAGAGATTACATACCTAGGCCGTTTAAGTGGGAAATGTCTCGGATACCATGTAATTGTCGGCTGAGGCGAAGCCGAGGTGGACTAGCATGTGATTCGAAGCTTTCCCATTTACCGACCGAAGTTTGTATAGGTACTATTTTTCTGTAAATCCGCCAAACGATGCGAGCTGTAGAGAATACCTACTCGATCAGCTGATCGTAAAAACCGGCTCCATATTGGAGTGACAAGGCCTAGGCCGGGAAAGTTGTACGAAATTCCATTACAAGTCCTCTTCTATTGCCACGCTCTAAATGGGCACGTATGACATTTCTCTGCATACTTGAGAATAAGTTATTTTCCCCTCACTAGCTCGGAAACACGTGTTTTGTCCTTTAATATCAGCGGGTAAAAACGCATTTTATCCACTAGTGGATAAAGTAATTTGACCTTGAATAGAGGCAAATTTTCTGTTTTAAAATTGATAAAAGTGGGTTAATCTAGTTATGAAGATGTTTTACCACCTGTGGAACTATTGGAAGCAGTGATAAACGCGTTTTTTGCGTTGTACTTTCCTCGCTATAGTGGAAAAAGTTTTTCCCCTGACTACCTTGGAAACACGTGTTTTGTCCTTTAATACCAGCGGGTAAAAACGCATTTTATCCATTAGTGGGTAAAGTAATTTTGCATTGAATAAAGTCAAATTAACTGCTTTGGAATTGATAAAAGTAGGTGAATCTAGTAATAAAGATGATTTACCACCTGTGGAACTACTGGAAGCAGTGATAAACGCATTTTTTTGCGTTGTAGTTTCCTCGCTATAGTGAGGGGAAAAGTTTTGTGTTACACTCGGGTGCAAATGTATTTTACTTCTCGTGTTTTAAAAAACTCACAAGTTCAGGATTCTATTCAACTATAGAATCCTTTCACTTGCTCGTTTTTCAATTCCACACTCGGCGTTAAAATACAATTTTGCCCCCTTGTATAACAAATAACGTGTTACACACGAGTGCAATGTATTTTACTTCTCGTGTAAAATGTATTTTAATTCCACACTCGGCGTTAAAATACAACTTTGCACTCTTGTATAATAAATAACTATTTCACCACCCCAACTGGTAAAGGCTTTCTTTGCTATTCGAAAACAGATAGCAAAATTTCATTTAATCCACAAGAGTGCAAAGTAATTTCATACAAATTTTAACTTTATGCCTTAAGTGGGCTGGTAGATTTTACTTATAAATGATGATTTTGAATCATAAATATTGAATTATTCAATGGATTTGATTTAGTTTCATGTTTTATACTCAGTACTTTGTTCGTGTTGGTGTGGTGAAAAAGTTTGTGTTTCACTCGGTGGCAAAGTTTGTTTAACCTTCGTACCTTGAAATCCTCGCAACGCTCAAGATTCCACTTTTTGAATCTTTAATCTTTAATCTCTTAATATTGGAATCTTTCGCTTGCTAATATTGGCACGTGCGGTTTTTTTCATATGGTTTATTGTTATTTATCGTAAGTTTTAGTATTTAATTGTTAATAATTTTAAGCCTGTTTGGATGCAGACCAATACATCAGCCACTGGCAGTACGTCTACGTCGTTACAAGCGTTTCCTTGCGATCAGTGCGACAAATCGTTCTCTACAACTCGTGGTCTAAATATTCATATAGGAAAATGCCACAAAATTGTAAATCCGCCTATCATCGCCACATGTCCACTCATAATAGGACACCAACCCAGCCCTCTAACACCTGACATCGATGTAAATAACTTAATTCCTCCTCCACCTCAGCTATCTCAAAAATAATTTTCCTGTAATCAAAAGAATACCGCGTGGAGCAAGGATCACCGTAGCTAGTCGACTAACCGACGTTATCAATACCTGCGTAGAAAGCAACAGCACTGATTCTTGGAAACACTTACTAACCTTTTCCTTTTCCACTCTTCATGCGACTTCTGATAATAGATGACTGTCACTCACACAAAAAATAAAAAACAACTGTGCCCACCCCCTTAATCACAACCCTTCCGTTAATCAGAAAAACAGCTGTTCACCATACCGTTCTAGCAACAATTTAAAAAAGACTGTTGAGGGAAAAGTAAGCAATGGCGACCTTAAAGGAGCCGCACGCTTGCTTTTTTCAACCGACGTGCTGTCTGTGGACTCACCTGAGACTTTATCGGCTTTGCGCGACAAGCACTCGTCTGGCCCAGCAAATCCATACTTTTTAGATCCGCCTACAGAACCTAATGTGTGTCTTCAAGTACAAGAAAAAGACACAATAAATGCAATTTTCACATTCAAAACGGGTTCGGCAGCAGGTCTTGATGGAATTTCTCCACAATACTTAAAAGACCTAACCTCACACTGCGTCGGCGATGCTGGCAAACGCCTCGTTATCACTCTTACTAAATTAACCAACTTCATGCTGTCTGGAAAAGTAAACCCCCTCTTTGTACCCATTATTTATGGCCCAAATCTTATTACCCTTACGAAAAAAGATGAGGGTATATTAGGCCCATTGCCGTTGGTTCAACTTTTAGTCGTTTAACATCCAAAATTTCTGTGCGACATATACCTACTTACAAAATTACAGAAAGAATTCGAACCTGTACAACTCGGCTTTGGCACTAGGGGTGGGTGTGAAGCGGCAGTACACGCTCTCCGCACCTGCCTTATCAATGACCAGTGTGAGGTAGTGCTTAAACTGGATGTCAAAAATGCATTTAACTCGCTCAATAGGGACGCCCTGCTTGCAGAAGTCAATAACCACACTTCAGAACTCTACAACTATTTATTAAATTGCTACGCAAATCCCTCAAAATTGGTATACAAAACCCATGAACTCTCCTCTGAAGTAGGCTGCCAGCAGGGCGATCCTCTCGGACCAACCGTTTTTAGTCTAGCCATAAATCCTATTATTCAAAATCTAAATTCAAAATTTAACGTATGGTACTTAGATGACGGTACCCTAGGAGGTGATGCTAACACAGTATTAGCTGACCTATTGGAAATAAAAAATAAATTTCAACGAATTGGACTTGAATTAAATTCCGATTAATGCGAATTACCTATATCTCAACAGTTTTAATCCCGACACCATTCAAAAATTTCAAGCAATTACGCCTAACATTAAATTTGTCAACAAGGACTCATTAAACCTCCTAGGGTCACCTATCTTCGAAGAAGCCATTCCTAACGTCATTACAAACGCGACTTCCTAATTCAAAAACTTGCGCTGATCGCTTACTCGAGATAAATTCTCATTCCGCTCTGACTATTTTAAAATTCTGCCTTTTTGTACCAAAATTTACTTATTTGCTTCGCTGCTGCCCTTTTTGGAAGCACCAAAATTTATTATCACCTATTGACGACCTCATTAGATCTTCTTTAGAGTCAATTTTAAACATTCAGCTCAGCGAGCGTTCCTGGAACCAGGCGTCCCTTCCCATCAGATTCGGCGGGTTGGGTACGCGCAAAATTTCTAGTGTTGCTTTGCCGTCGTTTCTATCACCTGTCCACGGCACGTCCGCCCTCGTAGGTAAAATATTAAGGGCCTGCCCTTTAAACTTCGAGACGGCGTGCCTGACGGACGCTAGAAACGCCTGGCTGACGGCTTGTCCGAGTCAAATTTTTCCTAAAAAATTACATATCCAACGTTGCTGGGACGACACTATTTGTACCTTCGACGAACTCCTTTCCAGTCCTGGTACCACTGCCACAATGCGGGCGCGGCTGTTAGCAGCCGCAGAAAAGGAATCCGGCCAGTGGCTGCACGCTTACCCTTCGCCTCCCAGTGGTCTAGAGCCTGATACCCTGCGCCTAGCCGTGAGCCTCAGGCTCGGAGTAAAGGTCTGCACCCCTCATAGGTGCCCCTGCGGCACAACCGTCGACGAGCTTGGACACCATGGCCTTTCTTGTCAACTCAGCCCTATTTAGATTTATTTTAGTTTAGATTAGTTTTTAATTTAATTTTAAGTTGTTTTATTATTTTTTTAGAGTTAGCTTGTTATTTATTTGTTACTTAAGTTTTATTACCTTAATAAATCTCTGTAGTACATATTAGAAGGTTACTTAGTATGTACAATAGAAGGATATTGATTGCAGAGAACAGTGGCAACAGCGCACAATAGCAAACAACCAATCGTGGAGAAGGTGTTCCCTGATTGGTCCATTTGAATCAGATCAACAATTGACGGAGCGGATTTGTATAAAAAATGCTATGAATAGTTCGTAATTTTGCCGGCAGATGAACAGCAGTTGTTGATCCGGTCGGAGCCACATTTGTATGCAGAGTCATACATTAGATCAACAAAAACTGTTGTGATCAACAATTGCCAACGGATCAACAATTAACTGATGCCAAAACCCGTCTGATCAACATTGACCGAGTGGAGATATCTATATATATATATATATATATATATATATATATATATATATATATATATATATATATATATATATATATATATATATATATATATATATATATATATATATATATATATATATATATATATATATATATATATATACGACGTGACGTTTAAAAGTGCCTCTGTGGCCTATTTGCTGAATAAATTATTTTGATTTTGATTTTTTGCCAACACAAAGTCGTATGGTTTTCTGTATAAGTATAAAATGTACACAATCATAATCACATACGCAGTTAAATGAGCAGCGTATATGTACTATGAGGGTAAAGTTAGAAGGCAAAATAAACGTTATTAAGCACGAAATGAAAAGTTTATGCGTATGGCACGTGCTGCTTTGACGTGAAAATCAAATAAATGTGACTAAATCGTAATAATTTTCTGCCCCAGGCAGAGCAACTATAAACTTTAACTTATATTAAAAACCTAACAGGTCAATTTGATACCACTCTTGAGCCTTGATATTGTATTTAAATTACGACATAGTATCTATTTCACATATTACATAAGGTAATTTCGTTTTATTCCAACGCCTTAATTGCCTTAATGTACGACACAAGTAATGGATATAGTAGGATTGATATAATACCTACACTTGTAAATACATACCCTATGTCGAGTGGTTATTTATTTACTTATTCTCAATTCTTGTATGAGGTGCTGTTTTTTTTTATATTTTTCTACTCCCGTACTGATTCGTGAGCTACAAGGTCGTGCATAGAACTTTAAAACCCTACATAAAAGATGTCAAGACAAGTCTATCTAGTCTATACCCTGAAAACATTTTGTAGCAGTAGCAAGTTATAGCTGTTAAAGTTCTGTAAAACATTGCTACCAACTTAACAAACCACTCACAAACAAATTAAAATATTGTATGAAATACATTGTTGCAAACCTTAGAATGTCAGATAAAGCCTGGCATTCGCAGAGTCGAGTCTCGTTCGTTTTCTGCTGCGTTCATTGGCGACGCGTCAAATCGCATTCAAATGTGTGAGAACTCGATTCGACGCGGCTCGATTCGTCTTAGTGGCCAGGTTTCAGAGAACCATACCATAGACAGTTTTATTTTCATGTTTGCACTCAAACTGCATATTCAAAATGGTAGGTGGTCCACTAGATAACTAAGATGACTGGAAGTAGGTATTTGTTGAATTTATAATTTTCTTTCAAAGTAAGAGCTTAGTCGTAAAAAAAGTATTGTATGCAACGGTGTTTAACTGAGTCAAAAAATGCTCGTGGCATCTTTATAAACAATTTTCGGCTTCGCCTCAAATTGTTACCTACGCCACTCACCTTTTTTGACCTCGTTTAACCACCAGTTGCGTAAAATACTATTTCAGAGATTGGATTTAGAAATTTCTTTAAAATTGACAAATTTTCCAGTCTTGTCCTATTTTAGCGTAATCCATCCTTTCAGTTTCTAAATAAACGCTGTTTTTACCTCTCCAAAGAGCAGTTGATCGTTTCGTAGCTCTCTTATTTACAGATGCATTTGAGTATTTATTTTAACGCAAGCCGGACAATTCACTACGTTTTTTTACTCTTTCCCCGTTAAAGTAATGGAAAATCAATAGTGATTCAGCTGGGAGTAGAGGACTGGGCCAACCTATATAACCGTATTTAATTCTCGGTCTACCAGTATTAATAAACTTCGACCTACGTAGGTTATAAGGAAAAATACCCAAAATGTATACTCATAATTACACTTAATTAAAGATGGAGATGTTAGTATGGTATTTCAGTTTGGTTATGACTTTTGTTTTTATTATATTATTTTTAACCATTAAAGATTTATTAATACTTTCACTTAAATGTTTTAAAACAAATTAGGTGTTTGATGATATATGTAAGCGCCATTTTCCTGGATAAACGAATGAAATCATCTCAACAGTTCTTATAAAAATTCTCAATACACGTGTAATAGACCTATTTCACAGTCGTACAAAACCTGAAGAGTCTCCATAATAATGTAGAAATTTCGAAGTTTTAAAACGGCTGATTTGTTAGCTGCTAATATTGAAATGTCTAACTTTAAGTCAAGGTAACTTCCATTCCATACGTCTACAAACACGATTTAGTCGTTTATTACACACCAAATAAAAACCTCTCGACGTGCTTAATACTCTATCAAGGCGAAAAATACCTCTGTTCACGGGGCACCGCGCGCAAACACCGATACATTACGAAGGAACAAACTCATTTCTGCCAATCGGTAGACATATGCGGCGAAACACGCAGATTCAAGCTTTAAGACCATGCTTTAAAACCTTGTCCGATCGCAAACATAAGCAAGTTATTTTTGTCATGGGAAAGTTCAGACAAAATTAGGTTCTTTTTCCTGGCGAAAAGGTTGGTTTAAGGTTAGTTTTTACCCGTGTTAGGTATATCCACGTGTCGTATGAGTGCAGAAGGTAGTTTACGGATTTCACATAGAGCGATGCTCGGTCTAGAGCAAAGTGTCAATAACAATATGGTGATGAGGGGCACTTGTAGCATTATTCTTTGTATTGTAGGTTTGGAGAATTGTGGACTTACGCGTCCGCCACGTGTAGCCGCTGAAATAATAAATTGTTTCCGATTTGAATATGGAGACAGGGTGAACCGAGAGCTCAAAATATGGGTTTTGAGGAATTCATATATGACTTGAACATATATGTATTTAATACAAGATTGTATTATGTTTCAGAATTTGCTTTATTTCATAATTAGATTAATTAGTACCTACTTATACAAAAGAAAATTCAGTTATATCACACAGAAATTGAGTAAAATCTATTTCTATCGGGACAGGAGTGTACATAGGTATTTACAAATAAAATAGCTTTATATTTTGGCTAATATCAAAAGCACTGATAAGATAATATTTTGCTGCTGATTTTATTCACAAAGTCAAGTCCTATTTGACATTGGTGCGATTAAATTAAAGTGAAACATTGAGTTTGCTGACGGCCCGGCCACGACATTGGTCTAAGCGCGTTAGCGGTGAGCGGCAGCCATACGTGCGAATGAAAAGTCCCATCGCTGTGTCTCGCTCCAACGTGTGACCGCCGCTCACCGCTGTCGCGGTTAGACCAATGTCGTGGCCGGGCCGTGAGAGTGAGCAGAGTGTATGCCACGAAGTCTCCTTATATTTCAGTAGGTACATAATATGCAATGAAAACGTTGCGCGTTCACAGCGAATTTGCTGCGCATCCGCGGCGAACTCGTTGCGCACCCGCCTCGTTTTTGCTCGCTTTGGCGGTGACCGCTTTCCATCGGGCGGACCGTATGTTTGTTTGCCACCGACGTAGTATAAAAAAAAATCTTGCCAGTGTGAAAACGCTATTACTAGCAAACGGCAAAGTAACGTTTTATGACAAGAAGGGCGGAAGTTCGATCGACCCTTGTCACATTCTCATGTCAGTTTCGGAGTTGATACTACAGACAAGTTAAAAACAAGGATTGTATATATTTCTCATCATCATCAACTCGTTCTTTTAAGAGATTTACTTAATAGGTACACAAATTGTGTATAATTTTAGTGTTTTATTTAATTTAATGTTATAATTATAGAAATGATTTGTAATGAGTTAATACACAAATCAACATAGCTAGTGGTTTTTTTTTCTACTCCCGAACTGTTATTCGTCATTTACAGGGTCGTGCATAGATCTTTAAAACCCTACATAAAAGTCTATTCCCAAAGCCAGCGTCCGCCGGCTTTCAGCGCTGGCGCGCAGTATCGAAAAAGCTGAAAACGCATTGTTTGGCTCTGTAACCATGGCAACGCATTGTTATAACGATACTGCGCGCGTGCGCGGGATGGCTTTGGGCAAAAAAGTTATTCTAAAAAACTATTAAAAACTAAGTGTCGTAGAAAAAGTATTGTATGCAACGGTGTTTAACTGAGTCGAACAATACTCGTGGCGTCTTTATTAACAATTTTCGGCTTTGCCTCAAATTGTTACCCACGCCACTCGTCTTTTTTGACCTCCTTTAAACGCCTGTTGCATAAAATACTATATTTGGAAAGCAAACAAAACAAAACATTCTCTTATTTCCTAAACAGCTCTCACTAAAAACATTTAAGTATATGTTCAATTAAAAAGTCACCTACGACCATTTACGAGGTAGGTAAGTACAGTCAACAACACAGAATGTGAATACAAAGTTCCAAAAAGATGTATACACACCTTAATTTTAATTTAATAGAACACATATACATGACATTACAGTGACAAACTAATGCGCCATGCGGACAATAATAATGACATAATTTAAATTACAAATACAACAACATTCAATACAATAAAAATAGGATCAGATAAATATGAAAAATTACAATTTAAAGAATTATAGTATGATTAACATACCAAAATACAATTCAATTCAATAAAATACAATTCACATTTTTTTTTTTAATAATTTAAATATTTTTTAAATAGAATACAATTCCATTCAATAATGTGATTACAGTACAATAATGTGATTAATGTACAGGCAATAAAGTTCTGGATACATCTTTTTTGCACTTAGTATTGACAGCTGTGTTGTTGACTGTACCTACGACCTGTAACGCGAGAAAAATTAAACTGTAAGCTATATTACTTGAACTGACCAACAATTATACAGCGACTTTTAGAAATAGCTATTATTCAGATTTTAGCATACTTATTTAAGTTTATCAATCAATCAATATTTATTGCACCATGGTAAATATACAAAAGATGTTACAATTAGGTAATACATGCAGTCTCTCATGGACCCTAATATAAGGGTGTAGCAAACATTTCCTTAAGCTAAGTTTAATCAATTATTAAATTATGTTAGTATATAATACACTTAACAATAGTTTTTGGAAATGATATAGGCACTGTGTTATTAAATAAAACTGTCATTCAGAAAATCTGTGACTGAATAATATGCTTTTTCTGCGGGGAGCGATTTCAACTTATTTTAGCATATATAGGGTCCCTTTCCTCTGCCTTTATGTAACTTGGTATGTGATTATACAATTTTTATTCTAAGATGCAGTGTATGAAAATTTGAAACGCTGAGAAAAGCATAGTTTTTTGGACATTACTATAAGTTTTTATTTTTGACTCGTCTATATTTATACGAAAGAGGTCTATACATTCGATAGTGTTCTAACAAAAGAAGGCAACTGGGAGCACACGGAAAATTCTATTCAGATCGATAACCACAAATAAAAAAGAGGTTCTCATAGAGTTAGAAAAAAAGAGAATAATGCAAATAGTGTCAATGGTATTTAAAAAATGTATGGAACTAACCTATCGATTCTATTTTTTAACAATATTTTTTTTTAATACCAAATGATGTTATTTTTTCAAAATTAAAATTTCAAAATCCACAGGAAGAAATAAGGAGTATGTTTACCTATATAAAAATCCTATTTTGGGGCGGGCATCCCTTTCGTCGTCAAAATTAGCGTTCAGTAACAAAATACAAACAAAACCTTTAATATTCAAAATACGAATTGATTATCTCGGGACAGTCCTTTAAATAAATAAGTTGGGGCAGTACATAAAGATCCTAAAAGGTCCCATTCATGTGGACATCGATTTGGGGCACTTAAGGGTGGGTCCCTTGCCCGCAAGTGGCTCTATTAGAGGTCGCCAGATGGAGCAACCTCGGCTGTGTAACTTTGATTCTATTTTTAACCGAGACAATGAAAGTCAAATGAGAAAGTTTAAAGGTTAGATTATATATTCGTCTGTCACATAAGACGTATTTGGCTTATTCTAAGAAGGTCCGAATGGTTCCAAAAAAGAACCCGCCTATTAGAATTTTATTAATAATACACAATTACATCATCCTCCGTGCTTCCCGGCATTTGCCACGGCTTGTGGGAGCCTGGGGTCCGCTTTGACAACTAATCCCAAGATTTAGCGAAAGCACTAGTTTTACGAAAGCGACTGCCATCTGACCTTCCAACCCGAATGGTAACTAGGCCTTATTGGAATTAGTCCGGTTTCCTCACGATGTTTTCCTTCACCGAACAGCGACTAGCAAATATCAAATGAAATTTCGCACATTAGTTCCGAAAAACCCACACAGAGTTTACACAATTCTATCTATCTATCTATAGCAGCCTCTAAAGCGCCCGTCTTCGGACATAGGCCTCCTCTCCATTCCTCCACGCTTGTCGGTCCATTGCCATCCGCATCCAGTTATCGCCAGCTAGTTGGCAGATGTCGTCTCTCCATCTAAGGGGGGGCTTGCCGCGACCGCGGGTGTTAGCGGGCTTCCACACCATAGTTCGTCTCGCCCAGCGACTATGGTCCATCTTGGCAATGTGCCCAGCCCATCTCCATTTTCTGTGTCCAATTTCCTCCACCACGTTTACACAATTACATTTCACAAAAACTTTTTTCGCATTTCAGGCTACAGCTTGGCAAAAAGAGTCGAAATGAAAAAGTGGCACGAAAAGAACGAATTTTTACTAAAACGCTCGCCCGCCTCGCTGCACGCCCCGCTGAACGGTCCGCTCCGAGCGTCCACTCAGGCCGTAGAGTCAACCAATTGGACCCCTAGGCCACTGTAGAACCACAGTATAATAAAGAGTACTATCGTACAGTATGGCCACTCCCGCTCCCCGCTGAAAGTGCCGCCCACCCCCTCTCGGTTACCTTACAGTTACCGCCTGTCAAAAACGCGAAGAGTCGACCTGTAATATTTCACTCATACAAGCATAGTACGCGTTCACCTATACGAGCTTAGACTGTGTGCTAGGAACGCGCCTCTTTCATATATTTGATCACCAGTGTCCGAGGTGTGGTAGAACTATGTCATAGTGACGTTATAAATCAGTCCTAAGCCCTACACATACACCTATGACGCAAATGGTGATCTGTACTGCATGACTTGCGACCGGAAGATAAAAACAAAACTCGGCTTTGTAAGTCACGTTCGAGCCCATTCACGTCAGAATTGATTAAATACCTGATAAATGTCCAGATGTCGTCGTCGATGGATACGTCTGGGAGGACATCATCATCATCATCGTCATAAATCAGTACCAGTACTAGTATTATTACACTATGATGTTGATTTCTACATGTATCCACTGAACACGCCTACCATATATAACCAGTGGACACTCTATTTAATAATGCAAACATTGTAAAACATGGAAAAAGTGGACCAGGTACATTTGCCCCCCCAGTCGAAATTTGACCCGCTAATAAAAATAAAATAAATGAATAAATAAATAGAGAGAGAGAGACAGAGTCCCACGGTAAGCTCAAGAAGGCTTGTGTTGCAGGTACTCAGACAACGATATATATATAATATACAAATACTTATGTCTTATATACATAGAAAACATCCATGACTCGGGAACAAATATCTGTGCTCAGCACACAAATAAAGGCCCTTACCGGGATTCGAACCCGGGACCGCGGCTTAGCAGGCAGGGCAGGGGGCAGGCTTAAATCAGATTGTCAGAAATCTTACTGCTTGACATTTTGACATGGATGTAGAGTGGCCTAGGGTTCCAATTGGTTGACTGTACAACTAAGGATAGTAAAATATACTGCAAGACTGCAAGTATATGTCAATATTTCTGCCACTTTTCAATTTGTGTCGTGATCGTCCAACAAATAAAACTGCAGCCGACACAAGTCTGTAAAGCCCCTGACTCTGACAACCCGGCGCAATAGGACTACCAAGAGAACAACTACGAAGTAACGAGTAGCTATTAAGCTGCCCGCAAGCGAAAGCTTTTGAGGAAATCATCATGACGCTAACAAAATCTTGTATTGGGGCATTCCACGATAAAGTCGCTTACGACATGCTTTTGCCTTGTATGGCAGCTATTTGAATCAAATACGTAAAGCTCGAGAAAATACCGCCAATATGTTAACCAAGTCATGAAAGATTGTCGGACGCGACTTCGCTTTCTTAGCGTCTTCAGAAGTATTAGAAGAAGTACATGTCGTAAACGACATTTTCGTAGAATGCTCCTATTTAATCGAACTTGTTGCGGGCTCGTGGCAAACACGTCGCGCACACGCGGCAAAGTCGCTGCGCTCTCGCTGAAAACTCGCTTCGCGCTCGCCTCGCTTTCAACTCGCCTAATGTGGAAGCGACCTAATAATTAGTAACTGGCAGGCACGCTCTCGTTTCATAGTCCCATGACTCTTTTGTATATTATCATTGAGCCAAAACAGTTAGTCACTGTTATCACACAATTAGTCTAGTTCTCCTAACCGGGAATCCTACTTATTTTATTTGGTTAAGCTACGTTAAGTGACTTTTTTTTACAGGAATTGACTGTTGAAACTTTGGTATCGTATCGCTCTGACATATGTAAATCATAGAAAATCGCCGTATAACATAAGAATGAGTCGTCTGCAGATGACCTAACGTACACAAGCTATAAGACGAATTGATAGGAAATTGAATTCTAGTTGGAGATTTTCCTTGGCAAAATAAACAAAATGTGACATCTAGACTATTGTTATTTGTTTTCATGACCTGCGCAACTAGGGCAGACCCAGACCTATTAAAGTGAACAGTACTATGGCATTCAACTATTATGGAACCTAAAGTATTTACTACTGTGCGTTTAAAGCATTACTGTCAAATTTGACGACCTGTCTGGCTTAGCGGGTAGTGACCCTACCTGCTAAGTCGCGGTCCCGGGTTCGAAACTCGGTAAGGGCATTTATTTGAGTGATGAGCAGAGATATTTGTTCCTGAGTCATGGATGTTTTCTATGTATATAAGTATTTGTATTATATATATCGTTGTCTGAGTACCCACATCACAAGCCTTCTTGAGCATACCGTGGGGCTCAGTCAATATGTGTAAGAATGTCCTATAATATTTATTTATTTATTTGATTCACTCTTCCACAAATATGAACAGATTTTTTTTTTTGTTTTTACCCGAGGCAAAATAAGACAAAATCAAAATATTGATTATGGTACGCGGATTTACTTACTAGAACCAAAAACTACATAGGCACGTTTTACGCTATCGGCCAATGACTTTTACGCTATCGAACATCTCAAGGTAGCCACACTAATTACAATCAATCACTCAATTGAAGAACACAATTGTCTGTTCGAAGAAGCTACCCCTTAACATTCAATGCCATGGCGTGATTGCGATACAGACTTTAAACTCAATTTAATTTAAATAAACATCTGCATATCAACAAATTTAGGAAATTGCATTCATATCATGTCGTAAGTCGTATCTATAAGGTTCAACTTAGCAAAGATGTTGGGTGAAAGTAAAATTGCCAAGTCTGTTTAATTTGAAAAGTTTCTATCATAGATGCTATCAACGATAGATAGATTTTACGAAATGATATAGATACGAGAATTTATTAATTTATTTTCTTAATGTTTATTACTATGTGCAACATACTACATTGTTGTACAGTGAGCTGTAAAATTACATTGAGAAATCATTTTGAATTCATTGATAAATTTGCCATGCACTTTTGCAGCTCACTGTACATTGATAATTATTGTAATTCAAAAGAATTATATACGAAAATGATGATTATTCTTAACTTCATACAAAATAACTCAAGAAAAATTAACTAATACATACTATAAAAATAGCAATGACAAATGTTTGGGTTGGATTGAAAATAATTTTTTCTCAAACATGCTGTGAAATATTGTCTTTACGTTCCTTAAAATGGGCTGGGAAGTATCGCTTTTTGGGCGCAACAACTCGAGAGGACTGTAAAGGGATTTCATATTATTTTTTAGGCCTAGGCCTGCAAAGTAACTTTTTTTTATAAAATATTGTCCTTTAGAGCATTTTTTTTTATTTCATTGTATGTTTGAGAAAAGCACTATACATGCCTCGGCATGAAAACGGATTCCCGGCCTCGTATCCCTATCCGGCCTCGCTCGCACGCTCGCTCGGCTGTATATACCCACTTGGCCAGAAATCCTCATTTTCCCGGCCTCTGATGTAATGTACTATTACTTTTAAATGCCCAATTAAGACACAAAATATGTTGGTATATAAATAGACTAGCTTTTGCCCGCGGCTTCGCTCGCGTTAAATTCAAAAGTTGCGGAATGCTCCATACAAACTTCCACCCTCCATTTTAGGGAAGTGGGGGGTCAGAAAGAGACAAAAAGAAGCCTATGTCACTCTCCATCCCTTCAACTATCTCCTCTTAAAAATCACGTCAATTTGTCGCTCTGTTTTGCCGTGAAAGACGGACAAACAAACAGACACACACACTTTCCCATTTATAATATTAGTATGGATTGCATTTTTTCACGTTACACAAAAAGGTAAGCATTCAGTACCTAAATGAAATAAAGCAATATTTAAAGATAAACGAGTCTCATTTACCATGAATCTATCTTCGGTTTGAATTTACTTATACTTGAACACCGTTTGACTATCCTTTGATGGCTGATTGAGATTTAGATTCCCCTTTGAATTTGGAATAACTTTTATTTATTAATTAAACATAAACAGTGGTTTCACGATACTTAGAATCTCCTTTGGTTGATTCAGAGGACTATTACTAATTGAAATTGAATTTGTAATTTGGATAGTAATTATATATCAACACTAAACATTATATAACTTGGACTCCTTTTTGAAAGATTGGCCAGATGTTGCTCCACTGTTTGGAGTGAGTGAGTGGAAAAAGAGGGGGGAGGCCTTTGCCCAGCAGTGGGACACATTAGGCTCTAAATAATAATAATAAACATTATAAGGACTAAGTCAACAAAGTATAGTTTTGACGAGCTTCCTATCCAATGAGTTACTTACTTACATTTAATTTAAGCACGTACTTAATGTATTGTATTGTTATTAGAACATGTATTTGAATGTATTTTGACCTGTAACTCGATGTTATAAATAAAGTATTGTATTGTATTGTATTACTTTTTATCGGTTATTATGTTTACGATTTTAGATATTAACATTAGTTTTTAACGTATACCTGAGGTCAATCTGTGTAAGAACGTCCTATAATATTTATTTATTTTATTTATGTATACAGTCTTTAAGTATTCAAGTAAAATAACTTTACAAGATGTTATCAATTTTATTTGAATAGACAAATGTTCGTTATTATAAATGCACATTTTACTCTTCAATCAAGGCTAAATCATCCTTGTTACATGGCTCTGAATAATCGCATCCCTCAGACAGTTGACCTTTTCAATCGTGACGTCACTTAGCACTTTACTTCAGGAATGCGAACTTACTTTTTCTCGAGTTTCACACTTTTCTCATTCTAAAATAGCCCTTTATTCCTACAACAGAAGGTTGGAGTTTTCAGATGAAATGTGTTGAAATTTCGCTCTTTTAGTGCTCGCGCCGGTTAAGTTCTTTTTTTTAATTAAAAGTCGAATGCCTTCTCCCCCAGTTATTACTGAAGTTCCCAGTTTTTCACATTTTCTGCATTTCTTCTGAATTGGTTCTCAATCGAATATGAAATATTAAATATTTCACGTCTAATTGATTTTGAGAATTTATTTAAAGTGTTAAGACTTAGAGACGGGCAGTTTCCATAAATGGGCCAAAACAAGGAATATAGTCAGGAAAATTAAATATCTTCTATTTTTACCGTTGCATACTGCTGCATTACGTACATACGAGTATAAGGATGGCCTCTTACTAACTTCTTTAGACGAAATGCATGGATAAGCACTCAGCACTACCAGTACAACCTGTTTTTAGTGATATCCGTTAACCTATTGTATTGTGTTGTGTCTACTCTTACTTATATTATAGCATAAACTTGATGAAGCATTTGATGTTATTAACCACGACTTACTATTAACCAAACTAAGCATGTACGGTATTACAGATTCTGCTCTTAAATTGTTCGCGTCATTCCTGTCGGACCGTAAGCAGGTGGTGAAACTGACCACGAATGGGAAAATACTCTCCTCGGATATGGGTCATGCACGGGTCATGTCAACTTGGGTATTCCCCAGGGCTCTGCGATTGGCAATACGTTATATTTGCTATTTATTAATGATCTGCCTTCAGCAATAACGAGCGGCATTCCTATACTCTTTGCGGATGACACGACAGTTGTAGTGAGGACCCAATTTTTTTTTAAACGAACAGTTGGCTGAAAGAATTAGTGAGGCATGTGAACAGCTTCAGGCGTGATTCTCATCGAATGGTTTGCTCCTGAACGTCGCGAAGTCAAGTGTGATGTTTTTTCGGCCCGTAGTACTGAAGCACCTTCATGTATTGAAAACGGTCCAATGCCATTGTGTTTCGAAAGCAAATTCCTGGGTTTTACGGACGACTCGAATCTTAACTGGAAGTGCCATGTTAACAAGTTATGCAACAAGGTAAGTGCTGTCTTCGCAATTAAGAAGCTTCAGCCACTTATATCGAGAAAAGCACTGTAGGCTGTATATTTCTCAAATTTTCACTCGCTAATATCTTACGGGACGTTGATTTGGGGAAATTCCACGGATGCGAAGTGAGTTTAAATCATTCAAAAACGTGCGGTACGACTACTAACCGGAGTACAAACTAGACATCCGTGCAGGGAGCTCTTCAAACAGAATGGTATAATGACACATTACTTACTCACTTTACCTCTTCCAAGTATTAATGTTTGTGAGAAATAATTTTTCGATGTTCAAGCGCGTTGCAGTTTCCGGGAAACAAATTCGATCCACAGGGAGATTGCGAACAGTGCCTCGTCGCATGGCGCTTTCAGTAAAGAACCCGAGAGTGATTGGACCGACATACTACGAACGACTACCCGCGAAATTGTGAACAGAAACATCTGACGAAACTTTTGAACGCCTATTGAAAATCTTTTTATTGGAAAATCCATTATGAGTATATGGAAATGACATGTAATATTAATTGACTGTAATCCATTATTGTATTTATTTTATTCGTATTTTAATTTTAGCTTGACGATCATTATGAGATGAACCTTGTTTTTTTTTTTCCTTTTTATGTAAAAATTGATATTGTGATTATTCATAATTCATTATTATTTTTTAAATAAGTATCAAATTGTAATTGACATTTCTATATAAATCATACTTGACGATCATAATATAAATTCGTATAGATTAAGGTAGAATAATTTATAATGTAATTTTATTATATAGGTAATAATTATTATAAAATAAATCATAATATAGTAAAATATAACGAAATCACGGTGTCAGCGTGCATACGCTGACGTCACTGCCGGCCGGTCTACTGCAACTAGCCGGGTCAATGCACCAACTACAAAGGGATGTGAAGTACGGGCACCTGCCAAGGAAAATACTTCCCGCACCAATGTGGATGAAGAGGGGTTCACATTGGTGGAAAAGAAGAGCAAGGCGCGCAGAGCGGCTCGCAAGACTATGTGTGGCTCTGCGGAACCGGTGAATTCTTGGTCTACGGATTGCCACACCGAGTAGGGCGCTCTACGTGTCTCGCCTGCATTACTCCGCCATGTCCGACGAGGTGGTGGACTACGTTCGCCGGAAGACTGGCTACACGCTGAGGGTGCAACAGCTGCAGTCGCGTCACTACGTGCACTTCAGCTCGTTCGTTGTGCGCGTGCCGCGGCCGCTGCAGGACACCATCGCGAGCGCAGACTTCTGGCCGAAAGGTGTGGTTTTTCGGCGGTTCCGGGGCAACCTGCCAAATCCCACACCGGGGCAAACGACGCAACGGAGCCACGCTGTGACGTCATCGCCCAAATCAATTGTTTAATTTTATTTTTAATTTTGTTTTCTTTATTTTCCTTTGAGTAATTATGTTAACTAGAGCGGGCACCTCAACTTGATTTTGTGTAACAACACTTAGAGCTGATCAGCACAAACGCGCTTAGTCTGAGCCAAACGGATGTGGTAGATTGACGTATCGCAATGAAAAATATTTCGTCTAAATAATGCCGTCATGTGTAGTGAGGTACTGTACAAACTGCTCAGGAAAATCTAACAAAAGCCAAGGAGTGACTTTTCATACGTAGGTTTACTGCATCTTTGTTTAAACACGCTTACTTTTAAAAAAATGTATCAATATAAACTCATGCCGAAGCGCCATGTTGCGGCGGCCATGTTTCGTTGAAACCAAAGAGTAAAAAATGCAACAAAAGCAGACGTGACAATATCGCAAGTTAGTTCAAGTCTCCTATCATACATTAAATTATATATATTTATCGACGCAAAAAAGGTTATTTAATTATTATTGTCAGAATTGCACAGTTTTCCGACATGTCCGTCTATAACAGATTCTCAATACGCGTGTCGAATTTCATGTGACTATGTAAATGTAAGTGCAGTACCTAACCTGCCTGAATGAATTTGGGTAGGTAGACGGTCAAGCAAATTATGAGAGTATAATAACGCGCGAAATTCAAATTTTTATGGGACGATAAACCCGCGCCCATACATAATACATGGATGTAGATAAAGTTATGTGTGCGACTATACATAATTAGGCATTAAAACACTCATGTTATCTTATTAACACAACAAAAACAACACTCATGTTTTAATGCCTACCATTATGCAAATGTCACATAAATAACTAATATCCAGTTGCGGCTACGTGTACACATGTACGATCAGTCCGTATGCAGCTTTAAAAAATGTGGGCATTTAAAAAAATTATGACTCACAGAGTTGTTAAAAAAAGTTAAATCGCTGTCAGTTTTGCAACGATGCATGGAATTTCAATAAAAACATCGTGAATTATACTCAAGCGCGGATCCAGCTTCGTGCCCAGGGGGGGGTCACGTGGTATAAAGACACAGGCCCCAGGGGAGGTCACGTGGTCTATTTGTATGGCCAACCTAGGCTCCAGGGGGGGGGTCATGACCCCTATGACCCCCCCCTGGATCCGCGCATGATTATACTAAGCTATAATCTAAATTCAGAACGTGAAAAAAGTTTAGTTTTAAATACAGATTTTCAAGCTTGATTATCATTACAAAACTAACAGCGATTTATGTTTTTTGTTAACAACTCACGCTAATTGAGAGTCATAATTTTAAAAAAATGCCCATGTAAACCCATGTCACTTCTATACTACGACTTCTAATCTATGCACTCTATGCAGGGCTCATCATCGCGACCGAAAAGTCGTAAGCGCCGAGTAAAATCGTAGCGCTTGCGACGTTACGAAAGCAGGCCAATGGTTCACACCCCGCCCCCTCGCCCCGCCTTCAGCTTACAGGCTGTGACACGTTCGTTGTTTGCTATAGCTCCTCTATACGAAGTAATAATTACTCAATGTTATTTTCTGTGTTTTTTGTTATCTAAGTTTCGTGACGCATTGGTTTTACTGTAAGGTCATGTAAACATGTTTTTACTAATAAATAAATAACAGATACATGTACAAGAGCGCACCGCCAACAAACTGTTATACAGTTTGGCGGTTACTTGTAACTTTAAATCTTAACACATTCGTGGACACGTATGCTATAGCATACGCGTAGTCATTTGTTTCCTTTGGTCTATGACAGAATAGATGACGTCACTAGCCGTCCGTGAACGTGTTAAACGTGTGAAACAAACTAATCTAAATTGGTTCATCCATTCGAAAGCGATGCCTTAGACAGACAGTAAAACTTATTGATAGCTAGCGGGGTTGTGGACTGTTATTATTGACGTGAAATGATGAAAACATGTAATAAATGCACTAATTTTAATTATTGGTAAACAAACACAAGCTTAGTTTCGTGACAGAAGGCAGACTGAACACCGATTGATTATATTTCATAACATGAGGACAGTTTTTGAAAGTGACATAATTTTAAACTATGAAGGAGGTCGCGCACCAGCCAGTCGCCAACATACCGGACCCCCAGTGGAACACTAACCACTGGTGGCTACTGGCTGGGTCGCGGCTTCCTAGGTAAACTTTTGTTACCCTTCCTAGTGGCTACAAACCACGAGGAAGCGTAGGGTCAGCGACCAACACCACATCACCCTCACCAATTTGTCATACAGGGAGCGTAGTAGTCCACGGGAGGCGCCGACGAAGTTGGTCCCGCTGTCGGAAAACATACTTAGTGGTAGGCGATCCTCGGCGAACAATCAAGTGCCTGAGGCTCATGCGCTATCTGCAGTGAGTGAGTGCACAATTTCCAGGTGAAGCGCTCTGGTTGTGAGACATGTGTATAAGGCAACGTATCGTTTCTCGCGCCGTCTGTATAGCGTTACCAGAATAGGGCCAAAGTAATCAAGGCCGACGTGGGTAAATGGTCTTTTATGATGATCTAGGCGTTCTAGAGGTAAGTTACCAATCTGAGGTTGCATAGGTTTCGTGTTCCATCTCTTGCATTTTAGACAGGAGCTTGCTACGCTGCGAATGGTTCCTCTGGCTCTTGAGATCGAAAACCTTTGTCGAAGTTCATTTAGAACGAGCTCATTAAACTGATGTGAGGCTTTTACATGTTCGTGAAAGATGATGAGTCTTGAGATGTAATGGCGGCCGTCAAGAATCATGGGGATTTTGTCTCGTTATTCACTCCTGGTGCGGAAATAATGCGTGTGTCTTGACGCATGAGGCCTTCTTCATCAAGTATAGGGGCGAGTTTCTTAATCCGACTGTCCTTGGGCACTGGCTTCGAGGATCGCAGGTTTGTCAATTCCTCTGGGAAACTCTCTCTCTGGGCTTGCCGACGTGGGTAAATGGTCTTTTATGATGATCTAGGCGTTCTAGAGGTAAGTTACCAATCTGAGGTTGCATAGGTTTCGTGTTCCATCTCTTGCATTTTAGACAGGAGCTTGCTACGCTGCGAATGGTTCCTCTGGCTCTTGAGATCGAAAACCTTTGTCGAAGTTCATTTAGAACGAGCTCATTAAACTGATGTGAGGCTTTTACATGTTCGTGAAAGATGATGAGTCTTGAGATGTAATGGCGGCCGTCAAGAATCATGGGGGATTTTGTCTCGTTATTCACTCCTGGTGCGGAAATAATGCGTGTGTCTTGACGCATGGGGCACTGGCTTCGAGGATCGCAGGTTTGTCAATTCCTCTGGGAAACTCTCTCTCTGGGCTTGCCGAACCAACATCTTCTCCGCTTCTATGATGTCCGCTGCGTGAACCTGGTGGGGAGATGTGGTGTGGTCAATATACAATTTAGAATTTGGGTGTATTGGTCGAGAGAGTTTAAGCCGGAAAAGTCGTGCGCCCTGGAGAACGCGGGCGGTGGCGCGAAGTAAACGCAGCCATGAGTTAAAACGCGTCGGATCAGGTACCGAATATGGAAGTGGGATATCAAGGAGCAGAATCAACAGATTTGATTTTAGCTCGGGGTCTGGTTAGGTCTCTTCCTCGTTGATGTGTCGCTCGGTTGGCCAAGCGGACGTCGGTTCAACAAGAAACTGTGGACCAGTGAACCACCGATGAGATGCTGTAAAATCAGTTCTTTTTGGTTTTGTCGCATCGTCGGCGACGTTGAGAGAGGTAGGGATCCACCTCCAATCGGATGGATTAGTGGTTTCCAATATCTCTCCCAACCGGTGTGTGACGAACGGTTTAAAAGCGCGCGCGTCACTCCGGATCCACTTTAGAACAGTAGTTGAGTCGGTCCAGAAAGTGGTTGCGGAGGGTTCAAAACGATGAGCTTGCAAAATAGTCTGTGCGAAACGCGACGCGATGAGTGCAGCTTGTAATTCCGATCTTGGGATCGAAATCGGTTTCAGGGGACTGACTCGGGCCTTGCTGCCGACGAGGGCTGTCGACACGGAGTCATCGCTGTAAGTAAAACGCCAATAGGCAACGCAGGCGTAGGCTTGTTCGCCACCGTCAGCGATTAAGTGCAGCTGAACGTCTGACAAGTCTGACCTGACCATGTACCAGCGCGGGATTTTTATATCGGCTGCGATCCGTAGCTGTGCAAACCAGTCTTTGGATTCGCTTACGTACATCTCAGGTAAGTCTGTGTCCCAGCCAATGCCTGCCCGCCATAATCTTTGAATTATAATACGACCCCAGATCACGACTGGCATCAATAGACCTAAAGGGTCATAGACTTTCATGACATTTGATAACAGGATACGTTTTGTCAAGGTGCCGGTCGGTATCTGGGGTACGGCACGAAAACCTAAACAGTCTAGGCGTGGGTTCCATTTAACACCCAAGACGCCGACATCACTACTGGGAGGCAGGTAAACGTCAGATGTGGCGTCGCTTCGCAGTTCTTTGGGGACGAGAGACAACGCCTCTGGGTGGTTGGAGGTCCACGATCGCATTTCGAAACCACAAGATTTGTGAACTGTGACAACATCGGCGGCCATTTGAGCTGCGTCAGCAACGTTGGTGTGGCTTCCTAGGTAGTCGTCCATGTAGTGGTCTTCGATGATTGCTTTGCAGGCGGCGGTGAAGTTGACTTCGAACATCTTCGCGTTCTTGTTTTTGATGTGGAGAGCAATGAAGGGACTTGAAACTGCGCCGAAAATCATTGACGACATGCGGTATTCCTTGAGGTCGTTGTTCTTGTCGCGCCAGAGAAAACGTTGGGCGTCTCTGTCTCTTGTGGCGATTTTAATTTGGGGGAACATCTCTCTAATGTCGCCGTTCAAGGCTACTGCACCTTCTCTGAAGCGGAAAAGAACGTCGAGTAGGGGAGACAATAGGTCAGGGCCTTGCAGAAGCATGCTGTTGAGGCTTACGCCTTTCGTCGTGGCAGCCGCGTCATGAACTGCTCTCAGCTTTTTCTTTTGAGGATGAAATACACCGAAAATGGGCAGGTACCAGCGAATGGAGCCATCTGGGTTTACACAAGAGGTATTTGCTGCAGGCCGATGGTGATAGGTCTTCGGATCGCACTCTTCGGCGTATCCCTTGCTGATGATGTCATCAATGAACTGTTGAAAAGCTGCGGCAAACGACGAGTCCTTTGACATCTGTCGCTCGAGGGCCTTGAAGCGTGAGAGTGCCTGTGGGTAACTATCAGGTATTATTTTAGGTAGTTCCTCCTTCCAAGGTAGGCCTACTTCGTAGTGGCCATCGTCAAGTTGGCGAGCGGATAACTCAATAATGTCTACGGCTCGTTGGTCTTCACTGTTTTGACGTGGCGGGTATTTTGTGATACCCAGGGCGTCAATGTCGTATTGTCGTTTTACAAGTGTGTCCAAATCTTCTGTAACGTGATGTATAAAATCGATTGGTTTTGACGACAATGAGTGTGCACCATGGAGTACCCAACCTAACAATGTTTTAGAAGCGACAGGGTCATTCTTCTTCCCGCACCGCACTTCCCGGCTCAAAGATAGATGCCAGTCAGGCGCGCCGATCAGGACGGTGGGATAAGCATCCGTATTTGAAAGTTCTTTTGTTAGACTCGATAAATGATCGTAATCCGTTAAATTAATCGTGTTTGGATATCGTGCGCGAAGTCCTAGAGGTTTCACGGCTCGTGCGTTTTCGATTAGGTAACGATCAGGGTGGTTTCGACCGCGTACATAAAAATCAACATAACTTACGTCGAGTTCCGTTGACATATTACTAACACCTTCGATGCGAAGACGCTCCGGACTCGTCGGCTTCGCTCCGATGCGTGCTGCTACGTCGGCGTCGATAAGCGTTGAGATGCTGCCATCGTCGAGTAGCGCTGTTGTCTCGAACGCGCCGCCAGGGCCCTCGAGTACGATCGGGACTACTTTCAGCAGGCCTCGGGGACGTCGTGGAAGTGAAGTCGATGGGGAAGATCCTGTTGCATTAATGGAGCAGTCAATAGTATTCGCAATTTTAGCGGATGTAATATCGTTATCGGTGTTATTTATGATGACAGGGCGTATAGAATTCTCAGAGGATGTTTGAAGATTAATGCCCTGATCTCTAGGAGCCGTGCCGGAGTTAGTCTCGGTTGTCCCTGTGCCGTGGAGAAGCGCATTGTGGCGTCTAGGGCATCCGTCGACACCGCAGCGTTTTGCGCGGCAATTGTTCCACGTGTGTGGGTTAGGCTTCAGGCAGCGATAGCATATTTTAGTTTCTCGAACCCAGCGCCATCTGTCTTCTACGATTAGTTTTAAAAACTCTTACATGTTTTTATCTTATGAGACCCTTGTTTACAATACGCACAATGTTCAGAGGTTGTCTCGTTAGACACCGTAGTATGTATTGTTTCCTTTTTTAATGGAAATTTCGGAGCATTATTTCGTGATACGTTTGAGTACGCTGGTGGCGTTGGCGCCTTGACAGTACTGTCAGCAACAAAATTAAATTTTAATTGTTTGTCAGCCTCAATCAAAAGGAAACGTGACAATAATTCAAGTTTTGTAACACTCTGTTGCTCTGGCGTGTGAGCAGTTGCATAATCTGTAAAGCGCGACCTAGTGTGCTCACTCATTTTTACCAAGATGCACCGAAAAAGCTCCGGGGAGGATAAATACTCCGTTTGTTTGAGTATTGTGAGCGTAGTAACAAAATTTCGTAATTTGTTCGCTAACGTATTTAAATCCTGAGCAGAACTTAGCTTTTGCGTGTTCCGTAGGTCGGCGACTTCGCGGGCGACCAGCAGCTCCGGGCGCGCGTACGTCTGCTCGAGCGCCTGTACGACGTCGTCGGGCGAGCCGCAGGTCCACATGAGGGACGCGACGGACTGGTACGCTTGTCCGCGGACGGCGACGTTCAGGCGATCTAGGTTCTCTGAAGGGGAAAAGTTGATTTTACTTCTCTCATAACTACTTTTAAAGGCCATCCATTGACCGACATCACCTGAGAATGTAACTAGCTCGGGTTTCTTTGGTCTGTTTGAAAGTGCGTTTATAGCCTGAGAAAGTTTTGTTATAGGGTCTATTGTGGAATGTTCAGATGGTGGTACTGGTAGTCTTGGTGCCACGGTTCCGTAGTTATTTTCTAAAAGGGCTTGAGTAGGTTTCGAGAATGTTGCTCGGTTGACAGTTGGCACTTTGAAAGATACCGAGTTGGCTGCGGCGGCCGGCTGTAAAAGAAGTCCTGGAGCGTCGCTCGAGGTGACAATCGGTGCCTCACCAGGTATGTTTTCATGGAATGCTACAGTCATGTTAGCATTTTGTTCCGAAACCCAAGTCGTAGTGCGCCTTTCAGCGTTATGATCAGAAAAATACGAACTACGTGAATTGACAGACTTATCTGAAGCTTCCAGAGCGGCGAGTCTTGCTTGCAGCTCCATTTGTTCTGCTTCGGACTCGAGGCCTGCGAGCTCGCGCTCGCGCTGTGCCTCTGCCTCGGCTTGTTTCCGTGCGAGTACGGCTTGCTGACGCGCGAGTTCGAACTCGAGCTCCGCCTGTTGCCGCTCGCGGTCCGCTTGTTGACGCGCAAGCTCACGTTCACGCTCCACCTGACGCCGCATAGCTTCTGCTTCGAGAGCAAGTTTCTGTGCGCGGACGGTTGCCGCAGAACGCGAAGAATGTGTGCGCTCGGTGCGCGCAGTATTACTGTGAATACTAGAAACAGGTTTAGACGGTCGTGCTTTGACATCGCCTTCGTTTTGCGAGCTAGTTCGAGCATCCAGGCGTTCAGCGTCGTGGCTAGGTTGTGCCACGTCGCCTCGTATGCTTGAACTGCTTGGCAATGCCGAAGCACCGTCGTCCGTCGCAGCCAAACCCGGCCGGGCGCTGCGCGGTGAACGTTGACGACGTTCGCGCTGCACCCGGACGGATTCCGTAGCCGCGGGTCTGCCCTCGTCTTACTACGTGTTTCCATCGTAAATAATGTAGAGTAATGTAACTAGATAAATGACAATGAAACTACAATGACTTACGTGAAAATAAAAAATTGAAATTTAATTTCGACGGAATGGTAAAACTACGGCGAGAATGGACCAAAATGATAGCTAGCGGGGTTGTGGACTGTTATTATTGACGTGAAATGATGAAAACATGTAATAAATGCACTAATTTTAATTATTGGTAAACAAACACAAGCTTAGTTTCGTGACAGAAGGCAGACTGAACACCGATTGATTATATTTCATAACATGAGGACAGTTTTTGAAAGTGACATAATTTTAAACTATGAAGGAGGTCGCGCACCAGCCAGTCGCCAACACTTATAACACCCTGTCATTATATCGTACAATATAGTTATACCTTAAACATCATATTTCCCATCCCACCCCAACCCATCAAAACATTGCCAATTATAAAAAATACACTCTGTATAAGCATCTATCAAAACGATATGTGCATTTATATATTTATGTAAACAATATTTTTAATTCGTTTTTACATTATGCTATTTATGCTTCAACAACATGGACTTTAAAGGTATCCCGTAATTACGTACAACGACTCCCGGAATTGAAGCCATACCAAGATTGTATCCCGGAATAATGGGCAAACTAAGGGTTAAGTAAAACAACGGTAATTTCTATAAATTAGAAGTTACGATGCAAAATAGTGTCTTAAATCCATCGTAGAAGACTTATCCTTAAAATAAAATAATTAACACGACTAGAAACTTCACATATTTTTTACAATCCTCACTCAAAGTACGAAACGTCTTAAGTTCCCGTAATATGGGACAGTTACCTTAGCCTAAAATAAAAGTACAACGTAAAAAGAGTACCTCATTTAGTCATGAGTCAGCCAAAACACCACTAACAGTAGCCGCAGCGATTTAAAATCATGATAATGCAAGTTTTTTTATAAAAGTACTTACCGAGAAAAAACATGTTTTAATTCATTTTTATATTAAAGGAAAAAATGGAAAAATTTACGCTTCCGGCGGGACTTGAACCCGCACCATTTTTGCAATCCGTGCAATGCTCTTACCAATTGAGCTACGGAAGCCACGCCGGACTTCGCAAATCTTTCCATGCCTATCCTTTTGTACACACGTCTTGGGGTGACGCACAGATGTCATATATACCATAGATCAAGCAAACGTATCTACTTAGCGTGTCAAATGAACTCAGTGAAATCCACTGAGTTGTCCGTCTTTACTCGCAGCTTGCAGCTTTCGGGCGTCAATTTTTGTAAGTTGAAGTCAACCAAAACATAAAAAATGCCTCGTTACGTGATATTCAATTGCAACAACACAAAAATTATGAACAATCAAGAGCCTGAAACATATTTAAAATTACAGGCAAGAATCAACTTCAGTACAAAATTTGACACGCTCGGCCCCTATACAAATATATGAATTTGTTTCTTCTATCTAAATTAAGTTCTGTGGGGTGACGTCTTGAGAAGAGATTTGCGAAGTCCGGCGTGGCTTCCGTAGCTCAATTGGTAAGAGCATTGCACGGATTGCAAAAATGGTGCGGGTTCAAGTCCCGCCGGAAGCGTAAATTTTTCCATTTTTTCCTTTAATATAAAAATGTTTAGAATCGTTAGCAGACGTTTCTGCTTAATAAAAATTAATTTATGTTTTAATTCGTTTTCTTTGTTTTCTACATCAAATGAAAATGTCAATCTATTAAAAAATCTTTATTTACCAATTTATCTCTAAATAATATACATGTAAGTCGAAAATACCGAAATAATTTAAAACTGTGGCAATTTTTTCAGTATCCTTTTTTCGTTTTTGTTTGATTTCTCATAAACCCCGAATGATAGACGATCCACGCTAATACGGGTGACACAGCTTAACTACCGGTGACAGTACATATTTCCATTCATAAGTAATTGTTTGCAAATAAAATCCATTTGAATAATTGTATTATGTTAAATTAAAAAATTCAGGTAAGTTAAATAGGTACCAGTACCGTTACCATGGGCTGCCCAAGTGAGAGCCGTATTACTTTACTCAGAAAGTAAGTGAGTTTACGTTTGTTTACAATATATTGTGCCTAACTTCACGCCAAAGAAGCTGCTTCTATCCCTTTCTAAGTTTATCAATAAACGGAGAAAGAACTATAGGCGAATGCTACGCCTCTGGTGTTTACGCGATGGAACTAAAATCATAAGTAAATTTAATTTACCTATCGAAATCTGTCAATATAAGGTCTACTGCAAATTTCGAAACATACGCACTGAGGGATTCTTCCTCTTTCACTTTATACTGATAAGAGTAAAAGAGACGCATGTCCACATTTCGATAACTTCGGTATTCGGAAGT
The DNA here is from genome assembly GCF_023078275.1 of Leguminivora glycinivorella. NCBI lineage: Eukaryota > Metazoa > Arthropoda > Insecta > Lepidoptera > Tortricidae > Leguminivora > Leguminivora glycinivorella. The sequence goes on along the minus strand of NC_062974.1, from coordinate 6,947,459 downwards.
AGGCCTCAAACCATAGGCCAAGTCATTCTGACGTGACATTTCTGTCAAGTTATACAAAAATCACACGGAATTTTCACGATTATATTTGCAGTTTTAAATAAAATTATGACTAACATATTGCATTAATTTATAATATTACGTGAAATTCAAGATTAGCTAAAATTGAATAAAAAGATAAACCAGTGAACAAATCAAATAAGGTAATGGTTATTTTTGGCCATCATATTGTACTATTTACAATTGAGATGATTATAATGCTCAAAGCAGTTTTTGGTTTCAGAAAGATGACGGAAGCTATGATTGAAATCAATATTTCCGAACAAACTCGTATGGTATTTAGTCAACATGGAAGATGGTTCAATTGATATTAATACTGTGGCACTCTGGCAGTTACGCTACTCAAAACCTTAGGGCAGCAGAGGGGAGCAGTACCAATTTATAGGTGTTTTTCTTCCGCGATGCACTTAATGGTATTATTGGCCATGATCATCACAGGTATATGTATAGAAGTGCTCCAATAAAGGAAAAAACCTCAACTCCAAAAAATAATCCTGTTACTAAAATAAAGTATTTCATTAATTGACTTTGTTTATTTGTGATGTTCTCGAGTAGTAAAGAAATAGAAATATTTTTTACAGAAAAAGGGTACATAGCATCTTATATAGAATTAGCTTTTGCCCGCGGTGTCGCTCGCTTACTAAAAGAATTCTTATTCAAACATATACAAATAATAAAATTTTCATTTGGATCCGTAGGTTTCTATGCAGACGTTTGTCAGCGTTTTTTTCGATTACTCATATTACTATTGTTTTTAAAAAGAAATGCTTGCAGTGGTTGTACAAATGTTACACAGCGACCACAGCGTAGGTAGTAGGTACGAGTAGGTATGTATTCTATATACACTGAGGAAACTACATATTGTATACAACAGAACTCACATAGGTCCGTATCTCGGCACTATTGTCGGTGGGTAAAAAGTACTTTCTCGCATTATCGCTTACAATTACCGATTGCCGACCGATTACCCCTATCCCTATCCCTAACCCTACCCCTATCCCTATCCCTATTAGCGTTTGCTCCCGGGAAATACCGGTACCGAAAGTTCCGGGAATTCCCGGGATTTTCAGCCAAGCAAAGAACCGGGAAATGAACTTGAAGGCTGTTATAATAAACCCTTATCAATTTATGAATTTATTATGCACACTATTGGCGCTTTGTAAATAATTTGTAATTGTTCAAAAATACTTCTTTTCATTCATAAAACATTGTATTGTGTAGTTACTAAATAGTCATAAGTTTAGCATTTCAATATGTGCAATATTACTTTTATGATTTACAAAGTAATTGTTATTCCTGTAATTGTTTCTTCTGCTGTATGTTGTATTAAATATTGTATGTTTGCGCTGATGGCCAAGTTGCCAATGCTCCCAATAAATTAAAAAAAAGATTAGCTTTGTCAATTTTGACACAAGGACTCAGCTGAAATGTCAATCGTTGACGCTTAACCATGGACTTTAAATCTATGCGCTAAACGCCGAACGAAATTCAGTCTAGCTCTGTCATGTTAATACGGAAAAGTGATAGAGATAGCTAAGCTACGATAACGATGTTAATCATAATCGTTTGTGCATTTGGCTACGTGCCCTGCCAAAAAATTAGATACAATTTTTACTTGTTTCAAAATGCTTTTTCTATACTCACTTTTGTATCAAATTATAATCTTCATATACACCCCATAATGGCCTAATCGCCTTCAAAAGTTCTATACCTTACCTTAAACTTTGTCGTTACCTATGTCGATGTCGTTGTAATTGATGTTTGATATGTACGTAAACGCTGAATTTTAGGTTTTTAGTTTTCGTTTCACGTCAATTTATTAAATACTTAGCCTGTTACTCAAGAATATTACAAAATAAACAAAGTCACAGAATGAGATATTTTATTTCAGTAATAGGATAATTTTTTTGAAGTTTTTTCCTTTGGTTCACTTCTAATATATACCCACGAGTTATGGTGACTATAAGTACAAGTATTGTGCATTGAGGAACTAACATGCCCATGAATTGGTACTGCCTGCTGCTGTAGGTAATCAGTTGATTCTTAACTGCCTCATTCATTATCAATTTGAACAATCTTCTACGTTGGATTTGCTGAATACCATACGGCTGGCATGGAAATATTGTTTTCAATAATATCTTCTTTTTCTGAAAGCAACCAATATAATCATCTCAACTGTAGCTAAACAGTACAAAATGATGAATAATAAACCTAACTCATTACCTTTGTAAAAGTATCAAGCACTCGTTTCATCACTGGTTTATCTTTTTATCGAACTACTGACTAACTGCTACCGTAAGTACATTTAAGCTGTTCTTTAATTTCACGTAATATTATACGTTAATACATATTAGTCATAATTGCATTTAAAATTGCAAATATAATCGTGAAAATGTTGTGGGATTGTTATATAATTTGACAGTAATGACACATCAGAGTGAATTGGTGGTTTACTTTTACGTTAGTGACTGTCATGATTACTCACGTAAAGTATTGAGTTTTCACTAGAGACTGTCAAATAGTTCTGGTTCTATTGACTTCATACAATCAGAAAGAGAGCGCCTTAGCTGTAAAGTTAGGAACGTATTAAAAACTCGGAGTAAACACGTTAATAACTTATGGTACCGATGAAAATTTTAGTACGTGAGCATTTCCGCTTGGAGCGCTGTTCAGTTTTTCCATACATTTTCCGTAACTCTCACTGAAAACGTAACGTATTTTTTCACTTAAAAAAGTCATGGTAAGGCTACTGGTACCTACTAATTATGTACCTATGATATTATGTACTGACCCTGCCTGCTGAGCGACGACCGGTCTGGCTCAGTCGGTAGTGACCCTGCCTGCTGAGCCGCGGTCCTGGGTTCGAATCCCGGTAAGGGCATTTATTTGTGTGATGAGCACAGATATTTGTTCCTGAGTCATGGGTGTTTTCTATGTATATAAGTATGTATTTATCTATTTAAGTATGTATATCGTCGCTTAGCACCCATAGTACAAGCTTTGCTTAGTTTGGGGCTAAGTTGATCTGTGTAAGGTGTCCCCCAATATTTATTTATTTATTTATTTAAATGCCAGTAAGTAAGCTAATATGAGAAATAAGTAGGTACTTGGTAAATAACAGAACATTGTTATGTTTCATTAATTCTCATTGTTCCAGTCATCATCATTCCAAAAGTGATATATGAATATACACGAGCCCACCTACTACTTACGCTTATCGCTATCGCGTATATATTTTAGCGTACGAAACTTGCTTGTAGCTGGGCCATTTTTTTTAAAGTTGTCCCACCCCACTTATTTTTATTTGGAAATTATTATGTGGTTTCCATTCAAAATCGCGAGCTCTTTCAATCCTAATAGGAGAAAAAAGTGTCCCAAGGTTTTTTCCCATTCCATTACCATTTTTTCATACATTTTGTATGGCAGTAACGAAATGGAAGGTTTGAAAAATGTATGGAAGTCTTGGGACATTTTTCCACCTATCAGGCACCGTAGCTGAATGGCTTTTCTGATAGATATCTACGAGCGTTTCGTTTCGTGAGCGTTTCGTGAGCATTTGTGCCATTCGACTACGTACATGGTCCCTGACTAGACCCAGTGGTCTGACTGCGACTATGTTAGCTGCAGCGTCAATCAATCTCGATGACAGAGCGCGTTTGCCGGCCAGCCGCACCGATATTAAACTGCATAATGTGAAATTCTAGTAGCCAACGCGTTAGGTAGGGCGCCTGGGTTAGACCTAAGTGAACTGACTGAGACTATGCTAGTTGCAGCGTCAATCAGTCTCTATGACGCAGCGCTTTTGCCGGCCGGCCACCATTATTAAATTGCACAATGTAGTACCTACCTACCTAAAGATTTTACGTAGGTGTATATTTTGTAAAATGTGCTAATTTTAATTTAACTGGCTATAACTATGAGTCATTTTTGTTACTCGAAATATTTTTTTTAAATTTTTATAAATAAACCTACCTACCTAAAGATTTTACGTAGGTGTATATTTTGTAAAATGTGCTAATTTTAATTTAACTGGCTATAACTATGAGTCATTTTTGTTACTCGAAATATTTTTTTTAAATTTTTATAAATAAATATAAGACTCGTATAGTTCATAGAAAATGCAAGCCATACTAATATTATAAATGGAAATGTGTGTGTGTCTGTTTGTTTGTCCGTCTTTCACGGCTAAACGGAGCGAGGAATTGACGTGATTTTTAAGTTGGAGATAGTTGAAGAGATGGAGAGTGACATAGGCTACTTTTTGTCTCTTTCTAACCTCTCACTTCCCTAAAATAGGGGTAGAAGTTTGTATCGTGTTCGAATTTAACGCGAGCAGCGGGCAAAAGCTAGTTTTAAATAAAACGAAAGTCCTTTGTGTAACTGCGACCTTGAAGACTACTCAGCACAATGTTGAGGTATGTCGAAATAAATGAAAACTATGTCAAGACAGTCCAGAGGACCTCAATACCAGTCTGATAATAGTGTCAGATGTTATCTGACACTATTGGGTGGTTGCATTGCCTGGATGATTGCTGAACTGATGTTGACTTAATAGTTATTTGTTATACAAGGGGGCAAAGTTGTATTTTAAAGCCGAGTGTGGAATTGAAAAACGAGCAAGTGAAAGGATTCTATAGTTGAACCACGAGCGAAGCGAGTGGTTCGAGAATAGAATCCTGAACTTGCGAGTTTTTTAACACACGAGAAGTAAAATACATTTGCACCCGAGTGTAACACAAAACTTTTCCCCTCACTATAGCGAGGAAACTACAACGCAAAAAATGCGTTTATCACTGATTCCAGTAGTTCCACAGGTGGTAAATCATCTTTATTACTAGATTTACCTACTTTTATCAATTTTAAAACAGTTAATTTGACTATATTCAAGGTCAAATTACTTTACCCACTAGTGGATAAAATGCGTTTTTACCCGCTGCTATTAAAGGACAAAACACGTGTTTCCGAGCTAGGGAGGGGAAAAATACTTTGTGCTTATTGAGTCAATCTATATTGTCACGCCATAAGAATAAATATGTATATAATAACATACTCTTGTGATCTCCGCATATGAAAATCTGGGTGCCCTGAAAACCAGTGCCGCGTCTATTAGACACGGTATTCGCTGAGTGGCATCCTATTTGGTGTACTAGTTATTATGTATTATGTACTTGTTTTTATAATGTATCTGTATGCCAAACAAATATTTTCTATTCTATTCTATTCTAAAATGGTTTCTATTCATGTTTATAACCGTTGTGACTTTCAACTACAATTTCCTAAACTAGTCGATGGGATAAGTACTTAGTGTAGCTGTAGTTGTTATTTGTATCCCTTTATGTTACACACGGGACTGTTTTCCATCTTACTCTTCGAAATCGATACATGTTACGGTCATAAGTTATAAAAAATCGGACCTTATTTTCTTACATATATAAAATGACCAGGCCCCGTAGCCGAATGGCATTTCTCCGACGCCAAACGAAAGCGATACGCCGCTGGCTCTGTCGCGCCAATACGCAAGCGCGATAGAGATAGATATCTACTAGCGCTTCGTTTCGTGAGCGTTTCGTGAGCGATTGTGCCATTCGGCTAGCCACCCTGTAATTTGAGACGATGTCAAAAGAATATGCGTGAATTCGTTATTCGTTCCATTGCCATTTTGTCGCAATCCCATTACCTCTCAATGTCTCTTACAACATTGTGGCCCTGCAGCAACAGATCAGCTCGTATTTAAGCAAGTAACCTTCAAATCAAGGGTGAACAGGCATCCTCTGGGCAAGCTCACTCCATTGTAGGCCACGTCTTTGCCTTTGACTAGTCTGTGACCAAGAGTAAGCCTATTTATAATTTAAAAAAACTGGCCAAGAGCGTGTCGGGCCACGCTCAGTGTAGGGTTCCGTAGTTTTCCGTATTTTTCTCAAAAACTACTGAACCTATCAAGTTCAAAACAATTTTCCTAGAAAGTCTTTATAAAGTTCTACTTTTTTGATTTTTTCATATTTTTTAAACATATGGTTCAAAAGTAAGGGGGGGGGGGGCGCACTTTTTTTCCTTTAGGAGTGATTATTTCCTAAAATATTAATATTATCAAAAAACGATCTTAGTAAACCCTTATTCATTTTTAAATACCTTTCAACAATATATCACACGTTGGGGTTGGAATGAAAAAAAAATATCAGTCCCCACTTTACATGTAGGGTACCCTAATAAAACATTTTTTCCATTTTTTATTTTTGCACTTTGTTGGCGTGATTACTGATACATATTGGTACCAAATTTCAGCTTTCTAGTGCTAACGGTTACTGAGATTATCCGCAGACGGACGGACGGACGGACAGACATGGCGAAACTATAAGGGTTCCTAATCGACTACGGAACCCTAAAAAAGGTGTGAATCCAGCATGGGCTCAAAGCAAAATGTATATAGGCAGAGCCGTGTGCCTTTCCAGGCGGTCCAGCACAATTTGAGTTCTTGCGCACGACTTGTGGCATGGACTCGCACGCGAAAGCGCTAGGTATTTGTGATAAACCGCCAGCTCAATCATGAAGTAGATTAAGAGGTAAGTGAAGTGAAAATCCTGCGGTTCTCAAAGTTTGGCGCAACGTTATCCCGTGTGTTTTCAATCTCGTTCCTTAGCAACAAGGCGGTCCGCGAGCCAATTTGTCGGTGTCCCGTTGCCTCGCTACGGTCCGTCTTGGGTTTAAACGAGCCTGAACCTTTTGGTCGCAAATACTCATCTAACAGTTACGTAAACGCCTGTTTACAATACATTTTTTGATGGTATTATGTTTTTCTCAAAGTATTAGGAACAATAACAAAAATTCGAAAACCCTAAAACTTCCCACCTAAATAACTACAGACTACAGACATAAAAAATCACTACGCATATTCATATCCAATATTATAGAATAATCGTACACACAATTGTAGTTCCAATTTAAAAACCTATATAAAACAAAAGAAAAGACCTTCAGGTTATGGTTTCTCAGTGACCTGAATACAACATGTCTGTCTATTCTTATTATTATTGCCTCGATACTTGTTGCCAAGTAGGTAATAATCAGTACCTAAGATTATTTTAAGCTCTTCTCAATATCGCGCAAGTAATATAAGTAATTGGAAATAAGTTCAGGGCCACAATGTTGGATGTTAACTCGACAAGAGTCTTGGTTCAGATTTATGAACATGGTACTAACAAAATCAAGGGTAAACAGGCACTTTCTGGCATTGAATTACTATGTACTAATGCTTTCAGGTCACTTATTTGCCTCGGCTAGTCTGTGGTCATAAGTAGACCTAAGTAGGGTAAAAGCACCAGTGCCCAGCCGTGCGCCAGTGGTCAGCCTTTTTTGTACATTTCGGGCTGTAATTATTAAAGTTTTTGTCAAATTCGTGTAAAAATTTGATAAAAAGGAGTGTACAAGTTTCTAATGGGTCGGCAACGCGCACGTGACACCCCTTGAGTTGCGGGCGTCCATAGGTTGCGGTGACCGCTTTCCATCAGGCGGGCCGTATACCTGTTTGCCACCGACGTGGTATAAAAAAAAAAAATCATAGATTGATTAAATGGTAATTGTAAAATATCTCAAGATTTACAATTGATTTCAAGAATTAAGCACAAACAAATTTCAAAGAGGTGCAGTCTTCTGACATGAAGCATTATGTATTATGCTTTCGCCATTTTTTTTTAGAATGTCACATGGTATTTTGCTATGATTTCTTGGTTAAAGAAGAAGAACTTTTTCGCTTAATTAATACTTAAACTATCTGAATAAAGTAAAAAAATAATAAAAATGTATGTGAAAACCAGATTTTTAAGGGGGCTGGTTATTGGAAACTACTTTTTTACACAAAATCTAATAGTCAGCCACCTGCGGCTGACCACTGGGTTCAAGGAAATACGTCACAATTCCAGAAGTCAGCCTCCCCGGCTGACTATAGGATTTAAGACTTCTTTTTGTTTTCAAATTGTACCTAAGTCTATAAATCAATGACCCTTAAATATTTATGCACTTATTTGCTTGACATACATAAAATATCCGGTAGTCAGCCCATGGTTGACCACTGGGTACTGAGGTCACGGAACACAGAACCCACTAGTCAGCCGAGGGCTGGGAACTGGATACTTAGTGGGCTGTATATTGGTGCTCAGGGGGCTGAGTACTGGCAAAAACGCCCTTTTATTATATTTAACGAAATATTTCTAAAACAAACAATAAGGTTTATTCTTTTCAAAAATTAAACTTAATTAAATTCTTGAACTATAAAAACATGAATCATTCAAATCGGTCTACTGGAGACCAAATTAGACGGCTTTGAAAATAGAATTTTCGATTTGAGGCTGACTACTGATGCCTTTACCCTACTTATAATTAAAAAAAACATCTTTATACTCGTATATATACATATATACGAATACTTATATACAGAAAACATCCATGACTCAGGAACAAATATCTGTGCTCATTACACAAATAAATGCCCTTACCGGGATTCGAAGTTGTTGTTGTAGGTATTCAGGGTTGTAAGTATTTCATAGTTAAAATTTCATCACTTTTGGACTACACCAATTTCCAAAAACTAACCATGCAAACATTATGAACCTCTCTTCTTCAGTTGGGTTAGGACTAGGACGATCCCCCCGCAGGTTGCTCACCTTGTCGTGGTGGAGGGGCTTAGTAACCGTGGCTTGGTCACCCACGGTGAAGCGAAGAGGCAACCAGGGCCGGCTTGTTGTTGGGCGAGCTGGCCCGAGGAGGATTCTCCAAGTGGGCTTCATAAGCCCGCTTGTGACGCATTGGTGGAGGACCGTCGAGGAAGAGGAGTGTCGGTATTGCGGTGAGCCGTTCTCCCTGTCCTCGGCGGCCGAGGTGGGATCGCAGGGGGAGAGGCGTGATGATATAGCGGTGCGCCACTCTCCCTACCCCCTGTGACCTTGGCGGGGCCGCTCCGCTGTAGCGGCTTTGGTGGGGCCGCAAGGGAAGAGGAGTGCCGGTATTACGGTGCGCCGTTCTCCCTATCCCTTGCGGCCGACTTGGTTAGCGGTGGAACCAAAGACCATTTCCACCGCCGGGCGCCGGAACTCTTCTGGCGCCCATGGCCTCTTTGTAGCGGACTCGAGGGGGTCCGTCACTGTACTTGTAAGCGGCCGAGGAGGAAGGTGCGCCCTGTCATCTGGCGCACTCGTTGTGGAGGGCCTTTGGGCATCCGCGGAGAAGCCGCACGTGTGCGGCTGCCGCCAGCGGGGTTGCCGATGTGAGCGCAAGTGTACCGGTAACCTCGCCAACAAGGCGGCGAGGTGGCATGTGGGTGGGTTTTTAGTGGGTATACCGTGGCCTCATTAGCCAATACGGGAGTCCCACATAACCGCTCGGGTCCCCCCTCGCACCCGAGTGGTATGCGGAACGCATTTTCCCCCCCCTAAACAAAAAAAAAGGACTAGGACGATTAATATTACTTTAGCTCCGGCAGTTACTGATTAAAACGGTGTTTTTGACGTGAACCATTTATTTTATTTGCCCAAGACGCTGGTAACCTTGACCCGCTGTCCCTCCTTACTACGTGCGTTGCATCCACTAGCGGTATCTAATACCAAGGATGATTTATATAGGATTGACAATCTTCATACTAAGAATCGTACCTCAATTTTTTGGCGCCACCTATTAAGTAGGTACTATCATAACTACACTGATCTGATGATGAATAAAAATTTTTTTTAATGTGTATTGACCTGCTATCATGATATTAAAATAAAGAATTATTATGTCATTTGTTCTTATAAAAAACCGGCCAAGAGCGTGTCGGGTCACGCTCAGTGTAGGGTTCCGTAGTTTTCAGTATTTTTCTCAAAAACTACTGAACCTATCAAGTTCAAAATAATTTTCCTAGAAAGTTTTTATAAAGTTCTAGTTTTGTGATTTTTTTCATATTTTTTAAACATATGGTTCAAAAGTTAGAGGGGGGGGACGCACTTTTTTTTCCTTTAGGAGCGATTATTTCCGAAAATATTAATATTATCAAAAAACGATCTTAGTAAACCCCTATTCATTTTTAAATACCTATCCAACAATATATCACACGTTGGGATTGGAATGAAAAAAAATATCAGCCCTCACTTTACATGTAGGGGGGGTACCCTAATAAAACATTTTTTTCCATTTCTTATTTTTGCACTTTGTCGGCGTGATTGATATACATGTTGATACCAAATTTCAGCTTTCTAGTGCTAACGGTTACTGAGATTATCCGCGGACGGACGGACGGACGGACGGACGGACGGACGGACGGACGGACAGACAGACATGGCGAAACTATAAGGGTTCCTAGTTGACTACGGAACCCTAAAAAGTGAATGAATGAATGAATATTTTTATTTCTCGTGTAACCATAGACACATGCTATTAGTAGAACTTACAAACTAAGGGGTTAGTGCATACAATCTTAAATTTAAAACAACACAACACTCATTGGGGAATGCAATCCCTCGCAGTGCGCTAAATAGGGACAGTCAACCCTGTCCGCTATCATTTGTAGGATGCTGTTGGGGCTGCCAAAATAAAAACACGCAAAAATATTTGGGGAAAATATGATTTTTGCCACTTCCAGGCTGCTAAACAGCGCCATCTAGTTTTATCCCTGAAAGGCCCATACATTTCAGGGGTACACTTATTTGTATGGGCTTTGTCAGTTCCGGTCGTGTATCGTCCTTGCTAATACCCTACCCTGATCGTACTTACTTAGTTTAGCAAGAGCCTCTGCCATGACTTAGAATATGTTACTCGATGGAGTACATGTCACGGAGAATTGCATTCATTGTTTGGAGAAAGTAAACAGCGTGCTTTCTAAATTTATTTTTCTCACTGCACCCACATTCGCGAATAACTGTTTGGCCTTATGGTTGACTGGTAGAGAATGCCTTAAGGCATTAAGTCCGCCATTTGTACTTTTTTTTTCCAATTGTGCAATAAAGTTTTAAATAAATAAATAAACAGCGCCACCAAACGGTTACTTACTATTTAGAACCAAATATTATACATACCGTGTTTTTTTTTATTTTCCGTTAAATTCATACATAATAAATTAATTCATTAGTGTGAGAGACCCATAAGAATAATATTCAAGTTAGTGTCAAGTGATTGACGGCACATGTCAAAACAAATAACATTAGGAAGTGGTAAAGGCTGTCACACACGTGTTCAGTAATTATTACTATTTTTTTAATAACTCAATAACCGTAAGAGTTAAGACGCTAGTTTCTTAGAGAAATTAATTGTATTTGATAAATCTGCGAAGAAATATGTGCGTTAGTTTTCAACAAAACACCAAATTCCCTGTCAACCTAAAACCTAAGCGCGTTAATGAGACTTCCCACTCCTTGAACAGATGCTCCATAGACTTTGCGACGAAGTTTATTAAAGCTTAAGCATTAAAACGTCGTAAGGTTGGTACTGGAAAGTTCTGGAAACGTTCAAACTGTCGTTGGCCGTGACGGCGTGCATCCATCACACCCGGCAAATGAGTCTGCTGCTTACAGCTGATGTAACGGACAACGTAGGGTAGAACAGCCCAGCCATTTTAGATTTTTAAAATGTCATTAAATTCATATAAATCAACGCATTCCTTGTTACCTCCCATTAATTTTAAACCCTTTGAGTAATTTAATTATAAGTGAGCCTACCCGGATTTCGAAATTAGTGTCAAGAGCTTTTAAAAAAACCGGCCAAGTGCGAGTGGGACTACCCAACTAACAAAAATTAGTCTTATAGTGGCTTATAATGCCAAAAATAGTACTCTTATAATAACCTTGTAAACCCTTTACAAGAGGGCATTTGGGCACACCTTATAAGGCCAAAAACCTTATATCCCCCTTGTAGTTGCTATATTATTAGCTTTCTTATCTTGTACGTGCTTTATTATGGCATGCAATAAGAAAGTTAACCTTATAATGGCAAGAAAAGTGCTTTTAAAAGGCTAATGTACTAATAAGAATCATATTTAAAGCTTTAATAAAGGTAATTATACTTGTAAGAATCATATTTAAAGCTTTAATAAGGGCAATAGCTCTTGTACACGTTTTGTGATCATCAGATATAAGGGAGTAAAACTCATAACGGCGAAAAAGGATGCTGTTTTAAAAGTTTATTGTGCTTTTCGTAGTGATTTATGTGTACATCATCATCGTCATCCATTTTGCAAGTTAGTAAACGGTAAGTTAACTTTTACATATTACAATTATTTGCTTATTTATTATGAAAACTGTGTGGGAATCCAATTTCATGGTGAAATGTGATATAAAATGTGTTGTATTATTAATGCGCCCTTGTATTTCAACGGTTTTGTACTAAAAATGCGGTTAATTAATTTTGACATGTCTTGAGCAAGGCTGTTATAAGAGTAAAAGCAGTAAGCACATCATTTACAAATACTCTATAAGAGTAAAAACTTTATAATAGCCACCGGTGTTACTTAAGATTCGCCATTTTATATATCTTTAGGGTTCCTTCTCACAATTAGTGAAATCCCGAACCTTACCATCTAGTTAAATATTTGTAACGGATACCAGTTAAAAATTCATAACGTTATCGTTAGAGAGCAGATTTCAGGTAGCGATTTAAATATTAATATGAATATGACTCGCATACAATATTTATTATTTTTTCTACACACGAAAAAATGTATGGGAACATAAAAGTAAAACCCTTTTTGGATGCTTTTGTGAATATTGGGCAAAAATTATAATGATAATAAATAAAAATAAAAAAATATTTATTTATACTTATTTCTTTAATATTTCTTCTGCGCATTGCACAGTAAAAACTTCTATTATGGCTCAAAGAATATAAAAATGAAAATAATTCGCTTATTATATATATTTAAATTGAAAGTCCATTATTTAGAATAAAATACTTTTTTTTAAATGTAGTTTGTTGAAAAAATAACATTAATTTAATCTAATTATTCAGTGAAGTTTGTGGTGTGCGATGTAGGTAATAATAATAGATTATAAACCACATGACATGTATTTAAAAAATTGCACTAGTCATATCCATATTAATATTTAAATCGCTACCTGAAATCCGCTGTCTAGTTATCATGTACTTGGCGCAAACCTTTGAAATTGCATTTTTGTTCGAAAGACCGTTCTTTTTAAACCGGTATTTTGGGGAACGCTTTGATAAAGGTTTGGTTCGATTAACCGGCATAGAACAAAATAAAACCGTGTAGTCCGCAGCATGTCAGGTAATACTGATATTTTCAATATTTCATTAGGAAGTTATACCTAGAATTTTCAATTTAAAACAAACTTGTGCTTCGGAATATTTAATCTTTTGGTGCCTTATTTTATTACTTCCTATTGATTTATTGTAAATGCTGAGTCAAATACTCTATTTGATATTTATTATTATGGTTATTGTTACAGAATCTGTGAATGAGATACATAGTCAGCCGTTTTTAGTGACATGAAGATGACAACTCTTCTCCTCCTCTTAGTAAGTAAGTGCTATTAAAAACCACAGACGATTTCAGTACCGCCATCACAATGGACTTTGTGTCGATAACTATAAACAGCCTAGCCTAAGACTTCAAATAAATATTTTTTTTTAAATTACAGATGAACTACAAAACGGCACATATTCTGATGGAGAAAATCAGTCACAATCATTACTTACACCCAAAAATAAGCCCGGAGTGGTGGATCAAAAAACATGCAAAATGGAAGAGGACGCAGGAAATAGTTTAGGTTGTAAGAAAATCACACCAAGCAAAGATGGCGCTGATAATTCAAAACAAGAAAACGAAAATCAATATATCTTTTATGAATTTGATGAAGACCTCGATAAAAGAAACTACTTATTATTTTGGAAATTTACTGATAGGTTAATTACAATTTCTACCACCGTGTAGGCGCTCTGAAGAATATATTAATATTTTGAAGTATGTAGACTCATTGAAACAGCAACATCGTGAGCAATAGAACTGAAAATATTAATCTTATAAAGTTACTTGTATCGGTTTGGTTTCGTTGCACATAAATAAATATCTTAAAAACAGTTTGTCTTTATTTGTCCTCAATTTTAATCTGTCTTAGTCCCAAAAGGACTACATATAAAATCGGTTTCTTCTTAAAATAGCCGAACATTGTATTCACTTATTCAGATCGTCCAACATTCACAATGATAATCCGCAATAAAAGATTTTTTTTATTTCAGACCAAAGTCCATAAAGTAAGGAATACACTTTTGGAACTTATTCTAATAAAGTTAATCTTAAAAATTAATATGAGTAGGTACTGATGGATAAAAAAACTGAGTGCCTTGGTAATAGTCTCTTATACGCTTAGTTATGTATAATTGGCCATCTCCGAGTGCATGCTAGTCTGGTATAACCGGTGGACACTCTATTTAATAATGTAAACATTGTAAAACATGGAAACAATGGACCAGTTACATTTGCCCTCCAGTCGAGATCTGCCCCGCGGCCCCGCTGTAAATACCTTAACATTTTTCACCGCAGAACTACAGACACCTTAAATAAGAACAAAAAATATAATTATTAAGCTAAATCCAAACTCAATTCATCATTTAACGATATACCTGTATTACGTCACTGCTGCTTGCCTGCATATTCTTATAATTATTCCATAATGGCATCCTCTACGGAACCACTAATCGATAAGTTGGGATCAGATTGTTCACATTCGCTGGATTTTCAAAATGACGAATCAAGTTTTATAAAAACTTTTAATACGACACTTTCAAGAATAATGCCTTTATAATTATTGTATAAGAGAAAATGTATTGCTTTAATTCTTTTAAACACTTTATAAAATGCTATAATTTGTTTGCTGGATATAATATGCTCCTATGAGGCATAAAGCATCATAGTTATCTTATGCATTACTTTTATAAGAATAATTGGCCATAACAAAAGCTTTTATAGTGCTTTGAATATTATACAGCGAAAAGGCATTTTAAATGGCTTCTATAAGAATACATATTTTTAAACCCTTATTGCAGTCATATAAATTGGACTTATTAACGTGTACATGGCCAAGTTATAAGAGTAAATGTACTATTGGCCAAATCCTCTTATAATGAGCTACTATAAGAGTAAATATTTTTAAACCCTTATTGCAGTCATATAAATTGGACTTATTAACGTGTACATGGCCAAGTTATAAGAGTAAATGTACTATTGGCCAAATCCTCTTATAATGAGCTACTATAAGAGTAAATATTTTTAAACCCTTATTGCAGTCATATAAATTTGACTTATTAACGTGTACATGGCCAAATTATAAGAGTAAATATACTATTGGCCAAATCCTCTTATAATGAGCTACTATAAGAGTAAATATTTTTAAACCCTTATTGCAGTCATATAAATTTGACTTATTAACGTGTACATGGCCAAATTATAAGAGTAAATGTACTATTAGGCCAAATTCTCTTATAATGAGCCGCTATAAGGAACTCTGGCATAATGAATGCTATTTTAAAACTACTATGAGTGTTTAGCCCTTATAGATTGATTTTATAAGGATATTTTGTTTGTTGGGAATAATCTCATGTTTCTTAATATAATTTAAAAGACGTGATAGTATAGTATAGGTATAGCGCCATCTCTCGGTGAATTTACTAACTAATTTGCGCGACCTGTATGGTTATGTTGGTTTTTCAGGGATAATTCTTTATAATGGATAGGGACAGGGATAATTATTCATTCACCTGTCAAGCGATTCGGCTGTGGAATGCGCTCCCCTTGCCTATCAGACAATCTCAGAACAAACTAATTTTAAAACCAAGTTGCGTAAGCATTTATTTGAAAACATTCGGGACTAAGTATCTATGTTGTGTCTCACACTAGGTACAAAATTATTATATATATATGTTTATTTATATATTCAATATATGTAATACATATTTTAACCTGACCATATATATATATATATATATATATATATATATATATATATACATATATATATATATATATATATATATATATATTCCTTTATTTATTTATTTATATATATATTTATTATTATGTCTATTATATATAAGTATGTATATCGCTATTGCAATTTTGACCTAAGTTTTCATTTTTAATTTTAAAATCGTGCACCAAACTAACTGTTTCTGTTTAGCCCGATGGTTGACTGGTAGAGAATGCCTCAAGGCGTTAAGTCCGCCATTTGTACTCTTTTTTTGTAAATTTGTGCAATAAAGTTTAAATAAATAAATAATGTTAACCGATTTCGACATCTTTTACTTTAGACTTATATTGACCGGGATATAGACCGTGATTACCTTTTTGATTTTTGTCGAGCTCCCGATATTTCGACGCAGTTGCATGCATCATGATCACGGAAAACTGACGAAGGCGGGTGGATGTTAAAGTTGCATAGACAGCGCGCGATCTACCCTCCTTCGCGCGCGTCGGCTGCGTTCACTTTCAGCGTTACCACTGGCCGCATTCACACTCGATGGTCTGTCCAAACACACTACACTCACAGTGTCACTACGTTTGTTCAATTCTGACTTCACCGGTTTTTTACACAAACAAATCACTGGATTCCATACATTAGATAGTTTGAAGCCATCCTCACGATTGAAATTTTTATATTTGTGAATCTCAATGGCTTCTCTTACCAATCTCGGTATGTAGTGGCGTTCCGTCGAAATTACCTTAGGACTATGCAACTCGATCCAATGACTTTTACTTTATTTGAAAGATAATATTTTACGTAAAATTTCGTATTAATTTGAAGTACGATATAATTATATCTGCAAGGGTGATTAAATTAAAAGTTAAAATCTGAAAAGTTTTTTTTTATTAAAAAAAAGTTTTCAAGATACAGACACGACTTTACTTGGACGGTGTTATGGAATAGCGAACTAAGCGCCAAAATCCGAAAAAAAAGTTATGAATGCAGTTCGGATATAAATGTGATAATCTATAGTATTGACTATTTCTTTGTTGTAAAATCATGCTTACAGCCTTATTTTAAGGGGTAGAATCAAGCGACACGATAAAATTTGTATGGCCCTGTGTACTAAGTCGTTACGTAAAAACGAATTGAACGCCAAATTTACTTTTACAAATTATAATAAGCGTATATTCTAAATCGCAAAATCGAGTTAAACGCCATAAAGATGTTATTAATTCGTTTTGGTTTAAAGTTTTGATGATTTATAAACGCAATATCGATTTAACCGCCCTAATGGTGTCGTTTAATTCGTTGTTACATATTTGAAATTGCAGGATATTTCGCTTAATGAGAACTAAGTATCAAGCGGTTTTGTTATATCATAATATCTTATGTGTGTAATCCTGGCTAGTACTAATGAATTATTATTAGTTACAATGCCAATTTTGCCATATATGCTGATTTTTTTGACATTTATTAAAAAAAGTTGATTGCACAACAAAACTAAATTGTTAGACGGATTAGTCCTAATCATTGTGGAGGAAAACATTGTTGTTGATTTATTTACAATAGCACTATTTACTCAAATATATGGAATTTTATTTTATTCCAGTATTCACTTTACCTCTAACAATTTGCATTAAAGAATCAAGCGACAAAATATGTCTCATAGTACGCTACGGCGAAATAAATTAACCTCATCGCAGTATTAGTTCAATAAAGAATCAAGCGGAAAAACGTTAATAACTTCGAAACTAGAATAGGTATGGTGTTATTTTTTTTTCAATTTAAATTATGAACACTTTTATAGGTTCAATGTCAAAATTAACTTTTTTGCTTTATAAATGAACTTACAACAACTGATTCAAATTTCAAATCTTTCTAGCTCATTTTCTCGATTTCAACTAACTGTCGCTTGATCGCTTATTCCATAACACTGTCCACTTTTCCTGTAATATTTGCCATAAAACCAATGTTTCGTAAAATTTTCATAATTTTTCGTTGGTGAACTTAGGAGATAAGGGGGGCGGTATTTTTTTTTACATTTTCCTTCGTAATTCTTTTTTTCCACTACAAAAAACAGTACAGTTAAATATATGTACAGTTTGAGCTCTTTCTAATAACGATACCCGACTTGACCTATAGTAACTTCACATTTACAGTTTTCCCCCCTTATATATTAGCGATTTTCTATAATTAATATTATTAAATTAAAAAAAAATACATTCATTTTGTAGAGGTTAACAATGTTCATGACTATTCCAAATTTCAAGTCGATAGCATAAGTAAGTTCACGAGATATTTAGGAATATGACAGACGGACAGAGTCGCACCATAAGGGTTCCTTTTGTACCTTTTTGGTACGGAACCCTAAAAATGGAAACTACTTAAAGAAATACCTAACTTAACGTTTGATATGTTTATAACATTTTAGGTATAGGTCGTTTTTATTTATTTACCAAAAAAAAAACATTTTTAATGATTTGACAACCTCACTTAAAATTCACTGAAAAACTTCAATATCTCGCAATACTTAGTACTGCGAATGTAACTAATAACATTTTGCAATTGTTAATCACAAATCAAGAAAAGCTTTTTTTCTACTCCCGTACTGTTATTCGTGAGTTACAAGGTCGTGCATAGAACTTTAAAACCCTACATAAAAGATGTCAGGACAAGTCTATCTAGTCTATACCCTGAAAACATTTAGTAGCAGTAGCACGATATAGCTGTTACAGTTCAGTAAATACATTGCTACCAACTTAACAAACCAATTCGCAGAGTCGAGACTCCTTCGTTTTCTGCTGCGTTCATTGGGGACGCGTCGAATCGCATTCAGAAAATGTATGAGAACTCGATTCAACTCGGCTCGATTCGTCTTAGTGGCCAGGCTTCAAAGAACCATACCATAGACAGTTTTATTTTCATGTTTGCACTCAAACTGCATATTCAAAATGATAGGCGGTCCACTAGATAACTAAGATGACTGAAAGTAGGTATTTGTTGAATTTATAATTTTCTTTCAAAATAAGTGCTTGGTCGTAGAAAAAGTATTGTATGCAACGGTGTTTAACTGAGTCAAAAAATGCTCGTGGCGTCTTTATTAACAATTTTCGGCTTCGCCTCAAATTGTTACCCACGCCACTCACCTTTTTTGACCTCTTTTAACCACCAGTTGCATAAAATACTATAAATGAATACTCAACAAACCTTCGTTTTATTTATTTCCAAAGCAATATTTCTTCCGCTGCTTTTGTAACTAAAAGCTTTTGAATCCATCCGCGGCGGTCACGGATAAGACCACCCTTAACGCCGGACGCCGTAATGCCCTTAATAGGCTTTTGAAGCACATAAACAGTGCCATAAAAACGGTCGATCAGTTCGATCATACATATTATAATGGTACCTATCTAAACGCTTATGGTTCAAGGACAGTCTTGGACCGCAATTGTAGCATTGAAAACCGTAGCGATGTCTAAATTTCTTACCTACTTACTGCGTTGCTATTAAGAAATGAATATTTTCTGGATCAAAGACGTATATGTATTGGCACCGCAGTTTTAATGCCAATGACCAATTTATTTGCCACAGACTACAGAGCAACATACTTAGAATACGTACGTGCAATCGTGCATATGTATATTTAGAGGAAGTTGAAAGTCAACTAATACTATAAACCATTCGACTATGGCGGTGGGTATTAGAGATAGGTAAAACTCTTACGACTAAATACATTATTATAGTATTGTATGTTTATCAAAATGAGTTTCGCATCTATTATTGATTGCTTGTATTTAATATCTCATTTCTAAACTCTCAAATCGTTTTTGCTCCCGCGATAATGACGTATTGAAAAACGTAAGAGGAACCCTTATAGTTTCGCCACGTCTGTCCGTCCGTCCGTCCGCGGATAATCTCAGTGACCGTTTAACACTAGAATGCTGAAATTTGGTACCAATACTCCTGTGTATATCAATCACGCCGAAAAAGTGGTAAAAAATGTTTTGTTGGAGTACCCCCCCCCCCATATGTAAAGTGGGGACAGATTTTTTTTTTTCATTCCAACCCCAACGTGTGACATATTGTTGTATAGGTATTTGTAAATGAATAGGGGTTTACTAAAATCGTTTTTTGATAAAATCATATTTTCGGAAATATTCGCCACTTTAAGTAAAAAAAAGTGTGTCCCCCCCCCCCCCCCCCCTCTCTAACTTTTGAACCATATGTTTGAAAAATATGAAAAAAATCACAAAAGTAGAACTGTATAAAGACTTTCTAGGAAAATTATTTTGAACTTCATAGGTTGGGTAGTTTTTGAGAAAAATACGGGAAACTACGGAACCCTACACTGAGCGTGGCCTGACACGCTCTTGGCTGGTTTTTCTGTTATTTCACTGTACTGCCAGAATTTACTCAAGTGAGACCTCTGTTCTGTCGCTGTGTAAAAAGGCTTTGTTTGTTGTCGACAGCAGCCGGCACTTATTAATCAACTCGTCGTGTGAGCCGGCAGCCCATTTGGCTAAGTAACCAACTAAACTTTAAACTGTTGCGTTTTATATCTCACGAAGAAAGCGTGCGCAAGGTTGACAGACTAATGCCACAGATTATTAATAAGTTACTAACGTAACAGATCCTTCACTTGCCCGCAAAACGACAAATCGTCACTACTTTGAAAAAATCTCGTATCTCACGCTGCTCCTCAAAGTTAAAACGCAGTAAGTCTATATACATTCCATACATACTTACTACAATTTTCTTTTCATAGACAGACGAAGATACAAGTTTTTTAAATGTAGTGACGAAATACCTGCGCTTTATTTAACTAATACTAATAAGTTGCTACGTAATACTCAGAAGAATAGTAGGTACGTGCCATGCGACTACACAGGCGGGCGCGTGGGGCCTCTCGGCCACTTTGTTACCTCGAGGCAACTGCTAGCGGGTAGGTACCTACTTAACGCGCGACCGCGAGCGAGTAACGTAGGCCTGGCCCCAATTTCATATAGGTGACAGGTGCGACAATTGTCACAAAATATTACATAATTATGTAGAATTATTGGTTTCACCACGCTGACAGGTACGACAATTGTAGAATACAATTGTCACGACTAACCATAGGGACAAATGTATCAAATTATTATTAAAACCATAGGGACAAATGACTCAAATGGCAATAAGTAAATTTATATAATGGATATTTTTATGTTTATTGGCTGACTATAAATGTAAATGCCTTTGTTAACTTCGATAAAACTTATTTAAAACTATTCATTACCTAAATCCTCTCCCACCATTATATAATTTTCTTCGGTAACATTATTTATGTGTATCAAGTAGGCATTAGTTATGTGTTAGTATTTTGCTTCAAAAACAATATTGCAGTATGGATATAATAAGAAAGATGACTATCTTAAAATTGATTTCCGACCGCAAATTCGTGTTATTTGATAAATTTGATAACAAATTAACATCCGCAATGAAAGTTAATACTTAAATATAAAGGAATAGCTCACCGTTTGAATGAAACGGGTGTATGACAAAGAAATAGAAATATCTAAGATATATACCTAACTTGGCACTATAGATACTCAGTATTTAATAAGTTTAAATTATTAATTATCTAAATATATAAAAGAAGAAGCTGACTGACTGACTGACTGACTGACTGACTGACATATCAACGCACAGCCGAAACCGCTGGTCCTAGAGATTTCAAATTTGGCAAGTAGGTTCCTTATATAGTGTAGAGGAGCACTAAGAAAGGATTTTTCAAAATTCACCTCCTAAGGGGGTCAAATGGGGGTTCAAAGTTTGTATGGGGAAACAAGATTAGTTTGACTATTTTATTCGAAACTTCACAGGAAGATTCCTTAAGACATATGTCTGAATACGTGTTTCAGGTTTTTTGAAAATTTAACCCCTAAAATGGTGAAAAGGGGGTGATAAAGTCAAAAAATCAATATGAGTATCGTTTTTATGGTTTATCGGGTCGCTGATCACAATAAATACAACGTTTTTAAAATCTAACGAGGCGGAAGTGAAATACCTTCTCCCCTGTTGTGGTGCAATGGGGTTTAAATATCAAAAAAATATATAAAAGAAGATATTGACTGACTGACTGACATATCAACACACAGCCGAAACCGCTGGTCCTAGAGATTTCAAATTTGGCACGTAGGTTCCTTATATGGTGTAGAGGAGCACTAAGAAAGGATTTTTCCAAAATTCACCTCCTAATGGGGTCAAGTGGGGGTTCAAAGTTTGTATGGGGAAACAAGATTAGTTTGACTATTTTATTCGAAACTTCACAGGAAGATTCCTTAAGACATATGACTGAATACGTATTTCAGGTTTTTTGAAAATTTAACCCCTAAAAGGGTGAAAAGGGGGTGATAAAGTCAAAAAATCAATATGGGTATCGTTTTTACGGTTTATCGGGTCGCTGATCACGATAAATACAACGTTTTTAAAATCTAACGAGGCGGAAGTGAAATACCTTCTCCCCTGTTGTGGTGCAATGGGGTTTAAATATATAAAAGAAGATATTGACTGACTGATTGATATATCAACACACAGCCGAAACCATGGGTTCCTTATATGGCGTAGAGGAGCACTAAGAAAGGATTTTTCAAAATTTTCCTCTTAAAAGGGTGAAATGGGGGTTCAAAGTTTGTATGGGGAAACAAGATTAGTTTGACTATTTTATTCGAAACTTCACAGGAGGATTCCTAAAGACATATTATGACTAAATACATGTTTCAGGTTTTTTGAAAATTTGACCCCTAAAGGGGTGCAAAGGGGGTAAAGTCAAAAACACAATATGGGTATCGTTTTTATGGTTTATCGGGTCGCTGATCACGACAAATACAACGATTTTAAAATCTAATGAGGTGGAAAAGAAATTTTCTCCCCTGTTGTTGTTAAATGGGGTTAAAATATCCAAAATAGCCATAAGTATAGCTTTAGTTTTTATCTTTACTTCTGGTTCAAGAGATTTCAAATTGACACGGAAGTTCCTTAGAGGAGCAGAGCACTAAGAAAGGATTTTTCAAAGTTCACCTCCTAGCATGATAATTTGACAGGGGCAAGGACAGGGACAGGGCCAGGGACAGGGACAGGGACAGGAACGGGATAGGGTTAGGGATAGGGATAGGGATAGGGATTGGGGTTGGGATTGGGATTGGGATTGGGATTGGGATTGGGATAGGGATAGGGATATGGATAGGGATAGGGATAGGGGTAGGGGTAGTGGTAGGGGTAGGGGTGGGGGTGGTAGGGGTGGGGATAGGGATAGGGATCTGGATCGGGATCGGGATCGGGATAGGGATAGGGATAGGGATAGGGATAGGGATAGGGGTAGGGGTGGGGGTGGGGATAGGGGTAGGGATAGGGATAGGGATCTGCATCGGGATCGGGATCGGGATAGGGATAGGGGTAGGGGTAGAGGTAGTGGTAGGGGTAGGGGTGGGGGTGGGGGTAGGGGTGGGGGTAGGGGTGGGGATAGGGATAGGGATCGGGATCGGGATCGGGATAGGGATAGGGATAGGGATAGAAATATGGATAAAAATAGGGGACGGGGACGGGGATAGGGATAGGGGAGGGACGGGGACAGAGACGGGACGGGAACGGGGACGGGGACAAAGATAGAGATAGGGACGGGGATAAGAATAGGGATTGGGGTCGGAATAATCGGTCGGCAATCGATATCTAGGCAGTGTAAAATGCAGGTGGCTCAGTGGGAAGGTATTAGTAAGTAGGCATCGGCGAGTATCCTGCATCCGTAATAACTATTACATTCAATGTGCTGTAAGAAGATCGTTGTTTGCTTTCCTTTTATATGTTTACGTTTGCAATAAGTATAAGCAAAATGGAAAAATTTGTAAGCGATAATGCAAGGAAGTACTTTTTACCCTACCGACCATTAGCGTCGAGATACTGGCTATGTGGGTTGTATGAAGTTTCCCCAGTATAAATATTTATAAAGGTAAAATACATACATATTCGTACCTACTACCTACGCTGTGGTCGCTGTGTAACAATTCTACAATCATTGCAAGAATTTCTTTAAAAACAATAGGTGTAAGGTACAGTCAGCCAAAACCGTACAGCAAATAGATCAGTTACAATGGCCCTCCAGTCGAGAATTGCCCCGCTTTACCTTAATCGAAATAATCGCGGACAGATGTACCTACAAAGAAACCTACGGATCCAAATGAAAATCTTATTTTTTGTAAACGTTTCAATAAGAATACTTTTATTACGCGGGCGAAGCCGCGGGTAAAAGCTAGTTAAGATATATAAAATTTGTTTCTTATAAACGTGAATAAAAGAAGAAAAAGTAAAAACATTAACCATTACTACAATAAAAATATACAAATAACAAATAAAACAAATTAAAACTATTCTAAACTAATAGTTAAAATGCTTAACTAAACTAAAAATATTTGAATTTGGAATTCGGTGTACCTAAATACGAAGGTAACTCGTTCATTTAAAAACGCTCAAATTAATTTGAGGGTATTTGTATAAAATTATATTAATGATAGCTATTTAGGTACATGTATTTAGTATTTTTTATGATATATAAGTTTAAAAACACAATTTAGTATACATATAACGCAGAGAAATCTCAAAAATATACCTAAGTACTAATAATGTTACGAAGGGGCCAATAGCGTTTACTAACAGCAACACTCTTAACTAATCATCGGTAGGCTTTATGCCCTTGTAATAAGGTAGTAACATTGCTGCCGATGGTACAATGATAAAAATAAATTGAGATAATCCGTAGTTTGCTACAAATTTAATTTCATATTTACGCAGCATTATTGAAACTTATATCGACGGCGAAGTAACAGGAACTCCTAACTAAGTACAAAAACCTAAGTATATAAGTAGGAATTACTGTCACTATCACTAATAGTGTCACTATACTACTCACATTGGCAGCCATTTTGAACAACGCGTATGTCAACCGCAAATTACTCAAAGGTTAGCTGGAAGAAATCCCTTAAAGGGATAAGTTCGCCTTTGTACTGTCTATCCTGTGTCATATTTGTGTTTTGTGTTTTGTACAGTAAAAAGTTTATACATACATACATACATTACTACAATTGTCACACAATTCGACACATCTTAATCCTCCTGTCGAGATTCACCGACAATTCTACAAATATGTCGCCTAGAAATAATAATTATTGTTTCACAACATCGTTGTAATACATACAATTGTAGCAATATGCCTGTCATGTTTGCAAGCAATTCTATAGAAAATATTTTATAAAATTGTAATTTGTCACCTGTCATCGACAATTGTCGCTCGACATATGTCACTGACAATTGTAGCCTTTTTGAAACAGGGGCCGCTAGTGCTGAATAAGTGACACTCTTCTGTCACATTTATTGACAATGACATGCTTGCTGATAAACTGTCGAACACTTTTACCTTTATTAAATGTAACAGTAGTCTAGTAGGCTGTATACTAAACCACAGTATAATAAAGAGTACTATCGTACAGTATGGCCACTCCCGCT
Organism: Leguminivora glycinivorella; assembly: GCF_023078275.1. Taxonomy (NCBI): domain Eukaryota; kingdom Metazoa; phylum Arthropoda; class Insecta; order Lepidoptera; family Tortricidae; genus Leguminivora; species Leguminivora glycinivorella. The sequence continues at coordinate 6,921,936 of NC_062974.1, read as the reverse complement.
CCCCGCTGAAAGCGCCGCCCACCCCCTCTCGGTTACCTCACAGTTACCGGCTGTCAAAAACGCGAACAGTCGACCTGTCATATTTCACTCATATAAGCATGGTACGCGTTCACCTACACGAGCTTAGACTGTGTGCTAGGAACGCGCCTCTTTCATATATTTGATCGCCAGTGTCCGAGGTGTGACTAAACGCTGATGGCTTTGTATACAAGTAAATCTTCCCGTACCTGCCTCCCGTTAAGGATATGGCGGGTTGTCGCGGTTGCTTAGAGGGCATAGTGAGTATCCATACTTAGTAAATGGGAAAGTGTGTGTGTCTGTTGGTTTGTCAGTCTTTCACGGCAAAACGGAGCAATGAATTGTCGTGATTTTTTAAGTGGAGATAGTTGAAGGGATGGAGAGTGACATAGGCTACTTTTTGTCTCTTTCTGACGCGAGCGAAGCAGCGGGCAAAAGCTGGTCCATACTAATATTATAAATGGGAAGGTGTGTGTGTCTGTTTGTTTGTCCGTCTTTCACGGAAAAAAGGAGCTACGAATTGTCGTGATTTTTTAAGTGGATATAGTTGAAGGGATGGAAAGTTACATAGGCTACTTTTTGTTTCTTTCTGACGCGAGCGAAGCCGCGGGCAAAAGCTAGTACTTAGTAAATGGGAAAGTGTGTGTGTCTGTTTGTTTGTCCGTCTTTCACGGCAAAACGGAGTAATGAATTGACGTGATTTTTTATGTGGAGATAGTTAAAGGGATGGAGAGTGACATAGGCTACTTTTGTCTCTTTCTATGTGTCTCTTGTATATGGGTAGAGTTTTGCACATTGTAATTTTTCCTCAGTCACCCGTTGACCACGAACGCTGTAAAGTTTTCGAAACGTCGGGATGAATTGTTAATTCATTACACGATATAATCCGTTTCCATAGTTTTATTTCATAACTATCGCGGTAACCGAAGACAATATTAGGTAGGAAAGGTTATCATACACTTGCTCAGTAAATAATTACGTACAAGAGTTAAATCGAACTTCAAAGAATTCAATAATAACAGGTTGTATTGTTATCGAGTTTACGCAGTCGCTAAAATAAACACCACATCTATAAATGGTCTTAAAAACATCAGGCAATAACAAAGTACCGTCATAAACATGTTTTGAAACACGTTTTTGCTTTAATAGGTAATGTATCTTACTCGAGCCTTTCATAATGAGCCAAAAGTCGATCTACCTCAGAAAAGTATAAACCGTGTTTTATTGAATTCCGTTAACTTCGGCATATACTTAGGTCCATTATAGGAAACAGTACCGTTACCATGGGCTGCCCAAGTGAGAGCCGTATTACTTTACTCAGAAAGTAAGTGAGTTTACGTTTGTTTACAATATATTGTGCCTAACTTCACGCCAAAGAAGCTGCTTCTATCCCTTTCTAAGTTTATCAATAAACGGAGAAAGAACTATAGGCGAATGCTACGCCTCTGGTGTTTACGCGATGGAACTAAAATCATAAGTAAATGTAATTTACCTATCGAAATCTGTCAATATAGGGTCTACTGCAAATTTCGAAACATACGCACTGAGGGATTCTTCCTCTTTCACTTTATACTGATAAGAGTAAAAGAGACGCATGTCCACATTTCGATAACTTCGGTATTCGGTAGTAGGCCTCAAACCATAGGCCACGTCATTCTAACATGACATTTCTGTCAAGTTATACAAAAATCACACGGAATTTTCACAATTATATTTGCAGTTTTAAATAAAATTATGACTAACATATTGCATTAATTTATAATATTACGTGAAATTCAAGATTAGCTAAAATTGAATAAAAAGATAAACCAGTAAACAAATCAAATAAGGTAATGAGTTATTTTTGGCCATCATATTGTACTATTTACAATTGAGATGATTATTATAATGCTCAAAGCAGTTTTTGGTTTCAGAAAGATGACGGAAGCTATGATTGAAATCAATATTTCCGAACAAACCCGTATGGTATTCAGTCAACGTGGAAGATGGTTCAATTGATATTAATACTGTGGCACTCTGGCAGTTACGCTACTCAAAACCTTAGGGCAGCAGAGGGAGCAGTACCAATTTATAGGTGTTTTTGTTCCGCGATACACTTAATGGTATTATTGGCCATGATCATCACAGGTATATGTATAGAAGTGCTCCAATAAAGGAAAAAACCTCAACTCCAAAAAATAATTCTGTTACTAAAATAAAGTATTTCATTAATTGACTTTGTTTATTTGTGATGTTCTTGAGTAGTAAAGAAATAGAAATATTTTTTACAGAAAAAGGGTTCATAGCATCTTATATAGAATTAGCTTTTGCCCGCGGTTTCGCTCGCGTACTAAAAGAATTCTTATTCAAACATATACAAATAATAAAATTTTCATTTGGATCCGTAGGTTTCTATGCAGACGTTTGCGTTTTTTTCAATTACTCATATTACTATTGTTTTTAAAAAAGAAATGCTTGCAGTGGTTGTACAAATGTTACACAGCAACCACAGCGTAGGTAGTAGGTACGAGTAGGTATGTATTCTATATACACTGAGGAAATTACATATTGTACAACAGAACTCACATAGCTCCGTATCTGGGCACTATTGTCAGTGGGTAAAAAGTACTTTCTCGCATTATCGCTTACAATTACCGATTGCCGACCGATTACCCCTATCCCTAACCTTACCCCTATCCCTATTAGGGTTTGTTGGGATTTTCCGCCAAGCAAAGAACCGGGAAATGAACTTGAAGGCTGTAGGCATAAACCCTATAATTTATGAATTGCACACTATTGGCGCTTTGTAAATAATTTGTAATTGTTCAAAAATACTTCTTTTCATTCATAAAACATTGTATTGTGTAGTTACTAAATAGTCATAAGTTTAGCATTTCAATATGTGCAATATTACTTTTATGATTAACAAAGTAATTGTTATTCCTGTAATTTTTTCTTCTGCTGTATGTTGTATTAAATATTGTATGTTTGTGCTGATTGCCAAGTTGCCAATGCTCCCAATAAATTAAAAAAAAAATAACTTTGTCAACTTTGACACTAGGACTTAGCTGAAATATCAATCGTTGACGCTGAACCATGGACTTTAAATCTATGCGCTAAACGCCGATCGAAATTCAGTCTAGCTCTGTCATGTCAATACGGAAAAGTGATAGAGATAGCTAAGCTACGATAACGATATTAATCATAATCGTTTGTGCATTTGGCTACGTGCCCTGCCAAAAAATTAGATACAATTTTTACTTGTTTCAAAATGCTTTTTCTACTCACTTTTGTATCAAATTATAATCTTCATATACACCCCATAATGGCTTATCGCCTTCAAAAGTTCTATACCTTACCTTAGACTGTCGTTACCTATGTCGATGTCGTTGTAATTGATGTTTGATATGTACGAAAACGCTGAATTTTAGGTTTTTAGTTTTCGTTTCACATCAATTTATTAAATACTTAGCCAGTTACTCAAGAATATTACAAATTAAACAAAGTCACAGAATGAGATACTTTATTTCAGTAATAGGATAATTTTTTTGAAGTTTTTTCCTTTGGTTCACTTCTAATATATACCCACGAGATATGGTGTTATGGTGACTACAGGTACAAGTATTGTGCATTGAGGAACTAACATGCCCATGAATTGGTACTGCCTGCTGCTGTAGGTAATCAGTTGATTCTTAACTGCCTCAATCATTATCAATTTGAACAATCTTCTACGTTCGGTTTGCTGAATACCATACGGCTGGCATGGAAATATTGTTTTCAATAATATCTTCTTTTTCTGAAAGCAACCAATATAATCATCTCAACTGTAGCTAAACAGTACAAAATGATGAATAAATATAACACATTACCTTTGTAAAAGTATCAAACACTGGTTTCATCACTGGTTTATCTTTTTATCGAACTACTGACTAACTGGTACATGTAAGCTGTTCTTGAATTACACGTAATATTATAAATTAATACATATTAGTCATAATTGTATTTAAAATTGCAAATATAAACGAGAAAATGTTGTGGGATTTAGCCTAAGAACGGTGCGATATTTTTGAAAATAATTCTACAACAGTAGTTTTTTTTCATATACAGCGTTTAATCGCAATTTAAAAAACCTATATTTGCGAATCCACCAATAGTTTGGAATGGAAGATATTAAAAAAAACTACGCCCAAAAAATAAGCGTTTTCTTTCGGCAAAATACCTCACAGTAATTTAATGGTGGACACATGTAAAAAATAATCAGTTTTAAGGTTTACAACCCGAAGCCACCAAAATATATGACGGGAAATAAGACTTTTTTAATGATATAGAATTTTTGAATTTTTTCTAACGTGCTCTAGAGCAAATATAACAACAGATATTTTTAAGCAGAAATGAATAGCACATAATATTTCAGATATTTAGCATATAAAAACCACCAATATATTTATATGGAAATAAAAAAATCTAAATATTTGACCGGGCAAATTAGGAACAGATAATAGTAGGAGGTTGACTTTTACTGTCCCTATTTAACAATATTAACAGCATGATAATCCACCCAATAAGTTTGACCTTTATTTAATACTTTAATTTAATAATATATTTACATTTTTTGCGTGGTTTGGTTTGGACCTTAGTGTCTTACATTTAGGAATTCATATGGCAAACCACCACGCCAGTGGAACTGGGCCGAGAGTAGGTGATGAGCCGTGTCGCATGCTTTTTATTCTGTTCTTCTATTACACATTAACGTAAATGAGGAGGCACACTGACATTTTACCCCGCCAGGCGGCGCCTATGCAAGAGTCTAGGCATGTCACTGTCATTCATATGTGAGAGAGAGAGAAAAAACATAATTATCAGCTTCTCGCTCTCACGTCTCACGGACTAATAGGGTGGCGCCATCTGTCGTATCCTTTGAGTGTTCCTCCTCATTACATGCCTATTTCTACATAAGTAATATTTTAGGTAGATTAAAAACAGACGTTTCCCACCGATAATAAAGTCCAAAGTAATTTAAAAAATTACATATTTATTTTAGGCATGCGATTTGACAGTCGTCGAAAAGAGTATATACTTGTCAGTACATACATCTATCTCACGTTTTTCTCTTCTACCATTTGACAGATCTCCGTCATCTTGTGAAATGTATTCTTCCATTCTTCAGAATCGTTGAAGCAACGCTTGTTACAAACACGCGAAAGCTATGCAAAGTCTAATTTCGACCCATATATCACGGCCAGGTATAGCCCCGGCGATTATCGTTAGACTTACAAGCCACAGGTCACGGGTTCAAATCTCAGTCGTCGCATACGTAGGTGCGGATATTACAGCTTTTTTAATTCATTTTTTTTATGTTTTATTTATATTATAAGTTGATAAGTACAAGCTACTGCAATGACATTAAATACAAGGACGCACAATTCATAACAAAAATGTTTTAAAAATCTGGGTCTAAATTGCATTTATACCATTCTTGTTGATGCTAATAACGTTAATTTCTTATCTGCTTAGGAAAAAAATCGTTTATGCCATAACTAACTTAGTGTATAAAGACCTAAGTATCAAAATTGCAAATAGAACTGTGACACACTAAAAACTCTTTATCAAAATACCTTTTGTCATAATATGCTCAAATGACTTAAATGTCAAAATGAATTGCGAACGAATATTGAACGAATGGAGCCGCTACCAATATATAATAATTATAGAAATACCTAAAAAAGGCCGCAATTTTACTTCTTCATTACATAAACTTTAAAAATACCCTACTGTATCATCTTTATCTTGGTCACTTGTACTACGTTTATTACAATAAATGTATGTAATGTATGTATGTGTAAATTTCCTGACATGTCATATCTAGTTGTCACAAAGAAAAATTTACAGGGCTTCCAAGGATCTCGAGCTGGAAGGATACAAATTAAAATATTTTCTATGAAAATAATTAAATTCGACAGCAGACAACCCAAAGGTTAATCGGATTTATTTATTATAGGCATTTATTTTAAATTAAATACCAGTGGCTCTGATCTGATAGTGGGATATTCTTTAAGAGGGCTTTCGTGTGAAAAACAGTGGAATCGCAACCGAGCGCTTGATCATACCGTGTGTGGTATCAAATTAAAGGGCTTTGCGAGTAGTTTACAAATATATATCACATTATAGGACTTTTTCTACTTGGTCTAACAAAATATGAGAAAATGTCCAAAAGTGGTAATAATTGTACCGGTGAAGGCTCGTTTTCAAAATTTTGCCAAAAATAAATAATAGCAATTTATAATCACTAAGGCATACCAGCAATTTAAGTGAACGTTACAGATTAATTAAGTACAAAAATTATTTCGATGTGATTTAGATTTTCAAAGAAATTGTCACTTAAATTTAGGTAATTTCTGAAAAAAATATATTTCGTCTTAGCCTCGTTTACTCTTTTTTAAAACCTTATAATCAAAATGTAGTCTGAGAAGTTTGTAGTACAGGGTATACGAATTATAAATTTACCTGTTTTAGTAATCAAAATCGTTCAAATTTTACAAATAAGATCGACTGATTCAGCTCTATACGTGAGTTTTTCTAAACGTGCATTAGAGAAAAAATCATAATTAATTTAGTGACTTGGTTTTAAAAAATCCAGTCTTATAAAAATCAAGATGATAAGATGCTCTAACTGAAATTTGAATTAAATAAATCTATTGGATAACGCAAAGTGTAGTATTTCACCGACTAAAACTATCAATTTTACATTATTTTGACGTTTTTTTTGAAAGCAGCCTTAAAATTTATTTTCAAAAGGAGATTTCACGTTGGTAATGCCATTCAAATAATATTTGTTTATTTATTTATTTGTTTATTTGTTTATTTTACAATTAGTACTAACAGTAAAACCTTACGTACTAATCGGTGCTATAGGTACTACTTATGTCTATCATGCATACATATAAGCACTTAATTAAGCAAATTTAAATTACAATTGTGTCAGAAAGAAATAATTAGGTACAATAAAAATCACAATGTCAAAAAAAATTACTACAATTTCGTTACTTTATACAATAGAGCTTTTTGTAACCATGGATTCGAGGTAACGGCTGGCTGCTGTGAGAAACTGATTCTCAGAGGTGTAAAAAATGTCAAGTTGGCTATTGCTTATTAAGATACCATTCAAGAGAGTCATTGCTTGATGTAAAGGAGAAAAAGAGAGCCCGCGAGATCTGGTCGACGGGACAGCAAAAAATCCGTGATTGCGAGCGCGTAATTGCTTAAAGGAGATTCGAGGAACCCGAATTGCTAACAGAGAGAGTAAAGCTGGGTTGGTTAGTGTTCCCCGAATAAGTCGAAGAAAATATTTAATTAGGTAGATATTCCTTCGGGCTTCAAGCGATGTCTGGTCTACCATACCAAGAATAAAAAGGGTAGGGTATAAGTAAGGATAGTAGCCGTATAGTTGTTTGTATAGGAATCGCGCGTATGATTTTTGTACCCGTTCCAGGAGGAGTATATAATGCTGTTCGTGGGGATTCCAGACTATAGCATTCGTTTCTAGCTTGCTACGTACAAAAGCGTTGTACAAAATAGTGATAGCGTGCCTGTTTGTAAACAACTTTGCCTGTCGTATGACAAAACCCAGGCATCTTCTGGCCTCATTGCAGATCTTTACTATATGTTGGTTGAAAGTGAGCTGGGGATCGAACCATGTACCTAAATCTTTCATCTCACTGACTTTTTCAGTGGTTTTCCTTCGATTTGGTATGGGCACTGTACCGGGTGGCGCGCTCTAGTATAAGACATCACGGTACATTTTTCTTCATTAAGGCTGAGACTGTTATTTTTGCCCAGGTGTGAACGGCATCAATATCGGACTGTAGCATACTGGTATCGTTAGAGTTTTCAATTGGCAAAGCTAATTTCAAATCGTCAGCAAATAGCAAGCATGTTGAGAATTTAATCGCTGCTGGCAGGTCATTAACAAGAATGAGAAATAGTAGAGGCCCAAGATTACTGCCCTGTCCAATACCCGAAGCAACCAAAAAGGGAGTTGATCTAGCATCCTTATAGCATACATATTGCTGTCTGTTTGAGAGGTAGTTCGACATAAACATAAGCAAGTTGAGAGAAAAACCTCTCATAGCAAGTTTTTTCAGTAGGATATCGCAATCAACTCGGTCGAATGCTTTGCGGAAGTCAAAATACGCTACGTCTACTTGCCGCTTTTGATCTAAATTATTCGCTATCATTGAAACAATATTGAGCAGGTTTGATGTAGTTGATCGCTTCGGTAGGAACCCATGTTGTTCATCGCAGAACCAACCGTTCAACTGTTTAAATATTTTCGAGTATATGATTGACTCGAAAACCTTACCGAAGATGCATAGCACAGCAATAGGCCTGTAGTTTTGAACATCCGATTTTGTTCCTGACTTATGAATTGGTAAAACTTTGGTTGTCTTCCAAGCTGATGGGTAAATTCTGTTTTTTAAAGCTAAGTTAAATATGCACGTGAGAGGTTGGACAAATGCTTCACAGCAATCCTTAACGATGTACTGAGGAATTTCATCTGGTCCTTGCGTGTGTTTTGGCCGCAAGTGATTTATAGTTCGAACATCATCGTCACTAATGTGGTCAAGAGTTATACGCCGGTCACTACAGTTGGGTATTTCAGAGCTGGCCTTATGACAAGCTGCCGTTACGTCAAGCGTGGGGGTATTTTTAGAAATACGTCTTTAAAAAAGTTGCAAATGAGTCGGCTACATCTTGCGACGACATATTGCCGAAAGTCGCAGGTTGATTCGACACTCTGTTTCGTTTTATATATTTCCAGAAGGTGGCAGGGTCTCGAATTATATTGCCTTGTAAATTAAGAGAGAATATTAGAAGTGTCTACGCGAGTGTCCGAATTTAATTATAGGATAGCACATATTGAAAGTACTGTAATATGGGTACAGAAGCCTGCCTATTGAAATATAAAATACATAGCAAAAAGTATAGAAAGAACCTACTACTTTTCGACTTTTTATTTACACTACATACCGACCATACAACTGACTCTAATTAATCTTGGTTTTCAAAAGTGTAAAATGTAGACCTAAGTGCGTTTTCGCATTATCCGAACCGATATCGGATGTCGGACCGATATCCCATACATTACAGGCGGAATCTTGGATTCATCCTTCCGACATCCGTTATCGGATCGGATAATGTGAAAACGGTCTAATAGCGACTCAATTAGTTTTTGTTCCTTGACGGTCATTAATTTGAACTAATAAAATTATTTATTTAAATCTATACAATTACAACGAGTATTATACATTCATTTTGTAATGTAATCCAACGAAATAACTTATAGAAATATATTCTACCCTTTTTGCTTGTTTTCCAATTACTATTTAGCCAATTTTTCATTGAGTCATACCATGGACTTTCAATAGGGACTGAGCTCACACTTTTTTTGCCATAATAAATTGAACTTTATCACCGGTGCAGAAAAACGTTCTTATTAGGATAGTAAAAGTGTATCCACATGAGAGGGTCAAAGTTGGGGCTGGTGTCCCTCTCGCACGTGTGACCAGTGTTAAAGAGATTACTATAGTAGTAGTGTTTTTACCTGTATGATAACTAAGTTAATAAACTTCTTAAATTATTTTTGTATTATATCGAGGCAAGGATATTAATACCTTGTAGCGAATTGGTAAGTCATTATTATGAAGCCATAAAACCAAAGATTTGCGCAATTAAAAAACCTTTAATTTCGGTATTAGTAGATTTGGTAGTAACTTTGAATATTGACTGGTATCCCCAAATAATGACAGTGATGATGTCATTCAAATAATTTTGACAGTGGCAATAAGTGCGAGAGGGACACCAGCCCCAACTTTACCCTCTCATGTGGACACACTTTTTGGCCTAACAACTCAATCTAGCTTAATAATATATAAATCTATGAGTCATACCGGACAACTGTCACTGTACATTTGTAATCCTTATTACAAGGGCATAACGTCTAGCGATGGTTAGCTAAGACAGAGTATTGCGGTTGCGGGGAGGAACGATGTTGAACCTTAGGTTACCTTCAATCAATACTAATACTGAAATACAGTTTTCGACCTTATTGTGTGTCTAATAACATTTTAAAATGGCTAGGGAATTAAATATCTTGACTGTACCTAAATTACTCACAGCATTAAATAAAATGTTATATACAACAAAAAAAACAATATTTTAAATAAAGGGGGTAAAAAGGCGGTAAAAGAAAAATAAAATAAAAATAAAAACCAAAAAAGTTCATTTCGACTGCCGGGGATCGAACCCACGATATCAGGACCGTCCGTCATTTTACGTTACGCTAGTACAACCTGAGCTATTTAAGCGATAGTAGTGGCGACGAAATATATTATTATACCATGATGTAATGAAAATGCGGTTGAACACATGAGTCACTTTTGAAATAATGCAGGAAATGACATCGTCAATCGTAGAGTAGCCTAAGAACGGTGCGATATTTTTGAAAATAATTCTACAACAGTAGTTTTTTTTCATATACAGCGTTTAATCGCAATTTAAAAAACCTATATTTGCGAATCCACCAATAGTTTGGAATGGAAGATATTAAAAAAAACTACGCCCAAAAAATAAGCGTTTTCTTTCGGCAAAATACCTCACAGTAATTTAATGGTGGACACATGTAAAAAATAATCAGTTTTAAGGTTTACAACCCGAAGCCACCAAAATATATGACGGGAAATAAGACTTTTTTTAATGATATAGAATTTTTGAATTTTTCTAACGTGCTCTAGAGCAAATATAACAACAGATATTTTTAAGCAGAAATGAATAGCACATAATATTTCAGATATTTAGCATATAAAAACCACCAATATATTTATATGGAAATAAAAAAATCTAAATATTTGACCGGGCAAATTAGGAACAGATAATAGTAGGAGGTTGACTTTTACTGTCCCTATTTAACAATATTAACAGCATGATAATCCACCCAATAAGTTTGACCTTTATTTAATACTTTAATTTAATAATATATTTACATTTTTTGCGTGGTTTGGTTTGGACCTTAGTGTCTTACATTTAGGAATTCATATGGCAAACCACCACGCCAGTGGAACTGGGCCGAGAGTAGGTGATGAGCCGTGTCGCATGCTTTTTATTCTGTTCTTCTATTACACATTAACGTAAATGAGGAGGCACACTGACATTTTACCCCGCCAGGCGGCGCCTATGCAAGAGTCTAGGCATGTCACTGTCATTCATATGTGAGAGAGAGAGAAAAAAAACATAATTATCAGCTTCTCGCTCTCACGTCTCACGGACTAATAGGGTGGCGCCATCTGTCGTATCCTTTGAGTGTTCCTCCTCATTACATGCCTATTTCTACATAAGTAATATTTTAGGTAGATTAAAAACAGACGTTTCCCACCGATAATAAAGTCCAAAGTAATTTAAAAAATTACATATTTATTTTAGGCATGCGATTTGACAGTCGTCGAAAAGAGTATATACTTGTCAGTACATACATCTATCTCACGTTTTTCTCTTCTACCATTTGACAGATCTCCGTCATCTTGTGAAATGTATTCTTCCATTCTTCAGAATCGTTGAAGCAACGCTTGTTACAAACACGCGAAAGCTATGCAAAGTCTAATTTCGACCCATATATCACGGCCAGGTATAGCCCCGGCGATTATCGTTAGACTTACAAGCCACAGGTCACGGGTTCAAATCTCAGTCGTCGCATACGTAGGTGCGGATATTACAGCTTTTTTAATTCATTTTTTTATGTTTTATTTATATTATAAGTTGATAAGTACAAGCTACTGCAATGACATTAAATACAAGGACGCACAATTCATAACAAAAATGTTTTAAAAATCTGGGTCTAAATTGCATTTATACCATTCTTGTTGATGCTAATAACGTTAATTTCTTATCTGCTTAGGAAAAAAATCGTTTATGCCATAACTAACTTAGTGTATAAAGACCTAAGTATCAAAATTGCAAATAGAACTGTGACACACTAAAAACTCTTTATCAAAATACCTTTTGTCATAATATGCTCAAATGACTTAAATGTCAAAATGAATTGCGAACGAATATTGAACGAATGGAGCCGCTACCAATATATAATAATTATAGAAATACCTAAAAAAGGCCGCAATTTTACTTCTTCATTACATAAACTTTAAAAATACCCTACTGTATCATCTTTATCTTGGTCACTTGTACTACGTTTATTACAATAAATGTATGTAATGTATGTATGTGTAAATTTCCTGACATGTCATATCTAGTTGTCACAAAGAAAAATTTACAGGGCTTCCAAGGATCTCGAGCTGGAAGGATACAAATTAAAATATTTTCTATGAAAATAATTAAATTCGACAGCAGACAACCCAAAGGTTAATCGGATTTATTTATTATAGGCATTTATTTTAAATTAAATACCAGTGGCTCTGATCTGATAGTGGGATATTCTTTAAGAGGGCTTTCGTGTGAAAAACAGTGGAATCGCAACCGAGCGCTTGATCATACCGTGTGTGGTATCAAATTAAAGGGCTTTGCGAGTAGTTTACAAATATATATCACATTATAGGACTTTTTCTACTTGGTCTAACAAAATATGAGAAAATGTCCAAAAGTGGTAATAATTGTACCGGTGAAGGCTCGTTTTCAAAATTTTGCCAAAAATAAATAATAGCAATTTATAATCACTAAGGCATACCAGCAATTTAAGTGAACGTTACAGATTAATTAAGTACAAAAATTATTTCGATGTGATTTAGATTTTCAAAGAAATTGTCACTTAAATTTAGGTAATTTCTGAAAAAAATATATTTCGTCTTAGCCTCGTTTACTCTTTTTTAAAACCTTATAATCAAAATGTAGTCTGAGAAGTTTGTAGTACAGGGTATACGAATTATAAATTTACCTGTTTTAGTAATCAAAATCGTTCAAATTTTACAAATAAGATCGACTGATTCAGCTCTATACGTGAGTTTTTCTAAACGTGCATTAGAGAAAAAATCATAATTAATTTAGTGACTTGGTTTTAAAAAATCCAGTCTTATAAAAATCAAGATGATAAGATGCTCTAACTGAAATTTGAATTAAATAAATCTATTGGATAACGCAAAGTGTAGTATTTCACCGACTAAAACTATCAATTTTACATTATTTTGACGTTTTTTTTGAAAGCAGCCTTAAAATTTATTTTCAAAAGGAGATTTCACGTTGGTAATGCCATTCAAATAATATTTGTTTATTTATTTATTTGTTTATTTGTTTATTTTACAATTAGTACTAACAGTAAAACCTTACGTACTAATCGGTGCTATAGGTACTACTTATGTCTATCATGCATACATATAAGCACTTAATTAAGCAAATTTAAATTACAATTGTGTCAGAAAGAAATAATTAGGTACAATAAAAATCACAATGTCAAAAAAATTACTACAATTTCGTTACTTTATACAATAGAGCTTTTTGTAACCATGGATTCGAGGTAACGGCTGGCTGCTGTGAGAAACTGATTCTCAGAGGTGTAAAAAATGTCAAGTTGGCTATTGCTTATTAAGATACCATTCAAGAGAGTCATTGCTTGATGTAAAGGAGAAAAAGAGAGCCCGCGAGATCTGGTCGACGGGACAGCAAAAAATCCGTGATTGCGAGCGCGTAATTGCTTAAAGGAGATTCGAGGAACCCGAATTGCTAACAGAGAGAGTAAAGCTGGGTTGGTTAGTGTTCCCCGAATAAGTCGAAGAAAATATTTAATTAGGTAGATATTCCTTCGGGCTTCAAGCGATGTCTGGTCTACCATACCAAGAATAAAAAGGGTAGGGTATAAGTAAGGATAGTAGCCGTATAGTTGTTTGTATAGGAATCGCGCGTATGATTTTTGTACCCGTTCCAGGAGGAGTATATAATGCTGTTCGTGGGGATTCCAGACTATAGCATTCGTTTCTAGCTTGCTACGTACAAAAGCGTTGTACAAAATAGTGATAGCGTGCCTGTTTGTAAACAACTTTGCCTGTCGTATGACAAAACCCAGGCATCTTCTGGCCTCATTGCAGATCTTTACTATATGTTGGTTGAAAGTGAGCTGGGGATCGAACCATGTACCTAAATCTTTCATCTCACTGACTTTTTCAGTGGTTTTCCTTCGATTTGGTATGGGCACTGTACCGGGTGGCGCGCTCTAGTATAAGACATCACGGTACATTTTTCTTCATTAAGGCTGAGACTATTATTTTTTGCCCAGGTGTGAACGGCATCAATATCGGACTGTAGCATACTGGTATCGTTAGAGTTTTCAATTGGCAAAGCTAATTTCAAATCGTCAGCAAATAGCAAGCATGTTGAGAATTTAATCGCTGCTGGCAGGTCATTAACAAGAATGAGAAATAGTAGAGGCCCAAGATTACTGCCCTGTCCAATACCCGAAGCAACCAAAAAGGGAGTTGATCTAGCATCCTTATAGCATACATATTGCTGTCTGTTTGAGAGGTAGTTCGACATAAACATAAGCAAGTTGAGAGAAAAACCTCTCATAGCAAGTTTTTTCAGTAGGATATCGCAATCAACTCGGTCGAATGCTTTGCGGAAGTCAAAATACGCTACGTCTACTTGCCGCTTTTGATCTAAATTATTCGCTATCATTGAAACAATATTGAGCAGGTTTGATGTAGTTGATCGCTTCGGTAGGAACCCATGTTGTTCATCGCAGAACCAACCGTTCAACTGTTTAAATATTTTCGAGTATATGATTGACTCGAAAACCTTACCGAAGATGCATAGCACAGCAATAGGCCTGTAGTTTTGAACATCCGATTTTGTTCCTGACTTATGAATTGGTAAAACTTTGGTTGTCTTCCAAGCTGATGGGTAAATTCTGTTTTTTAAAGCTAAGTTAAATATGCACGTGAGAGGTTGGACAAATGCTTCACAGCAATCCTTAACGATGTACTGAGGAATTTCATCTGGTCCTTGCGTGTGTTTTGGCCGCAAGTGATTTATTGCAGTTCGAACATCATCGTCACTAATGTGGTCAAGAGTTATACGCCGGTCACTACAGTTGGGTATTTCAGAGCTGGCCTTATGACAAGCTGCCGTTACGTCAAGCGTGGGGGTATTTTTTAGAAATACGTCTTTAAAAAAAGTTGCAAATGAGTCGGCTACATCTTGCGACGACATATTGCCGAAAGTCGCAGGTTGATTCGACACTCTGTTTCGTTTTATATATTTCCAGAAGGTGGCAGGGTCTCGAATTATATTGCCTTGTAAATTAAGAGAGAATATTAGAAGTGTCTACGCGAGTGTCCGAATTTAATTATAGGATAGCACATATTGAAAGTACTGTAATATGGGTACAGAAGCCTGCCTATTGAAATATAAAATACATAGCAAAAAGTATAGAAAGAACCTACTACTTTTCGACTTTTTATTTACACTACATACCGACCATACAACTGACTCTAATTAATCTTGGTTTTCAAAAGTGTAAAATGTAGACCTAAGTGCGTTTTCGCATTATCCGAACCGATATCGGATGTCGGACCGATATCCCATACATTACAGGCGGAATCTTGGATTCATCCTTCCGACATCCGTTATCGGATCGGATAATGTGAAAACGGTCTAATAGCGACTCAATTAGTTTTTGTTCCTTGACGGTCATTAATTTGAACTAATAAAATTATTTATTTAAATCTATACAATTACAACGAGTATTATACATTCATTTTGTAATGTAATCCAACGAAATAACTTATAGAAATATATTCTACCCTTTTTGCTTGTTTTCCAATTACTATTTAGCCAATTTTTCATTGAGTCATACCATGGACTTTCAATAGGGACTGAGCTCACACTTTTTTTGCCATAATAAATTGAACTTTATCACCGGTGCAGAAAAACGTTCTTATTAGGATAGTAAAAGTGTATCCACATGAGAGGGTCAAAGTTGGGGCTGGTGTCCCTCTCGCACGTGTGACCAGTGTTAAAGAGATTACTATAGTAGTAGTGTTTTTACCTGTATGATAACTAAGTTAATAAACTTCTTAAATTATTTTTGTATTATATCGAGGCAAGGATATTAATACCTTGTAGCGAATTGGTAAGTCATTATTATGAAGCCATAAAACCAAAGATTTGCGCAATTAAAAAACCTTTAATTTCGGTATTAGTAGATTTGGTAGTAACTTTGAATATTGACTGGTATCCCCAAATAATGACAGTGATGATGTCATTCAAATAATTTTGACAGTGGCAATAAGTGCGAGAGGGACACCAGCCCCAACTTTACCCTCTCATGTGGACACACTTTTTGGCCTAACAACTCAATCTAGCTTAATAATATATAAATCTATGAGTCATACCGGACAACTGTCACTGTACATTTGTAATCCTTATTACAAGGGCATAACGTCTAGCGATGGTTAGCTAAGACAGAGTATTGCGGTTGCGGGGAGGAACGATGTTGAACCTTAGGTTACCTTCAATCAATACTAATACTGAAATACAGTTTTCGACCTTATTGTGTGTCTAATAACATTTTAAAATGGCTAGGGAATTAAATATCTTGACTGTACCTAAATTACTCACAGCATTAAATAAAATGTTATATACAACAAAAAAAAAACAATATTTTAAATAAAGGGGGTAAAAAGGCGGTAAAAGAAAAATAAAATAAAAATAAAAACCAAAAAAAGTTAATTTCGACTGCCGGGGATCGAACCCACGATATCAGGACCGTCCGTCATTTTACGTTACGCTAGTACAACCTGAGCTATTTAAGCGATAGTAGTGGCGACGAAATATATTATTATACCATGATGTAATGAAAATGCGGTTGAACACATGAGTCACTTTTGAAATAATGCAGGAAATGACATCGTCAATCGTAGAGTAGCCTAAGAACGGTGCGATATTTTTGAAAATAATTCTACAACAGTAGTTTTTTTTCATATACAGCGTTTAATCGCAATTTAAAAAACCTATATTTGCGAATCCACCAATAGTTTGGAATGGAAGATATTAAAAAAAACTACGCCCAAAAAATAAGCGTTTTCTTTCGGCAAAATACCTCACAGTAATTTAATGGTGGACACATGTAAAAAATAATCAGTTTTAAGGTTTACAACCCGAAGCCACCAAAATATATGACGGGAAATAAGACTTTTTTTAATGATATAGAATTTTTGAATTTTTTCTAACGTGCTCTAGAGCAAATATAACAACAGATATTTTTAAGCAGAAATGAATAGCACATAATATTTCAGATATTTAGCATATAAAAACCACCAATATATTTATATGGAAATAAAAAAATCTAAATATTTGACCGGGCAAATTAGGAACAGATAATAGTAGGAGGTTGACTTTTACTGTCCCTATTTAACAATATTAACAGCATGATAATCCACCCAATAAGTTTGACCTTTATTTAATACTTTAATTTAATAATATATTTACATTTTTTGCGTGGTTTGGTTTGGACCTTAGTGTCTTACATTTAGGAATTCATATGGCAAACCACCACGCCAGTGGAACTGGGCCGAGAGTAGGTGATGAGCCGTGTCGCATGCTTTTTATTCTGTTCTTCTATTACACATTAACGTAAATGAGGAGGCACACTGACATTTTACCCCGCCAGGCGGCGCCTATGCAAGAGTCTAGGCATGTCACTGTCATTCATATGTGAGAGAGAGAGAAAAAACATAATTATCAGCTTCTCGCTCTCACGTCTCACGGACTAATAGGGTGGCGCCATCTGTCGTATCCTTTGAGTGTTCCTCCTCATTACATGCCTATTTCTACATAAGTAATATTTTAGGTAGATTAAAAACAGACGTTTCCCACCGATAATAAAGTCCAAAGTAATTTAAAAAATTACATATTTATTTTAGGCATGCGATTTGACAGTCGTCGAAAAGAGTATATACTTGTCAGTACATACATCTATCTCACGTTTTTCTCTTCTACCATTTGACAGATCTCCGTCATCTTGTGAAATGTATTCTTCCATTCTTCAGAATCGTTGAAGCAACGCTTGTTACAAACACGCGAAAGCTATGCAAAGTCTAATTTCGACCCATATATCACGGCCAGGTATAGCCCCGGCGATTATCGTTAGACTTACAAGCCACAGGTCACGGGTTCAAATCTCAGTCGTCGCATACGTAGGTGCGGATATTACAGCTTTTTTAATTCATTTTTTTTATGTTTTATTTATATTATAAGTTGATAAGTACAAGCTACTGCAATGACATTAAATACAAGGACGCACAATTCATAACAAAAATGTTTTAAAAATCTGGGTCTAAATTGCATTTATACCATTCTTGTTGATGCTAATAACGTTAATTTCTTATCTGCTTAGGAAAAAAATCGTTTATGCCATAACTAACTTAGTGTATAAAGACCTAAGTATCAAAATTGCAAATAGAACTGTGACACACTAAAAACTCTTTATCAAAATACCTTTTGTCATAATATGCTCAAATGACTTAAATGTCAAAATGAATTGCGAACGAATATTGAACGAATGGAGCCGCTACCAATATATAATAATTATAGAAATACCTAAAAAAGGCCGCAATTTTACTTCTTCATTACATAAACTTTAAAAATACCCTACTGTATCATCTTTATCTTGGTCACTTGTACTACGTTTATTACAATAAATGTATGTAATGTATGTATGTGTAAATTTCCTGACATGTCATATCTAGTTGTCACAAAGAAAAATTTACAGGGCTTCCAAGGATCTCGAGCTGGAAGGATACAAATTAAAATATTTTCTATGAAAATAATTAAATTCGACAGCAGACAACCCAAAGGTTAATCGGATTTATTTATTATAGGCATTTATTTTAAATTAAATACCAGTGGCTCTGATCTGATAGTGGGATATTCTTTAAGAGGGCTTTCGTGTGAAAAACAGTGGAATCGCAACCGAGCGCTTGATCATACCGTGTGTGGTATCAAATTAAAGGGCTTTGCGAGTAGTTTACAAATATATATCACATTATAGGACTTTTTCTACTTGGTCTAACAAAATATGAGAAAATGTCCAAAAGTGGTAATAATTGTACCGGTGAAGGCTCGTTTTCAAAATTTTGCCAAAAATAAATAATAGCAATTTATAATCACTAAGGCATACCAGCAATTTAAGTGAACGTTACAGATTAATTAAGTACAAAAATTATTTCGATGTGATTTAGATTTTCAAAGAAATTGTCACTTAAATTTAGGTAATTTCTGAAAAAAATATATTTCGTCTTAGCCTCGTTTACTCTTTTTTAAAACCTTATAATCAAAATGTAGTCTGAGAAGTTTGTAGTACAGGGTATACGAATTATAAATTTACCTGTTTTAGTAATCAAAATCGTTCAAATTTTACAAATAAGATCGACTGATTCAGCTCTATACGTGAGTTTTTCTAAACGTGCATTAGAGAAAAAATCATAATTAATTTAGTGACTTGGTTTTAAAAAATCCAGTCTTATAAAAATCAAGATGATAAGATGCTCTAACTGAAATTTGAATTAAATAAATCTATTGGATAACGCAAAGTGTAGTATTTCACCGACTAAAACTATCAATTTTACATTATTTTGACGTTTTTTTTGAAAGCAGCCTTAAAATTTATTTTCAAAAGGAGATTTCACGTTGGTAATGCCATTCAAATAATATTTGTTTATTTATTTATTTGTTTATTTGTTTATTTTACAATTAGTACTAACAGTAAAACCTTACGTACTAATCGGTGCTATAGGTACTACTTATGTCTATCATGCATACATATAAGCACTTAATTAAGCAAATTTAAATTACAATTGTGTCAGAAAGAAATAATTAGGTACAATAAAAATCACAATGTCAAAAAAATTACTACAATTTCGTTACTTTATACAATAGAGCTTTTTGTAACCATGGATTCGAGGTAACGGCTGGCTGCTGTGAGAAACTGATTCTCAGAGGTGTAAAAAATGTCAAGTTGGCTATTGCTTATTAAGATACCATTCAAGAGAGTCATTGCTTGATGTAAAGGAGAAAAAGAGAGCCCGCGAGATCTGGTCGACGGGACAGCAAAAAATCCGTGATTGCGAGCGCGTAATTGCTTAAAGGAGATTCGAGGAACCCGAATTGCTAACAGAGAGAGTAAAGCTGGGTTGGTTAGTGTTCCCCGAATAAGTCGAAGAAAATATTTAATTAGGTAGATATTCCTTCGGGCTTCAAGCGATGTCTGGTCTACCATACCAAGAATAAAAAGGGTAGGGTATAAGTAAGGATAGTAGCCGTATAGTTGTTTGTATAGGAATCGCGCGTATGATTTTTGTACCCGTTCCAGGAGGAGTATATAATGCTGTTCGTGGGGATTCCAGACTATAGCATTCGTTTCTAGCTTGCTACGTACAAAAGCGTTGTACAAAATAGTGATAGCGTGCCTGTTTGTAAACAACTTTGCCTGTCGTATGACAAAACCCAGGCATCTTCTGGCCTCATTGCAGATCTTTACTATATGTTGGTTGAAAGTGAGCTGGGGATCGAACCATGTACCTAAATCTTTCATCTCACTGACTTTTTCAGTGGTTTTCCTTCGATTTGGTATGGGCACTGTACCGGGTGGCGCGCTCTAGTATAAGACATCACGGTACATTTTTCTTCATTAAGGCTGAGACTATTATTTTTTGCCCAGGTGTGAACGGCATCAATATCGGACTGTAGCATACTGGTATCGTTAGAGTTTTCAATTGGCAAAGCTAATTTCAAATCGTCAGCAAATAGCAAGCATGTTGAGAATTTAATCGCTGCTGGCAGGTCATTAACAAGAATGAGAAATAGTAGAGGCCCAAGATTACTGCCCTGTCCAATACCCGAAGCAACCAAAAAGGGAGTTGATCTAGCATCCTTATAGCATACATATTGCTGTCTGTTTGAGAGGTAGTTCGACATAAACATAAGCAAGTTGAGAGAAAACCTCTCATAGCAAGTTTTTTCAGTAGGATATCGCAATCAACTCGGTCGAATGCTTTGCGGAAGTCAAAATACGCTACGTCTACTTGCCGCTTTTGATCTAAATTATTCGCTATCATTGAAACAATATTGAGCAGGTTTGATGTAGTTGATCGCTTCGGTAGGAACCCATGTTGTTCATCGCAGAACCAACCGTTCAACTGTTTAAATATTTTCGAGTATATGATTGACTCGAAAACCTTACCGAAGATGCATAGCACAGCAATAGGCCTGTAGTTTTGAACATCCGATTTTGTTCCTGACTTATGAATTGGTAAAACTTTGGTTGTCTTCCAAGCTGATGGGTAAATTCTGTTTTTTAAAGCTAAGTTAAATATGCACGTGAGAGGTTGGACAAATGCTTCACAGCAATCCTTAACGATGTACTGAGGAATTTCATCTGGTCCTTGCGTGTGTTTTGGCCGCAAGTGATTTATTGCAGTTCGAACATCATCGTCACTAATGTGGTCAAGAGTTATACGCCGGTCACTACAGTTGGGTATTTCAGAGCTGGCCTTATGACAAGCTGCCGTTACGTCAAGCGTGGGGGTATTTTTTAGAAATACGTCTTTAAAAAAAGTTGCAAATGAGTCGGCTACATCTTGCGACGACATATTGCCGAAAGTCGCAGGTTGATTCGACACTCTGTTTCGTTTTATATATTTCCAGAAGGTGGCAGGGTCTCGAATTATATTGCCTTGTAAATTAAGAGAGAATATTAGAAGTGTCTACGCGAGTGTCCGAATTTAATTATAGGATAGCACATATTGAAAGTACTGTAATATGGGTACAGAAGCCTGCCTATTGAAATATAAAATACATAGCAAAAAGTATAGAAAGAACCTACTACTTTTCGACTTTTTATTTACACTACATACCGACCATACAACTGACTCTAATTAATCTTGGTTTTCAAAAGTGTAAAATGTAGACCTAAGTGCGTTTTCGCATTATCCGAACCGATATCGGATGTCGGACCGATATCCCATACATTACAGGCGGAATCTTGGATTCATCCTTCCGACATCCGTTATCGGATCGGATAATGTGAAAACGGTCTAATAGCGACTCAATTAGTTTTTGTTCCTTGACGGTCATTAATTTGAACTAATAAAATTATTTATTTAAATCTATACAATTACAACGAGTATTATACATTCATTTTGTAATGTAATCCAACGAAATAACTTATAGAAATATATTCTACCCTTTTTGCTTGTTTTCCAATTACTATTTAGCCAATTTTTCATTGAGTCATACCATGGACTTTCAATAGGGACTGAGCTCACACTTTTTTTGCCATAATAAATTGAACTTTATCACCGGTGCAGAAAAACGTTCTTATTAGGATAGTAAAAGTGTATCCACATGAGAGGGTCAAAGTTGGGGCTGGTGTCCCTCTCGCACGTGTGACCAGTGTTAAAGAGATTACTATAGTAGTAGTGTTTTTACCTGTATGATAACTAAGTTAATAAACTTCTTAAATTATTTTTGTATTATATCGAGGCAAGGATATTAATACCTTGTAGCGAATTGGTAAGTCATTATTATGAAGCCATAAAACCAAAGATTTGCGCAATTAAAAAACCTTTAATTTCGGTATTAGTAGATTTGGTAGTAACTTTGAATATTGACTGGTATCCCCAAATAATGACAGTGATGATGTCATTCAAATAATTTTGACAGTGGCAATAAGTGCGAGAGGGACACCAGCCCCAACTTTACCCTCTCATGTGGACACACTTTTTGGCCTAACAACTCAATCTAGCTTAATAATATATAAATCTATGAGTCATACCGGACAACTGTCACTGTACATTTGTAATCCTTATTACAAGGGCATAACGTCTAGCGATGGTTAGCTAAGACAGAGTATTGCGGTTGCGGGGAGGAACGATGTTGAACCTTAGGTTACCTTCAATCAATACTAATACTGAAATACAGTTTTCGACCTTATTGTGTGTCTAATAACATTTTAAAATGGCTAGGGAATTAAATATCTTGACTGTACCTAAATTACTCACAGCATTAAATAAAATGTTATATACAACAAAAAAAAAACAATATTTTAAATAAAGGGGGTAAAAAGGCGGTAAAAGAAAAATAAAATAAAAATAAAAACCAAAAAAAGTTAATTTCGACTGCCGGGGATCGAACCCACGATATCAGGACCGTCCGTCATTTTACGTTACGCTAGTACAACCTGAGCTATTTAAGCGATAGTAGTGGCGACGAAATATATTATTATACCATGATGTAATGAAAATGCGGTTGAACACATGAGTCACTTTTGAAATAATGCAGGAAATGACATCGTCAATCGTAGAGAGTTTGTAGGCAAGAAGAATATGAAAATACTTATTTCAGTACGTACGTATGTGGTTTTAGCGCTTCTTGGCGAGCATTTAAAGGTGGGTTAATTTTTATTCTTCTTTATTATGATCCTAACGAAAAGTCTGTTCCAATTTTTTTGCTTATGTAATTTTTGCCATGAATGTTATTCCGAGCTAGTAAAATATTGAACATCCGTCTTGTTTTTGGGGTGGTTTAAGTTTTCATAGTGTTTCAACACATAATGTATATACAAAACAACTATAACTTCACTTGTCCTTTTATTGCTTGTGTCATAACTGATTTAATTAGTCCGCTTTTTGCTACTACGAAGTATCATTCACAAAAATAGGTGGTTTCTTAATGTGTTATAAAGGTCATAAATTAAAGTAGTCGAATTTAAAACAAAAGTCCTGATTCCATTTTCGCCTGATTTTTAGTGAATTAAAATAATTTTTTTTTTATTCTATTATACGTTTTTTGTCACAAATTTTGGTGGCTTAACTAAAAAAACTATTTCAAATTACCAAACTTAATTTTTGGTGACATAAAAAGTACTGTTATAGAATTAAGTTATTTTCCCAGTAGTAGCAAGACCGGATGGTTCCTAGGCTATAACGAGACAATTTATGATCCAGTGTTTAATAATTTTGAAGTACAAAAAAAAACTTATTATTTATAAATCAATTATAAATAAATGTAGTGCCGAAGATGGCAAAAATAAGTACTAACCAATTTGATATAGAAAGGATGAGCTGAAATAATTACGATGCCTCTCCTACAACGTCACGCCACAATATTCTCACAGATGGCGTTAAACAGAAGATAAAAACTTACCTCGGAAAAATCAACAAAATTGTGTTTGACTAAATAAAACGGAGTGGAGTCCCTCCGCGCGGCATAAGTGAAACTTCGTAACATAATTATGATAGCTGTTGGCAACAAGAAAAAAAAAATAAAAATAAAAATACAAAAAGTTTTGCATTTGCCGGGAATCGAACCTAGAAATATGACTAGCGTGAGGGCAAAAATGTACTATGAATGACACTGCACCACCGTGGTTTATACGAGGGCGGGATGATATGTAACTAGCCTTAGCCATTTAAAAAGTTAGAATTAAAAAAAAAACTGCCTCATTTTTATTACCGTGTCTCTGGCTATCTGTGTTCGAAATTTGAATTTGTTGGCGCGGATATTTTATTATTTTTCTATTATTTGAAAATTTATTGTGTCGCTTGTTTTCAACATGGACAAAAATGAACAAAGAGTTGTGATAAAGTTTCTTTATATGAAGGGTATGAAGGGGATGGATATACATGAAGAGTTAAAGAATGTTTTGGGTGAATGTGCACTTTCTTACGCCACCGTAAAAAACTGGGTGGCTGAATTTAAACGCGGTCGTACAAGTGTCGAAGACGAAGCCCGCCCTGGACGGCCGAAAACCGTTACGAGTCCGGAAATGGTCTCCAAAGTACATGACTTGGTTTTGGCCGATCGGCGATTAAAGCTATCTGAAATAGCTGACACTACAGGTATGTCAAAAGAACGGGTACATCATATCCTGAGTGAAAAATTAAACATGAAAAAGTTATCCGCCCGTTGGGTGCCGCGATTGCTTACACACGATCAAAAAAGAATTCGGGTGCAAAATTCGAAGGAATGTTTGAGTCGTTTTCAAGGGAATAAAGCAGATTTTTTGCGTCGATTTGTTACAACCGATGAAACGTGGGTTCACCACTACACGCCAGAATCAAAAATCCAATCAAAACAGTGGACAGAATCTGGGTGTTCAGCTCCTAAAAAGGCTATGTCTGTAAAGTCAGCTGGAAAAGTGATGGCTTCCGTCTTTTGGGATGCAAATGGAATTTTAATGATAGATTACCTTCCCAAAGGTCAAACTATAAATGGAGAATACTACGCAAATCTTTTAGATAAGCTTCATGAAAGTATTCAGCAAAAACGACCAGGCTTATCCAAGAAAAAAATAATTTTTCATCAAGACAACGCCAGGGTTCACACATGTGTTAAAGCTATGGCAAAAATCAACGAACTCAAGTACGATTTGTTGCCCCATCCGCCTTATTCGCCTGATCTCGCACCGTCAGACTTTCACCTATTCCCTAAGCTCAAAACTTTTTTGGGTGGACAGAAGTTTGCCTCCAATGATGACGTCATAGCCGCTGTAGAGGAGTATTTTGCAGGCCTCGAAAGAAGTCATTTTAAGGAGGGCATTGCAGCTTTAGAACGAAGATGGAATAAGTGCATTGAGCTACAAGGAGACTACGTCGAAAAATAAAATATTTTTTTTTACACTTTTATACCCTTTTATTTATTAGGCTAGTTATTTATCATCCCGCCCTCGTACTACACGGTGCGAATTTAAGTGTTATGTGCTGCCAACTTTCAAGTAGATTGAATTAGTGAGTTGGCGATGCATCCTAGTATTTAAAATAGTTGGGTTAAGGTTTTCTTGTGACCCTTAAAAGCGAAAATAGGAAACCTACTTCGCGGGCTAGCGTCGACACGTTTACAAAACAAAAATTGATAACTAAACGAAAATGGACAACGAGGGGCGAACCACCCACAAGGGGGCTCGGGGGCGAAGTCCACCGTAAAAAAGCCAACGTAGTACGTATTGAAAATAAGTTAGGTTAGGGTCTTTTTTACGACCCTTAAGAGTGAAAATAAGGGGGGCTCGGGGGCGTAGCCCCCGCAAAATAGAAAGACCAATTAAGTTTCCAAACTAAGTAAGGTTAGGGGTTTCTTGTGACCCTGAAAAGCGAAAATAGGCAACCCACTTCGCGGGCTAGCGTCGACACGCTTACAAATCCAAAATTGATAAGAAAAACAAAATGGATCACGAGGGGCGAAGCATCCACAAGGGGGCTCGGGGGCAAAGCCCCCCGCCAAAAAGAAACACCAACGTAGTACGTATTGAAAATAAGTTAGGTTAGGGTCTTTTTTACGACGCTTAAAAGCGAAGATAAGGGGGGGGCTCGGGGGCGCAGCCCCCGCAAAAAAGAAAGATCAATTAAGTATCCAAACTAAGTAAGGTTAAAGTTTTCTTGCGACCTTTAAGAGGGAAAATAAGGGGGGGCTCGGGGGGCGCAGCCTCCCGCAAAATAGAAATACTGATTAAGTATCCAAACTAAGTAAGGTTAGGGTTTTCTTGTTACCATGAAAAGCGAAAATAGGCAGCCCACTTCGCGGGCTAGCGTCGACACCCTTAGAAATCGAAAATTGATAACAAAACCAAAATGGAGGACGAGGGGCGAAGCACCCACAAGGGGGGCTCGGGGGGTGAAGCCCCCCCACCAAAAATAAATACCACGTAGTACGTATTGAAAATAAGTTAGGTTAGGGTTTTCTTGCGAAGCTTAAGATCGAAAATAAGGGGGGGCTCGAGGGGCGCAGCCCCCCGCAAAATAGAAATACCGGTTAAGTATCCAAACTAAGTAAGGTTAGGTTTTTCTTGTGACCCTGAAAAGCGAAAATAGGCAACCTACTTCGCGGGCTAGCGTCGACACGCTTACAAATCCAAAATTGATAAGCAAAACAAAATGGACCACGAGGGGCGAAGCATCCACAAGGGGAGAACGAAAAGGAATACCAACGTAGTACGTATTGAAAATAAGTTAGGTTAGGGTCTTTTTTACGACGCTTAAGAGCGAAGATAAGGGGGGGGGCTCGGGGGGCGCAGCCCCCCGCAAAATAGAAATACCGATTAAGTATCCAAACTAAGTAAGGTTAGGGTTTTCTTGTTACCATGAAAAGCGAAAATAGGCAGCCCACTCCGCGGGCTAGCGTCGACACCCTTAGAAATCGAAAATTGATAACAAAACCAAAATGGACGAGGGGCCAAGCACCCACAAGGGGGGCTCGGGGGGCGAAGCCCCCGCCAAAAAGAAATAACACGTAGTACGTATTGAAAATAAGTTAGGTTAGGGATTACTTGCGAAGTTTAAGATCGAAAATAATGGGGGGCTCAGAAACACTAATTAAGTATCCAAACTAAGTAAGGTTAGGGTGTTCTTGTGACCCTGAAAAGCGAAAATAGGCAACCCACTTCGCGGGCTAGCGTCGCCACGCTTACAAATCGAAAATTGATAAGAAAAACAAAATGGACCACGAGGGGCGTAGCATTCACAAGGGGGGCTCGGGGGGCGAAGCCCCCGCCAAAAAGAAATACCGCGTAGTACGTATTGAAAATAAGTTTGGTTAGGGTTTACTTGCGAACTTTAAGATCGAAAATTAGGGGGGGCTCAGAAACACCAATTAAGTATCTAAACTAAGTATGGTTAGGGTGTTCTTATGACCCTGAAAAGCGAAAATAGGCAACCCACTTCGCGGGCTAGCGTCGACACGCTTACAAATCGAAAATTGATAAATAAACCAAAATGGACGACGAGGGGCGAAGAAAGAAATACGAAATACCAACGTAATACCTATTGAAAATAAGTTAGTTTAAGGTTTTCTTGCGACGAAAAAGAGTGAAAATAAGGGGGGGGGCTTGGGGGGCCCAGTCCCCGAAAAAAGAAAGACCTATTAAATATCCAAACTAAGTTAGGTTAGGATTTTCTTGTGACGCTTAGAAGCGAAAAGCCCACTTTGCGGGCTAGCGTCGACACGATTACAAAACAAAAGTTGATAACAAAACCAAGGGCAGGACTATGATGCTTGCCATTTTATCACTTATCTACGCGGATAAAACATCCGTCACGTTGTGGCAAGTTAGTCAGTGTGAGATTGACATTATGTCTTATCCACATTGATAAGTGATACAAGTGCAAGCATGATAGCCCCACAGTTTTTATATGTTAAATGCAGAAATTGCCGTTAAGGGCTTGAGTTGAGTGCCTATAGCGTACGAGTTTATGTCGCTTGAAACTGTTGCTGTCATGAGGTCATGACTTGACTGCGATAATCACTAATTAGCTTTCAGTTTTGCGTTCTCTAAGCATTTCGCGAAGGTCTACAGCTCCCAGAGCCACTAGTTTAATACTGTTTATTCCACACCTCTCATAGTAAAGTACACGGCTTTTATTGCTTTGGATTCTATAATAATGCAATAATGTAATAATGCATAGTGTGTAATGTAATAGTGCATTAGCAATAATGCTTTTATAATTTAATATTTAATTTTGTAAACAACAACTTTGTTACCTACTGTTTATTTAACACCTTGTATGAAGGAGCGAATTCCTCCTAACACAAGAAACCATGTTTGATAATATTTACGAGAACACGTGTCTTGGTTCGTATTGTCATGAAATTAAAACACAACAAGAGAGGTCATTTCATCAAAAATTCCCTGGTTTTCAAAACTTACTTAGGTATAGAAATTTGGATTTTAAAATTTTTAAACATGGCCAAAAACTGCCTTATTCACTTTGTAACAAAGAAAGCGTGATACTCGTATTCAAAACTGATATCAAATCAGACAAAAAAAAACCGGCCAAGAGCGTGTCGGGCCACGCTAAGTGTAGGGTTCCGTAGTTTTCCGTATTTTTCTCAAAAACTACTGAATCTATCAAGTTCAAAACAATTTTTCTAGAAAGTCTTTATAAAGTTCTACTTTTGTGATTTTTTTCATATTTTTTGAACATATGGTTCAAAAGTTAGAGGGGGGGGACGCACTTTTTTTTCCTTTAGGAGCGATTATTTCCGAAAATATTAATATTATCAAAAAACGATCTTAGCAAACCCTTATTCATTTTTAAATACCTATGCAACAATATATCACACGTTGGGGTTGGAATAAAAAAAATATCAGCCCCCACTTTACATGTAGGGGGGGTACCCTAATAAAACATTTTTTTCCATTTTTTATTTTTGCACTTTGTTGGCGTGATTGATATACATATTGGTACCAAATTTCAGCTTTCTAGTGCTAACGGTTACTGAGATTATCCGCGGACGGACGAACGGACGGACGGACGGACGGACGGACAGACAGACATGGCGAAACTATAAGGGTTCCTAGTTGACTACGGAACCCTAAAAAGCGTATAAAGAATCTATATACTTGCATTAAAAGATCCTTGGCCAGAGTCACAGTACTCACAGTTTAAGGAAAAAACCTAGGAAAAATTGCGAAACGGGTTCGGGTTCAGTTAGCAAATGAAGAAATATGGCCGCGAGGGGATCAATTAGTGTGACGCATCTTTCCGCTGGGAATATAATGGTTTCCATGGAGCAGTACTTTTTCTACTCAAAGCACCTAGCCAATGTCAAAATCGGTTACGCTTCGTAAGCATATCGTACCTCTCCTTATCGCTCTCCTGAAGTGGCACAACAGAGCTAGGCTGCGTTTCGATCACCACATGGCGTCAACGATTGGTACTTTGGCTATGCCCTCAATTACTTGGGAAATAACACCTGCTACCTAAAATAATAGGTCAAAATTCCCACCCCCGAATCCGAGTCTAAGCATACGAAGGGTGAAGGTGAAGTAAGCTCTGTATTTTTCCCTCTTACCACGAGTAAGCGCAGCGCGAACATCATGTTTTTGATTTTAGATCTTTGTACGTTTAAATAAAAGAAAGTAATCGATCGAGTTTTAGAAGCAATTTTCATATTTTTAGCCTATGTTCATTGTGATACATATAACTATTCAACAAAGCTATTAAGACAAAAAAAGATTTGTATGAAATTACGTTGCCGGTGACTGTTAAAGAATCTGCACTTTCACAGAATGTACAGTAAAGAAACTATATTTGTATCTAAGACGCCCGCACAGGGAATAAAGTCTTCCACTCTTTGTATATTTACCGGGGACTTCACACTACACGCTGCTAATGTACGTGCTATTTGAGTAACAGCTTAAGTTGAAGATGCGAACCCGTTATGGTAAGTTGTCAAACAGATTGTATAGTCCCTATAGTTCATTGGTTAATATCCTTTCTGCGAACATGACAAAAGCTAATGATATCTTCGAGTAGGTACGTCAGTTTTGTCCTGAACCTGAGCTAGTGTCAAGAAGAGAGGCCTATGCTTAGCAGTGGGCGATAAAAGGCTGAAATGGTGATGAATGACATCTTATGATGACTTGATGAGATATGGATTTAGTAGATACGTATGTGACAAAAGTACATGCGACTTTCGTTCCGGAGGTCGCGAGTTCGAACCCCGGCTCGCACCAATGAGTTGATCGGAATTTATGTGCGAAATATCAAATGATATTTGCCAGTCGCTTTTCGGTGAAGGAAAACATCGTGAGGAAACCGGACTAATTCCAATAAAGTCTTGTTTACCCTTCGGGTTGGAAGGTCAGGTGGCAGTCGCTTTCGTAAAAACTAGTGCCTACGCCAAATCTTGGGATTAGTTGTCAGAGCGGACCCCAGGACCCCATTTGCCAGGCTCCCATGAGCCGTGGCAAATGCCGGGATAACGCAAGGAGGAGGAAGAGGATGATGTATATGTGACAAAAGTTGATTCGATTTTTCTTCTTCAAACAATTACATAAGGTACCTATACTATAGGTTACTAAGAGTTAAGACGGCCCGGTTATTGAACTATCCACTTTCAAATCTCAGTTGATTTTGGTAGCTCTAGTTACCAGCTGTCACCTTTATTTTACTTGACAATAGAGGCCATTGAAAATTTTAGAGCAATTGAGTGGATATTTATGTAACTGATTGAATCCGGTCAGTATTCCATTTGTCCGCACAAAACGATTTGCCTCATCCTTTGTGCGCTCCCACCATCTGTGTTCCCAGATAAATACGACCTCGGTCTCTTTAAAGCAAGAGTGAAGGCTATTACTGAATCGGTGAACTCCATCTTCGACTCTGTCTTCACTTTTCATCAGGTGTGACTAGGGTCAATCGCTGATCAGTCTTACATAAAAAAAAACTGTGCTTGCTTAAAATGTGCCCAAGTCCGGTACTGCCAATAACAAACCTGCAAGTTTATAATAATATGAGAATGAGTGCGTGCGTGCGTCCGTGAGTGCGTCGCCTGATGTATGTAGATACTACATTGAGAGAAATTTGCAATGGGAATTTAACCAGTTCGACTTGTTGCGGATTTATCCGTTTGAAACAAAAGTATTTTAGTAAAAGGAATAACTCACAATATTGATGATACAAGTCGAATTTGTACGAACAACAACATAAAACTTTTTAAAAGATATTTGATTGAATCAGCCAAACATATGTTTAAAACAATATGTGTCATGTTGCTTTTATAAAATCGACGTGTTGATTCAAATATATTGTTGATTCAAATGACAAGGAACTTGTAGAATGTACTAGTTACACTTAACAGAATCTAACCTGTTGTTTGAACCAAAGAGCATAAGTCGCTATTTTAACCAAAAAAACTTGTTGAACGAACATGAAAACTGATTGTTTTTTCTCTCAGTGTACACATCTAAACAGGAAATAGATTAGATTCTACTATTTTAGCAAATATTTCCAGTGAAACGGAGGATACAGCGACGGCCCTTAAGTATTCCAAAACAAAAGAAGTCGTCATCTTGATTCAGTTGCTCCAAACCAGGCCCCGTAGCCGAATGGCATTTCTCCGACGCCAAACGAAAGCGATACGCCGCTGGCTCTGTCGCGCCAATACGCAAGCGCGATAGAGATAGATATCTACTAGCGCTTCGTTTCGTGAGCGTTTCGTGAGCGATTGTGCCATTCGGCTAGCCACCCTGAAGTGTATTGATAGCCGTCCCGCAGAATAAATGCTTATTGGGAAAGAGATTAGATAAGCTCTATATTAAGCGAGCCCGAGCCGAGATGAAATAATGCTTTTTACTCAGTTGGAGACTGGTTAAGAAGAAAAGGAACACGTTGTCCTGATTTTCCTCTCTGGACAAAGAAAAAAATACAGTCATTGTCCGTTTATTGACCCTTACGTTCGACTTTTTTCGATTTCAAAAGAATTCTGAGGTGTTCCGCTTGCGCTATGACATCCCCATGTCACAAGAAGCAGGTATTTAGGGTTCTTAAAGGTCGGCAACGCATAAGTCACTCCTCTGATGTTGCTTCCTTATGTCCATGGGCGGCTATGACTGCTTTCTATGAGGCGGCTCGTCTGCTCGTTTGCTGCCTATTTCATAAAAAAAAATTAGGAACAACAACATTATTTTGAAATTCTTATTTTTATAGATGCTCCAAAAAAATCTAAAAAGTAAAAAAAATAGAAAAAAAAATTCTAAGGGATGTAGTCTATATACATCTACTTGTAATTCTGTACAAATATTTTTTCAATAATGTTAACAACAAGGAAAACGAATGCTTATTGGGAAGAAGATTAAGTAATACCTTTATTAAGCGAGCTCGTAGCTTAAATGAAATAATGTTTTTTATTACATTGGAGACTGTCTAAGGACGCAGGTGATATTTTGCTTGAAACGTCTTTGAGATTTATAACATACATAAGTTTGTATCGAAAAAACACAAGGAAAGAAAATTCTCCATAAATGAAATAAAATAAACAGGACACCTACAATACCTAGCCAACGTCACAATCGCTTACGCTTAGCTATAGGTCTTCTGTAGTGACGCGACATTTCTTTTATTACTTCGATCAGGCCGTCAGGCCTCGTAGCCGAATGGCATTTCTGCGATGCGAAACGCCGCAGAAATGCAAGCTATCTCTATCGCTCTTGCGTATTGGCGCGACAGAGCCAGACTGCATTTCTGTGGCGTTTCGCACCGCAGAAATGCCATTCGGCTACGGTTCCTGGCCTATTTTATTTACTCATTCACCGCTAAGCTACGGTCGTAGTGCTACACCGTAGCGGATAACATTGATTTCCCTGTATGTGGCGAAAAACCATCGTAGAGGCAGAACGAGTCGTGATTAGCACTGAATAGAAGTGATCTGGAAGGCGCCATAACTTGTGTGTGTGCGACTGTGCGTGCATGCGTGCGGGCTTGTGTATGTGTGTGGGTGTGTGTGGTGTGTGCTTGCGTGCGTGCGTGTCAACTCCGTCACTCCTAGGCTTGTGCCGTTTCGTTCGTTGATCGGAGCGCTCCGATCTCGTTCGATCGCTCCCACGAACTAGTTCGCTCTTTTAGGTCTTTTGCTCATTTAGTTCAGCCAGACCAGCGACCACTACGGTCGGAAAGATCAGAACGAATGGGACCAAATAGTGTCAAATGATACGAATAGTCCACAGATAATAACAATTCCGAGCCGAAAGGTTGTAAGTAATCGAAGCTTAATATGAAAACTTGACGTTTTTGTGTTGCTCTGCTAAATAACTCGCTCTCGGTCGGCGCAGTCACACACTCGTTCCCGATCCAAACCGCTCGCGCTCGCCGATCCTATACTGAACTACTAGCCCCGATGCATATGTTTTCGTCTAGTTAGACCATTTTTTGAGGTTCTCCTTTTTGTACACAAATAAAGACTTAGTTCAAAAATCATTAATGTTTAATACTAATACTAATCTAGTTTATTTTTTATGGTAGTATTGTACAATAACTAAATCTAAATACAAGAAATATCATTGATACTGAAAGGAAAAAAAATACGATTTTTATTTTATCTTTTATCGATGGGTATTATAATACATGACTGATGTAAGGCGGCCCAAGGAAACTAACTAAGTTCTGCTAATAAACTAAAAACAAATCTTAAAGCCTATGCATGCAGAACTGTTATAGGAGACGAGAACGTGATTAAGACAACATTTTTTTAAAGTTTTGGTTTTAACAATACAAATCACATGCAACTTTATTTTACAATCAAAATAAACTATATTAGAGTACTTTTACAATTCTCACTACTGGGTCGTGATATACCTACATGTGTAAACGTTATTAGAATAAACAGAATATTTCTGTATTACTAGACGAACTCTTCTGCATCGGGGCTAGTAAATGAGCAAAGACCGATTCACAGAGCACGGAAAGATTCAGTTCATTTCGGTCATTGATGGGATTTTATTCCTAACAGTTCATAGTTCGTGAACGACACAAGTCTAGTCACTCCTTCATCAAGGCGATTGGCTTACAGCTTGCTTTCTTGTAACTCAACTGAATGACGAATTAAAGCTAATGAGTTACAGGTCTCGGCAGAAAACTAATTGGGAATGAAGAGGCATTATTAATGAACACCAGGCAATCCTACAAGACAAATTAATTTGAATTTAACTTTCATATGCAAGACGCATATTGCTAAATTAATATACCTGTCAGTAGCTGGGCGTCTTTATGTTATTTAATGTCTATCGCTAGTTTAATTGAGGCCATTAAACCACATCAACCTCATGGCTTTAAAGAAAAGTGTACAAAAACGCAATATGTCTACCTACCTATAAGATTTGAGGTATTCCCTCGACTAATCGTGATTTCCGTCATCAGAACTAAACTTGGTATTAGGACCTATAGGTATACCTATTTATTATTTACTATATTTTGCTCGCGGTTTCGCTCGCGTTAGAAAGAGACAAAAAGTAGCCTATGTCACTCTCCATCCCTTCAACTATCTCCACTTAAAATATCACGTCATCTTGTCGCTCCGTTTTGCCTTGAAAGACGTACAAACAAACAAACAAACACGACAAACTTTCCCATTTAAAATATTAGTATGGATTGAACGGGGCTGAAATATAATTTTCTATTCTATCGAACACAATGATCCAAATTAAAAATCTATGCCTGACATAAACGACATTACAATTGTAATCATGAAAGTTAATTTATGTAAATAAAAGTACAGTATCCAGTTTGTTTCCAAATTATACCGCAACTGCAGTTAACGCTGGCAGAGTGGAATAAATCAAACCGGACTGCAGACACGAATTGTAAATGAACGTTTAATGGTAAGCATCCAAGTTAATTATCATCGAAACTTTCTGGGTACTTACAAATGCAGTTTTGCACCAGTTTCTCGAGTTTTTCATCGCAAAACAAGCCAAGCGTATCTTTGACGCACCGTAGCATATACCTAGTACTTATTCTTATTATTATTTTTGGGTTACCTATTAGGTTTGGGGACCAAGCAGTGATCTAGTGTCTGTCTACTGATCTAGTGTGTGTATAATGTTAAATATTTTTTTTAATACTACGTTGGTGGCAAACAAGCATACGGTACGCCTAATGGAAAGCGGTCACCGTAACCTATGGACGCCTGCAACTCAAGGAGTGTCACATGTGCGTTGCCAACCCATTAGAGACTTGTACACTGCCTTTTGCTGTGTTCAGTACACAGAAAAAAAAATTGTACAAGTTCTAAGAAGGATTCGGGTTGCCGACGACTGAAAGGACAATAGACGGAACAAATTAGTTCCGTAGGTCCTTTCGTCGCCAGCACGCCGCACCCTCGTCGTTGGTGTTGAATTGCTTGAAGTACAGTTTTCTTCGCCGTAGGTACAGTTATTTGGTGCAAATTTTGTGACTATTCAGACATCTCTCACGCCATCCTGACAGACACGTAATCTATTGTGACGGGCCTGTAAGCTTAAATACCCTTGCTTATTCCCGTTGAATCCCAGAAGTTCCAAATTTTTTGGGCTGTAAGGTCTCATCGGATTGCAATACATGCCGCCCTAAGTAGGTACTTCTTTTTAACATTAGTCGCCCGAAGTACTTTCGAAAGCTAGTACTTAAATCATTTTAACAATGACTTGCGAATGACGTAGTGAGTGTAGTGTGCAACCCAACAAATGACAATTGTGCCGAAAGTGAGGGTAGTTTCGCACCGTCCCTGCCGCCGCCGAACCCCGCGCCGAGTGTCGGTCGCAGCGAGCTGCGGCCAGTAGTCTGAATCGCGATACCAACGGCATCGCGCGTGCTCAATGAAAATGCTCCTCGTTACGGGGCGAAACATGTCGAGCGATCTTCGACAATTTTACGTGGGTTACCCGATTTTACATGTTTAATATGCTAGTAAATCATGTTTATTAAACAATACCTATATGTCAAATCAGCTGTTGAATACACTCAGTAACCTACTATAATCACCGGCAATAACATCGCACAAAAATAAGGACTTACACAATCTTATTTTTAAAGTTACAGGAAAGGCGCCTAGTCTTATCTGGCCCCGTAGCCGAATAGCATTTCTACGACGCCAAACGAAAGCGATACGCCGCTGGCTCTGTCGCGCCAATACGCAAGCGCGATAGAGATAGATATCTATCTACTAGCGCTTCGTTTCGTGAGCGTTTCGTGAGCGATTGTGCCATTCGGCTAGCCACCCTGGATAACATACACTAGAGAAATTTCGTCGGCTACCACTGCGGGCGAGTGGTCTATTAGTAATGATGTTAGCCGCGTAAGCTGAAGACCCGGGTTCGATTCCCGCCTCGACCACCAGTGAGCCTTGTCGTTTTTTCTTTCGTGTATGATATCTATAAAACAGTACTATTATAAAAAACCTAACCTAGGGTGCCGCCAGCAGCGGGGCAGGGCCCAAGCTGCCGGTGGTTAGGGCTGCAGAGAGAGGAACCGTCGGACTATCCGCGCTGTGTCCAAAATCACCGCCTTCTGCATCTGGCCCTTGATCCAACCACCGAGCGAGAGTCTCTTAAGATGTTGGTCGAGACTCTTCGCTATGAGACCGTTCGCTGAAACGACTATCGGGACAATGATCGTTGAATCAACATCCCACATGGTGGTTATCTCGTGAGCCAAGTCTAGGTACTTACTGGACTTGTCCTTCTCGGCTTTCACGAGATTCTCATCATGGGGGATGGTGATGTCAACGAGCACAGCCCGGCGTTGCGGTCGATCTATTATCACAATGTCAGGCTTATTGGCTACAATAGTCCTGTCAGTGATAATAGATCGATCCCAATAGAGCGTGGCACGGCCATTTTCAAGAACTGGCGCAGGTAAGTACTTGTAGTACGGTACTTCGCGGTCCACAAGGCCGTATTGAAGAGCAAGCTGCTGGTGAATGATCCGGGCTACGAGATTATGCCTGTGCAAGTACTCACCGTTAGCAAGATGAGAACAACCGGAAATGATATGCCTGAGTGATTCTCCGGGACGGCGGCATGCCCGACAAATGTCGACCGTGCCGTCCTTCAGGATATATTTCCGGTAGTTGTTCGTCATCATTACTTCGTCCGCAATTGCACAGGCAAAACCTTCGGTTTCTCCGAAGAGGTCCCCGAATCGTAACCAGTTCACCGATGCGAGCAGGTCTACATCGGGTCCCGTGAGGGCCTTGTAGAACCGCCCATGTAGCTGCTTGCTCTCCCATACCGCCTTGCGGTCCGCAGTACTAAGTACCACAGGTTTGCGCCAGTTCTCTTTCGCCAAGGAGAGCGGCGTGAGGTTTCCGTCTACTGCCACCACATCACGATGCATCCCACGCTCGTTGTTAAGGAAGTAATTCCTGAGATTGTACACCTCACGGTTGTGGAGATTTTTGGCGTTTAGGAAGCCTCGACCTCCGCACTTCCGTGGGATGTACAATCTCATAACAGAAGAGCGCGGGTGTAACATACGGTGTGTGGTAAGCAGTAACCGGACCCTCCGATCCAGGGCGTCCAGCTCGGTCTGGGTCCACCTTAGTATGCCAAAGGAGTATGTGAGTAGAGGCATTACCCAGGCGTTAAAGGCGCGCACTTTATTGCCTCCTGACAAAAGACTGTTAAGGACTTATATTTTTTATTATTATTACAATACAAAAAGCTTAGTCGATTATGTAATCACCATTAGCATATATGACTTCTTGCCAACGATCCGGCAAAGTTTGGATGCCTTTCGCCCAGAACTCTAATGGCTGTGCCTCGAAAAAGTTCAACTCCACCTGTACATCATGGAAATCATTGAATTGTTTACCCCGCAAATGTCGTTTCAGGGCTCTAAACAAATGAAAGTCTGATGGTGCAAGGTCTGGAGAATAAGGTGGGTGGGGTATCGTCTCCCAGCCCAAGTTCTGCAGCTGTTGGCGAACGGTACATGCGACATGAGGTCGAGTGTTATCATGTAGTAAAATACAGTGGCTCGTCTTCGTCGTTTTTTCTTGATAGCAGAAGATAGTTCGGTGAGCTGTGTTGAATATTTGTTAGCGTTCACAGTTTCATTGTGTAATAGTTCATGAAACAGCATGCCTTGCGAGTCCCAGAAACAACAAAGCAAAACTTTTAAGCGGTTCTTTTGACTCAGCTTCGGTTGAGTTGGTGGCGTTTCTTCTCGAGGCAGCCAAAAAGCACGACGTGTATCGTTCTCATAATAAATCCATGATTCATCTCCCGTAACCAGATCAGTCAAAAACTCTTTACGTCGGGGTCGCAGCAAAAGTGGTTGACAGATGGCGACACGGACTGCACGACTGGCGTCGGTAAGGATGTGCGGTACCCATCGAGCCAAAACTTTTCGATACCCAAGCTCATGCAGATGGTATTCCACAGCGTGGTGACTGCAGTTAAGTGCTTCCGCTAATTCACGAGTAGTAGCATCAGGATTCGACTGTAGTTCGCGGCGTAAATCGTCATCATTGAATGCAGGTGGTCGCCCTGAGCGTGACTGACTTTCAAGGCTCCTGTCTCCTGATTTAAAACGGTCAAACCATCTGGCCACCGTGGCATGGCTTGTACTTCCAGCGCCCAATGTAGTGTTGATATTGTCAGCCGCAGCCCGCGCACTGTGGCCTAACAAGTACTCGTATAAGTAAAGTGTTCGAACTTGTCGCTCGTCCATTTTATTTCAATCTAACTAAACCAATCACGAGGGCGGCTTTATATACCCTCACATTAGAAGTACCTAGAATGTTCTACAACATACTAGAATATTATCGAAAACAATTAACTTAAGAAAGGAAATGTATAGAGTTTTGTAGAGTGTGTCATTACTTTTGTGCCAACCCAATACGATTATTACCGGTGACTATTAATACTAAATCCCAAAAGGAGGAGAGTACGTTATCAATTCGATGGTATACATTTTTAAAAAATAATTAAATAAAATGTTTGCACTCAATATTACTGATGTGCCGACGGAAAGTTTCCAAATTTCTGAAATTTTGATATAGAAAAACTTCGGAAACATTGCATTCTTTGTATGAACAATTGTAATGATGGAAACTTTACATTTCATTAATTTAAATTCCCTTTATTTTTCGCGAAACTTTCGTGAATTTTTCATGAAATTTAAGATTTTTTTTGGAAAGGTTCCGCAACTTGCTCATCACTTAGATACTTATAAAACAAACCGACGTTGAAGCATTTGTTATTGGCCCTCTCAATTACCTGCCGTAAGCGCCTGTTAATTGGTCAAAATCCTTCAAGGTAAGGAGAATCCTTCTGAACCAGCAAAATAACCCTTCACGTCAGTAAAGAAGGTACATAACTGTTTGACTATGACACTGTAATGGCTGGTTTAGAGGATTTGCTTAAGATGCAGGATTATTAGCAGAGTAGGCAGAGCGAAAGTATGGCGATTTAAAATGATCATTAAAGAAGTACTTGAATGTGCACAAGCTATTCAGATTCTTTAATTAGTCTGTTCTTCTGTACCTACTTGCTACGGTTAGATTTTGAAAAAGGGCAGTACTTAACGTTAAATGAAGCTTATAGGTTTAATTTTAGAGGTAGAATAATTTTACATTTATTTAGTTTAATTTTATTTTAATATTTATTTATTTAAGTTGTTCCGCTGTACCTTACATAATATGAAGGTACAGCGGGACAATTTCGACTAGGGGACAAGTGCAACCATCCATCGTTTTCCATGTTTTACAATGTTTGCATTATTAATTAGAGTATCCACTGGTTATATATGGCACGCGAGTTGAGTGGATATGGATACATATGGAACTCAACTTAATAGTGTACTAATGGAAAAAATGCATCAGTTACAATTGCCCTCCAGTCGAGATTTGTCCCGGTGTCCCTTACCTACATTATAAAAATAAATTCGTTTCATAAAAAATCAAATTTTTAATAGAGAAATGCGTAAGCAAATTGAAGTTCTCAAATTGCGGGCATCCTTATATTTTATTTCAAATTAAGATACAAATAGAATGACAAAGAAAGATGACGATAGGGCATCTGACATGGTCTCTCTTAGCAACTGAATGGTTGTAAGAAATCGGCCGGAATCATGTAGTTTATAAAAAACCGGCCAAGAGCGTGTAGGGCCACGCTCAGTGTAGGGTTCCGTAGTTTTTCGTATTTTTCTCAAAAACTACTAAACCTATCAAGTTCAAAACAATTTTCCTAGAAAGTCTTTATAAAGTTCTACTTTTGTGATTTTTTTTCATATTTTTTAAACATATGGTTCCAAAGTTAGAGGGGGGGGCGCACTTTTTTTTCCTTTAGGAGCGATTATTTCCGAAAATATTAATATCATCAAAAAACAATCTTAGAAAACCCTTATTCATTTTTAAATACCTATCCAACAATATATCACACGTTGGGGTTAGAATGAAAAAAAATATCAGCCCCCACTTTACATTGGGGGCTGATATTTTTTACCATAATAAGACATTTTTTTCCATTTTTTATTTTTGCACTTTGTTGGCGTGATTGATATACATATTGGTACCAAATTTCAGCTTTCTAGTGCTAACGGTTACTGAGATTATCCGCGGATGGACGGACGGACGGACGGACAGATAGACATGGCGAAACTATAAGGGTTCCTAGTTAACTACGGAACCCTAAAAAGCAGAAAAGTAATTTCGCAGAACTAGAGATTGCGTGAAAAAGTAACGCCCATCTCAGAAGCCCCATTAAAACGATACCCCCGTTAAGAACCTGTCAAATAAACGCTCGAGGAACAATAATAAGTATGGACTAGTCAATTTCCATAAGAAAATAAAAATTGTTTTCTTAGGTATGTCGCGCCACTGCTATTGTATTTGTTTGGTTAGGAATTTTGGGGCATTTTCGCGAGAAGACTCACCAAAAAAGAAAATGTTTTCACCACACCAGCGGGTAAAGGCTTACTTTGCTATTCGAAAACAGATAGCAAAATTTCTGCCTAGTAGGATAGAAAGGGCTCGTGATTTTGAGTAGGAAAAATATTAAATTTAATTATTTTGGAAAAAAAAGATATTGAATCTTTTTTCACGAAAATACCCGTTGCTGGAAATTTAATATTAAACTACTGTGAATCACAGTGTAGATATAATTTATTATATATAATTAGAAGAATACTAAATGAATTGCACGTAGAAAATGAAAAAAATAGTTTTAAATTAGGAAGAAGCCAACACTTCTGAAGTTTCTGTCTACACCGACTCGATCCAATTGCCTTGCTTCTTGACTACCGATTGTCCATCTGAAGTGTTTTTACTTTTTAATTAATTTTAGTGCAGACTTTTCAGGCAGGCACGTTCCTAGTACACATTCTAAGCTCGTGTAGGTGAACGCGTACCATGATTTTTTGAGTGAGATATGACAGGTCGACTGTTCGCGTTTGACAGGCGGTAACTGTGAGGTAACTGAGAGGGGGTGGGCGACACTTTCAGCGGGGAGCGGGAGTGGCCATACTGTACGATAGTACTCTTTATTATACTGTGCTATCGGTCCGTTTCAAACTGTGACATTACTCTAACAACAGTACCTAAATCCATCGTAGCATACAGCACATGCAGGTTTCCAACAAATTCCTACAAAATAATTTTTAAGAAAAAAAAACCGCCTTCCTTTGGGGTTCTGGTGATAAATACTTTCAAATGTTGGATTATGTTATCAATTCGTCTGTGTATTTTTTAATGTTTGTTATTCGATATCTCCGTCATTTCTGAACCAATTTTGAAATTTGGATGATTCTGAAGTACTTACAGATGAGAATGATTATCAGAACGGAACTCTAACCAGGGG
Organism: Leguminivora glycinivorella; assembly: GCF_023078275.1. Classification (NCBI taxonomy): domain Eukaryota; kingdom Metazoa; phylum Arthropoda; class Insecta; order Lepidoptera; family Tortricidae; genus Leguminivora; species Leguminivora glycinivorella. The sequence continues at coordinate 6,879,839 of NC_062974.1, read as the reverse complement.
CGGCTCACTCTTCATCAGCAGTTCCACTGCACCAAATGTCACTATTCTGGACGTAAGTGCATGCTGTTCTTATAAAAATACCAAAGTCACTATAAGTGTGCCGTTCAGATTTGAGGAGTTCCGTTCTGACCATCATCAGCAGTTCCACTGCACCAAATGTCACTGTTCTGGACGTAAGTGCATGCTGTTCTTATAAAAATACCAAAGTCACTATAAGTGTGCCGTTCAGATTTGAGGAGTTCCATTCTGACCATCATCAGGAGCTCCACTGCACCAAATGTCACTGTTCCGTAAATGCATGCTGTTCCTTTAAAAACACAAAAATCACCATATGTATGCCTTTCAGATTTGAGGAGTTCCCTCGATTTCTCCAGGATCCCATCATCAGAACTGGGTTCTGAGAAAAATGGAACCAATCTGTATGCATATACAGTCAATCAAAAAAAAAATTTTCAAAATCGGTCCAGTAAAGACGGAGATATCGGGGAACAAACATTAAAAAAACAAAATACAGACGAATTGAGAACCCCTTCCTTTGAGATTTGGAAGGCGGTTAAAAACTTTCTTGAAATTGCTCCCCATTTCGCAGTTCTGAAACATACAGCGCTCAATTAAAATCAGCATTCTTGGCAGTAAGATACCTACTTATTATTTACTAGCTTTTGCCCGCGGCTTCGCTCGCGTTAAATTCGAAAATTGGGCAACGCACCATACAAACTTTCACCCCCCGTTTTAGAGAAGTGGGGGGTTAGAAAGAGACAAAAAATAGCCTATGTCACTCTCCATCCCTTCAACTATCTCCACTTAAAAAATCTCGTCAATTCGTCGTTCCGTTTTACCGTGAAAGACGGACAAACAAACAGACACACACACTTTCCCATTTATAATATTAGTATGGATGCTTTAGTGTGCTGGTTTTTAGCGATAAGGCTTAAAACAGGATTGGCGTAACCTTAAGCTATTCACATTAACATTTTATTTGCAAAACCGACGCAGAGGTAAATAGGCACGCTCAGTTGGCCTAGCCGAAGTGATGATTTTTGACGCTACACGGCGATCAAAACGCAATCTGGCTCTGTCGCGCTATTAATCAAGAGTGAACAGGCATCTTCTGGGCGAGCTCACTCCATCGTAGGCCACGTCTTTGCCTTCGGCTAGTCTGTGGCCAAGAGTAAGCCCATTTATAATTAAAAAAATAAAAATAAAAACTACAGAAATACCGATAGTGAGAGCGTATAGCGTTAGCTACTTTGGCTCTAACCATTTTGGGTTTCGTATTTGGTAATTACCATCCGTCACAACAGACGGAGTAGGTATAAGTCAATCAATTTGTTAAGAAAACTCATTTCAACGCAGACAAACTACTACTATCCGGTCCTACTAGTTAGTTGTCCTAGTAGCAACTTTCATTTCGCTGAAGTCCGGTGTTTGCTAAAGAGTTGAGTCGTTTCGCCGGGTGACTCGCGTTGCGGGTGTTAGACGAGTCTTTTATCAATAACTATGTGGCTTTTTATTACGGAAGGATGTGTATAATATCTAAGGTACAGCGGGGCTAATCTCGACTGGGGGGCAAATGTAACTGGTCCATTTTTTCCATGTTTTACAATGTTTGTATTATTAAATAGAGTGTCCACCGGTTACATATGGTAGGCGTCTTCAGTGGATACATGTAGAACTCAACACCATAGTGTAATATTGGAAAAAATTGATTAGTTACAAGTCGAGATTTGCCCCGCTGTACCTTAAACATGACTCTAATACTATGAACATCAAAGGCGTGTTTAAATGTTTTTCTTCGTGCAACTGTGTGTAAGTACATGAATTGTAACTGAACCCGGCTGTAAATACTTCTGCAAAATGTAGGGAACAAATCAAATTATTTTATTAAATATTTTGTTTGATTTGTTTTACCACCGATACCATGGTATCTATTTCAGTTTATAACTTCTGTAAAATCTCACGTTAACCATGAACGAGGACCGTTGTCTTTATGGTTCATATGAATTAAGAGTTTCAGGTTAAAAAAAACCCGTACTATATTGAATTATCAAATGAGACCGACGACCGGTTTGGCCTAGTGCGTAGTGACCCTGTCTGCTACGCCGTCCTGGGTTCGAATCCCGGTAAGGGCATTTAGGATGTTTGTTCCTGAGTCATGGATGTTTTCTATGTATATATAAGTATTTGTATATTATATATATCATTGTCTGAGTACCTGCAATACAAGCCTTGTTGAGCTTACCGTACGACTCAGTCGATCTGTGTAAGAGTGTCCTATAATATTTATTTAAAATGTTGGAGACGAATCGCCTTAACGGTCAGAGCGCGCCGCACCCGACGGCACACGTGTTGATTTAACGAGCCTGCGACACCGCCTCTAGCATCTAATGACTTTGCTCATACTCTCGAGTCCTCTAGACCGTCTTGTACGCATTCCTGAAACATACTGGTTTCTACTCTTTTGATTTGTGACAATTTTAAGGAGTTTTGGTTAAAATTTGTTGATATTTTTACCATGATTCAACTTTGGCACCCGTTTTTAACCCCCGACGCAAAAACGACGGGGTGTTATAAGTTTGACGTGTCTGTCTGTCTGTCTATCTGTCTGCCTGTCTGTCTGTCTGTTTGTTTGTCTGTCTGTCTGTGTGTGTGTATGTCTGTGGCATCGTAGCTCCCAAACGGATGAACCAATTTCGATTTAGTTTTTTTGTTTGAAAGCTGAATTAATCGGGAGTGTTCTTAGCCATGTTTCATGAAAATCGGTCCACTACGGGTTTTTTTCAAAATTTTAATTTTGTGGTTAGGTTATTTAGTATCAATAGAGCCTTTACCAGTTGGTGTGGTGAAAAATAAAGTATTCCTGCGGTTTAATAACGTGGCGCTAGAAAAATATAAACTACCGACGCATAATTAATTCGAAAAGCTGCGCGGGATTAACAGAATTTACTGTTAGTGGCTTAACGTCCAAACTACGGCCGTTAACTAAACTCAGCACTGCATGCCATATAGCTCCTATTTACTGCCCCATAAAGTCTGAAATAAGGTTATCACAACACTAACTGCAACTGCGTCTATAAACTACAAGTAAATTACTGCATAGAATTGCGTTTGCCATAGCTATTATGTGTAATGTAGTAAGCTTGAGAGTTCAGGTTTGTGGGTGTGTTTCATGTAGTTTTACTTGTTGCATTTTCCGAGTTTTAATAAGCTTTACTAGTCGTGGCGTGGCAAATTAATTGGAGCATGGGATGTATGTGATTAGAGTGGCATTTATTTATATGTAATTTAGTTTCAATTACATACAGATAAAATTGACTTGGGTTAGCGCGATACACCTTAAAATAAATCTATGGAAACAGACCCTGTCGCCGAACGGCATTTCTAGGACGCGAAACGAAAACGAAACGCCGCGAAAGGTAGTCCGGCACTGTCGCGCCAATACGCAAGAGCGATAGAGACAGATAGCTACGAACGTTTCGTTTCGTGAGCGTTTGTGCATTCGGCTACGCTGCACGCAGATATCGCCACCACCCTGACGCTTCGGACCCTTTACAGCGTTCGTGGTTAACGGGTAACTTATACATATACATATAATCACGCCTGTATCCCATAAGGGTAGGCAGAGCACATGAACTACTAAGTTTCAGTGCCACTCTTGGCAAAAAGGGGTTGAAAGAAATCCAACTTGTGACAATAGAGTAACAGGTTGCCAACCTCTCGCCTTCGCCACAATTTAACTAACCCATATCCCACAGTCGACTTCTACGACACCCACGGGAGGAAAGGGGTTGGTGAAATTCTTAACCCGTCACCACACGGGGCAACTTATACAAATATTTATTAAGTACTTAAGCCTTTTTAAAACTTTATTTGACATAAAGAAGACAAAAAGTACATAAAAAAAGTGGGGGGACTTGGAATAAAGTTAGAATTGGACAGATTTACTCATTAGGTAACTAATATGTAGCGCGACTAACACCTCTCTGCTTGTGAACAGGCATTAGGCGAGCCGTATGCTTGTTTGCCACTACCGTACCTACTATTAATACATCACGACAGGGTTCAGTCAAATCAGTTAACCGATTCGTTGCGTGTTCCATTTTCGAAAACTTTACACTGTGGCGGCGAACAACTTTTGCCGATTTTAAAATGACATGCCTCGCGTGTCATACACCACACGTCAAAAACCTTGATGACACGCCTCTCGTGTCAAACGCACAGAAACGGTTAAATTTCATCGCATGCAGGGCTTAGCACACGAATGATGCGACAGGATCTCGCCACGACATCCTAAGTAGCGACATGGATAGTTTATGTCTCGGCGACATAATCTCGCGCCAAGCATTGTTAGTCCTGTGAGCGTAGCCGAATGCACAAACGCTTACAATAAAATAAAGCCTCCGCCACACATAAAGCGTTTTGATAGCGTAGCGTCAGCGGAGCGTTAGCTGAGCGCAATGATAGCGGTGCGCCGGCGGCAATCCGCGCGCATTCCGCTTGCAATCCGCGCTCGTTAGATCCCGCCGGCGTCCGCTGGGCGCAACGCCAGCGTTCGTCCGGCGCACCGCTATTGTTGCGCTCCGCTAACGCTCCGCTACCGCTCCGCCTGCGCTATCAAAACCCGCATGTGTGGCCGAGCTTTAAATCTCTTTCATTAGCTATCTATCTCTATCGCTCCTGCGTATTGGCGCGACAGAACGAGCGGCCTTTCGACCGACGTCTGGCGTCGCAGATTTGCCATTCGGCTAGCAGGCCTGCTGTCTACATTATTATACAGACAACAGGCCTTTTTTTGACGGAGTGGGAAATGGGAATGCAGTTACGCACGATGTGTGGGACTCACCGTTTGTTTCTTTCCTCTCCCCTAGGGATAACAGACAACAGGCCTGCTAAGGTATCTTAGGCCTTATTTATTTAAATAACTAAGTTACAAAGATTTCGGTAGGAATTCTGAAGGTGAAATTTCTAGTCTTAGCCAGTACATATTGATGTATAGTCTACTGAAGTATAGCCCTATCCTATTTGAGTTAGGAATCGGAGATTATTTGGCACTTATTGTAAAAGTTGAGGCAATCGCCGGGGAGCGTCTATGAATAATGTTTTGCAAATAGAGATTCTGCCAGCGTTTGAAAGGAAATTCTACTTATCTTCTGTGTTTATTTAATTTTATTACGTAGGTAGGGTAGGTATATTTAAAACTAAATTTCAATTGCATTTCCTAAAAGCCGTAGCGTAGCGTATCGTAGCGTAACATATTACGTTCTTAAAAACTATACCACATTATTTATTATAGGCATAGCCAAGATTATCCAGTTTAAAATGTAAACTTTAATACTCCTATTTAGCTGTGTTTTACATGCGTCGGAAAGATAACTTAAAAAGTATGACGCATTTGTGATCTTCTGCATAATCAATCGCGGAGATTGGCTGTATTATGCGTGGCGTGAAGGCGTGATCCATCATGACAATCACGGCGAATCATCTGCGGGGCACGTTGACCTTGATAGCTTCAGACACGCGGAAAATCTTCGGGTTTTTCGTACTATGCAGTGTTTGGAACGCCTTCATTCAAGTTCGTTTACAAACATGCGGGGTGTATTTTAACCCCCGACGTAAAAACGACGGGGTGTTATAAGTTTGTCTGTCTGTCTGTTTGTCTGTCTCTGTGTCTGTGTGTCTGTCTGTGGCATCGTGGCTCCCGAATGGATGAACCGATTTGGATTTAGTTTTTTTTTGTCTGAAAGCTGAGTAAGTCGGGAGTGTTATTAGCCATGTTTCATGAAAATCGATCTACTATGTCGCGATCGGGGGTTTTTTCAAAATTTTAATTTTGTGGTTAGGTTATTGATATTATTTACCTCATATTTAAAGATTTATTGGTATAAGGCCTACGGAGCATATTTTCATATGATTTAATTAAGAAATACTAGTTTTATTTTTTCATACAAAATAAATCAGCACGCAATGAATGCTGACAGACAAACAGACAGACAGACAGACAGACAGACAAACAGATAGACAGACACGTCAAACTAACTATAACACCCCGTCGTTTTTGCGTCGGGGGATAAAAACAGATTAAATATGTTACTAAGTAACAACAGAAACCTCGCAATATGAACATAATTCAAGTTTTACCGCTTGGTAATCCTTTTTAACAATACAAGTTGAAAAGTAGCCCTAAGTAAAAAAACCATGTTAGCTGAACCTATGTAAACTTTGCTTAGCTAATATATCTACATAGTTAGGCCAGTACGATAGTACTCTTTATTATACTGTGGTTAGGCTAACATATATTTAAAGGATTAATAGCTATACAAATCAGAATCATCGGAGACTACTTGATTTTCTTAAGCTAGTGGACTGTAGGATACAAATGGCGGGTGTAATGTAGCGTGCAATTGGTACTCGCGAAGGTTGGCGATGAGATATGGCCGTCTTCTACAAAATGCCTTGCTGTAGGGGAGCTAGTATCATGACAGGCAGACAGAAAATTATCTTTTCTGAACCCAGAAGTTCAATAGTCATTTGTTATACAAGGGGGCAGAGTTGTATTTTAACGCCGAGTGTGGAATTGAAAAACGAGAATAGAATCCTGAACTTGCGAGTTTTTCAATACACGAGAAGTAAAATACATTTGCACTCGTGTGTAACACAAAACTTTTCCCCTCACTGTAGCGAGGAAAGTACAACGCAAAAAACTCGTTTTCCCCTCACTAGCTCGGAAACACGTGTTTTGTCCTTTAATACCAGCGGGTAAAAACGCATTTTATCCACTAGTGGGTAAAGTGATTTGACCTTGAATAAAGTCAAATTAACTGCTTTAAAATTGATAAAAGTAGGTGAATCTAGTAATAAAGATGATTTACCACCTGTGGAACTACTGGAAGCAGTGATAAACGCATTTTTTGCGTTGTAGTTTCCTCGCTACAGTGAGGGGAAAAGTTTTGTGTTACACTCGGGTGCAAATGTATTTTACTTCTCGTGTGTTAAAAAACTCGCAAGTTCTGGATTCTATTCTCGAACCACTCGCTTCGCTCGTGGTTCAACTATAGAATCCTTTCACTTGCTCGTTTTTCAATTCCACACTCGGCGTTAAAATACAACTTTGCCCCCTTGTATAACAAATAACTATTATCACTGCTTCCAATAGTTCTACAAGTGGTAAATCATCTTTATTACTTGAGTCACTTACTTTTATCAATTTTAAAGCAGTTGATTTGAGTATTCAAGGTCAAATTACTTTATCCACTAGTCGATAAAATGCGTTTTTACCCGCTGGTATTAAAGGACAAAACACGTGTTTACGTCCTAGTGAGGAGAAAATTTCTTTTCTGAACCTAGAAGTTCAAAATAAATTAAATATGTATTGCATATTTGATGATCATAGCTGGGCATTAACTCGTTAATCCGTTAATCGTTAATTAACGAAGTTAACATTTCGATTAACGGATTAACTTTTAAGTTAACTTGAAAAAATGTTAACGGACTCGTTAACTTCCGTTATATTTCTCCCGAGTCCGTTAATCGTTAATCTAGTAGGGCAGAGGCGCCATCTGCGCTGCGAAAAACACGTTCTGAACGCTACTATAAGAGCCCGAAGTACGGCAAATCCTATGATTTGCCGGTAAATCCTAGGTTTTACCGATGTCGATTGCTAAAAGTCCGAAATATTACCTAAAAAGTATTCTTCACGTGGATTTGCTTTTACTAACTTTGATTCGGTGAATCCTAAGCTTTACCATGGCGACTGTTGTAGTGATAGGGTAGCAAATTCGAGCTCTATTTAAGACCACATTCGCTTCCCTAGCCTCTACCGCCCAAAGTGCCACAACAGTCCCCTCACCGCCAGCATCTCAACTGACACAGCTCTTGGCAGTAGCTCAGGCGATCACTGCCTTCCACGTGCAGCCTAGAGTTCAATAGGCTAGCTGTACTTCGGCCTTTTACAGAAATATAATACGTTATAGTGGATACTGATGCAACTAAATATTTAAAGAAAAGTTCATTTTTTTTCACATGTTAACGGATTAACGACTAACTTTAACTTACGTTAAAGAGCGTAGCCGTGTTTGCATAGAAAATCGGCCCTTTCGCCAAATGTTCACTGTAATTTTTTTTTAAAGAGCTCTCGTGACAAATATTATTTACTGTAAGTTTGAGGTTTCTATCTTTTTTATTTTCTGAGATATGATTTTTTTATTAATTTACATAATATCCATTTTTTTTCAACATTGGCTAATGCGATTCACTTGAACTTTTGGGACAATAATATACATGTAATGACTCACATGTTCTAGCAATAATATTTAATAGTGCCGAAAAAAATCTTGGCTTAAAGTAGGAAACAAATCTTCAGTATTTTTTTTCTCGCTTTTTAGAAAAGCGACACCTATAGTTCTTTGTCAAGTAATTGCTTATATAAAGGCCCGCAATATATATTTTTTTCAAAATAATCCAGGAGGTACTTCATACTAGAAAATGGAATAATAAAGGATACTACCCATACCGCAAACGAGCTACACAGTAAATAGGTGAATTTTAGTCGCAAACCTCTTTATTATTAACAATATTGGTACTGGAAGATTGCATTCATAAAGGTATTACGACTAAAATTCACCTATTTACTGTGTAGCTCGTTTGCGGTATGGGTAGTATCCTTTATTATTCCATTTTCTAGTATGAAGTACCTACTGGATTATTTTGAAAAAAAATATATGTTGCAGGCCTTTATATAAGCAATTACTTGACAAAGAACTGTAGGTGTCGCTTTTCTAAAAAGCAAGAAAAAAAAATACTGAAGTTTTGTTTCCTACTTTAAGCCAAGATTTTTTTCGGCACTATTAAATATTATTGCTAGAACATGTGAGTCATTACATGTATATTATTGTCCCAAAAGTTCAAGTGAATCGCATTACCCAATGTTGAAAAAAATGGATATTATGTAAATTAATAAAAAAATCATATCTCAGAAAATAAAAAAGATAGAAACCTCAAACTTACAGTAAATAATATTTGTCATGAGAGCTCTTTAAAAAAAAATTACAGTGAACATTTGGCGAAAGGGCCGATTTTCTATGCAAACACGGCTACGCTCTTTGTCGAAATGTATCGCTTTAACGATTAACGAAGCTAACTTTTTTAGTAACGGATTAGCGATTAACGAAGTTAACTTTTTGATTAACGGTGCCCAGCTATGTTGATGATGTATCCGAGAATAAGATTGAGTGTCGTAAGACTCGTAAGAAATGGCAGTTGTTTCTCTCAATTTTGTTGCCTATCTACTTCCATGAGCCCGCCATCTTATGATTCTTTTGTGATTGTTCGGAATAATCCCTGCCGCTTCTTTCCGTTACCGCCCTACGCGACAACATTTCCATCTCCATCATTTAGATGGCTGGCAGTCCTCAACTGTGCGTTTCTCCAGAAACTTCCTGCCCGCACACCTAAACTGTGGAATGAATTGTCGCCTGCGGTATTTCCGGACCGATACGACCTTCAAACCTTCAAGAAAAGAGCGTATACCCATCTTAAAGGCCGGCAACGCACCTCCAACACTTCTGGTGTTTCGGGTGTCCATAGGCGGCAGTGATCGCTTACCATCAGGCGACCTGTCTGCTCGTTTGCCTCCTATCCCATAAAAAAATGAAAAAGGTATAAAATATTAATTACGAATATTTATATAGGCTTGTTTAAGATTTATAATTTCTAGTATGCACATACTTGATTTCTGCACATTTATGCAATATCACAGATACAAGTATCTATAAAGTGTCGAATAATATTGCCGAACCAAATTGCGGTTTGTGAGGCACTCCGCACAGAATGTACGTACATTATATTGGCCAATCGTACCACGAAGCCAATATTCTGCTCTTGAGAGGGGAATGAAAATTCAAATTGAATTCTGGGTATTCGAAATATTCTATCGTCCAGTGGTTTAGGTATTATAACTTTATAAGCTAAAATGTTTAATTAAAGAATAATACGCGAATACTTAATATTTGCGTATAATGAATATTAAAATCGAAAACTTTGCCTCATTTTACATAAACCACTAAAAAGCAGGAGAGAAGAAGGGCCCATTATTTAGATGGTACGAGAACTCGCATACGAGTTTTATTACATTACGGTATTTGATGGTTGTGCAAAATTATATGTAACCTCAACAGCCCGCAATGTAACTTATGTAACTAAAATCGCATGCGAGTTCGCACGCTGTCTAAATCAGGCCGAAGGCATTTATTTGTGGGCTTATAATTGTCATTAAAATGTTGTAAAAATAATATAAAAAGGTGAGCTCGGGTCATTCACGAAAACACGCTCTCCTTTTGTTAATGTTAAGACGCTACGGGAGCGAAAATGCTAAAATAGAAAAGAGTCCCCCTTTCAATTTGGGAATTTCAGTTAAATATTGTTATTAACTAGATTTATCGAAAAAAAAATGTCCATTAAGAACAACTCAGTTTAAAGATATTGCGAAAAAATCTTTAAAATCGAGGTTCCGCTCTCGACTGTTTTCTCCTTCAAAACTTATTTAAACGGAACGAAATTTGAGAATCTGAATAACAATGAAATAATCTGTGTCGCACCGTTTAGATTTTTTGGCTAATTGTTACCGATCTTGAGTATCACACCTTTTTTTGAGCCATATTTAAAAAGGCCGTTTTTAGAAATTTTTGATTGGCTCTAGCGTCTTTTAAAATAAAAGTAGCAAAAAAATCAAAACGGTCCGACACAGATAATAGTATTTTATGCAACTGGTGGTTAAAAGAGGTCAAAAAAGGTGAGTGGCGTGGGTAACAATTTGAGGCGAAGCCGAAAATTGTTAATAAAGACGCCACGAGCATTTTTTGACTCAGTTAAACACCGTTGCATACAATACTTTTTCTACGACCAAGCACTTATTTTGAAAGAAAATTATAAATCAACAAATACCTACTTTCAGTCATCTTCAAGAATATTATATACCATGGATATTGCGTGCCGAACATTACGTTGAAGCCAGAAAATTTGACCTTGAATTACGTCACGCCGGTCTTGCATCTCTTTCTTTAGGGTGTCCATGATTAAGCATACATTAGGGATATCCCGCGGAATTTGACGTATTACGTTTATACGACTGATTAATTTTGTAACTTATTAAATTCAAATCCGATCAATCGTTTTATCACGAAAGTGAACATCCATCCTCACAAACTCAAAAAGTAAGGTACATTAGGGCAATTCCGAAAGTCGTCTAATTAGGAAAGTCGCATAGAAATCACCATTATTTCCGTCATATCAAGATTCCCCTTTCGGAATTATCTGAACATTTCTGTCATTCGGAATTACTCTAATGCACCTTACTAATTTGTCAACCGCCAATAAGGTCCATTTCTATACCACTCTGCAGTTACTTTGCCTTACGCCACAAAATACGGTACAGTTTTTACCAGTGGTAAACTACTGGGATTTTTTTTTCAGAACCGTTCCAGAATAAGAGCGTGGTGAGTGTTGCAACACGAGGCTTAAAATATAACTTTTCTTTTACTGACACCTGTATTTATTAAAAAATGTTTCAGTCACTTTAAACTATCACAATAATATTTTGGTAGTAACTACTGGGAAAACTAATCCCAGTAGCTACCAACCCCCGGTGTGGTAATTAACAATGTGGGGAAAATCCCAGTAGTTAGGACAGGTAAAAACTTGGTGGTAACTAGTGGGAATAGCCACAAAAATATAAGGGAAGTATTTGTCAATGGGGAAATAATGAAATACTAGGACGTTTTAAAACAGTATCTTTATTTTTAAGCGCCGCCCCAAATCTCAAGGAAGGTGGTTCTCAATTCGTACGTATTTCAATTCTCTTCGCATGTATATATATATATATATATATATATATATGTATCTCAATTTAATGTTTATGCCACGATATCTCCGTCGTTACTGGACCGATTTTTAAAATTTCTTTCTGTGTCATAATCTTCAGGCTTAAAGTGCAAATCTGCAAATTGTCGAACGCTCTGAAACATTTCCTTTTATCGGTACAATCGACAGCCAACGCTGCCTCCTTCCTTCATCTTTTGGAACACTGAAAAGTTTAATATTATTCATGTTAATTGTAAAGACATAAACAATAAAGTTGGTATTATTATACTGTGATATGAACTATGAACATAGAAACCGTACCAAGTTGATAGATTTAGCTCCATTCAATAAGAGTAAATACCATGCAAGAAAAAAGATTGGTCACCCTAGTCGTAAAACCACACATAGCATTATTTTTCTTTAAAGGTCATATTTATCGTTCTAAACCTATTCGTGGGAATTTTGATATAATTTGAGACAATGAAAACAATATAATGATAAGAACTAACCAAGATTACAAGCAAAATAGCAGAAAATTTATTGCCAGCGAGGTTTATGAACATTTTGGTAAAATAAGTACTTACTTGTGAAATTTTACGTCGGATTTCGGTTTCCATTTACTTCCACAATGGTTCACTATGCAATACATAGCGCAGAACTTAAGTAAATCGTCGAAAAACGTTTATTTCGCAAAATAAATATCTGAATCGGTGAATGACTTTTGACAATTCTGACATATCGGGCATATTTTTTTATTATTAGTGTTCCCATAGTACGCAGGAGGTAAATACCGGAGAAATAAGGTTTTTGATTGAGTTTTTTTTCGTATAATACAAAGAAAAGTAAGTCAATTTGATTGAAGAATGTTTTATACGTTTTTTTTAGTAACTAATCTGGCAATACATCACAGTGTCGGAAAGAGATAGAACATAGGAGTAAAGGTGAATGAACCTGGCTTCAACTCATTGGTCGGCACGCAATATCCATGGTATATAATATTCTTGGTCATCTTAGTTATCTAGTGGACCGCCTACCATTTTGAATATGCAGTTTGAGTGCAAACATGAAAATAAAACTGTCTATGGTATGGTTCTTTGAAGCCTGGCCACTAAGACGAATCGAGCCGAGTTGAATCGAGTTCTCATACATTTGAATGCGATTCGACGCGTCGCCAATGAACGCAGCAGAAAACGAAGGAGTCTCGACTCTGCGAATTGGTTTGTTAAGTTGGTAGCAATGTATTTACTGAACTGTAACAGCTATATCGTGCTACCGCTACTAAATGTTTTCAGGGTATAGACTAGATAGACTTGTCCTGACATCTTTTATGTAGGGTTTTAAAGTTCTATGCACGACCTTTTAACTCACGAATAACAGTACGGGAGTAGAAAAAAATAATAATAATCTGTGTTGAAAAAAATCATTGCTCTATCTTCAAAAACCAGGGAGAAAATAGTCGAGAGCGTTTGTATGGAGAATTGACCTGTATCGTATCGTCTTAAATGCTTGTAATACAGTCACAACACTACCTGCATGTATAAAATACGCAAGTAAGTATAACGGGTTAGCACTGATTGACTAGCACGTTATCTACCTCTATTCGTGAATTAGTAATCTTCTAGATTAAGATTCAAAATTAATTATCTATATCCTATTCAAATAATTATGAGGGGGCGAGATTTTGTATAGGTATTTATAAAGTATTGGGTTGGCACAAAAGTAATGAGACACTTGGTTTACGTTTTATATTTTTTATTATTATTACAATACAAAAACCGGCCAAGAGCGTGTCGGGCCACGCTCAGTGTAGGGTTCCGTAGTTTTCCGTATTTTTCTCAAAAACTACTGAACCTATCAAGTTCAAAATAATTTTCCTAGAAAGTCTTTATAAAGTTCTACTTTTGTGATTTTTTTCATATTTTTTAAACATATGGTTCAAAAGTTAGAGGGGGGGGACGCATTTTTTTTTCCTTTAGGAGCGATTATTTCCGAAAATATTAATATTATCAAAAAACGATCTTAGTAAACCCTTATTCATTTTTAAATACCTATCCAACAATATATCACACGTTGGGGTTGGAATGAAAAAAAATATCAGCCCCCACTTTACATGTAGGGGGGGTACCCTAATAAAACCGTTTTTCCATTTTTTATTTTTGCACTTTGTCGGCGTAATTGATATACATATTGGTACCAAATTTCAGCTTTCTAGTGCTAACGGTTGCGGAGATTATCCGCGGACGGACGGACGGACGGACGGACGGACAGACAGACATGACGAAACTATAAGGGTTCCTAGTTGACTACGGAACCCTAAAAAGCTTAGTCGATGTTGCAATGTTTTTTTTTAATAAATTAAATACGTGAACGTAATCGATAGCAGTTCTGGCCCCGTAGCCGAATGGCATTTCTCCGACGCCAAACGAAAGCGATACGCCGCTGGCTCTGTCGCGCCAATACGCAAGCGCGATAGAGATAGATATCTACTAGGGCTTCGTTTCGTGAGCGTTTCGTGAGCGATTGTGCCATTCGGCTAGCCACCCTGGTGCCGTTCCGAATGGTATTTCTGCGACGCCAAACGAAAACGAAACGCCGCGAAAGGTAGTCTGGCTCTATCGCGCCAATACGCAAGAGCGATAGAGATAGATATCTACTAGCGTTTCGTTTCGTGAGCGTTGTGCCATTCCGCTATGTACTCTGGAGTATTTGGAATAAATGCGAGTTGTACAGTCAAATTCATAAATATGTGTACGTTTCGTCACCTTAACAACTCGTTGCAAAAAGGTGAATAAATGTACACATATTTATGAACTCGACTGTAATACTGGTCAAAAGTCAAAAGCACAACATGTGTAGACTGTAGAGTATGCGAAAAAGTAGTTCTATGTACGTGTTGAAATCTCGTTATCCATCTATATACTTAAGCGAGTGACTTTATTGTAGTTTTGTATCCAGAGAGTAAAATGGAGCGTATCCATTTCGAGCTGCTTGGGTGGAATCGATACCAAGTCCGTAATGTGTCGAATTAAAGCCAGTGCTAACACAGAATATATAATAGTACAAGTACAGAAGGCTCACTGCTTTGATGTTCACGAAATGCCGCCTTTTAAAATGCCTACAAAATTCTAACAAAGAAACGAGCCGCACGTGCGCAGCGTCGGATGATAGGGTTGCCTATGGATTAAAACGAATTTATTCTCAGATAAAATGTTATACTATTTATTCAAGTCTTGACTACTTTCTAGGTATATATACAGTATTTATATATTTTTGTTTAAGCCTTCAGCATCAAAAGCCTTATTGAACATTTACGTGGGACTTAATCAATAAGATATGTGTAAGATTGTCTTATTTTATTCATGATGTCTATTTAACTAAGTATTATTAGCCATTCCACACGTGGACATCGCATATGAACCTTAAAAAAAACTCGCGACGTAAAGTAACAATAGAAAGTGCGAACGTGCGTTCCGTGAGAACACGCGCCACCCCTGATTAGGCCGCGAACTCGCGGCCGCTAGCATGTACTTGTAGCGCGGCGATAGAATCGCGGAGTGAGCCGCCCCTGGTGCTAATACCGGCCAAAAGGACCACAGGATTGCATGTGTTCAAATATCGAATTAGATAATATCTTACTAGGTATTCGAATATGCAAGAGTGATTTTATTGAAGTTTCATCACAAAATTAAGCTTATCCAATAATTCCGAGCTCCTCGTACGGAATCGATAGTACGTCTGGAATGTTTGGAATGAAAGCGAGTGGTAATACCGGCCAAATGGACCACACGTGCCGAGCGCGACAAAGTCGTGCAATGCATGTGTAAAGCTAGCTATGCACTTTAAGGATTTTGTTCGTAAACAAAGTTTCGTTGAAAATATAGATTCACAACGTTGTTTGTAAACAAAATTTATATTCGTATCTCAATTCGCTTGTTTACCCACTATTTTACATCTATAGTCTGTCATTTATTCAAATAAAACTATTATAATAGAACGAGATTAAATTTGTTTAATCTTGTTCAATATTAAGATTCAATAGCTTTTATGGTGACGCTTTAAGAATTTTACCCTTTTGCCCTTTCCTCCCATGGATGTCGGCTTCTACGCGATCGTGGGATATGGCTTTATGGGTATTGTGAGCGATGACCCAGCAACATAATACTGTAATTTCACCATTTCGTTTACATTCAACCCCTTGATTGCTAAAAGTGATACTTTAATTTGATCAGTTTCATGCTCTGCCTACCTCTAGTGGGAATACAGGCTCGTAATATAAGTATAGTAATAACTATTAGACTTGTACTAAGTGTTTTGTGCTAGCGATAGCAATAATTGGTCTCATGTAATTGTTTTATTTTTTATGATTGCTCTAGCTTCAAAAACCACAAATATTAGTTTCATTGCATGGAGAAACGACCACTCCCTAACTTCTCTATTGACTTAAAAATTTAATTTATTTATTAATTCACTTATTATTTCATTATCTCTTTTGTTTGTTGTTATTGTTTTGTTACTTACCTTTTTATTGTTGACTATTTATAATGTATAATTGTATTTGCATGGCTTTCGTGTCTATATTAGCAAATAAAGAACTGAAACTGAAACTGAAACTCCTGTTAGACCCGTTGCTTCCACGAGGAGTCACCAAAAAATCATTTCCGCAAACCTAGTAAGAAAAGTATAAGAAATTTCAAACATCGCTCCCCAAAATATATAAAGTAGCGCAATTGTTGGAAACCTAATAATTACTTTGGGTAAGAAAGTGAAAATCACACGATTAATTAATTATCGGGTCTTAGGGTTGTGCTTATACGAAAAGTTCGTTAAGTTCTTAATAAGTTAATTAAGCTTTGGAATTTATTTTCTGGCTTTTTCTTCGTACTTTTATTATTAATACATATACAATTATACATATAATATACCTATAGTCCCCGTGTCCCGGAGCTGTAATTTCACATTTTTGATACATTTGTTTTGAAGTATGTTGCGATGTGGCTAAAACGTATCGTTTGCCAAATCTAGCGGTTATTTACGAATTGGTTGAATCGATTAGGCCCTATGTACAAGGAGGCGCTTAAACAAATATACGATTTCTATCAACTTACTGAAATGTCATTTGAATCGAAATAACAGACTCTGCCACAGCACTAGTTTAAAAATAAAAATGAATGATAAATGACATAATAAATAAATCCTGCGTGATAAATAAATATTGTAAAATACTCATTAACGATGATCCGCAAAAATGTAACATGTGTTAGATTATGTTTGAAGTAAGCGAAATATTGTTTTTAAGTACTTGATTTTTTCAAATATTATTATAGGATTTTATTTAAAATTTCATTAGGTCGCGCGAGTTTAAGTTTTGTGGATGCTGTCATGTGTCAAAAATGTGAACTTACAGCTCCGGGACAATACCTATATTTTTTTGTTTCTAGTGAACACTTAATTGTATCAAATTATGATTATTTTTTGTCAAAATAAATAATGTTATCTATCATGGTCTGGTGACATAAATTTTCATGTTTTTAATTATAGTGCAGTTTTAATAATATTTAATAATCAAGAATAAATTGTATAGGTACATGGTAACTCTACATTAATTTTATTATATGTGGTAACTTTGTTTTCCAATTTATTCGGCTAGGCCACCGGTGGACTAGGTCACGTTTTCTTTCGTGCGAAGTTTTTATTACTTATCTAAGTATTAGGTATGATTAGTCTTCAAAATAGTAGGCACATCTGCGTTATTTCGTCCGCTCCTTTTGGTCCTGACTGTAGGTACAGTCAACCAATTGGAACCCTATAGGCCACTCTACGACCATGTCAAAATGACAAGCAGTAAGAGATTTCTTACAATCTGATTTATAACGTCACTATTACATAGTTCTACAGTGGCCTAGGGTTCCAAGTGATTGACTGTACTTAAAAGTGTTTTCCGCTTGTGCCACTTCATAAAAACGTCCCAAGCTCAAACCCCCAGGGCCACGAAATTCCAACTGGTTTGTAAGTCGTTCCGGATCTCGTAAAAGTTATTTATTTCTCAACTAGTTTTTATGGAAGACTAGTTTCTCCGAACGTCTTTGTTCGTTTTCACAATTTACAACTGGCTGACTTCTTTGGTCACGCCCATTAAGAAAGATTTGTGTATATTCAAAATTATTATAGTAAAAAGCCAGATTTGCTTACGGTGAATTTACCGCAAGATAGCTGGCTTTTTTACGATAATAATAAGCAACGCTTATTTCTTCGTATAGTTAAACTTTCATTTTAACACATTCATTGCCAGTGCCGTAGGAGCTATATAGCTCAGGGTAAGTAGCCGAATACACAAACGCTCACGATAATATCTGTGGCGTAGCTATCTATCTCTATCGCTCTTGCGTATTGGCGCGACAGAGCCAGACTGCATTTCTGTAAGCGTCTGCCGTCGACGATTGCCATTCGGCTACGCCGGCAGATAGCTCTGTCCGTAGGAGCTTTTCGCTATACAGCGCGTAAACCTAATAAGGGCGATAAATGAAACCAGGCATATAATTCAATATTGTTATCATTAATTAAGAGGTGTTTTTGAGTTACTTTTAATTTTCACCCCATAATGAATTTTTGAAAAATTTCCCAGCAGCAATGTACTGTAAACGTGGTTACGATGACAATCAATGACAACTGTCAACGAGCGGTTAACGAGTGTGTTTGCATTACGTTGCGGGCCGAATTATTATGTATGGATAAAAAAAATATTTCAATTTAAGTAAAAGTTATCTAATTCCATTTTTTATGTCTATACTCACCACCGTTAAGAGGTTCGCCCGTATTAGGTTTATACCCTGTATAGGTAATATTATGCAATTGGCGTTTTCCATGTTATCGGCTACGCTCGTAGCGCATAGCGTAGCACATGCTGACACTGGACGAGTAACGACAAGATAAATTGCTCTGAAACTTTATATTTACAATGTGATACATACTAGCCCCGATGCAGAAGAGTTCGTCTAGTAATACAGAAATATTCTGTTTATTCTAATAACGTTTACACATGTAGGTATATCACGACCCAGTAGTGAGAATTGTAAAAGTACTCTAATATAGTTTATTTTGATTGTAAAATAAAGTTGCATGTGATTTGTATTGTTAAAACCAAAACTTTAAAAAAATGTTGTCTTAATCACGTTCTCGTCTCCTATAACAGTTCTGCATGCATAGGCTTTAAGATTTGTTTTTAGTTTATTAGCAGAACTTAGTTAGTTTCCTTGGGCCGCCTTAACCCATCGATAAAAGATAAAATAAAAATCATATTTTTTTTCCTTTCAGTATCAATGATATTTCTTGTATTTAGATTTAGTTATTGTACAATACTACCATAAAAAATAAACTAGATTAGTATTAGTATTAAACATTAATGATTTTTGAACTAAGACTTTATTTGTGTACAAAAAGGAGAACCTCAAAAAATGGTCTAACTAGACGAAAACATATGCATCGGGGCTAGTATTACCTATATCACCTGGTGATCGCAGGAGTCCGCTGGATGCGGGTGGCGCAGGACAGGTCATTGTGGCAATCTTTGGGGGAGGCCTATGTCCAGCAGTGGACGTCTTTCGGCTGATATGATGATGATGATTATAGATTTAATTTAATTATATTGATTTAAGCAGTTTATGTAGCTTTATAGATAGAATAGTTAAAAAATATAGTAAATTTAGGGTTTTTTATACGAAAATTGTTTTGGCACTGTTTAGCTTGCTTTAATAAGCTGGACCTATATTGACCAAATACAGACAGATATAACTTATGTCAGTGTACGCTTAAAGTTTCATTTATATAATCCAACACGTAGTTATGAAAATTGTAAATGAAAACAAAGTTATGTACTAAAAATTGCGAGCTTACTGCGGCGACCTCTTGACGCGAAACAAACTATACATCACACATTCCTCTGTTATGACTTGTGTTATCGCCAATCAGGTCTAATTTAAATATTTATATGAAAACATTAAAAGACAACATAAGAAGGTCTCTGTCTCTACCGTAAAATATGGAAATCAAGATTTCGTTACCTGTCTCTCTTCCATATTCGTGTCATAAAGAGGCGTGTAGCAAAATTGAATTAAAAGGATTCGACCATAGCTGTACCTAAACAAAAATGATGAAGATTGATTATATTCCATTGTGGCTATTTGCGCGCCTCCCGGACTATATGTGCTGGCTCATTACACTTTACCAAAGAGGATCGAGTATTATAGAGAGTTACTGTCGAAGTAAAATGTGTAATCACAGTGCATAGACTGCCATCTCATGACACAGGCTTGAAACTTTTGAACCTCAGTTTTGACAATTTGGCCCATATTGTTAGCTTGATATGTTTTAAAATGTCAAATATTAATATTAGCGCCATCTACATAGCTGAGCGTACCCCGAAGGTGTAATGCCATCTAGGCCACCGTACCTTTTTCTGTATGGTACTGAGGTACAGTCAGCCAAAAAAGTGGTTTACCACTTTTCGACTCTATTTCAAACACATAAGGTCAAAAAGTGGTAAACCACGTTTTTGGCTGACTGTACGTTTTTTCCTAAGACTTTATCTGTCTATACGGAGTTATATATGTCTTTGCACTTTACTGACCACCTTTTCCCCAATGTAACAACTATTTAGCTCAGGAGTTCGATTTGAATTTATTCTTCTTGATCTCATTGTTATATTTATTATGCATCAAGTTGCATTTACCAATGATATGCTTAGAACATACAGTCACGCTTTTTTCCCGGTGAAGTAGGCAGAGAATACGGATATCCACTAGTAACACTCCTGCCATACAGCCTGTATTGCTTCGTTCACTTTCATATTCCTAACATTGTAATACTCTTCATGCTCGCAGGTTTAAGGTGCTCCCGGCCTGTCAATATAAGCCATGAAAGTTATAGATGTATTTTAAAAATTAAGTTCAGTTGTATTGGCCACTGGGCCAGTGGGCCGGGGCTGTTACGTGATTGACATGTAATAAATACAAAAGCTTTTCTTTTCGGAGCCTTAAAGAAAGACGCCACCCGTCCTTTACAATCCGCCGTCTGAGACCATGACCTCCCTGGCGCTACTGACCTTAGGGTAACTACGCTACTGTTGAAGATTACTGTTGCCTTTTGGTTCCAAATGAAGTACTATCACTTTATATCGGACGTACAGGCATTAAAACCGTATCAATCAAGATTCAATGAGTAAAAACCAGTAAGTTTAACGAAATGCTATTTGTCTCTATCGCTCTGCCTTGATATTTTTACCTCACTGTCTGTGTCTGGTAAAGGCTTTCTTGATAGGTAGGTACGTGAAAACTGAAAAAATCATAAATTGATGGTATATTGATTTATAGTCTATATTTTCCTCGTGGTGTTGTTGTGAAAAATGTTGTGTTCACTAGGTGGCATAATTTGTTTATTTAACCAAAGTGCCTTCAAACCATCGCCACGCTCAAGATTCACATTGTGAACCACTCGATACGCTCGCGGTTCAATATTGGAATCTTTCGCTTGCTCGGTTATCATTTATTAATATCGGCACGCACAGTTAAACAACAACTTTGCTCCCTTGTAAATAAATAACTAAGGTGCAGCGGGGCAAATCTCGACAGGGGGGCAATTGTAACTGATCCATTTTTTCGATTATTACACTATGATGTCGAGTTCTACATGTATCCACTGAACACGCCTACTATATATAACCGGTGGACACTCTTTTTAACAATGCAAACATTGTAAAACACGGAAAAAATGGACCAGTTACATTTGTCCCCTAGTCGTTATTTGCCCCGCTGTATCTTACCTATTACATTTTCGATGGACAAGCTTGAACTTAATATGTAGAAACTAGCCGCCCCATCCCAAGGCAAGGAGTTCCAATCCGATCTTATAATAAATGTTCCGGTAAGAAAACTGTTCCCAACAAAGGAATATCAATTCTCAGAAGGCAAATAATCGTTCCTTAAAATAGCGCAAGCCACACAATCTCACTGTTTTCATACCACAATTTTGTATACTTTTAGCCACTGCCAACGAGCATAAGTATTGTTATTCTTTCCTTTCGGTGCTATTATATTTTCGAAAGAACTTACATAACCAAAAAAACGATGTTTCTTCTGAAAGAGCTATTTAAAAACCGCGTCATAGAGCTTAAAATATCCTAACAATAATTATTTTAATTATTTATAACAAAAGAATACTTAAGTGGGAAGTACCCAATTTTTTTCGGGAATAATGCGCTCTAAAATAACAAAACCAAGTGGGTGATGAGACTGATGAGTATATCCCCATCTACTTACATATTAAACTAAACTACGAACGTGAACAAATAAATAACAACACCCTCAGATGACCATCAGTGGATCCTATGCCTTTGCAATAGGGTCCACTAACGGGCCGCTAATAGTGTAATTACCACAGTCTGGGGCCCATTTCTCAAAACTGAAAGTTACAAGTTACAAGCGGAAGTCTCTTCCCAACTTGTCATATTAGACATTGACAACCACTTGTAAATTGTAACTTGTAGCTTCGAGAAATGGGAACTTGAATGAAACTTTCAATTTTGAGAAATGGCCCCTGGTCTACAGTACAGGTACTAAGTTCGAATCTTGGCAAGAGCATTTAATTTGTGCGATAAACATTTGTTAATACAAGTCATGGTTGTTCTCTATTTATGTTTTACAACACTGAGAGAAAATACAACCAGTTTTCATGTTCGTTCAACAAGTTTTTTGGTTAAAATAGCGCCTACGTGCTCTTTGGTTCAAACAACAAGCTACTTGTCATTTGAATCGGCAATATATTTGAATCAACAAGTCGATTTTATAAAAACAACCTGACACATATTATTTTAAACATACGTTTGGCTGATTCAAACGGATAAACCGCAACAAGTCGAACTTGTTAAATTCACAATGCAAATTTCTCTCAGTGAATGATTGTTTTACGAACGGTTTGGAGGCAGCAACCTTTAGCCATAAAGGTCTTATAATTACTATTAGCCGTTATACATTATTGTTGATATTAAACCATTTTATATCTTAAGCGAAATTCCTCACGAAAATGTTACGAGATATTAAATTATAATGACGGGGGCCACATATTTATTACCCTCAAGGTTGGAAGGGCCGTGCAAAAAGTCGGCCCGTGACGGAGGCAGTTTTTGTCAGAGCTTACGACGACAAAGCGGGAGATACGTGAAGTTGAATATTATGGTTTAGTTACTTGCGTGCTACTGTTATATATACTGTCCATATATTTGTATGTCCAATTACTCACTGCCCATGCCATAAACATATAAATAAAGCGAATAATGAGCATCGCAATAAAACTTTTACGCATCAACAGAAGTAACAGAACTATTTTATTATTATACTATTAAACGAGCAATTCTTGTATATTTATTTATTTATTTATTTATATATACCGACGATCTCGGAAACCGCTCTAACGATTTCGCTGAAATTTGTTATGTGGGGGTTTTCGGGGGTGAAAAATCGATCTAGCGTAGCCTTAGATCCCGGAAAACGCGAATTTTCGAGTTTTCATGAGTTTTTCTTTCGCGTTTGTAAACGTAAAATATGGTCCTTAATTTCGCCGCGCGCGCATCGATTCCACTTAGCTCAGTCGTATGAGGTCGGTCTAATGTACGCAGATAGATCTTAGGTGTCAGGGTTTCGAATCCCGGCCAGAAATTAAGTTTTTGTTTTTTGTCTTTTTTTGTTTTTGTATTTATAAGAGTTTTTTTTTTATCTAAAGACGTGATATATTAAAATAGAACCGAGCGAAGCTCGGTCGCCCAGATTGTGTTATTATCTACCTAAAAAACAGTTAAACTGCAACTAGGTAGGTAAGTAATATAATTTTCCGATCCGATGCTCAAATGGCAGACTTTTCAGGTAACAAAATACCAAAAAACGATCGAGTTGTAGGTATCTTTTGGAAATCTAAGATGAGGTATTTTGTTCGCTACGACATTGTAACAAAATATTACCTACCTACGACCTTGAACGCTAATGTAGACCTTACAATTTTATATGAGAAGGGTCGGCTGATAGCATTTTCTCTCGTGAAAACGTCACGATTAGGGTTGGACGAGTATACATATTACATATCATAACTTTAGTGTTGGTTTCGTCAGCCAAATTTTGTTTTTGTTGTTCATGTAGTATCAGAAATTTTATCCTAATAAACTCTTAATTTAACCATCCATAGTCTGTGGTCAAGAGTAAGCCCATTTATAAAAAAAAAAAAAAAAAAAAATCCATCCAAGAATTCCATCATAAGAATTTTACCATCCATTTTTCTCCCGAGGGTGTCGTATTTGTTGCCTGTGCATGAGTTTAATAAATAAAATTAAAATTAAATTCATTTTCAGCACAGATGTCGTTTTTTACGCACTAGTGCGAGAAGTGGTTCATTATTTCATGCATAAAGGTTATTCGCCGAATGGTTTTTATGCATAAATTAGTTCTGCACATGGTTTAGTCGAAATTCACCACGCAGAATTTTTATCATAGGCATACTACTATATTAATGTTGCAGTTCTAACCTAACAGAAATTCTTGACAAAATGTTGTATTTGTTGATAGCCTAAGAACGGTGCGATATTTTTGAAAATAATTCTACAACAGTAGTTTTTTTTTTCATATACAGCGTTTAATCGCAATTTAAAAAACCTATATTTTCGAATCCACCAATAGTTTGGAATGGAAGATATTAAGAAAACTACGCCCAAAAAATAAGCGATTTCTTTCAGCAAAATACCTCACAGTAATTTAATGGTGGACACATGTAAAAAAAAATCAGTTTTAAGGTTTACAAGCCGAAGCCACCTAAATATATGACGGGAGATAAGACTTTTTTTAATGATATAGAATTTTTGAATTTTTTCTAACGTGCTCTAGAGCAAATATTACAACAGATATTTTTAAGCAGAAATGAATAGCACATAATATTTCAGATATTTAGCATAAAAAAACCACCAATATATTTATATGGAAATAAAAAAATCTAAATATTTGACCGGGCAAATTAGGAACAGATAATAGTACGAGGTTGACTTTTACTGTCCCTATTTAACAATATTAACAGCATGATAATCCACCCAATAAGTTTGACCTTTATTTAATACTTTAATTTAATAATATATTTACATTTTTTGCGTGGTTTGGTTTGGACCTTAGTGTCTTACATTTAGGAATCCATATGGCAAACCACCACGCCAGTGGAGCTGGGCCGAGAGTAGGTGATGAGCCGTGTCGCATGCTTTTTATTCTGTTCTTCTATTACACATTAACGTAAATGAGGAGGCACACTGACATTTTACCCCGCCAGGCGGCGCCTATGCAAGAGTCTAGGCATGTCACTGGCATTCATATGTGAGAGAGAGAGAAAAAAACATAATTATCAGCTTCTCGCTCTCACGTCTCACGGACTAATAGGGTGGCGCCATCTGTCGTATCCTTTGAGTGTTCCTCCTCATTACATGCCTATTTCTACATAAGTAATATTTTAGGTAGATTAAAAACAGACGTTTCCCACCGATAATAAAGTCCAAAGTAATTTAAAAAATTACATATTTATTTTAGGCATGCGATTTGACAGTCGTCGAAAAGAGTATATACTTGTCAGTACATACATCTATCTCACGTTTTTCTCTTCTACCATTTGACAGATCTCCGTCATCTTGTGAAATGTATTCTTCCATTCTTCAGAATCGTTGAAGCAACGCTTGTTACAAACACGCGAAAGCTATGCAAAGTCTAATTTCGACCCATATGTCACGGCCAGGTATAGCCCCGGCGATTATCGTTAGACTTACAAGCTACAGGTCACGGGTTCAAATCTCAGTCGTCGCATACGTAGGTCGTAGATATTACAGCTTTTTTAATTCATTTTTTTATGTTTTATTTATATTATAAGTTGATAAGTACAAGCTACTGCAATGACATTAAATAAAAGGACGCACAATTCATAACAAAAATGTTTTAAAAATCTGGGTCTAAATTGCATTTATAACATTCTTGTTGATGCTAATAAAGTTAACTTCTTATCTGCTTAGAAAAAAAATCGTTCATGCCATAACCAACTTAGTGTATAAAGACCTAAGTATCAAAATTGCAAATGGAACTGTGACACACTAAAAACTCTTTATCAAAATACCTTAATTTGTCATAATATGCTCAAATGACTTAAATGTCAAAATGAATGCGAACGAATATTGAACGAATGGAGCCGCTACCAATATATAATAAGTATGTAGGTATTAGATATTTCCAATTTATTCCATAAATAGAAATACCTAAAAAAGGCCGCAATTTTACTTCTTCATTACATAAACTTTAAAAATACCCTACTGTATCATCTTTATCTTGGTCACTTGTACTACGTTTATTACAATAAATGTATGTAATGTATGTATGTGTAAATTTCCTGACATGTCATATCTTGTTGTCACAAAGAAAAATTTACAGGGCTTCCAAGAATCTCGAGCTGGAAGGATACAAATTAAAATATTTTCTATGAAAATAATTAAATTCGACAGCAGACAACCCAAAGGTTAATCGGATTTATTTATTATAGGCATTTGTTTTAAATTAAATACCAGTGGCTCTGATCTGATAGTGGGATATTCTTTAAAATTTATTTTCAAAAGGAGATTTAATGTTGGTAATGCCATTCAAATAATATTAGAAGTGTCTACGCGAGTGTCCGAATTTAATTATAGGATAGCACATATTGAAAGAACTGTAATATGGGTACAGAAGCCTGCCTATTGAAATATAAAATACATAGCAAAAAGTATAGAAAGAACCTACTACTTTTCGACTTTTTATTTACACTACATACCGACCATACAACTGACTCTAATTAATCTTGGTTTTCAAAAGTGTAAAATGTAGACCTAAGTGCGTTTTGGCATTATCCGATCCGATATCGGATGTCGGACCGATATCCCATACATTACAGGCGAAATCTTGGATTCATCTATTGATATCCTTCCGACATCCGTTATCGGATCGGATAATGTGAAAACGGTCTAATAGCGACCCAATTAGTTTTTGTTCCTTGACGGTCATTAATTTGAATTAATAAAATTATTTATTTAAATCTATACAATTACAACGAGTATTATAATGTATTATACATTCATTTTGTAATGTAATCCAACGAAATAACTTATAGAAATATATTCTACCCTTTTTGCTTGTTTTCCGATTACTATTTAGCCAATTTTTTATTGAGTCATACCATGGACTTTCAATAGGGACTGAGCTCACACTTTTTTTGCCATAATAAATTGAACTTTATCACCGGTGCAGAAAAACGTTCTTATTAGGATAGTAAAAGTGTATCCACATGAGAGGGTCAAAGTTGGGGCTGGTGTCCCTCTCGCACGTGTGACCAGTGTTAAAGAGATTACTATAGTAGTAGTGTTTTTACCTGTATGATAACTAAGTTAATAAACTTCTTAAATGATTTTTGTATTATATCGAGGCAAGGATATTAATACCTTGTAGCGAATTGGTAAGTCATTACATATTATGAAGCCATAAAACCAAAGATTTGCGCAATTAAAAAAAAACCTTTAACACTTTCGAAACCGGGCTCTACGCGGCGCTACGACATTTTCGCTACATACGGGTTTCCCCATGTAATCGGCTACGCTTCTACGAGCGGTGTGCCCGACAGTCGGGTTCTTGGTAGCGAAAGTGTTAATTCGGTAGTAGTAGATTTGGTAGTAACTTTGAATATTGACTGGTATCCCCAAATAATGACAGTGATGACGTCATTCAAATAATTTTGACAGTGGCAATAAGTGCGAGAGGGACACCAGCCCCAACTTTACCCTCTCATGTGGACACACTTTTTGGCCTAACAACTCAATCTAGCTTAATAATATATAAATCTATGAGTCATACCGGACAACTGTCACTGTACATTTGTAATCCTTATTACAAGGGCATAACGTCTAGCGATGGTTAGCTAAGACAGAGTATTGCGGTTGCGGGGAGGAACGATGTTGAACCTTAGGTTACCTTCAATCAATACTAATACTGAAATACAGTTTTCGACCTTATTGCATTACATGTGTCTA
Organism: Leguminivora glycinivorella; assembly: GCF_023078275.1. Lineage (NCBI taxonomy): Eukaryota > Metazoa > Arthropoda > Insecta > Lepidoptera > Tortricidae > Leguminivora > Leguminivora glycinivorella. The sequence continues at coordinate 6,851,875 of NC_062974.1, read as the reverse complement.
ATAACATTTTAAAATGGCTAGGGAATTAAATATCTTGACTGTACCTAAATTACTCACAGCATTAAATAAAATGTTATATACAACAAAAATATTTTAAATAAAGGGGGTAAAAAGGCGGTAAAAGAAAAATAAAATAAAAATAATAACCAAAAAAAGTTCATTTCGACTGCCGGGGATCGAACCCACGACATCAGGGTGGCTAGCCGAATGGCACAATCGCTCACGAAACGAAGCGCTAGTAGATATCTATCTCTATCGCGCTTGCGTATTGGCGCGACAGAGCCAGCGGTGTATCGCTTTCGTTTGGCGTCGGAGAAATGCCATTCGGCTACGGGGCCAGGACCGTCCGTCATCTTACGTTACGCTAGTACAACCTGAGCTATTTAAGCGATAGTAGTACCGACGAAATATATTATTATACCATGATGTAATGAAAATGCGGTTGAACACATGAGTCACTTTTGAAATAATGCAGGAAATTACATCGTCAATGGTAGAGAGTTTGTAGGTAAGAAGAATATGAAAATACTTATTTCAGTACGTACGTATGTGGTTTTAGCGCTTCTTGGCGAGTATTTAAAGGTGGATTAATTTTTATTCTTCTTTATTATGATCCTAACGAAAAGTCTGTTCCAATTTTTTTGCTTATAATAAATAAATAATAATAAATAAGTATAAATAAATATTATACAGGACATTCTTACACAGATTGACTGAGCCCCACGGTAAGCTCAAGACGGCTTGTGTTGTGGGTACTCAGACAACGATATATATAATATATAAATACTTATATACATAGAAAACATCCATGACTCAGGAACAAATATCTGTGCTCATCACACAAATAAGTGCCCTTACCGGGATTCGAACCCGGGACCGCTGCGTAGCAGGCAGGGTCACTACCGACTACGCCAAACCGGTCGTCAAATGTAATTTTTGCCGTGAATGTTATTCCGAGCTAGTAAAATATTGAACATCCGTCTTGTTTTTGGGGTGGTTTCAGTTTTCATAGTGTTTCAACACATAATGTATATACAAAACAACCATAACTTCACTTGTCCTTTTATTGCTTGTGTCATAACATAACTGATTTAATTAATCCGCTTTTTGCTACTACGAAGTATCATTCACAAAAATAGGTGGTTTCTTAATGTGTTATAAAGGTCATAAATTAAAGTAGTCGAATTTAAAACAAAAGTCCTGATTCCATTTTCGCCTGATTTTTAGTGAATTAAAATAATATTTTTTTTATTCTATTATACGTTTTTTGTCACAAATTTTAGTGGCTTAACTAAAAAAACTATTTCAAATTATCAAACTTAATTTTTGGTGACATAAAAAGTACTGTTATAGAATTAAGTTATTTTCCCAGTAGTAGCAAGACCGGATGGTTCCTAGGCTATGAGGTCACAGTTCTAACCTAACCAAACCGACTCTCTTGACAGTATTTGGTATGGGTGGATATTCTTATTTTAAGAAATATGCCAAATACAATTATGCGAAATAATTTTATTCATAAATACAATCGACGTAAACAGAATTATGCGAAATTCTTTTCGGACAAAGTAATATTCGTATTATTTTAGATTATGACAAATAAGTTTTCTGCCAAATTAACATTCAGCGAAAATCGACTATGCGAAGTCTATGCGAAAATCGTTTCGTACAATTATTAAGTTATGCCAAATAGAGGGAACCCGTCAGGTACATCTCTAGTTATTTCACACCGGTTGCTTCCCGTCAATAGACAATTTTCCCGCTTAATTTTTTGTTACCTTTCACAGAGTATGGCAAGATTGAAGCCGAACTATTTACAAAGGCTTATCATCGAAATAAAAGTAATAGAGGTTTTTATGTAGCAGTTCCCGAGAAAATACCCGGTAAATGTTGTTTTTGGAGAGTTAAGCAAAAGGTAACAATTTCAAAGCTGTACTATTGATAGGTTTCTTTTCCTCTTTGTATTCTGTAATAACAGGTTATAATAGTTATTTATTATACAAGGGGGCAAAGTTGTATTTTAACGCCGAGTGTGGAATTGAAAAACGAGCAAGTGAAAGGATTCTATAATTGAACCACGAGCGAAGCGAGTGGTTCGAGAATAGAATCCTGAACTTGCGAGTTTTTTAACACACGAGAAGTAAAATACATTTGCACCCGAGTGTAACACAAAACTTTTCCTCTCACTATAGCGAGGAAACTACAACGCAAAAAATGCGTTTATCACTACTTCCAGTAGTTCCACAGGTGGTAAATCATCGTTATTACTAGATTCACCTAATTTTATCAATTTTAAAGCAGTTAATTTGACTTTATTCAAGGTCAAATTACTTTACCCACTAGTGGATAAAATGCGTTTTTACTCGCTGGTATTTATTTATTTATTTATTTATTTAAACTTTATTGCACAATTAAAAAAAGTACAAATGGCGGACTTAATGCTAGCAGGCATTCTCTACCAGTCAACCATGGTATTAAAGGACAAAACACGTGTTTCCGGGCTAGTGAGGGGAAAAATTATATATAAAATCTTGGTGGTTTTCCAAGAACAACATTGAAGAATTTGTGATGTTTTTCGATTACCGGTATAATTTACGATAGGCCATACTACCTATGACGACGATGGTACCTACAGTCACCGGCATAAATAAGTGATGATTTCTGTACTTTGTCGCTTTTAATCGTTTGACAATTTCGTATGACATTTCAAACAAGACGTTAATGTGACAAGGTATAGAAATCATCACATATTTATGCTGGTGAAGTGGTGACTGTTGTAGTGGGTTCGAAGGGCGTGGCAAGACTCGGTGTGGTCTAGTAATATATTTGGTTCATTTTCATACGTAGCTATAGTATGTTTATATCGTCGCCTAGTTTTATTCTAGGCTTCTTAGTTTAGGCCTATGTCGGTTTCTGTTTATTATATTTCTTTTTATGCTCATCGTATCGCAATCATTGATCAATTTGTCTTAGTAGCACGGTCATAAAAGATACATAACTCTAAAAAATGAGACGGATAATATGGGCAGAGTGATTCTGGTCACGTTTTTTACTTTATTATTGACCGTGGCCACCCCTCGCCCGTGACGACGACAACACCTCCCACTCCCCCCTTAAAAGGTACACGTCTTCATAAATATAATGGAAAACAATAAAAATCACGTTTATATGAACAAATTGTAGGGCTATTATTTTCAATGAAGAAGTTGCGCAGTAATGTTTTGGCGTAGGTTGATGAATTAAGAGTTTAAAACTGGTTTAATAATATATGTAGCTTTGCCTGAAATTTGTTAGCGTAGAGTGATGATTGATGAATACTTAATAATATACAAATGTCTATGCTCATCACACATATAAATGACCATACTGGGATTCGAACCCAGGACCATCGGCTTAGTAGACAGGGTTATTACCGACTTGTCCAGACCGGTCGTCAATTACTTTAAAATATATATTTGTTTCCCTCATTCAGCGTCCAGAGTGATTAATAACCTAACCAAAAAAATATTTTTTTTTTGAAAACCCCAACATAGTGGACCGATTTTCATGAAACATGGGTATAAAACACTCCCGCTTTCAAACAAAAGAAAAAACTAAATCTAAATTGGTTCATCCGTTCGGGAGCGATGCCACAGACAGACACACATACAGACAGAAACACACCGATCGCAACAAATCTTTATCTAGTAAAAACGCAATTTTGAGTAGGGTTTTTATTAAGAAAGATACTTTTTAAATAACAAAATCAAGTAAGGTTGACATGATCCGGGATAAAGCATTGTTCAAAATAACACCGACCACGTTTTCTATAGAGAAACATGGTACATACCAAATTTAGGTACGAGAATATGATCCTTGTGTTTGATCTAACCCATCTATTCTCTAATTGGTATTAACGAGATGTTAATCTGATTAAAGGATGAACAGAATCTTCTGTAAGCCAGGTATTTAACCAGGTATTAATTAATATGTATCATATCTCGGTAATGTTGCCGACTGACAAGCTGACATCTTACAATATCTGAAAGATTTTTCCAATCAATCAATCAATCAATCAAAATATTTATTCGTAATAAACTTAAAAACTACACATTATGCATAAAGTATGACTAAAACTACAAATGTACATGGGATGGATAAGTTTATCACGAAATGGTCCCGTCTCAGCATAATGCCGACCCGGAGGTCAGCGCTGGGGCCTTACCATGATCTCTTAACGCGATTCAGTTTAGGACCTAAACTGAACTGCGTCGCTATTTCCTACCACGACGTTGTTATTGCGATCAAATTTCGACCGAGCGAGCGATAAGCGTCCCAGCCGTTTCATTCACTCATCTCAAGTGTATTTCGTACCATGACATGCCACTTGAGCCTAAACTGAATCGCAGGAATGTCAAATTTAGCGATTCATAAAAAGTTACTCACTTACCGCATTATTCTGAATCGCTTTGTTGTAACACTAGCGATACTAAATAGTTTTGTGTTTTTATAAGGAGTAGGAGATGGAAAATATAACTAAAGCTAGTTTCATCACCTGATTAATTTATTATTTTGGTTTTTCGATCCTTACCGATTCGATAATAAAATATAAAGTTTTATGATTTTGTTTAGTAATATTTACGGACCAACTATTCCAACTAACTACACGTTTTTACATTTTTAGAGTGCCCTATGATCTCGCAACTTTCGCAAAAACGCAAATCAAAAAGAGCGAGAAAAAGTCTGATCCTTTTTTAGTCGATATGCAAGGAGTCATGTTAACACTTGCGACAAACTATGCCTAGGATGGCTAAGGAATCAACTAGGTCTAGCATAACTTAGCGATATACATTAAATTTAGACACGAGTGAGCTACCTACAAATACTAATGACTTACGTATTTGTTAAAATATCATCCAAACACTGCGAGTTCTATAGCCGAGCACAGCACTTCAAATATAGGTAGTTTCAACTCAGTTGAGGCCACGCACACTATAACACTGTCATGTAATGACAACGAGATTTTGAAATTAGTGTTCTTACCGTGTACCGACTGCAGATTCAACAGTGAATTGCAAGAAAGACCAAAAAGTTTCTATTTACTATTTTGTTAAGAATTACGTCTATAGAACAATTTTCAAACTAAACAGAAAATAAAATATCTCGTATGTGATTAATTAATTGTCAGATTATGATTTTAATATTAATTGTAGTAATCAAAGATAATATGTAATAAATTGCCTTATTTTATCATCGTAGCTGTTAAAATGGTGTTTACTTATTTTTCCCCTCACTAGCTCGGAAACACGTGTTTTGTCCTTTAATACCAGCGGGTAAAAACGCATTTTATCCACTAGTGGGTAAAGTAATTTGACCTTGAATAAAGTCAAATTAACTGCTTTAAAATTGATAAAAGTAAGTGAATCTAGTAATAAAGAGGATTTACCACCTGTGGAAATAGTGGAAGCAGTGATAAACGCATTTTTTGCGTTGTAGTTTCCTCGCTATAGTAAGGGGAAAAGTTTTGTGTTACACTCGGGGGCAAATGTATTTTACTTCTCGTGTGTTAAAAAACTCGCAAGTTCAGGATTCTATTCTCGAACCACTCGCTTCGCTCGTGGTTCAACTATAGAATCCTTTTACTTGCTCGTTTTTCAATTCCACACTCGGCGTTAAAATACAACTTTGCCCCCTTGTATAACAAATAACTATTTTCATTACTTATTAGCAGACATAGAAGTCGCGGTAGCAATAACGTCAATTAACATAGGGACATCCTTCCGATATAAAATATATCGATAGCTGAATACTTATTTGGAAGTGAAATTTCATATGAGCTATAAAGTTCACCGGATAATTTAATTTAATAAAATGATATCGTTTGACCTTAGCAAAATTTTATTCGTGCCACCGCGACATCCAGCTAGTAATACTGAGTTCACATTTAATAGCGTCATGAGAAAATTAAACGAAGAAATAGCAGCACTTGATAAAGAAACGTTTCACAGTATTTTCAGAAAAACCCAAGAAAACGAAAAAAGATATAGGGAAAGGGAACCTATGATAGATGATTTAACCGAAAACCCAAACCTTATAATCAATCCTAACGAATCAGATGAAGATATACCAAGTGAAGGTAGTTTATATAAGGATTTGTTCATTATTTTTTACTGCTTTTCATACCATTAATGATAAGTATATCAATAAATAATAATGTTTTTCAAAAATATATTAATCGTTTTTTTTACATTCACTCACTCATTTCATTCATTCATTTTTTTGCAATCAGTACTAATCTTCATTTAGCTGTGTGTGTTATCATTCACTTCAACCTCCGTGGAATTACCTATACATAAATAAAAACTTTATTATTAATTACCTACTAGTCAAGGGCGCGATGTTCTAAACATAAGCTTTAACGAACTGTCATTATATATATATTTATCATTTATTTATAGTTTTGTTCAAAAAGACACGATATTTTACACAAAATCATTGTAATTATTGTGAATTTTACATTTAAATATTTTAAATGTTTCTTTTTCCAGTTTTAAGAATAAAATAAAATTAAAAATTAGTAATCGTTCCTGGTTGTACGCGGTTCAGTTTCGACTATGGAATGTAGAAGTTAAAGGAAGCCTAACTGTTTTAAAAAGAAGTAGAACAGTCGCAAAAAAGTGACCGGCTGTCAGTGTTAAACTGAAGTTACAAATCTCTCCGCTAGGAGCGCATATGTCACTCAATGGACAGGAACATAACATGACATTAGACGTTATTTTCTGTAGGCTGATTTCGTCAAGTTGTACATGTCAAGACGTAGTCCCATGGTAGTGCGCTTGCTTCGTATGCAGATGTTATCAGGTTCGATCCTGACAGCGGTCTTTTTGTTATTATTTTTTTTATTTTATTTAAATTCTCTTTTTGTGTATTTTAATTGTGTTTAGTTACTGTTTTATTTATGATATGTCTATTTACATTGTTTGCCCCATCCAAGGTAATGTTGTAAGTCTTTCGAATGAAATTTCCTTTATTTTCGCATAAATTTAATTTTAATGTTGTAACAAAATTTATGGATAATAAAATAAGGAAAAAATATATGTAGAAAAACATATAAAAAACCCTCATCAGGATTTGAACCCGGGACCTCTTGCTCCGTAGGCGGGGTTACTACCGAGAAGGCTAAGAGATTGTCAAATCCTTATGTACCAGCGATTGCCGCGCCACCTATCTCCTCTTTTATACGTGCACATTTGATACTTAAAGATATCGCTCCTCCCTCTAATCTCCATAATTTTGTCTATTCCATCAATTGACATTTGCATGATTTGCATTACTTACAACATGGCCATACCGTACAGCACAATAATAATTTACATTACGCTATGACATAGATAGTTCAAGGGCGAGCTCACTCCATCGTAGGCCACGTCTTTGCCTTTGGCTAGAATGTGGTCAAGAGTAAGCCCATTTATAATTAAAAAAAAAAAAGGAAACGAAAACGAAACGCCGCGAAAGGTATCTACGAGCCTTTCGTTTCGTGAGCGTTTGTGCCATTCAGCTACGTAGCCGAATGGCATTTCTCCGACGCCAAACGAAAGCGATACGCCGCTGGCTCTGTCGCGCCAATACGCAAGCGCGATAGAGATAGATATCTACTAGCGCTTCGTTTCGTGAGCGTTTCGTGAGCGATTGTGCCATACGGTCCGCTGTCCATTTGGGCCGCTGGTCCGTTACGTTATATCGTTATTCTAATACCTTAATTACCTGAGAAATATGTCTCGAAAAACATCGCCGAATTGAAAATGTATTTATTTATTTATTATAATTGTAAATATTGGCTTCCAAGGTTTCAAAAGTGTTAAAAAAGTATCACGTAATTACTTTATTTACACTCTTTAGTCCAAGTTCCCCCACTTTTTAGGGTTCCGTAGTCAACGTACTTAGTAACCCAAGTTTCGCCATGTATGTCTTTACTAAAATCGTTTTTTTGATAATATTAATATTTTCGGAAATAATCGCTCCTAAAAGAAAAAAAGTGTCCCCCCCCCCTCTAACTTTTGAACCATATGTTTAAAAAATATGAATAAAGTCACAAAAGTAGAACTTTATAAACACTTTCTAGGAAAATTGTGTTGAACTTGATAGGTTCAGTAGTTTTCGAGAAAAATACGGAAAACTACGGAACCCTACACTGAGCGTGGCCCGACACGCTCTTGGCCGGTTTTTTTATGTACATTTTGTCTTTTTAGGGGATCTGAAGGACATGACTTAAAAATCATTCATTTTGCTCGTGCTTGCTCGCAGCTGCATTGGTGCGAGTGAGATGTAGGATAACTATTCTGATTTCAGTGTACATTTGAATTCATCTAATTATCTCAATTAAAGTTTAAGACGCCATAATGGTGCTTATGTTTGCTCCCTACACTATTACATGAAAGTGTTCTGAAATGCAAGTTTGTTAAAAATGTATTTAATAAATCGTACGTAGCACCGTACTGACTACAAGCAAGAACTAATGTGTAAGGTCTTTAAAAACTCATTAGGTAAAAAGAAATTCAAGCCACAGATGTTACCTACGTAAAACTATAACTCAAGGGGTCAATTGAATTTTAGAATAAGTACTCAAGATAAAGTCAAACTGTGCAAAGTTTTGGGTGACATTGCATTTATATTTAAGTTTTCATGTAAGAGGTTTTATTAAATAAATAATAATAAAAGTAAAAACTACTTGACGAAATACCTGCTGGCCTAGTTGACGAAATTATTCTATACTTTTCAACACACTCCCACAGTAAATATGGAAAAATCGTTCTTCCTCCCTAGGAAAATACATCTCCCTAGTTATGTAATATCTAGTACCGTATTTAATTTTTTTATTTATATTGCAAGTGTGATGAAAAACTTTTGTACGCAACTCGGAATGCTCCAGGGTCGCGATTTAACTTACGTATGCAATATTCCGCGCCACGTTGCACAATATCTATTGCAAAGAGAATTATTTATTAAAGAGGATTTTTGTCGAAGAAAAATGTGTATAGTCAATTGCATGACTGCCATCTCTCGACAACCTAAATAGATCCTATAGGTACCTGTTAATATGTATAGGTATTCTGTAGTAGGTATTGTTAAATGTAGGTATTAATATTAACGCCATCTAACCGATCATCAATCATCATCATCAGAGGTGTGGCGCCATTTAAACAAGCGTAGGTACATTTTTTATGGTTCTGAGAAATGATATTTCCGTGCGTCTTTGGTAGCCAACATTTCGTAACCGGCAACAAACCGGGAATCTTACTTAATTCTCATTTTGTAGCCAGTTACGTATGGGGCCAGAGTAGTGCCGTTTGGTAAGTATGTTTTTTAACTGGCTACAAATTGTGAATCAAGATTCCCGGTCTGTAGCCGGTTACGTATTGGGCCAGCGTGGTACCGTTTGGTAACAAAGTTTTGTAACTGGCTACAGAACGGCCAGAACGGGAATACAAAATTCGCTGTTTGTAGCTGGTTACGTATTGGGCCCGAGTTATTTGATCGGAGTTTCCACCAAATCGAAGCTTGGACGGTATAAATACGGACAGACGGACAGAGCGAAACTATAAGGTTCCTAGTCAACCTAGTTGACAGTAGAGCGAGGCATATCGCGAGGCCATTGTGCTCACGCGGCAAATGTTAAAATGTAGACGTACCTCCGTTGAGGCGGATTGCCCCGACTGAGCCAAACGTGCGTGCTGATTCGGCCCGGCCAAAGCACGTCTACCCCGCTAATCGGTTAAATAATAATGAGGACCTACTTTTCTGTTCAGTATTTAAGACTTATATCTTTAAGACTTACCAATTATAATCTCGGAATCTTGTCGTTGTTTTGGTTTAATTACGTTTAGATTTTCTCGTTTTAACCGCGTGCAGATGAACAACCATTACTGCACATCACATCACACTAGAATATATTCAAACGGCACAAAGTTTCCTATTAGTTTAGTGTCCATAAATTCCATAATAATTCCTATAACTTTATTGCACTGGAACAAGCTAAACTTTACTTAACGAAACATAATATTAACAAGAAATTCTCTACCTATTCGCGACGAAATAAAAACAGTTTTTTAAGTTTGTTTCTCAAATTATAGCGGCGGTTGGCACAAGTTAGACAAAATGATTGCCACTGTCATCAAGTAGAGGTACGAGGATAAGTATGTATATGTATATGGCCAGTGCTTTTGCTACTTCCGATATTGCCAACAGACTACTGCAGCACACTAATCCCTTGAGTGAGAGCGAGAAAGAAATGTACACCCCGTTTTTACTAAATTCCGTTAACTTTAAGGGAAGATTCTTTAGTTCAAATACAATCGATTTCTCTAACGCCGTGGCTTGCGTGGGCGACGGTCGCGCGACTGACTTTAATATATACGTAGTATCTTCTTAGTAGTTTGTGACATGTTATGATTAAGGTCCTCTCACACTAATTAATCCATTTATTATGTATGGAAACGAAAAAAAAATCTAATTTAACAAAAAGCGATATACAGTGTGGTTTCTAATGATAAACCTAACTGCGTGTCGAATTTAACGGAAAACAAAAAAAACACGGTGTATATTATTTTTCTCGTTTTCACCAAAGAGCATTGAATCACTACGTGGTGCGGGACTTTTCGCGGGGATAGGCCAGACCCTAAAACAAATCCAAGGCACCGAAAATTTTTATTTTTATTCGAGAAAGTGTCCTTGATAATTCATTTTCATACGATAATTTAATCAACTTGTGCGAGCACTGTCGACACTCATCCGAAGATGTGTAACGGGCATAATACACACTTCCGGGTTTTTTTTTTTTTTTTTTTTTTTTTTTTGGCTTTTACTCCCTGCCAATTTGCACAGGGTGAATTTGCCAATGTCAGTGTTGGCTTGGTGTTATCGTAGCTTTGACTTTCACACGTGAGGAGAATGTTCGGTATTTTTATTTTTTATGAAGGATGTGAAGGGAAAACCTAAAACAAAACATTTGTTATGAACGTCACTGACAAACACATGACAACACTTACACAAATTGATTAGCGAAGAAGCGGGAAGCGGATGACAGAATGTTAGTAATGCCAACATGAGGGAAATGAAAGAAAAGAAAACCATATTACATGTATAATAGGAATAAATGAAGTAATAGAATATTATAGACGAGAGTGAGAATGAATTTACGTTATTTATAGTTTAATGTTATTTGTTTGTAAATATTTAATTAGGATAGAAGTTAAGGTCGAATCCATGTAACAAAGTAGCGAGCTAAAGCATATAGGTCGTGGTACACTTTCGGGCAATACATCGTACAGTGAGTAGCTACACATTGAACAAGAAAAGAAGATGTGATCCAAGTTACCCTCCTCTTGCCCGCATTGGCATAATGAGTTCGCGCGGACACCAATCATAGCCAGAAATAACGGAGTGCATACTTTTCCCAATCGCAACCGGCAAATTGTGGATATAACCCATTTAGGAGAATTACGAAAACGATAGAACCACGGCTTCCGAGTGATACGAGGTTGCACACATCCATAGTGCTTGCCCGTCTGCAATTTCGAGATATCCCATTGCTCCTGCCATGTGGCAAACATGTCTGCGAGTGCGCCACTCAAAAGGTCAGTACTGTAAATTACCGATTTCACTGAACCAATGTCGATAGCTTGCCTTGCCCATGTATCAACCATCTCATTGCCATTAATGCCACAGTGGCTAGGAATCCAACTCAGAACTATGGTTAGACCCTTTGACTCACACCTGCGAAGTACGGTTTTGATTTCTAAAATCAAAGGGAACTTTATTTTCATTTTAAATTGGTTGCCAATAATAGCCTGCAGGCAACTTTTACTATCAGTAAAAATAATAGCTTTACTAATGTTGTGTGTCTCTGCATATTTGACAGCCTCAAGGATAGCAACTGCTTCGCCTGTAAAAATTGAAGATTGTGGAGGACATTTAAATGGGAGAGCTATATTGTATCGAGGAATCCACACTGCTGCTCCCACGCAACTGGTCGCATCCATCTTGGAAGCGTCAGTAAACATCGGTAAGTAATTTGACCATTTTTCTAAAAATTTATTGAATTTATTGTTTGCTCCTGGATCATTTTTGAAAATGCCTATATCTAATATTACTTTAGGAGTATATATAAGGGTTTCAAATGCTACTTCAAATATGGGATTAGTACCGGATTTATATAAATTGGGGTAGATATTAATTAATTTGGAAAAAGATATTACTGTTCTTGGGAAAACTTTAAAAGTCCAATATCTGTTTTCAGTGACCTCCAGCGCCAGCGGCCACAAGCGTGGAAGCATCAAGTGGCTATAGTATGAGCTGCTCTTGATTAAGAATCTGTCCGCAAGATACTGTCTGCGGAGAGCCAGTGGGGGGTCAACACTTTCTACCTGCATGCCATTCTTCGGAGAACACCTCATAGCGCCAAGTATAATCCTCAAGCATTTTGCCTGGATGAGGTCTAGTTTGTCAAGGCCATCCTTATTGCAAGGTTCCATTAAAAGTGACCCATAATCTATATGACTGCGTATGATGGCATTATATAGTAACTTCTGGCAATAAGGATGAGAACCCCACCACACCCCGGACAGTGCTCGTAGTATGTTGATATTTTTTTCACATTTACCTATTATGTATTTGTGGTGCAGAGTGCCAGACATTTTATGGTCCAAAATAACACCTAGAAACTTTACAGACTCCTTACTCGGAATTCTGACACCGTCATAGTATACATCAGTTGTTGGCATGTTCCTTCTGCGGCTAAATGTAACAGTACAACTCTTTGTCGGAGATAGAGTAAGCCCATGGTCACCAAGCCAATCCCCAAGGTAACCCAGAGCCGTGTTCAGACTAGCAGTTGCTTTATCCATTGACTTTGCCATCGTATATAAGACAAGATCATCAGCGTACTGCAAGATGTTACAGAAGGATAAGACAGATTGTTCTAAGTCATATGTGTATATGTTGTAAAGAAGGGGGCTGAGTACCGATCCTTGAGGGAGACCTCTCCACAAAGTCCGAGGAGGACAATAGGAGTTGCCTTGTCTAATTTTGATAGACCTGCCCATGAATAGCGAGGTGACAATGTGTACAATCTTCGCGGGAATGCTCAGTTGTAGCATTTTAGCCCTGAGCACCGGAAGAAGCACATTGTCATATGCAGCAGAGATGTCGAGGAAACATCCCAGCAGATATTCGTTTTTTGATAAAGTAAGTCTAATATCACTCGTTAAAATGTTTAGGCTATCCATAGTGCTACGCCCCTTTCGGAAACCAAACTGTGTGTCTGCTAAAATTCCATTGTTTTCCACAAACCATTCAAGCCTATTTTTAACCAAGTGTTCTAATATCTTTCCCATTGTTGCAGAAAGAGCGATTGGTCGATAGGAATTAGCCTCGTCTGGGTTTTTAGACGGCTTTAGGATAGGAATGACTACCTGGGACTTCCAATCTGCTGGAACCTCTCCTGTGTTAAAGGCATGGTTTATGATGCCAAGCAGATATTCCTGTCCGGGAGTATTTAGCTTAGACAGGAAACAATATGGGATCCCATCCTCTCCAGGTGAAGTATTCCTTAAACCATTAATTACCAGGTTAAGCTCTGAAAATGAGAAGGGCTGGTCGAGAGAACAGGAGGAACGCGGCAGCGGGGGGATATCAAACAGGACGCCTCAGGGACAGTTGGCGGGGCAAGCCTATCTGCGAATTCTGCCATCCAGGGGGAATCTATTGTTGGTTTAGATTCTGGATTAAATGAACCCCTAAATCTCTTAATATTTCGCCATACAAGAGATGGAGGGGTTCTAGGAGATAGGCTCTCGCAGAACCCCTTCCAGCCCCTCTTTTTAGCCTTTGCTAAGAAACGTTTTGTATGAGCCGAAACTTTTTTAAAAGTAATGTAATCGTCCAAATTACCGGATTCATTGAAGAGGCGCTCCGCATCGTTTCTTTTTTGATGGCAGTCGTGCAATCTGCGTTCCACCATGGGGGGGGAAGGAATTTTAACCCTGGCAGGCTTCTTTTTCGGGATAAATTTGTCGGCAGCTTGCAAAATGATATTTTTGAAGTACGTATACTTTCCCTCTTGGTCCATCTCAGTGGGGTTCCTCTCTTTGATACTCTCTTCGACAAAAAAAGCATAATTGGGCCAGTCTGCTGACTGTATTTTGTATTTCAGCAGCGGCTCTGGCGGTGGTGAAGGGAGGATCGACGTTGGTTTAGTGATAATTATCGGAAAATGATCACTACCATATGATTGGTGCAAAACCCTCCACGATAACAAGGACGATAGGTTCGGCGAACATACAGTCAGATCCAGAACAGATTGGGGGTTCTGACCTGGGTAAACCCGATGCGTGGGGGTACCGTCGTTAATGACTCCCACGTTAATGTCATCAAATAAATCCAGCAGAGCTGTTGAAAAAGCATCGGAATGGTATGATCCCCAAGAGATATTGTGGCAATTGAAGTCTCCTAGAATTACCAGAGGGTGTGGTACAGATGAGAGAATAGAATGCAATTCGTCTATATCAACTACCTCAGTATGGGGTATATATACAGAGATGAAATTAATGCCCATAACCTTTGCAGCTACGGCATTAATCCCATCCGAGTGGGGAGGGATAGAAATTTGAGAAAACGGGTAACAATGTTTAATCAATAACGCACATCCAGCACGTCCGTCACTACGGTCCTCCCGGAGGCACGAGAACCCCGGTACTCTAAAAAGAGCCCCGGGACGTAACCATGTCTCCGAGATGGCCGCAGCGGACACAGCATGATCATTGATCAACTGGGTAAGTTCTGGTTTCTTTGGGATGATACTCCGACTATTCCATTGTAAAAAGTTGACCTGGTGACCTATTATGAAAGGTAAGTCGCTCTGCAAGTGTGACCATTAAAGGCGCAACGTCGTTCGGTAGAATGTCGCTCCATTTGGCGATGATATTTGTTAGTAACTTCAAACACAGCTCCATTAGGTCCTCCTGAGGGGTGACTCTATTGTAAGCACTGTTACGTTATCTATGGTTCTAGTTTATGGTACAATTCGTATTTTGAATCAGTCGAATAAATAATGGCTTGACAATCATTGTCTTATTATTTTATATAAATATTCATAGTGATTAAACATGGTGTCAGAAGTATAAATACTATAGATAGACATAACAATGGGTGAGTCGAGCAAAGATACTATTATTCCTACTATTCCCCAATCCCCACCCCGTCCACAATACTCACAGCGGCATGCCTTCCTCCGACCCCTGGAATTTACGGAATCCATGGAGGAGAATTGGAAACTATGGGTCCAAAAATTTAAAATATATCTTCTTGCCGAGGACCTGGAAACAGTTTCCGACGATCGTAAGGTCGCATTATTACTCCACAACATGGGTGATAAAGGAGTAGAGATATATAACTCATTTAATTTAGATACAAAACAAACCTTCGATGAGGTCCTAAAGAAATTCAATTCTTATTTCATCCCAAAAGTTAATATTACCATGCAGCGCCACAAATTCTTCACGAGGGCACAAGGACCTACCGAGTCGTTTGATGAATTTCTTACTGACCTTCAAAATAAAAGCATGACATGCAACTTTAGTGATAAGAGGGAAGAACTCGTGCGGGATGTCATAGTAATAGGATTAGCCAATTCCGCTATGAAGGAGAGGCTACTGCGCACGGAAGATCTAACCCTCCAAAAGGCAATCACTATGTGCAGAGCGGCCGAATTATCCCAAAAACAAGTCGCAGAACTAACGAACGAGATACCTGCAACCTCCGTGCTCAACGTCAGCTCAACGCCGATTCACGACGTCAAACACGTCAATCCTGTCAACACGTCAAGAACAAGAAGCATCAAGATGAGAAAATGCTATCGTTGTGGCAATAACTGGGATCGTACTCATCAATGCCCAGCCATGGGTTGCAAATGCCAGAAGTGTGGCATCCCTAATCACTTTGCAAAAGTCTGCAGGAACAGACAAGTTGCAGCGATAGTGCAACAACCAAGTGAGGACGTCGACATGGACAGCGAGGAGACTTACTTCGTAGGCTGCATCAATAGCGAGTGTGAATGTGAGTGGATTGAGACATTCATTATTAATAATAAAAATATAAATGTTAAACTAGATACAGGCGCCCAAGTAAACTGCATGTCCTTAGCTACATACAAGTCTCTCAATCTTGATGAAAAATTCATAGTTAGTAAGCGCATTAAATTAGTGACACTTCATGATAAATGCATACCTGTCAAAGGTGTGTGCACTATTAAATCTTACCTCAAAAATGGAAAGTATGATAATATTCAATTTGTTATTGTGAATACAGAATGCATGACTATCCTAGGTCTACGATCATGCGTGAAATTGAAATTAGTTACTAGGAACATGGTCGACACTATTCGTGTGTCGGATAACACCGACACAAATAAAATTATGTCGAAATATACTGATTTGTTCAATGGCATTGGCTGTTTTAAAAAACCTTATAAAATTGTATTACAGGAAAATGCAATTCCCAGAGCCGATCCACCTCGTCGGGTCCCTATAGCACTAAGACAAAACCTTAAAGAAGAGTTGGAAAATATGGTGAGACAACAAATAATTACCAAAAATGAGGATCCGATGGAGTGGGTCAACTCTACTGTTGTAACCAAAAAGAAGAACAATAAAATTCGCGTATGTATTGATCCCCGGTATTTAAATAAGTTTATTATAAGAACGCATAAACAGTTGCCAACTGTCGATGACATACTAGATAAGTTATCAGGATCTAAGTATTTTTCCAAATTCGACTGTAGCAGTGGATTTTGGACCGTACAGCTTGACCCGGAGAGTTCAAAGTTGTGCACGTTTTCTACTCCATTTGGAAATTACTCCTATAAAAGATTGCCATTTGGACTTTCCGTGTCAACGGAAGCGTTTCAGGAACGTATGGAAGAGACGTTCAGTGACATCGACAATGTACAATTTTATGTGGATGATTTAATTATTTACGCTAACACCGTGGAAGAACATAATAAAGTGTTACTAAATGTATTGAAAAGAGCTCAGGAATGTAATGTCAAATTCAACAGGGAGAAATCTCAAATTCTGCGTAAAGAAATTTCATTTCTAGGTATGATTGTAAGTGACCAAGGGGTTAAACCCGACCCAATGAAAGTAATGGCTATCTCTGAACTGAAATGCATTCATGACAAGAAAGAACTTGAAAGATTTCTAGGAATGACAAATTACCTGTCAAAATTTATCAATAACTATTCGACTATTACAAGCCCGTTACGTGAGCTTCTCAAAAAAGATATATTATTTAAATGGCTTCCTTCTCATGAAAGTGCATTTAATAAGCTTAAGGACGCATTAACGAATGCTCCGACACTTAAACTATTTAATAGCAATAAAGATATTGTTGTATCAGTAGATTGCAGCTCAGAAGGGGTAGGCGCTTGCCTTTTACAAGACAGACAGCCTGTTGCATACGCTTCAAAGGCACTAACCGAATGTCAGAAGGGATATGCACAGGTTGAACGTGAGATGTTTGCTATTGTGTTTGGATGCATTAAATTCCATAAGTATATTTTAGGAAAACATGTCTTAGTTGAAACCGATCATTCTGCCTTAGAAATTTTATTTAAAAAACCTCTGTCTTTAGTTCCTGTAAGATTACAGAGAATGATGCTTAAAATACAAGGATATGACATTACTGTCAAGTACGTGCCCGGAAAACAAATGTACATATCAGACTTTCTCAGTCGCTCATTTCTAAACGATAAAAATGATGAAACAAAACAACTTGATGAAGACTTTAATAAGGAAATAATTTGTCATGTAGAGATTATGATGGATTTGCTGCCTATTTCTAGCGAAAAGAGACAGCTCATTGCGATGAAAACTACTGAGGATCCTACACTATCTTGTTTAAAAAACTATATTCATCATGGTTGGCCAATTTCTAAAAATAATTTGAATGACTCAGTAAAACCTTTTTGGAATTTTCGCAATGAATTGTCTGTAGTTGACGATATTATTTTAAGAAATAATCTGGTTGTGATACCATTGACATTACAGAAAATGATGTTAGAAATTATACATGAGGGTCACTTAGGATTAAATACATGTCTTAGAAGAGCTAAAAATGTTATGTTTTGGCCTGGATTGACAAGTCAAATTAAAGAACTCTGCAATAACTGTCAAACATGTGCCGTGTTTAGAAAAAATAATACCAAAGAACCAATACATTTTCATGAGATACCCAGACATCCTTGGTTAAAGCTAGGCACGGATCTTTTCGAATTTAATAAGCAATATTTTTTGATAGTTGTGGATTACTACAGCAAATTTATTGAAGTGGTTCGAATAAATGACTTGTCTTCCAAAACCATTATCAATCACATCAAGTCTATGATAGCTCGACATGGGTGTCCATTAGAGGTTGTAAGTGACAATGGCCCGCAATATTCTTGTAAAGAGTTTAAAGAATTTGCAGATGCATATGGATTTAAGCATATTACTTCATCTCCTGACTATCCAAAGTCTAACGGATTAGCAGAATCGTGTGTCAAAATTGTGAAATCTTTATTCAAAAAGTGTAAAGAGGATAACACAGATCCTTACATAGCTTTATTAAATTTTAGAAATAGTCCTAAGGAAAATAGCCCTTCTCCAGCTAATCTTCTGTTTAATAGAAACCTTAATGATCGTTGTCCTGTGTCTGCAAATTATTTAAAACCTAAAATATATACTAGAAACTATCACATAGATAAAACTTTGCAACATAAGGTAGGATACCATTATAATAAAGCAGCTAAAATACTGAAAGAATTAGAAGTAGGACAGAGTATCATGTTTAAAAAAAGGTTTTCAGATGACCGCTGGCAAAAAGGCACTATTGTAAATAAGGCAAATTTTCCTCGTTCTTACATTGTAGAGGACGAACAAGGTCGCCAATACAGGAGGAACAGGCAATTTCTGCGTAGCATAAACGGCTTTGAACATGCTAATTCTACTCAAAACGAGTCTGTTAACCCTAACCCTTATGCTATAAATTATGACAGTGATGACAGTGAGTCTGATTCTTTTTATGAAGCAGAGGAAAGGGATGCTGATGATCAGGAGATCATAAATACAAGCGATGTAAGCCAAAACAACACTGAAATCATTGTTGCTCCGGAAAGAAATCCTGATCTGTATAAAACTAGGTCTGGGCGAATAGTTAAGCCTCCATCGAGGCTAATTGAATCTTTGTAGTTTGTGTTTGTTATAATTTTATTAAGGAGAGGAATGTTACGTTATCTATGGTTCTAGTTTATGGTACAATTCGTATTTTGAATCAGTCGAATAAATAATGGCTTGACAATCATTGTCTTATTATTTTATATAAATATTCATAGTGATTAAACAAGCACCATTCAGGGCCTGGCCATTGGGGAGCTGTGGTGGGGGAGTACGAACAATATTATTGTGGGCCTCTCTGTCATAACCTGGGGAGAGGGGGACCCTCGCCCGGGGCGCCCGATAAATGGTCTTACGATAAGATGTCGTAGGCGGGGATGTTGGCATAAACGTATGGCAGGGTGACTCGGACGATCTAGAAGAGTCTGGAATCTGCTCAAACATGACTCTCGCTACGTCAGAGTATGGGCGGCGTACTGATGAGAACTGAGCAGCTGCCTCTGCATACGAAATACTCTGTTCAGACATAGCCAGTTTGATGGCTTTCTGCCGACCAAATTCGTTACATGTCTTGTCAGTCGCATAGTGTCTGCCGGAACAGAATATACATCTAACATGTTCAGGAGCAATGTTACATCCATCCCCAGGGTGTTTTTGTGAACATTTGTAGCACCTAGCATCAGACCGGCACTGTGCTTGGATGTGACCAAACCTGAGGCACTTCCTACATTGGATTATTGGCAGCTGATACACGTCCACAACTAATGAGGTGTAGTATGCAAAAATTTTGGCAGGCAAGCTTTGACCCTCAAAAGTTACTACTACCGATTGAGTCGGAACCCAAGACGGGGAGCCATCATCTTTAAGTATCTTCCGTTGAAGTCGACGAGCTTTAAGGATCTTCCCTTTACCTTCTCTAAGGGACGTTCCATTGACCAATTCCTCCATAGTCCAGTCTGAAGGAACTCCTCGCACCACTCCCATTCGAGATACATGATATGAAGGGATATCAGCTATAAACTTATTTTCGCCTAGAAGCGGGTGCTTCAGGAAGTTATTTGCATCCGCAGCTGTGGAGAAAGTGACCGCTACTCTGTTGCGACCCACCGATTTAATGCCACCGTCCTTCTGGATGTTATTGACGTTTGCCTGAGTTAGTAAAAGGCCTACATTTATGGGTTTTAGAGTGGCACTGGAGGAAGGGGCGGCCTCTCTAGAGACATGCACTATGAAAGGTCCATCATCGTTGGCACCATACTCTCGTGATTTGCTGTCTAGACTGGGGTGTTTGTATAGATGCGGGTTAAATTCAGTTGAGTTACTTTTGTTTATTTCAACTGACTCTTTTTGACTGTTCGCATGAGACTCGACCATCCTACTAGTACCGGGCTCCTCAACTGCACTATTTGTATTACCCGACTGCTTTTCGGACTCTGCCGGGTCAATTACAATTTTTTTGGGGGAAGGCTCCAGCTTGGTTGGTGATAAATCCAAGTTACGCTTGCGCGTGTATTTCTCCCAGTCCATACCGTTATCACCATCCTCGTCTGGAGGCTTCTCCTTCTCGTTGCCGTCCATCTAAACTAACCTTTGGTTTTATGTATTAATAAACCACCACCTGGGGCCTATTGCATAACAATTTACAACTTGTATTACAAGTGGAACTCTCTTTCTTATAAAATGAATTGGAGGGGGACTACCGCTTGTAATATGAGTTGTAACTTGTTATGCAATAGGCCCCTGATTAGAAAATAAGGAAAGTTGTTTTATTTACGGGAATATAACCTAAAAATCGAACCACTCACACAACGCGCTACTCCTCAATCCCCACTTCCGGTTAATACTTTTTAAAAACGTCTTTGTGCTGTCACTGTCATTGTCAAAATCACTGTCATATCAAGGTCAGAGGAATGCCGAGAAAATTAGTCGAAAAACAGAATAAACAGATGTTTGTGACGAATTCTTCGATAATACAGTACTCGATAAGGTCTGCTACAGTAGGCGTGTAGTGGAATGATGTAATAAATGCCGTCAACATGGCTCTGAAAACATTTGTGTTTCGGTAAGTTTATAGTTTCGCGGAATAAATTAAATTCCATACATAATTTATGTAACTTTCCTCCATGAATATAACGGTTAATTATGCTTATTTTGTTATTGGATTCTTATGTTCATTTCTCTGTATATATTTGCTACGAGGTCAGGGATACTTAGGCACAGAAAACCTGATAAAGAAAATTCGAAGATGTTATATGTTATGTGAAAATTTGAAGTGTTACACTTATTAGATGTTTTTTTTTTTTAGAAGTCTTCACTAATTCACGTGTAATAATTATGTTAATATCTTAAATTATAATCGGTATTATTTTAGGAAGCTGTTAGTAATTCAAACCTAGTTTTAGACGGCTTAAGCAGTTGGTAAGAAGTTATTGGGTCAGATTTTAGACAACTACACGGGAAGCATGGTCGCGCGATAGACGATAAAATATCAGGCCGTCCCTACCGCACTTACAAATAGTGCGATAGGGACGGCCTGCTATTTTATCGTCTATCGCGCGACCATGCTTCCCGTGCTAGAGCTGATTGGAGGCTTGGATATTTATGTTGTAATATAGCCTAATTTCACACAGAAACATCAGCTACATCGAAGAAAATCACCGTTTTTTTTTCTTAAAATAAGTGATAGCAGCACTATATTCTATAGTTTCATTCTTAAGAAAATCATGTCATACTACATAACTATATGTAGTATGTAAATAACAAGATAAGTTATCTTCTTATAAAAATGATAAGAGAAAACATTAACTTGTTTTTCAACTATTAGAATGAAGTAAAATTAAGTTTTTATAACTGACTATTTCAGATTGGTGCAACAAAAGAAACTAATAGTAAATTATGCCCCAATAATATACCAATGTGGAAAATACCATAATCATAGTGAAGAGAGGCGGGGCTTCAGAAAAAAACTCGCCGTATTGTTATTTGGATCAGTACTTGTTGGAAAATCTCTAGCTGGTAAGTTTTAGTTCGTTTAGTTACCATTCATACACCTAAATAGGTATCTCTAAAACATATGTCTTTGTTTTACCCAATGGTTGAATGGTCGAGATGAATCAATGCCTTTTGGCATTAAGTCTGCCATTTGTATGTCTCTCTTTAGTTGTGCAATAAATAAATGGAACAAACATTATGGAGGCCCTACATACTATTTGTTTAATTTATTGCAGGCTACGTCAACTTCATCTGCTTAACTATAATTAATTTAATATATATCATTTTCATAAGCACATACCCGCTAAACCATAATGATTTAATGGCCTGTAAACAATGATATGAAATAGTTTTCAGATTCAATAGTTTATTCATGGTAACCACATAAATTATTTACATAAGTAATTTCATAATTACAAAAAAAAAAATAAGCCAAGAAAAAAATTTTTAAACTGGCTGTTTCTATACTACATCCTAATTAGATAATGGATATGAAATTTATTCTGTTTTAAATACATAATAATTAACAAATACCACTTTATATTTCAGATGATTTCATTAAATCACAACACAACATCAGTCAGACAGGGAAGAAAGATAGTACTGAGGATAAAGATGGAGTCTTTGAGGCAGGAGCTAACAAGCCAGGTTTGCCTGTGTATAGTGCGGAGGAAGTCAGCAAACATGATTCCACGTTAGTACATTCTCTCTTTTTTTTTCATTCATGGCTTTTACTCCTCACTAATTTAAGCAAGGTTAATTCTGCCAATGTCGAGGTGAAGACTTTTTTAAATGAGTGTTTGGTGAAAATATGATATAATTTTTGGAAGGATAGGCACATTCTCTCTTTAGCTGATGTCTACCATAGGTTTGGCATTTTACTCCAAATACGCAATGGCTAAGTACCAACATGTTCGATGTCTTTATGGCGTAACAAACACTAGATTACCATAAAGCCATAAATTACTTTGGTAAATAGGTATTAGAAACTAGTAGCTTTATAATACCTATTTAGTTACTTGAATGTTACAGATTATTCAACACTTACAATAGTATTTTATACAATCGTGATATAATACAAAGCTTTTCAGTCGAGTACCATGTTTAGGCCACGAAGCTTGCTGAGTGGTCTAATAGTACGGTACGAGATTGAAAAGCTTAATTATATCACTATTGTATTGTATACAATACTTTTTCTATGAGTCATCCTCTATGGACGAAAAACATCATCATTCAAGTTAAAATGAATGTTAATAAGGACTGTCCACGATAAAAAGTGGTCATACATAACATGAGAAATCTTTCTTCCTGAATGCACATTTTGAAGCAATTTTATATTTTGATAAATCTATATACATAAAACTATATAATAATTAAAGCTATTTCTTATAATTATTTATTTATTTATTATTTATTTATTCATAATAAACAATTACACTTATGCTGTACAATTAATGCGCCAAACGGGAATAACCAGTTTGTTGGCGCTGCGCTCAGTTCTAACTTTAATCCTTACTGGTTGATAGGTAACTGTTTACATGTTGTGTCTTATGTGAATACTATTGTTAGTAGAGATAAAGCATGCAACTATGTTAGGACAATATTTTGAACTAAAGTGTTTATAGCTACTAATACCTATTTATTAGTTACATATTTCGCTTAAAGTTATTAATTTATTAACTAACTGGTTGATAGGTAACTGTTTACATGTTGTGTCTTATGTGAATACTATTGTTAGTAGAGATAAAGCATGCAACTATGTTAGGACAATATTTTGAACTAAAGTGTTTATAGCTACTAATACCTATTAGTTACATATTTCGCTTAAGGTTATTAATTATTAACGTTTAAGACTTTTAAGGTACATTTCCAACATTTGGTCTTTTAATTTCCTTTTAAAGGCTGCTTTGGTACTATTTTCGTCTACAGGTAAAGATCGTATACTATTATATATCCGAGGAATGATATAGTGTAATGTTCTTTCTCCATAATAATTACAACTCTGAGGTTCGAGGTATTGAGATCGGTTATCATCTCTCAACGGCCTATTGTTTATACGCTTAGGTATCTTATTTCGCCGAATGTATACCATCAAGCATTTAATTTCTTATACAGCGTTTTTTAACAAACTTCACACGCTTCCTAGCACAATTTTATATTTTATAAGCTGTTTTACACACATTAGAATGACATCTTAGCAAAAAAAAATACTTTTTGAAATTTATTTCGACTTTTGGGAGTTAGGAAGACTTTCTACTCCAAGCACTGACAGTTGTTTTAGTATGGAGAGCCAAAAAGTGTCAAAAAGTCGAATTCAGCAAAGTTAGAAAATCTCAGTACTTTCTTAATCTGATTACAATCAGAAAAATGATTACTATTGTAAAATCAGTATGTAATAGGGTATATTTTGGCTACTATAATTAAACATTAAAAAATATTTTTGTCAGGAAAACTTAGTAAAGACTGCAAGAAGACACTGTACAAAAAAATATTGTTATCATGAGATACATACTGCTAAAATTCATAGGCCACCTAAAGTTTATAACTTGTTTGTATTTTTATAATGTAGTTTGATATCTACAAATTATTTGACAAACATACTGCTTATAAATTCTCATTGTATCAAAAGATTTACCATGTTATATATGACCACTTTTTATCGTGGACAGTCTTTATCGTCGTTCACCGTTGTATCAACATCGAATTACCGGCAACCAATTGTTTGTAATAACCCACAGATGTCATATATACCATAGATCAAGCAAACGTATCTACTTAGCGTGTCAAATGAACTCAGTGAAATCCACTGAGTTGTCCGTCTTTACTCGCAGCTTGCAGCTTTCGGGCGTCAATTTTTGTAAGTTGAAGTCAACCAAAACATAAAAAATGCCTCGTTACGTGATATTCAATTGCAACAACACAAAAATTATGAACAATCAAGAGCCTGAGACATATTTAAAATTACAGGCAAGAATCAACTTCAGTACAAAATTTGACACGCTCGGCCCCTATACAAATATATGAATTTGTTTCTTCTATCTAAATTAAGTTCTGTGTAATAACCGTCTCTGATTGGTCGATAACGCGATAGATAAAAAAAATGTGTTTCAGATGCAGAAAAATATGCCAGGTTGTATGTGAACTTGTATGAAGTTCTATTTTTGAAATTTTTTCAGTTAAGTAAAGTGAAGTATAATGAAATATTATAGTTGACTAAGGCACTGGTCCCATCGCGAGCTAGTAAGCTATGGGCTATAAAAATGAACAAAAGATAAGCACTCCCGTGCGAATAAGAGACAAGGCGATTTTGATAGCTCACCGCTGGGCGAGTAACTATAAACATCGCCGTGTCTCTTTTATTTGCACGGGAGCGACTATATTTTGTTCGTTTTTATAGCCGATAGCTCATAGCTTACTAGCTCGCGGTGGGACCAGTGCCTAAGTGTCAAAGACTATACAACACTGAAAAGTCAGCACGTATAGTTTAGTCTGTGGTGTCCTAGTTGACAGATTAAAGTCGACGAGTAGAAAAAAGTGTTAATGGCGGTAAAGCCTGACCAGAAATATGACTACGCGCCATGTTGCGGAATTTCATTACAACTATTTTCTTCATACTAAACTGTCACGCCATACAGCGCCCTCTTGACAATAGTCATATATTTCTGGTCAGGGGGCCGATTTTTGAGTCTCACTGTCACTAAAATACCGGTTGACAATTTTCTGAATTCGAACGCCGTGAGACTCAAAAATCGGCTTTAAAAGGCTAGATGCCGTTGATTCAAGAGCGTCGATTTGCGCTAACATTTTATTGACGATGTTATTATAATATATAAAAACAGAAAATAATATTTATAATCGTATTGTAATACTTTTTCAGCGACAGCTTTTGGGTGACATACAAACATGGCGTCTATGACGTCACATCGTTCCTCCCCTCCCACCCTGGGGGTGCGCAAATCCTCAACGCGGCCGGCCTTAGTATAGAACCCTTCTGGAACGTCTATGGGATGCATAAGACTAAGGAGATATATACTCTGCTCGAGTCGTACAGGATAGGTGAGCATTTCTTTTTTTTTTGCCAATATTTTTTTTTTATTGTTTTAAGGAATTTTAGGTCAATTGTACTCAGAATCACGAGTACTTTCAATCTCACTCGGAGACAAAAAGTGTCCCAGAATTTCCATACATTTTTGTTACTTTCCTCTTTTGTTACTCCATACAACATGTACGGAAAATGGTAACAAAATAAGAAAAAATTGTATGGGACAATTTTTTTTACTACTAGGATTGAAAAGGCTAGTAATTCTGAGTAGAAATAGAATTTTTTTTTTTAATATCACACTTCATAAAAGTGGCAAAAAAAAAAGAAATGCTCAGGTAAGCATTGATCAGCTTTTTTATGATTTTCATTTTAAAATCGTGCAATTTAAATTTAAATACCAGATAAACCTTAACTTTCTAACTGTAAACTACACCTTATTACCTATGTTTCTTTTCTATTATCTGGTAAGATTCCATACAGAAATAAGGTTACCTTTGTTGTATTTTACTATCTGCGTATCTTGTATTGGTATCTTGATTTAAAGTAACACAATTTTTACTCTTCATTTTGCACTCAATCCTCGAGCCAAATAAAAATGTCGAGGGTTCCCCTTTCAGTTTTAAAATGGTGTTTCTCGTGATTCTTTTTCTTAATATAATGAAACCATGAAGGTACATAATACCCCTATCTGTTCCTTAGGTAATCTTCGAGACGAGGATGTAGTAGACCATACGGATGACGAGATGTGGGTAAAGGAGCCAGTTCGCGACCGCAGACTCATTATCAAAACAGCCAAGCCATTCAACGCCGAGATACCCATGAAGTTACAAGTGCAACATTTCGACACGCCCAAGTAAGACCAATTCTCGTAGTTTATTTTGTTAAATGTACATACCTACATACGCAAACCATAAGATATTGTGAATATCGCCTATTTTAATTTAGAATTCTTATCTTCGTACTTTATTAGCTTTGTTTATTATTTACCTAGGCGGGTTCTCTTTAAGAGAGATCTCGTGAGGCAATTTCCTCGCTCGGAAAAGTTCCATTGTAGACGTGCTACGGCCGAGGCAGACCGCATATTTTCCTCGGACGAGCGCAGACTCTGCTCTCGGCGCTTACTGTTGATTTTTCGGCAGCTCGAAAATCGCTGTGTTCATTTTATCTATGGTCGGGGATTCCCGTTAAAATGAACTACATGCAGTGCACCGATTGGACACTCTGTTCCATTCTAGTGTTGCCAACGTAACGAATTTTGGGATTTTACTAGTAAGGATAGGCCTCGCTCAATTAGTGATCGAGCCCTGCTCTAACGCCGGCCTTGAAAATCGGTACGTGTTAGTTTAACGAAAAGGTTCGATCTGTGGACACGTCTACTGAAGAATATATTTTTCATCACAGTATTTGTGAGGAATTTAATAGTTAGTTTATAAAAACGTACCTAATTGTGAGACACAAATATGTAACACTAAAATATGCTCTAAATCACTAAACCCCTATATTCATAAACGTTCACTAAAGGTATCAAGCCGATAAAGTTCGTTTGTCCCTTTCCGACCTATTTGTGTGATTGAAAAAGACAAACGAACTTTATCGGGCTGATAACTTTAGTGAACGTTTATGAATAAGGGGGTAAGTACCTAGATTACCTATTTTTCATTTTCCCACCAGCGAACTATTCTACGTCCGTCAACACATGCCCGTGCCCGAAGTGGAAGCCGAGACGCACACACTCCGCATCAACATCGCGGGTCGCGACAGTTCAGTCGCGTTCACACTACAGGACCTCGCCAAGTTCCGGCAGGCGAGCGTGCGGGCCGCGCTTATGTGCGCGGGGAATCGAAGAAGCGAGATGAATAAGGTTTCTTTCTTTTTTGACTTGACTTTTACATGTAAATTGTTTATTTTGGGGGCTTATATTGTACGTGAGCAGTCATTGAGTCATCGTCTTGAGTGGGAAAGAAGCATGAATATTTTGTCTCATTGAGGCGATCCAGTCACAATCACACTACAAGACCTGGCCAAGTTCCGGCAGGCAAGCGTGCGAGCCGCTCTTTTGTGAGCAGGGAATCGAGGGTTTTTTTTATTTTGATGTTTGGCGCGTAGTTTGTGACTGTCTTAAACATTCATTGAGGCACATAACGGCGAATGATATCATGAAAATTATGTTATACTTAGACAATTCAGTTCCGTTCACACTACAAGATCTACAAGGGCTAAGTTCCGGCAAAAGAGCGTGCGAACCGCGCTTATGTAAGCGGGGATTGGAGGTGTAAGAAGAATAAGGTTTCAGTCTTTTTTGTCTAATCTCTTTCAATCAACTGAGCTACCGAAACTTACCAAAAGCGTGTGAATTGCTACATTCTCTCCTTAATTAATATACCTTGGGTTGGCAATAATCATATTTCCTATATTCTTATGTGGGTGTGGTGTACTTAAATGGTATAAATTGTAAAAGATGCTTTTACGCATGTTTTGTTGCAGGTCTATCACAAACATGGCTTTATGTAAGCAGTTGCATTTGTGTATTATACTAACTAGTGCTAAAATATAACTAGAACAATATAGATACTTAGGTAAAATATCATTCATTTTTGAATTGTTTTGTTTGTTTTTTGTTATTTTCGTTTGTTTTATTTAGTTTCATATGTTTCGCATATTAACAATAACTAATCTCATTTCATACCCTCTGCTTATCGTATCAGTTACACACAGACAGACACCGTGGTATAGGCTTGTATGAAGTGTTCCAATTCCAAATGTTAAAAAAAATTTTAAGGGCACAAATCTTGCACCGTCAATGTTTCGCATGTTTTACTTATACCTTTGTATTAAAATGCAGATCATCAATCTCAAAGCCGCATAAGCTTATAAAACACAATGTGCCGATATCTTTTACTTAGACTAGCATAGTATTATCAGATTATCACCTCAAAACAAAAATAAGATGTTTTTGCTACTAGCAAAGTTGTTTGGGAAGACTATATACGCTAGAATGTTTTCGATTTGATATTTTCCGATCGCATGCAAATAATTCAAACTGATATCGCATGATAGCCAAATAAATCCTAGTTTTTGCTCCCATTTACGAGTTACGATACTTACGATCACCCTTTGACCACCACAGCTGATAACATCACAGTAATAAAATGAACTTTAATTAATTCAAATAATCTATTGCAAAACATCGAAAACTATGCCATATTCTTGACATAATGTGTTGTGTTGATGGCGTTTTTAAGTAAACAAATAGTATTTTGTGGCGGTCAAAAGATTTAAAAAATATGTTATTAACTTGTCTAATTTTGCTGTGCTCTGCGTAAAGCAGGTGAAGCCAGTGAAAGGTCTGAGTTGGCAGGGCGGCGCCATTAGCAACGCTGTGTGGAGCGGCGTTTACTTGCGCGACGTGCTCAAACACTGCGGAGTTGATATGGAGGACACGCAAGGGAAGCATATCATAGTAAGTCATAAAGCAGGTGAAGCCAGTGAAAGGTCTGAGTTGGCAGGGCGGCGCCATCAGTAACGCTGTGTGGAGCGGCGTTTACTTGCGAGACGTGCTCAAACACTGCGGAGTTGATATGGAGGACACGCAAGGGAAGCATATCATAGTAAGTAATACAGCAGGTGAAGCCAGTGAAAGGTCTGAGTTGGCAGGGCGGCGCCATCAGCAACGCTGTGTGGAGTGGCGTTTACTTGCGAGACGTGCTCAAACACTGCGGAGTTGATATGGAGGACACGCAAGGGAAGCATATCATAGTAAGTCATAAAGCAGGTGAAGCCAGTGAAAGGTCTGAGTTGGCAGGGCGGTGCCATTAGCAACGCTGTATGGAGCGGCGTTCACTTGCGAGACGTGCTCAAACACTGCGGAGTTGATATGGAGGACACGCAAGGGAAGCATATCATAGTAAGTAATAAAGCAGGTGCAGCCAGTGAAAGGTCTGAGTTGGCAGGGCGGCGCCATCAGCAACGCTGTATGGAGCGGCATTTACTTGCGCGACGTGCTCAAACACTGCGGAGTTGATATGGAGGACACGCAAGGGAAGCATATCATAGTAAGTCATAATGGAGGTCAGTATGTTGAGTAGGGCTAAGTATGGTGTCATCTGCAAGTTGCGAGACGTGCTTATAACAGGGGGGTTACCATGACGTGCTAAAGCCGTTCAGTTTAGGTTGAGAGAGAGGGACGGAGCTATGTAACTGCTATAGCTGTGTCCCTTTCTCTCAACCTAAACTGAACGTGTTTAGTACGTCATGGTAACCCCCCAGGTCCAAGTAACAGGTACGTAAGACTTAGTAGGCACTGTAGGCTGGGTGCCTGTGCATCTGCGAGAAATATATATTTTAGCAGAGCGCCTTAAGCAATAAGTGGCGTGTACCTACTAGCGAGAGGTTCTCAAGTTGAATTTAGCAAACACACAAGGAAAGCATAGTAGATAAGAGTTTTTCTCAACACTTTCAGTACTTAAAATAACGTGTTACTAAAATAGTTTTATGCCACCAATACAAAATCAAAGCTTTAACATTTTTTAAAGCCATGTTTATTCAAAACCCGAATGTTAAATATCTAAACTAACTCACAGTTCACAGGTTCAGACATAGACGCGACCGGCCACAACTTCAGCACATCCATCCCTCTCCACATGGCCGTGGACCCCAGCTCACGGATATTACTAGCTACACACATGAATGGGTCCGTGTTACCGCCGGACCACGGGTACCCGCTGCGGGTAGTGGTACCCGGGGCGCCCGCGGTACGCAGCGTCAAATGGCTTGGTTAGTACAGTACATCATATAGCCGTGCTTGTCTCTTGTGAATATTACTAGCTACACACATGAATGGGCCCGTGTTACCGCCAGATCACGGGTATCCTCTACGTGTAGTGGTACCCCGGGGCGCCCGCGGTAGGCAGTGTCATATGGCTCGGTTAGTACAGTACATCATAGCCGTGCTTGTCTCTTGTGAATATTACTAGCTACACACATGAATGGGTCCGTGTTACCGCCAGATCACGGGTATCCCCTACGTGTAGTGGTACCCGGGGCGCCCGCGGTTTGCAGCGTCAAATGGCTTGGTTAGTACAGTACATCATATAGCCGTGCTTGTCTCTTGTGAATATTACTAGCTACACATATGAACGGGGCCGTGTTACCGCCAGATCACGGGTATCCCCTACGTGTAGTGGTACCCGGGGCGCCCGCGGTACGCAGCGTCAAATGGCTTGGTTAGTACAGTACATCATAGCCGTGCTTGTCTCTTGTGAATATTACTAGCTACACACATGAATGGGTTAGTGTTACCGCCGGACCACGGGTACCTACCTCCTGCGTGTAGTGGTACCCAGGGCGCCCGCGGTAGGCAGCGTCTTATGGCTCGGTTAGTACAGTACATCTTATAGCCGTGCTTGTCTCTTGTGAATATTACTAGCTACACACATGAATGGGTCCGTGTTACCGCCAGATCACGGGTACCCCCTACGTGTAGTGGTTCCCCGGGGCGCCCGCGGTAGGCAGCGTCATATGGCTCGGTTAATAAAGTACATCTTATAGCCGTGCTTGTCTCTTGTGAATATTACTAGCTACACACATGAATGGGTCCGTGTTACCGCCAGATCACGGGTACCCCCTACTTGTAGTGGTACACGGGGCGTCCGCGGTACGCAGCGTCAAATGGCTCGGTTAGTACATAGTATATCTGTGGACCGCTCGTGTATATTACTGGCTACATACTTGTACCTACATAAACGGCTCCGTGTAGCCGGACCACGGGTATCCGCTTCGGGCGGTGACCCCGGAGACACAGGCCACAACAGCAACAAAAGCCTTTGTTTCTATTATTCGCCGCGGTTAGCTCCCGTTTCCACAGCACGTGCTAAAGTCTCAGTGTAGTTAAAAAGCAACTATCATGATAGCAATAAGGTTCAAATTTATTAAACAGTTTTGCAGTGTGCAGGTAACTTTTTTTGAAGATGACAAAACGTGTTATCTCCGAAAGGGCTTTTTATGGATTTGAACCTTATTGCTATCATGGTAGTTACTTTTTAACTACACTGAGACTTTAGCACGTGCTGTGGAAACGGGAGCTAACCGCGGCGAATAATAGAAACAAAGGCTTTTGTTTAACAGATTAGGGCAAAACCGAAAAGTGCATCTCAGAAAATTCATACTATACATTTCAAACGAACAAGTTTACCAAATAACAATCTTCTGTTTCAGAATCCATAACGATAGGCAATGACGAGAGCTCATCCCACTGGCACAAGCAAGATTACCGCTCATTCAACCCGTCCAAAACTTGGGAGACCGCAGACTTTTCCACCGCTCCACCTGTGTATAGTCTACCCGTGACGTCGGCGATATGCGACCCGGCGGACGGAGAGAGGGTTAAGATGAAGAACGGCTGTATAGAAATTAGAGGTCAGTCATTGTTATTCTCAATTCAAAAATTTGGTCGTAATCTCTCGGCTAAGGTTGGGTCAGCCGTGGCAAATGCCGGGATAACGCAAGGAGGATGATGATGAGACTTGAGAGAGAGGGGGGTTTTTGTACCAACACCGTCAGGTGTACAACGAGTCTACATTGCGAAAGTTAACACTTTCGCTACCAAGAACCCGACTGTCGGGTACACCGCTCGTAGAAGCGTAGCCGATTACATGGGTTTCCCCGTATGTAGCGAAAATGTCGTAGCGCCGCGTAGAGCCCGGTTTCGAAAGTGTTAAGAGAGAGTTAGAGTTTATTCGTACTCACACTTGGTCGTTTTTATTTTCGAAACAATCTCCAGATTCTCCCTCTGGACCGCATCCAACGACAAGCTACTCGAATGGACGTAGTTACGCAATAACGTTCCAATCCACATGAAATTGTCATTAAGTCAACTGCCAGCATGTCTCTGATCGGCTTGACCCCTTGGCGCTGCGTAGATATGTGGCCTCGCTCTGCATTTTCTATCGCATGTATAACGGGGAGTGCTCGGAGGAATTGTTCGGATTAATCCCTACCGCGTCTTTCCGCCATCGCCCTACGCGACAACATTTCCATCTCCATCATTTAGATGGCTGGCAGTCCTCAACTGTGCGTTTCTCCAGAAACTTCCTGCCCCGCACAGCTAAATGATGCGGTATTTCCGGACCGATGAGACCTTCAAATCTTCAAGAAAAGAGCGTACACCCATCTTAAAGGCCGGCAACGCACCTCTGGTGTTTAGGGTGTCCATGGGCGGCAGTGATCGTTTACCATCAGGCGACCTCTCTGCTCGTTTGCCTCCTATCCCATAAAAAAAATCTCTTTTTAATCCTTTTGGTGCAGGTTACGCATACTCAGGCGGCGGCGCGAAGATCCTCAGAGTGGACTTGAGCACGGACCGAGGCCAATCATGGGTGGAGGCGGAATGTACGACGAGTGACGATGCGCCACCGTATCATTACTCTTGGGCGCTTTGGACGGCGCGACTTCCAGCTCAGAAGGGAGAGGTAAAAAGTACTCTATTTAAGTACGCCTGTATTGGAGTAAAAAATAAAGAAACTCTCAATTTGTTAACTTCGGCGATCGAGGTAAGCACTTGTAGGATTCAAACATAGGCGGAGGCTGAATATGTGACAAGTTTACTAAGGGCCACTTGCACCAAAGATAATGGAGGGTTAACCCTCTATTTTATATGGAATTTGACAGCCCACTAAGCATTGGTTAAGTGGTTTGTGCAAGTGGGCCTAAGAGATCGAGAGAGAGAGACTTGGTTTAAGAAGTCAGTTTGAGTATACGGCAGCGTCGTTAACATGTAGGTATAATGAAAACGTTGCGTGCTCCCACTCTTTGCACTGGTCCCACATCGAGCTAGTAAACTATGAGCTATCGGTTATAAAAACGAGCAAAAGATAAACACTCCCTTGTAAATAAAAGAGACACGGCGATGTTTATAGTTACACGCCCAGTGGTGAGCTATCAATATCGCCGTGTCTCTTTTATTTGCACGGGAGTGCTTATCTTTTGTTCGTTTTTATAGGCGATAGCTCATAGCTTACTAGCTCGCGATAGGACCAGTGCCTAACTTTCACTGCTCGCAACCTATTCACCCCATTTTAAATTGTAATTTTGTTACTAGGTGGAGCTATGGGTGAAAGCGACCGACAGCAATTTCAACACACAACCAGAAAAGTTCGATGACATTTGGAACATCCGTGGCATCTTAAGCAATGCCTACCACAAGATTAAGATACAAGTAGACTGATAACCTTATTGTTTTTGAAAAAAAAATGTATACCTCATAGATGAAGTTTATTATCATAATTAGGTAACTACAACTCTTAGGTATTGTATAGTGACCTCCTTGAAGCATTGTTTGATAAAATTCAAAATTACAGTCAGCCAAAATATTGTTTTCCCCTCACTAGCTCGGAAACACGTGTTTTATCCTTTAATACCAGCAGGTAAAAACGCATTTTATCCACTAGTGGGTAAAGTAATTTGACCTTGAATAAAGTCAAATTAACTGCTTTAAAATTGATAAAAGTAGGTGAAACTAGTAATAAAGATGATTTACCACCTGTGGAACTACTGGAAGCAGTGATAAACGCATTTTTTGCGTTGTAGTTTCCTCGCTACAGTGAGGGGAAAAGTTTTGTGTTACACTCGGGTGCAAATGTATTTTACTTCTCGTGTGTTAAAAAACTCGCAAGTTGAGGATTCTATTCTAGAACCACTCGCTTCGCTCGTGGTTCAACTATAGAATCCTTTCACTTGCTCGTTTTTCAATTCCACACTCGGCGTTAAAATACAACTTTGCCCCCTTGTATAACAAATAACTATTTACCACTTTTCGACCTTATCCATACTAATATTATAAATGCGAAAGTAACTCTGTCTGTCTGTCTGTCTGTTACGCTTTCCCGCTTAAACCACGCAACCGATTTTGATGAAATTTGGAACAGACAATCTTTAGACCCTGAGACAGAACATAGGCTACTTTTTATTTCGAAAAAAAGGGACGAAGGGGTTGAAAAAGAGGTTGAAAGTTTGTATGGGATTTCTTAATTTTAAATGATAAAACCATGAAACTTTATATTTTAGCACTTGATAAGAAATCATTAAACATATATTTAAAGTCACATACAGGTCGAACGCGATTAATTAACATTATTTTTACCTTTAAAATAAACATGATGGGAAATAAACATTAACTAAAAGCGGGTAGATTATATTTATTTGTCTACCCCGAACATTTATATAAATTAATATCGGGTAGTTTTGTGTTGTTTACATCTCCGGTGACATTTTGCTGAGACGTCAGTCTTCCGCGACCACGACCAGTGCAACCTGGCCGAAACGTTGGGAAAAAAGGTAAAAATAATGTTAATTAATCGCGTTCGACCTGTATGTGACTTTAAATATGTGTACAAAGCGCGAGAACTTAAAGTGTTATATCATTAAACATCTTGATAAGGGATAGGGATAGCGATAGGGATAGCGATAGGGAAAGCGATAGGGATAGCGATAGGGATAGCGATAGGGATATCGATAGGGATAGCGATAGCGATAGCGATAGTGATACGGATACGGATAATATGGGTATCGTTAGCGGGATACGGATAATCGGTCGGCGGTCTCTTACAATCAATGTGCTCTAAGACGATCGTTGTTTGCTTGCTTGAAGATTACGTTTGCGATAAGTATAAGCAAAATGTAAAAAATTGTAAGGGATAATAGAAAAAAGTACTTTTTACCCACCGATCATAGTGTCGAAATACGGGCTATGTGGGATGTTTATAAAGGTTTCCCCAGCGTATATAGAATTACCTACGCTGTGGTCGATGTGTAATATTTCTACAATCATTGCAAGCAAAAGTATTATGTGCAATCGAAATAATCGCAGATAAATATACCTACAGAGAAACCTACGGTCCCTACGGATCCAAATGAGAATCTTATTGAATACTTTTATTACGCGGGCGAAGCCGCGGGTAAAAGCTAGTGTTTAAATAAAATAGAGTCGAAAAGTGGTAAACCACTTTCTTGGCTGACCGTACCTACACTATAGGTATTTTCAATGTTGTGCGTTTATTTAATACATGACATATTTTAGAAAGTTATCCCATACCAATACACCTAACTCTGCCCTACACCTACCTACTGAAGTAATTCATAATAGTATACTCATGCATAGATTTAAGGAATAATTTCCTACAATGATTATTAACTTTACTTCATAGTGATAGAGCTCAACTTTGCATAATATTAGACACCATAATGTTTGTTAACCCCTCAAGCGCCTTGAATGAATGAATGAATGAATGAAAGTTTATTCACAAAAACATATGGTGCGTTACAGTAGATGTTATAAAGTGTTTACATTGGAGATCCTTAATATGCTCTGGCACAGGGCATGTGAAAATTTCCATGTTCACTACATGTCAAAGCTATGTATGTGAATATTAATTGCGTACATGCAATGTCTTCCTTACAAACTAAGAATATTAGACTAAAAACACCGAATGCTTAGTGCTATATAATAAATGTTGAAAGGCATGCATGGGGGCGTCCATTAATCGCGTCATACGTTTTTGGCTTATTTTAGACCCCCCCCTCCCCCATGGTGATCTTTGGTGATATTTTCAGGACCCCCTCCCCCCTGGCCAATATGACGTGTAATTTTTTGGCAACTTAAGTAGACTTTTTTCCAACTCACGAATCAACCAAATCTTGGCGCGAAATTCAAATTTTCTATGAGAATTAAACCTTTGCCCCCTCATATTTAAGGTTCCGTACCTCAAAAAGGAAACCACTGAACCGATTAACTTGTTTGGCACACATTTGTAAACTTGTGACCCAAAGACGGGCATGTAATTTAAATAAAATAAAAAAACAACTATAGGGGCCTCTTTTGGGGGGTAAAAGTGAAAATTAGTAATCAAAGTTTTTTGAAATAGTTTTTTAGCTCTTTCATTTGATATGTACAAAATGAAAGAGCGTTAATTGGGCCCCACTTTTTTTATTTGGAATCTTTCACGCGCTTTCCACTCAGAATCGCGAGCTCCTTCAATCCTAACAGGAGTAAAAAAGTGTCCCAAGGTTTTTCTCCATTCCGTTACCATTTTTTTCAGTATGGCGGTAACGGAATGGAAGGTCTAAAAAAAAATATGGAAATCTTGGAACATTTTTTTTCAACACCTCAAAAGACCTCGCGATTCTGAATATGAATCGCGTAAAAAATACCCATGTTACAAAAAAAGTGGGGTGGACAACTTTGAAAAAAAAAATGGCCCTTATACGTATTTCAAAAATATATGTTTTTAATAATTTTCAGTCAAGTAATTTAAGAAAACAGGCAAAAATTACCATTCCCTATCTCCGAAACTAATTAGCTTAAAATTTTCAAAAAAATACCCGAGATAGCCTTTAATGTATAGATTACAAGAAAACCTATATATAAGAAATATATAGTCAAGCCTAAATTTGACTTAAAAGAAAAAAACGCAAATTACGAATTTCACTCACTGGGGCTGCAAGGAGTTACCAAATCTTTTGAAAGTGTTGAGTGCGTTTGAATATTACATGTACATTCATTTTTGTTTCGTCTTTTTAGGATTCCGTAGTCAACGTCCGTCCGTCCGTCCTTCCGCGGGTAATCTCAGTGACCGTTAGCACTAGAAAGCTAAAATTTGGTACCAATATGTATATCAATCACGCTAACAAAGTGGTAAAATAAAAAGTGGAAAAAAATTGTTTTGTTAGGGTACCCCCCCTACATGTAAAGTGGGGACTGATTTTTTTT
The DNA here is from genome assembly GCF_023078275.1 of Leguminivora glycinivorella. Classification (NCBI taxonomy): domain Eukaryota; kingdom Metazoa; phylum Arthropoda; class Insecta; order Lepidoptera; family Tortricidae; genus Leguminivora; species Leguminivora glycinivorella. The sequence continues at coordinate 6,813,900 of NC_062974.1, read as the reverse complement.
TCATTCCAACCCCAATGTGTGATATATTGTTGAATAGGTATTTAAAAATGAATAAGGGTTTACTAAAATCGTTTTTTGATAATATTAATATTTTCGGAAATAATCGCTGCTAAAGGAAAATAGTGTCCCCCCACCCCTCTAACTTTTAAACCGTATGTTTAAAAAACCACAAAAGTAGAACTTTATAAAGACTTTCTAAGAAAATTGTTTTGAACTTGATAGGTTAAGTAGTTTTTTAGAAAAATACGGAAAACTACGGAACCCTACACTGAGCGTGGCCCGACACGCTCTTGGCCGGTTTCTTATAAATTGTTCAAAATATCGATTATTTTATTTTCAAAAATGACTTAGCGCCTCCATAAGGCGCTTAAGCTCTTCTTGTGATGTAAGGAACCCTTGCAACACGAGTCCAACTCACACTTGGCCGGTTTTTGTGTTATGGCTCGTCTATGATTCCGCCAACGTCAAGGTTTAGGAAGGCACGCGTTTTTTGAAGACAGTTGGCTGGTGAGCTCACATCACAACTAAAAAAATCTTTGAGAATTAAAAATAACCGACTGCACACAGCTCTTTTTTTCTCACTTGATGGTCTCATCGGAAGATCAGCGCTTGGAAGTCACCAGCAACACGCTGAAATGAGGCCCTTTCGTGGCACTTCATTCCTTTCTGTTTGTGTTGTAATGTGTAATTAATCTTGACTGTGTTCACGAATAAATTATATTCTATTATATTCTGTTCTCTTTGCACTGCACAACGCAAGTTCTGACTGTAAAAGTTGATATAAAAATAGCTCAGAAATATGTTTTTTCTTTACGTTAGTGTAAAAAAAAAAATACACGTGATATGTTCCTAACCCCCCCACCCCCCATGGTGATATTTGGTGATTTTTTCATGACCCCCTCCCCCCTATACAGTATGACGCGATTAATGGACGCCCCCATGTTATCGTGACAATTATATTTAAATCATAAATTTATACTTAGTATTGAATGTCAAAGGATGTAAATTTCAAATGTTATCAACTAAAACTTATAATTAAAATATTCGTCAATCGTGTAGAAGCATGCATTACATAATATGTTTTTAAACTTGTTCTTAAACTCGGCATCGGAAAGTGTCTTAATAGCAGCGGGAATGTGATTGAAAATTCTTATACACATATAGTATGCACTTTTTCTTCTTATTTTTAGCTTACATGGTGGTACTTGTTCCATGTCCCAGGCAATTTAAACTGTAATTAACAGATTGAAATGTATTAATTCGGTAGAAAATTTTTGACAACGGCGTTCCAGGGGTTAAGCGTGGTTTAGACGAAACCAGGAACCAGCAGTAACTTTACTAACTTTTATAAGCTTTGATTTAATGTTTTATTCCTGACAGTGATAGCATTCAGCTATACAGGGTGGAAAAATCGAATGCCACATGGATGGCAACTACCTTAAATATTGTAAATAGCACATTTTGTGCAAGGGAGACTTTCCTTTGTTTTTAAAAACAATAAATTCTGCATTTCAGGATTTATGAAAAATCGCTTACCTCAGTCGGGACTCGAACCGGTCAAATGTGACAAATAATAACGTGCCTAATTTTCATAGCTTTTCGTTATTCTCGATTGTATTTGTTATTTAGAGAAAAATTAACCTTATCAGTAACCCTTTCAATCTGCATCATAAAATGCGGCACGTTATTTTTTGTCACATTTGACCGGTTCGAGTCCCGACTGAGGCAAGCGATTTTTCATAAATCCTTAAATGCAGAATTTATTGTTTTTAAAAACAAAGGAAAGTCTCCCTTACACAAAATGTGTTATTTACAATATTTAAGGTAGTTGCCATTGATGTGGCATTCGATTTTTCCACATTGTAGATAATAATAAGACAGTGCTCACTGGAAGCCAGCCTAGCCTTAAATGAATAGTAAATACCATTGTTCATAAAGAGTAAAGATAGACAGGGGACACAGTCATTATGTTTGTTAATCAGAATCGAGGACAAGGCAGCTGTCTGTCTCTATAAATATGACTTGACTATTACTAAGTACATATGTAATTGTATAATAATTATGAACTATTTACTCTACGATTAAAACATGTTATCATAATAATACAATGCATAATCTTGACTATGTTTGAACAATAATGGTTGTTTAGTGGTTGTTATGTTCTTGAGTACAATTTTTTCAATGTAAATAAAGGTTTCAATCAATATTTAATAAATGGTTTTATTCCATTCTTCCACTTTTTCTCGGTATTTTGCCACGGCAGGATACTTCAGCAAGAAGAAGCCAGCTAGACAATTTATCCCAAGAATTTGCACAGGTACTAATTTGTACTACTTAAGTGACTCTGACCAGAGTGACCAGTACATACTCGACTTACCTAACCAGAAGAAAGCCTACTACTTCAGCGCAATTTTCAACCTTATAGCAATGCGCGTAGGTTGATAATCCCTCTTTCCATTAAAAGCTAAGTTATCATTCGTAAATCGTATCCCATTTGCCATGGAACAATGAATTGCGTAATAAACGGGTTTTCGTTCTGATACAAAACCGGATTTGATGAGGAAAGTTCATCAAACAGTTATTGACCTTACACAATTAGGTAATTATAAAGTTTAATTACCCACTATCACAATGGCTTGTGTCAACTAACTTATCTCTTATCACTTAGTATTGTACAAGAGAGCAAAATGCTCGCGTTCAGAAAACTCTGCTCAAATAAGCTAATATCTAATGTATTAAAAAGTAGTGTTACTCAAATTCACACACAGAATGTGCTTTTAAAACAAAGTGATATATTAAAGCTGGTTATAAGTGGCCAATCTTTACAGTTTCCTTATGTGTGGTTGAGAGATAACTGCCAGTGCGAACAGTGTTTCCACCGATCTGCGAAAAGCCGGACAGTTGACTGGAGCAAATTCGACTTAAACGTTAAGGCGAAAGATGTACAGAAGGGTGAAAATTCTGTGAAGCTTACCTGGGATGATGGACATATATCGGAGTTTGACTTTAAGTGGCTGATGTTCAGAAACTTTACTGCAGAGAACAAGAAGCTTTATGACAGTGCTATTTACAAACCTGCCAAAATTTCTTGGGATGGTAAGGATTTTCAGGAGATCTGTGCCAAACATGATTACAATGAAATTTTGAACTCAAACAAGGCTTTGTACAACTGGTTACACAGTCTATCAGTTTATGGAGTAGCTTTGATTCAAAATACACCAAACTCTGCTGCAGCTGTAGACAAAATCGTGGACACCATTGGATTCACGCGGAGAACACATTATGGTGTAAAATTCGTAGTACAAAATGTACCTAACACCAGTAATGTTGCATATCTAAACACCAATCTACAAGTGCATATTGACTTGCCCTATTATGAATACTGCCCAGGAGTTAATATGTTGCACTGTTTAGAGCAAACTCAAAGTAAAGGTGGAGAGAATATTCTATCTGATGCTCACTATGTGGCTTCATATATAAAACAAAACCATCCAGAGCAGTTCAAGCTTCTAACGGATGTTGAAATTGAATGGAGTGACATTGGAACTGAAGATGGTAATGAATTTTTCAAACTTCACAGATCTCCAGTTATATGCCTGGATAAACATGGAGAAATAATGAGAATAAATTTCTCTGTTCCACAAAGAGGAAACTACTTTCCGGGGCCTGTAGAACTTGTTCAACCTTGGTATGAAGCATGGGCCCTATTTCTGAATTTAAATCATAAGTTCTCAGCTAAATTCAAGACGAAAGCTGGGGATATATTGACTTTTGATAACATAAGGTTGCTGCATGGACGGAATGCATATGAAGACAGCTCGAATAATGTACGTAAATTGATTGGTGCCTATGTGGATTGGGACGAAATATACTCACGGTGGAGATGTTTAAAAGTTAAATTGGAGAATATGGATGGAGTTTGATTGAGTGGCAGTAGATATTGTAAATTGAAACACTTAATAATCTGGCAATACATAAATATGTTTACTTAATTTAAAATGTACATAAAAGGTATTTTTATTTGTGTTTTTCTCACATATTCTTTTAGTGTAGATTTAACTTAATTGCTATTGTAAGTTACAACAAAAGCATTTTCATTTAATTTCTATATAGGTGTCAATATTATAAGATCTTAAATTAAATCTCCTTAATGGTATAATATTATTTATCTCCTCTGCAGCACCCTCAGCTTCAACAAAAGGAAAGTCCTCCAATTCAGGATTATTTGCCAATGCCACAGCATTAGATTCATTTGTGTGTATAAATATTGTGAAGCTACAGTCATCAGGGACTAAGAACTTCTCACTATTGCTGACCAAATTCAAACAAAAAGCTCGCAGATTTTGCTCAGCTTGAATCAAATAAGCATCTGAATTTTCATCAGACTGTCTTTGTTTCTCAAAATCGAAAACAAAATTGATCACAGGTTTGTACTTTTCATCTGTAACGGAAAACTGTGCGCGTCTCAATTGCTCACTCTTCAAGCATTCTGCAAGATTTTTGAGGCACAGGTCGAGGTATTGATTGACTTCTGGGTGTATGCAGCGGTAAACAACGACGCTATACTTCTTTCTGGTTTCGAAGACACTTTTCGGATAAACAGAGGCGTAATACAGAATGTTGTGGAAGGCAACGGCTAGAAATTCAATCGTAATATCCACGAAACAATTATCAGTCATCGTAAATGGATTGATAAGACAGATTCAGTCATTACAACGCGATCCCTTTCCCGCTCATTTGATAAAGTGATTCAGCTGAACAATTATAGTATATCTGTATAATTAGGTTATCCTTTATTATTCTGAATATACTGTACAACTGTTTTGAACACAGAAATATGAATAGGATTGAATATGAACAAATAAACTATGGAATAAACAATTGTTCTACAAACAGCGCGCAGCAGGGGCCGGGCCATGTGTATATGACATAATGACATTGACAATATTGACATTTGTCAAAATTTTTTTTACATAGCGACGTTTCCGGTCTGAATCACGCAGAATTTAAAAATATGAAAGCAGAGCATTTTAATTACTTCAGTTTTCTAAAATTATGATAAAACTGACTAACGTTGACGTTACCTTAAATGGCCGCTGTACACATGTGGCCAACGGTTCCACCAACCCTTTGTGAAACCCCTTGGCCAAGATAAGAACCGCTGTTTACACATTGGCGAACCAATCACTTGGCATTGGCTCTTCATGAAAGATGGACGTGGAATGGAAAAGGCTAGGAAATTCTAGGTCATTTACGTTGTCAGCAAAATTTGATTAAAAAATAATAACCCCGTAGTAAAATTAAATTATTTGAAATATTAACAATTTTTTGAATATTCTGATAAGCACATTTATCTTTTTTAGGCAATACATTAAACATTTGCAAGGTTATTTTATTTCCTAAAATCAACACTATTATTGGCATAGATAAACTTATTATTTTCGTAAATATTTCACTACTGTCCTCTCTGACGGCTGACGACAAACTGAATGAAGCGCCAACGTGTAAACGCAGTTGGCCATTGGCGCCAAGATCCTTTGATGTGTGGACAAAAAACCGACACCAATCGGTTGGCCGGCCAGCGCTAGCGCCAACTGCCAACTTACGGCCAAGTAGCCCTCTACACACTTATTATTATTGTTTGTTATAGTGGGCCTTTGTGTGTCACGTCGACCAAGAGAGATCTATTGTGACGGCCCTTTGTGGTTAGATATCCTTACTTATGCCCGTTGAATCCAGGAAATTCCAGATTCTTTGGGCTGTAAGGTCTTGTACCTCATAGGGTTGCAGTACCTGCCGCCCTAAGTAGATACTTCTCTTTGACATTAGTGGACCGCAGGAACAAAGGATGTGCATTGCAGTCTCCTCCGTTTCCTGGCAGAACCTGCATGTCGCCTCTTGTTTCAACCCCAATTGAAACATGTGTTTGTTCAGCTTGCAGTGTCCAGTCAATATTCTGGATACCGCGCAGATTTTGTGTCTTTTGAGCCCTATGAGCTCTTTAGCATATCTGCTGTTGAACGGTTTTATTAGGGCTTTCGAGTGTTCTTGTCCTCTCACGAACTTCCACCCATCGATTGCCCTTCTTTTTCCAGGTTATTTAGCAGAGAATATGCTTCTCGTTTTGTGATTCCACAAAACGGTTCGGGGCCGATCAGGGGTGTGTCTGCGCCCTTTCTAGCGAGTTCGTCTGCTTCGTCGTTTCCGGTAATGTCGGAGTGCCCTGGTACCCATCTAAGTGTGACTTTGTTGGAGTTGGCCAGTGCGTTTAGGTTTGTTTTACAGTTCTGGACTAGCTTTGAGTTGGACTCTAGAGAATCTAGTGCCAGCAGAGCAGCTTGGCTGTCTGAGTTGATGTAGATATGTTGGTGTCTTAGGTTTCTATCCAGGTTAATCTCCACACATTTGTTAATGGCGAAGACTTCTGCCTGGAAGATTGAGGCCTGTCTGCCCATGCTGACGCTAGCCCTGAGCTTGGGTCTCTCACCATAGATCCCACATCCTACATCATTTCCTTTTTTGGAACCATCCGTGTACCATATGTGGCTTCCCTCTTCGACGTACATTTGGTCGTTAGTCCATTTGTCTCGAGGAGGTATTTCCACCGTGTACAGTTTGGTAAAGTTGCACTCTGTGTATGTGTCATCGGTGGGCATGCTAAGTGTTTTATTTGCAAATACTCAGGCCTTGAGTTTGGCTAGTGCTTGGGAGCGCCATTTTGGCCTATTTAGAGTGCATATCCTGTAGACACACTGCTTGGACTCCTTTTGCACTTGCAGGGGGAGTGATAAAATGTCAAGCAGTGCATCGAGGGCCGCCCCCGGTGTCGAGGAGAAGGCACCTGTTGCTGTAATGCAAGCAGTGCGTTGCAGGCTGTTCAAAGCTTGTATTGCTGTCGTTTGGTTGGTTTTGTCCCACCATACTGGCCACTCTACACACTTGGCCAAGGGGGTTGGTGGAACCGTTGGCCATATGTGTACAGCGGCCATAACACCAAACTTTTTCTTCTCTGTTATTGCCATGGTTACGGTCCCCTGAGACACGCTGGTTTTATGCAAAATTATGCTACTGAAATTATGCAAACATTTGTAGGTGGTAAAATAAGGAAAGGGCTTGTTAACACCAGAAAAATGCATGTTTGCATAGTTTAAGTAGCCTCATTTTGCATAAAACCAGCGTGATTCAGGAGACCGTAACCATGGCAATAACAGACAAGAAACACTTGATTCACCCATATGGAGATTAGAGGTCATCTAGAATTGATCATAATAGAAATATAATACAACAGTCCATCTAGAATTGATCATAATAGAAATATAATACAACTTCTCTTCGCCATTGCACACCTCAGTATATGCAACATTTTATTGAATGCTTACAAATCTACATTAGGTATAGATCTTTATATTGCGATGTGTGAATTGGTTTCTGTAGCTAAGATCCCTATCAAAATTGGATTATTCTTTATTTCCCTAGCCTTATACGCAAACTACCTATCTAAGGTTAGTATACCGGGTGCCCGGTAATTAATGGACAACCTTTTAACCACCAAGAGGGCACCTTATACTGGTCCAGAAAATCGACTTTTAGATCTAGTAAAAGTCGCCTGGTTTTCGAGATTTTCACACTTTTTAAAATTTTGGGTAGGTAGTATTAAAATTTTAAAAATTGTGAAAATCTCGAAAACCAGGCGACTTTTACTAAACCTTAATGTCGATTTTCTGGATCAGTATAAGGTGCCCTCTTGGTGGTTAAAAGGCCTGTCGCCTGGTTTTCGAGATTTTCACACTTTTTTAAATTTTAATACCACCTAAAATTTTAAAGTGTGAAAATCTCGAAAACCAGGCGACTTTTACTAAACCTTAAAGTCGATTTTCTGGACCAGTATAAGGTGCCCTCTTGGTGGATAAAAGGTTGTCCATTAATTACCGGGCACTCTGTAAATATGATGATAATAAACAAAAAACAACTTAAAAATGATCTTTATTTACCATAATTTATGTATTTTACACTACAAGCAACACCGTGGACTTTCTTCTGTCTTTATTTATCTGGAATATCATCAAGCCCCTGAAAAAAGAAAAATATTATTATAAATAGTCAGTAGTTTCTACCTAAACTAATAATATTCCAAGTCAATCAAAACTTAACCCCATCGTCACGTCCTTTAGGGTCATTATTGGCATAATAACTTTCCTATTCCACACAAGCCAATATTACTTCCTGATATCTGCACGAAGCTCTTTGCTTCTTCTTTTCTTATGCAGACTGCCAAGGAGTGGAATTCCTTGCCGGCGGCTATATTTCCGAGCTCATACATATAACCCGGCACCTTCAAATCAAGAGTGAACAGGCATCTTCTGGGTGAGCTCACTCCATCGTAGGCCACGTCCCATTTATAATAAAAAAAAACATATATATATTTTAGGGTGCAGCAACTTTATTAGAGTTTCATTTTTGAAAATCCTAATCATGTAAGTGGATAATGGCATTTGCTGTACAAGAGGAGAAGATAGTACTTACATTTACTTTGTAGGGGTTGCCAGTTAGCCGCATATCACGTTGGTAAGTATGGCGGTCCCACCTATCAAGTAAAGAGCGCCTGAAATGCTGAAACAATAAGGACAAGTTGATACTCAGTTCAAACAAAACATATAGCTGTAATGTGGTAGTACTTTGTAAAAATTGTCACATATCTTCAGCAAAAAAAAATCTTCTACAGTATGAGTATGAGTTTTAGGTGGTTTAGATTGTTTCTATTATTCTAAATAATTATATGAGTTTAATTGTTACTTTTTAGTTCATGATAGTCGTCTCATTTTACTACTAACTAATGCACATCTAACAGTAGGTAATCATATGATTGATTAGACATCTTTTAACTTATATTTCATACAAATTTACTAAAATAGAATTAACTGAAGTATGATCATATTTTCTAAGGCAAATATAATAATATTAATAATTTTTAGTTAAAGAGAAATATTTAGGCACAGAGATAAACGTCAGTTGAACTCCCCCCACTCTAACTTCAGTCAACCAATAACCTGATTGAACCCAGTTTTTAGGTATATCTAGTGCTTTACTTTAGGCCAAAATAGTGGCAGAATAACCAAAAAATAATAATGGAGAATATAATTAACTAAATTACTATCTCAAATAAGTTAAAAACTTAGGCATAGTGACTGAATAGATAGTGTGCATTTAACTTTACTAATCATTACAATCAAAGTGTTACCTAACAGGTTGTTTTGGTGCAGTACTTACGTTGCCTAAGATAAGGTTGTGGCAATGATATAAGCCCCAACCAGGCAAGCCCAGGGCTGCTGTAATAATGCAGAAACTAGGCAGAATTTCGTACCACATTTTATTGAGCCGTCCAGCAAAATATTACAGAAATACTGTACTCGTTCGTGAAGTGACAGTAGACTGTGTGTTGCCAGTTAATTTATTTGAATCGAAGAAGAAAACTGCAGAAAACCGTAAGTAGAGATAGGCAAAAAAAGAGAAGTTATTAAAAAGTGGTCATATCGTCGAGTCATCTCTTTGATCTCTTTCTTTTTTATCATATCAATACTTATGAGAAACCTTTTTTTATTTCTACCATTTTTCGCGAGATTTTAATAAAAAACAGTCCACATCACATGTTTTGCTCTTTGTAATACTGCTAAATATACCTTATTCTCGCTCTCGACTATGGAATAATGTTGGCACAGCCTGGTAGATGGATAAGGCTGATGTAAGGGTGAGCGATTGTTCGAAAACAAGGGCCAAAGGTCCAAAAAATAACATAGTCGCGCTGCTTCCCTTATTTCTAGAAAGTGATTATTTTACTATTTACTGCTTTTATGTACAGTCAGTCAGCACCAGTAGTAGCGGATGAAACAACGCATCCAAAGTATTTCAAGTATTTGACATCCTGAATAACTTTTCTACTATATCTGTACACTTCGTCATCAAACGTATCATATTCTAATTATTCTGTAGGTATATATTTAGCGATTACAAAAAGAAGCGCTGCTTGATCCATTAGTTCTTATGCTGACTGTATGGGTTAATATTATAACTAGCTTTTCCTCTTACATTTCCATTAACCAAGTAATGCGCCCACCACAATCCATAGCCAGGCAAAGCTAGGGATGCAAAAATTATAAAATAACCCGGTAGAATATTAAACCACATCTTATATGACTAATAGCTTATTTTCAAAATGACTTTGACGGGTAATGAAATGTGTGATGTGTGTATATTTTTAAATGCCATTTTATCTTCATGGCCAGTCTCTCCGTACCTCAAACTTGTTTCGGTGCTTCAGTGAAGATCAAGTAGGAATGTAATCTAATAAAATATAGTATTTTATTTTCTTCTTCATGGCAACACTAGGTATCGGGTCATCAAAAATGGCAGACGCACCGATCGACTGTGAATTCCCTGTTTGGGGATTATTGCCGAAAAAAGAGACCGGAGTTGTCTCGTTTTTGAATAAAAATCCTCTCTACGACGGCCGAGACACCATTATTGCAATTTTTGATTCAGGTGTCGACCCGGCAGCGTCTGGTCTTCAGGTAAAAAGTTGTCTCGTCATGGTTTGTTTCGTTCGTATTTTAGTAGATTTTTAATTATAGTTGTGACTGTTTCTGTTTTTTAGGTGACAAGCACGGGGGAGACGAAGGTTATTGAGAGGTTTGACTGCAGTGGCTGCGGTGATGTGGACACTAGTACGGTTATACGTAAAGTTGTTGACGGATGTATTACCGGCCTTACGGGGCGCAAATTGAAGGCAAGTTTTCATTCATGACCTAATTATTTATTATAAACAGTTTCCTATTACCTTGTTCTTTAAGAATTATTTTTCATGTCACAAATAGGTGTAATTTTACTACTAACCTGAATGATACATTGTTTACAAAATTAATGTTTAGATTCCAGAATCTTGGAAGAACCCTTCGGGTGATTGGAGGGTGGGTGTTCTTTACCCATTCAGCTTGTATCCGTCTAAGCTAAAGGAGCGCATACAGGAGCACAGGAAGGAGCACTTGTGGGATGTTGGACACAAGCCAGCTTATGCCGAATCTAATAAACAGCTCCAAGATTTTGAAAGTGATGTTGGTTAGTACTTGATAATGAGGAGTTAATCTGTCAGTTTTTTTAATCTTACGTTAATGTCGTCTGTTCTTATGGCCTTGAATACACTTGTAAGTTTTACTTTTGTAAATAGACAAAAAGCTATTTCCTGGAATGAAATAACATCATTTGTTATAGCTGTGTCCATCCGTAAGTAACACTTAAAATAAAAATTAAGAAAATGTAGACCTCTTCCAATTTCTTCCATTTGGCCTGATCTTGGGCCTGCCATATCCTGTTTGGCCTGGCTATTTTTATCAGCCCAGTGAGCGAAAAACCTTTTTTTTTAATAGGAAATATCTATATTTGGATCATACATAATAGAAAACAACTATATTCCAGCAGGATTTCACACCTGCAGCAATATGTTCACAATACTATCAACCATACCTCCATTGGTTTGGAGAGATCCAATGCAGGAGCGAATGTATTAATCAATTTTCCTTTATATTTATTTCAACAGTATCAAAGAACCCAACGCTCAGCCCGGAAGACAAGTTGCTCAAGGAGGAGTTGGAAACCCGGGTGGAAGTGCTACAAGCAGCAGAGAAGAAGTACTCGGACCTTGGGCCTACTTATGACTGTGTGTTGTTCCATGATGGGACTTCTTGGAGGTGAGAATTTGATCTGTATCATGTGGATTAGCTTTTTTTTAGGTGCAGTCTGATTTACAGGCATTTTATCAAAATGAATGGTTAATTTGAAGAGTATGAAATATATTATCTCATTGTAAAGATCCAAAATGCTGAGGGAAGACCTTTTCAGTGACGACCTATTAATGTGTATCATAGACATAAGGAATTTTGTTAACATCCTGAATAAAATTATTTTCTTTCTTTCTTCTTCCTTACATGGATAATTTAAAGATTTATATATTTTTTTGATTAGTGATAAAAAACTGGGGAAAAGAAGGCAGTTATAATCAAAATTAATGTTACATTTATTAGGGTTCGGTAGTCAACTAGGAACCCTTATAGTTTCGCCATGTCTGTCTGTCCGTCCGTCCGTCCGCGGATAATCTCAGTAACCGTTAGCACTAGAAAGCTGAAATTTGGTACCAATATGTATATCAATCACGCCAACAAAGTGCAAAAATAAAAAATCGAAAAAAAGGTTTTATTAGGGTACCCCCTCTACATGTAAAGTGGAGGCTGATATTTTTTTTTATTCCAACCCCAACGTGTGATATATTGTTGGATAGGTATTTAAAAATGAATAAGGGCTTACTAAGATTATTTTTTGATAATATTAATATTTTCGGAAATAATCGCTCCTAAAGGAAAAAAAAGTGCATCCCCCCCCTCTAACTTTTGAACCATATGTTTACAAAATATGAAAAAATCACAAAAGTAGACTTTCTAGGAAAATTGTTTGGAACTTGATAGGTTCAGTAGTTTTTGAGAAAAATACGGAAAACTACGGAACCCTACACTGAGCGTGGCCCGACATGCTCTTGGCCGGTTTTTTTTAATTAGTTGCTGACTTTGGTACAGTCAACCAATTGGAACCTTAGGCCACTCTACAACCATGTCAAAGTGACAAGCAGTAAGAGATTTCTAGGAAATCATCTGATTTATAATGTCACTGTGACATAGTTCTACAGTGGCCTAGTCCAATTGGTTGACTGTACATTGTTTCATCAAACACATGAACCAGCTAGGATCCATCTTTTCAACTTGTATTTTTTGTCCTCAGAGCATGCATAGACACATCGGAGAGTGGAGACTTGGCCTTCGGTCCGTGTTTGGGCGAGTACAGTATTACCCACGAGCACTCGCACTTGACAGAGCTGGATGAGATGACGGTCTCCATCAATGTGCATGATGAGGGACGCACGCTCGAGGTCGTCGCTATGTGCTGTGAGTCATATTTCACTCTTAATAGATATGAGCAGGGCCCACAGACCAATACAACAAGACGGCCCTTACAGGGCGACTCGCGGTTACCAAGCATACGACAAATCAGGTTTATAAAAGTTTGAACGCGTGCGACACCGATCAGTAGCGCCCAAGTATACGACCCGCTAACAGTGTTCGTGTCTGCTCGGGAAAAAATCTTAAATAATCAAATTTGGTTGCAAACAATGGTCTCTTGCAGCATAAAGTGGTGTGGCAAGTCTTCTAACACTTCTACATATAAAAAAGATGGAATAACATTCCACAGTTAAGTCAAATTAATTATTTTGTTGAATATTGTTTATTATCCGCGGAGTTCATTTATACTGGTCAATATGGTTGTACTGAGCGGCGCCGAGGCGCGTCCATCCCTTTTTGCCTAGTTAACAATGCGATATGCTATCCCTTTCACGTAAACGACTAGGGATGGGGCCATGTTAGTTTGTTTGTTGCGGGAACTTCGTACTGCCGTTCGTACCATGTGCTACCATTTTATGAAATATAAAAGAAAGCAGATTTGTAATTGTGAATAATTATCTAGAATCTGTAGAGTCTGTAGTGTTATTTAGTTGATTGATTAGTTTAGAATATTTAGTTGGTAATTTAACTTAGTAAACGTAAGTAAAAATGCACAGTTTAGTTATTAGTTACTAGAATGATTTTTATTGAGGTGCTATCACAATCATCATCCTCCTTGCGTTATCCCGGCATCGGCATTCGCCACGGCTCATGGGAGCCTGGGGTCCGCTTTGGAAACTAATCCCAAGATTTGGCGTAGGCACTAGTTTTATGAAAGCGACTGCCATCTGACCTTCCAACCCGAAGGGTAACTAGGCCTTATTATAATTTAATTACAATATTATAATTTGTTGCAAAACAAATTCACCACAGTACTGGTACCGGTACCATTGTCTATAATAGACATGTCCCATTCCCATCCCTACTGCTAATCGTAAAGGCGCGCCACTATTTGAAACGACCAATGGCAGCACCGTGCGCGCCCGCCTCACCCCGCAAGGATTGGTGATTTGCGTCTCGAACAATATCGCTTGCAATAGGCTTCTACTGGGGTGTTCTGTGGCAGGGCCAGATGGGTGCAACAGTATCTTTGTCATGAGATAAGATGGGTATCTTCTTCTAACTGTATTCATGAGAGTAGGAGGGTAGTCTTTCTTGCGGGATGTCACCCTGTCATGTGGTTGCCCTGCTGAGACAGTAGAGTAGAGAGGGTGTTTATGTCTCATCTAGGCTGTACGCTGTGCGTTTTGGTTAAGTCTGTTGAGCAAAGCTCCTTTCATAACTGTGAGTTAGCTGAAATAACATTTTTGTAGCTGATGCTTGTATAAATTTCCTGCAAATAAGATGATACTGTATGGGATATACATTTTTGTTTAACAAAATCAACACTGCAACAATGCTCACTGTTTACAGCGACCCACGGCACCCACGTAGCAGCCATTGCAGCTGGCTACTTCCCCGATGAACCAGACAAGAATGGAGTGGCTCCCGGAGCTAAAATTATCTCGTTGACCATTGGAGATAGTAGACTGGTTTCTATGGAAACCGGCACAGCGCTGGTCAGAGCGTGCATTAAAGTCATGGAGCTTAGTAAAAAGATGAAGATTGATGTAATTAATATGAGTTATGGGGAGCATGCTCATTGGTGCAATACAGGGTAAGCTGGTAGACTTTTTTGTGTTTGTATTGTCATAATATTAGGCAACATGTAATGTATGCCACGTACGTTATTTTACCTGCATTACTTCATCGCTTTTAATGTTGCTAATGCTGGGTATTTTAGAATTAGTATTTTTTTTACTAAACAAATTACGTCTGTGCTCGAGCGAAGTAAATTTTAATATTTTTTCCCAATACAGGCGAGTTGGTGACATAATCTGCGAGGTGGTGAACCGTTATGGCGTATCATGGGTAGTGTCGGCGGGCAACCACGGCCCGGCGCTTTGCACCGTCGGCGCGCCTCCAGACATCGCTCAGCCCGTGCTTATCGGTACGTATCACGTGTAGATTGCCTACGTTCAGGCGGGAAGGTATTATCTGCGGGGTGGTGAAACGCTATGGCGTGTCGTGAAGCAACCACAGCCCACCATTATGCACCGTCGACGCATCCCCAGACATCGCACAGCTGGTGGTCATCGGTACGTATCATGCACAGACCAACCCCTATAGACATCTATTACAAGACGACTCGCGGTGGCCAGCCTTCCTAGTATTTGCACTGATATAAGCGCGGGCGCTCGCCGTGCCCGATCAGTATCGACCAAGTAACAGACCCGAAAGCAGCGCGTGTTTTTCGCACAAAAAAATTGGAAAAGGGTATTTTGATGCCTTAAAGATGTCCACCTGTAGTGTGAAATGGTGTGGAAAGGTAACAAGAAGCTCAAATTTAAAAACAGACGGCATTACATTCCACAAATAAGTCATATTTATAATTTATTCAGAGCCGGCATAGGTCAACTTACATTGGCCACTTACGCGTCAGTAGCGGGACAGTCATACTTCTGTCCCTTTTCATCTGGCGCGACTGCCCGCCGTCCTTGAAACGGCCAATCACAGCGCGCTTAACACATTCCCCGCCCGCTCCTCGCACCCCAAACAGTGGTGACTCGTATCGCGAACCAAATATACAAGACTGCCACTCTATAGGAGGTTCTCTGTGGTATCATGTGAAGAGTGCGTAGACACGCAAGTGATGACGTAATTTGCGAGGTGGTGAATCACTACGGCGTATCTTGATTAGTGTTGGCGGGAAACCACAGCCCAGCACTGCACCGTCGGCGTGCCTCCAGATATCGGTATGGTGGTATGTATCATGTGTAGATTGCCTAGTGTACGTAGCGCCACGTAAGTTTAGCGCCGAGTGAAATGTGGAGGGGATAGTTGCGCATGGGAACGCATACCCTTCGCAACCTGTAACCCTCTAAGAGACCTGTTTTTGACTTCCAATAACGGTCAACGCTAGGGTTTCCTGCCGCTACTTGTATAGGTTCTCACCTGCTCAAGCACTTCTCAGTGATATAATCTGCTAGATGGCGCAAAACGCTACGGCGTGTCCTGAGGCAACCGCGACCCAGCACTTACTCTCCAGTTTCTAGATAGGTACTAGTACCACTAGTACAAGTAAGTACTCCCCACCTTGACAATTTCCTTTAGAATAAGCTGTTTGACTAAGGCTAGGCCATCTTGCTATTCCTGCTTAGCTTTTACTAACAGAATTATAAATAGTTTACGTAGACTAATTTCAAGGAGCTGTTGGGGTGCTTTTTTCTATAAATACCTTCTAAATTGCTATTACATCCTACATGAGCGATCTATAATTGTACATCCTCTTCAGGTGTGGGAGCTTACGTGTCACCAGACATGACGTCAGCGGCATACTCCATGCGCGCCAAGGTGGCTGGCGGCGCGTTCTCGTGGAGCTCGCGCGGGCCGTGCGCGGACGGCGCGCCCGGCGTCACCACGTGCGCGCCCGGCGGCGCAGTGGCCTCCGTAGCTAGGTAAGGTAGTGGGGACTATACTCTATCGTTAAAATGACCGATGGGTCTTGAGAAGCTCGCGAGGACCGTGCGCGGGCACGTACGTGTCACCAAACATTACATCACCAGCATACTCCATGCGCGCCAAGGTTGCCGGCGGCGCTTTCTTATGGAGCTCGCGCGGACCGTGCGCGGACGGTGTCACCATGCGCGCCCGACTGTGCAGTGGCCTCCGTAGCTAGGTAACCGTATAGTGTGACTATACTACTCCATAGATAGTGGCTGATGTGAGATATCTCTCATCGAGATTGCTAGTGCCCTGGGGTGACACACAACAGTCAACACGCCCGGCGGTGCAGTGGTCTCTGTGGCTAAGTAATAGGCTACTTGCCTCCTAGTCAAATCTGCTTGTATTTAAGAACTGTCAAAACGAATTTGAACGACTTTCTGATATGGAATTTATGTGAAATCGAATTGAGTGACGTCACGGTCAACTCAGTTACTATATATATTTATACCTAATCTATTAAATATAAATTGGATTGACAAATAACTTCTGTCCATGTTTTTCTTATAATTATCTGATGGTTTATTTCGTGCATGGTATAAAATATTTTATTTTAACTACAGTCAAGTACCCTATGGCTAGGTTGCCTATATTCCCAAAAGAGGTAGGCAACTCAAGTTTCAGTGCCGCTATTATCAATTGAGGGGTTGAAAGCAAGAGAAACTGTGATTTTGTAGTGACAGCCCATCAAGCCCATCGCTCACGCAACCCACAGTCTACTTTTATTTTTGAATTTTTTTTTTGTTGTATGTATATGTATTAATGTTCCCTTATTTGTCGTAGGTTTACTTTAAAGAACTGTCAACTAATGAATGGCACATCAATGGCAGCCCCTCACGTCGCTGGCATTGTCGGTAAGTGGAATTCTAAATATAGTATTATAACCTTTATAGGTTTCACAAGGAGCCAATATAAGGCTACTGGATTTACATACATCACGTTTCTAGCAAACAGTTCTATACACGGTGAAATAAAAAGGACCGTCAAACTTTGTATAGTGACTTGAGGTCATAATGAACAACTTTTATTATGGAACCAATGCTGAAATCGCAAAATAAAATTGTCTGTTTCATTTCGATTGTCATGATGCCGCAGATTTCTATGGAACACCCAATTTTTTTTTCGCGATTTCAGCATGGGCCCCATAATAAAAGTTCATTATGATCTCAAAAGTCACTAAGCGAAGTTTAACGGTCCTTTTTATTTCGCCATGTATTGTTTATTTAAAATTTAATCTGTTTTTATTTCAGCGGCTCTTATATCTGGTCTGAAAGCTAAAGACTTGCCATACTCCCCTTACTCGATAAAGAGAGCCATAGAGAATTCCGCTACATTCCTCAACAGTGTCGAGCCGTGGGCGCAGGGCTGTGGACTGATCAATATAGAAAAGGTAAAATAGTCTTGTAATCTATACATTTAGTAGTAGTAAAACACTTTATTGTACCAGAAAATAATACAACACACAAGAAAGAGCTTATCACTAGTACAAAGGCGAACTTATCCCTTTAAGGGATCTCTTCCAGTTAACCTTTGAGCAATTGAAGGAAAATTGGAAATGGTAGGCATACAGTACAAACGGCGCAGAAAACGGAATCAAGATAATAATAGATTATAACTTACACTGACTTACTTAGGAAGAAGGTGGCGGTAAATCTAAGAAATGAATTCTTGATCTTGACGAGTTGTCTTCCTATTTGTAGATATTTCGTGCCTTTTTTGCTACTGACAAAATGGATTAGCGATAATATTATTGCAGAGTGGCTATGCTACATAGCTTGATATATATTTAATATCAGGGTATTATTGTTATCATCTATTTCAGATATTTTCGAACGCCATGACCACACTGATATATATTTAACTTCAAATCACGGGCTCAAGACTGCGAGTTCAAGTCTCACACAAGATATTTTGCAATTTTAAATGTATATTAAGCTTAATAACATCGTTTTCAGATTGTAATTACAAAAACTGTTTTATTTGTCAGACTTTTGATCACCTGTCAACCTACCACGGTGAGCCCGAGCGTGACGTCACATTCAGCGTACAGTGCAGCCCCAACAACGGCAAGGGCATCCTGCTGAGACCCAAACTCAACGATGTGGCCAAGGACGTAGGGATCACTATACAACCACAGTTCCTACAGAACCATCTGGATATGGAGAGTGAGTACCAAATAATTCATTTACTTTATTTTAGCTTTTTTATGTGAAAAGGTTAAACATTCACCACAATCTGACCAGCACATGATGGGAGCGACAGTTAGCCCGCGAGATAGACTACCTGTCCCACTCGTATCCTACAGTAAGACAAGGATGGGTAGTCTATTGAACAGCAGTGAAATAGCGAATAGTGATCAACTATTCTCTCTTGCATACAATTTTGTAGATTTACATCCAGATCACACACAGTGTGAACAATATAATACCTAATCTACTTCTATGAAGAAAAAAGATTAACATGCATAAAAACTAGCTTTACTTCTGCCGTTTAGACAACTGCCTTTACCATAACTCCCTTCCCTTTTTTCCACCCTCCATAATAATTTTATTAGGCGGTGTAACGAAACAGAAATAACCAACCTTAGGATATATGCAATATTTCCAGACCTAAGCGAAATGGGCAAATAATCAGATTTACAATTTACTTTCGCTGAATATGTACCTATTTCTTATTCCCCTTAGGCCCAGCAAAAGAATATGACATGTGTTGTTCAGATGCTGTTTTCGTATTACAACGGTTCTTTGACGGTATGTTTTTTGTTTAGTTATTCTTAGCTAGTGTAGATGTCCAAAACCTTTTGGATTTAGTAAATCAATATTGACCGTCATGAAGAAGCCTTAGCATCCTGAAACAGCAAAAACGTAGTCAACGAGGCTTAATACAGAGATAATATTAACAGTATAATCATAGTGGAGAGATGTCTGAAGTCATAGTTCCCAAAGTTGAACTCCGACCCAGCAAAAAAAAAAGTGTTTAGAGCTAAACTTCTGGCCGTCTTCAAAGGGAGCAGAATTATTATAGATATAAAATTTCTTAGTAGTTTCAGAGGCCACACTGCTGCTGCGCAGAAACCTACCAAACTACCTTCCTTTTTTTTAATCCGATGCATTAGAGTAACAAACAGATACACCAAAAGCTATATAGCCTGACATTTGCAGACAAGACGCTGATACCGCGGCAGATCGACTTCTCCATGAACCTGGCTCTGTCATGCAACGCCGAATGGGTCTCTGCCCCCGCTTTCCTGTCCTTAGCGAATACTCCGAGACCTGTGGGGGTGAGGATACACACAGCTTCCTTACCGTCTGGACCTCATTTCACAAGGTAAATGCTAAAACTAGACGCTGTCTTCACTATGAAACTGGACCTGTGGTCCAACGCCGTGTGGGTCTCTGCCCCCGCTTTCCTGTCCTTAAGGAATACTCCACGACCTGTGTCTGTGAAGATACAGGCAGCTTCATTACCATCCGGGCCTCATTTCACAAGGTAAGTACCAAAAGTCACTTTTCATCAAGCTCACTACGTTCAATTACGCTGAATGGGTCTCGGCCCTCGCTTTCCTGTCCTTAGCGAATACTCCGCGGCCCGTGTCTGTGAGGATACAGACAGCTTCGTTACCATCTAGACCACATTTCGCAAGGTAAATGCTAAAACCAGGCACTGTCTTCACTATGAATCTGGACCTGCGTGCGTAGCCGAATGCAGAAACGCTCACGAAACGAAACGCTTGTGGATATCTATCTCTATCGCTCTTGCGTATTGGCGCGACAGAGCAAGACTATACAACGTGTTTCCGGTAACACTCAAAACCTCAGACACCCCAACTGATTTTCATTTTTTTAAACTCATCTAGAGTATTCATCTTTTAATCTGATGGTTACTTTTTTTTAATTGAATTTTTAATTTTCTGTACAGCTCTACTTGACTTTTAGCTCTACACTCAATAAAATAATTGCTAACTTCCACCATAAACCATAAAACTATTTATTTGTGTACGTTACTGCAACAACATAAGGTTTAACAATAGACAGCTAAGATGTCACTGTAAAACACTTTAAAGCTTTGTCACAGTAAACTTCAAATTGGACAGGTAATCGCAGTAAGCAAATTTAAACCCAATATTCAAAAGGTACGAGTTCAATTTGTTATGACTTATGATAAACATTAAGATTAAACTGACAAACAACGTCAAACTCGTAGCGGAAAAAATAATCGTCCAAGTAACCAGCCAGTATTAATACCCCTAAATACTGAAAAAGGTAAACAACCTCTAGCAATGCGATATACACAATGTTGTCTTACGAGTACAATAGAATAGGCACGTAAAAAATAACTAATAAAATAATACAAATTTAAATAAAAATATTACCCCCATCAAGATATAGCTCAATCGATTCTACTCTCGATTCTGAACAAACTGTTTTCAGGTTTTTAGTGTTAAGTGAAACACGGTGTATACCTTTCGCGGAGTTCCGTTTTCGCGTCGTATAAATGCCATTCGGCTACGGGGCCTGTAATCTAACGCCGTGAGGGTTTCTGCCCCCGCTTTCCTGTCCTTAGCGAATACTGCACGGCATGTGTCATTGAGGATGCAGATTGTTGCGTTCCCTCCGGACCGTTACTTTAGAGTTTTCCGAAGCATGTGAAGAATCTAACAAGAAGTGTATATCTTCACGAGTAACAAATATCTAAAAGACGAATCTGATTTTAGACTATTGTTTTTGGTTACTGTTGATAATTTTTTTCGTTCGCAACTGAGACTAAGACCATGCTGCTTTGCCCTCGACAAGACAAACACAAAATCAAACATTGCAAACTTTTGCTCAATTAATTACTATAACGACACATATTTGTTCCAGCATCGACGCGTACGACACTAACTGCATAGAGAAAGGGCCAGTGTTCAGGATACCTATAACTGTGCTGCAAGCCGGAGCGGCGCAGCCGGATTCTAAAGGCTTGCTCCTGTCCGAGTCAGCTGTTTTCGCGCCGCATACTATCAAGAGGCACTTTATTATACGTAAGTTTGCTTACAGACGTGTATATACACGTGCATATACTGTATATTGAGTGTATTCAGCACCTTAGACACCGGATAATACATAAGTGTGTCAGAAATTACGCAATTTCTTTTGAAATGAAACTCATAGCCGATGGCAAAATATACCTTTTACGTTTAACTAAGTCGCGAAAACATTTTTGCAATATATAGGGAGTCTGCGAAACTTCGTGACGCCATCTCTCGCTATTCAAGGGAAGTAAATGAAGCCATCAAAAATGTTCCCCAAATTCATATTCATACTTTCATACTATACTAATATTATAGATGGGAAAGTGTGTGTGCCTGTTTGTCCATCTTTCACGGCAAAGCGGAGCGACGAATTGACGTGATTTTTTAAGTGGAGATAGTTGAAGGGATGGAGAGTGACATAGGCTACTTTTTGTCTCTGTCTAACCTAACCCCCCACTTCCCTAAAACGGGGAGTGGAAGTTAGTATGGAGCATTCCGTAATTTTCGAATTCAACCCGAGCGAAGCCGCGGGCAAAAGCTATCCTATAATAATGCGTGGATTAGGACTATTTGTGATATTTATCTAAATAAATGTCCATACATTCGAAGTCGAACAGGGATCCCGACCCCTGCTAGTAAATGATAAAATTTAATTACCTATGTAGTAAATAATTATGTTTATTCGCAGCGCCACTGGAAGCGACGTGGGGCGTCCTGAAGCTCACAACCAAAGACAAGGAGCTGACAGGTCGCTTCCTCATACACACCATGCAACTGTTGCCACACGAGAGTTGCCGTGCGCACGAAACGCAGAAGATGATCTCAGTCTCGGCCGAGTCGCCTGCCATACACCCCTTCGCTGTTGTGGTAAGTTTGCCAGCACTCATTCTACGAGTAGACTTCTCTCAGAGAGAGTCAGTAACAAGCGATCAACCAAAGACAAGGAGCTGATAGGTCGCTTCCTCATACACACCATGCAACTGTTGCCACACGAGAGTTGCCGTGCGCACGAAACGCAGAAGATGATCTCAGTCTCGGCCGAGTCGCCTGCCATACACCCCTTCGCTGTTGTGGTAAGTTTGCCAGCACTCATTCTACGAGTAGACTTCTCTCAGAGAGAGTCAGTAACAAGCGATCAACCAAAGACAAGGAGCTGATAGGTCGCTTCCTCATACACACCATGCAACTGTTGCCACACGAGAGTTGCCGTGCGCACGAAACGCAGAAGATGATCTCAGTCTCGGCCGAGTCGCCTGCCATACACCCCTTCGCTGTTGTGGTAAGTTTGCCAGCACTAAAATACTTCTACGTTGAGACATCTCTCAGAGAGAGTCAGTAACACAGAAATGAATATACACTAGAAGAAGCAAATGTATCTACTTCGCGTGTCCGAACTCAGTGGCAGCCACTGAGATGGCCATTTCTAATGACAGTCCACATACGTCAGCTGTTGCATCCGCACGTAAGAAAAAAAATACAAAATGCCTCATTGCATGATAATTAACTGCACCAGCCCAAATATTTCCAGCGCACAAAAACAAAAACATATTTCCCATCACACGTAAGTAATTTTTAAATAACATTGTGCGTGAATTCATTTTTAATCATTTTTTCCGTATTTTTATTTATGCGTCCAAGGATGTACCTAAGTAACTATAGAATTACGTTACAAACCGGCGTTTACATTGCATTGCTGCGTTTGCTTTAAGCGTTTGATCGACCATGTGTGTTAAAGAGATGATGAATATGAGACTAGCGATACTCTCGCGTATCGCTTCGACTTCGTAGTACAGCCCATTTCTCATTCGTCCGTCAAATTTAGCGACTAGTGTTGTTCGTTCTACAATAAATATCAATAATCGTTTGTAATCGATAATCGAACAGACGAATGATAAACACTATTGTCTATTACAAAACACAATTTAGTAGTTATTAATAAAAATATACTCGTGTTCTAATTTTAATAAAATAGTTACGTATTTGTTTTACAAGGAGCAAAGTTGTTGTTTAACCGCACGTGCCAATATTGATACTCGAGCAAGCGAAACATTCCAATATTAAACCGCGAAGTGGTGGTTCGAGAAGTGGAATCTTGAGCATTGTGAGGGTTTCAAGGCACGAAGGTTGAACAAACTTTGCCACCGAGTAAAACACAATTATTTTTCACTACACCAACACGAATTGAATCGAATTACTCACTATGAAATATCAAATTACTTAAATAAAATCCATCAATTTATTCAATATGTATGATTCAAAATTATCATTTACATATTAGTAAATTCTACCAGCTAGCTTATGACATCAAGTTACATTTTTTTTAAATACTTTGCACTCTTGTGGATAAAATGAAATTTTTGCTATCCGTTTTCAAATAATCAAGAGTTTTTATCAGTTGGTGTGGTGAAAATATTATAATTTTAATCATATACAACATAAGTATAACGTTTAAAAACACTCTTTCTTATAGTTTCCCACATGATCCGGTCGTAAAAGAAAAATGGATTGCAGCCACGGGAAGGAAAAACTGGTTTTTCATGACGTATTCGGCTAGCTTTTCTTTTGGCTTCAAAAATGTCTTCCTGGTTTTCTTTTGAGACTTTGCTGTTTCCATAGCCTACAAAAAGTTAAATATGATTCTGCTTGCTTACAAAGTTAAAACTGATACTGTATAGGTACCTAACCTATACTGTAAACATATAGGAAAAGTATAAGATAAAACCGCTTTTCGACTAAATAAATGTATTTCTGAAATTTAATTCAAAAATTATTCAATCACTCCGTTGAAAATCATTCGTCTGTCAGAAAATCGATACCATTCATGTTAATCGATTTGCGATTTTTAGGTTATCTGAATTGATTATGTCTCTTACTATGCGTTTCAATGGTAACAATCTTTCTTGTTTCTGGGCGTTTTCCAAATTAAATATTTGAGTCAAATTTCGCTGTCCTACAACTTTAGCCTAACTTTTTTTCATGAAAAAATGCCATGAGAGAAATATTGTCTATATAAAAAGTATAAAGCAAGTAATTATCTATTTAGTCATAGTAAATAAAATGTTTCAAAACCTACATGAAAGAAAAACAAATACTAAAACCAAAAAAAAAGTACGAATTTTTGGGTGTCCCATGCATACCTCGCGAACTTTGGAGCAAAATATTTGTATATTCTGTCTCCTTCTGGCCCAGACATGGCTGTTATTTTGATAAGATCTTTTATGCCCAAGTGAATTATAACGTTATTACTTAGCTTGTAGAGTACAAAATTAAACAAATTTTAATTTATTTGTTGTCCTTCAATATCGGCGTTGTGGAATTTTCCGTATACGTCACGGTGTTTTTAACAATTTGGTAGAAATAAAATACTATATTGAGTTGAATTTTATACCGTGGCAACATTACGATCCCGATATTGGGCGTTTAATGTTTTAAAACGTCAGTTACGTTCGAAAAGAGCGAGGTGTTTGTCGCGCGTCACGCTGTTCGATTTTTATTCTTCCACTACGAACTGGACAAGCTCGAGGTAAGAAGCCACTTTTTGACTTATTTTTTATGAATACGTATAGGGTGATATGTGTAGTTATTCAAAAAATAATTTCCAGTATAGAAAATTCAAGGGATTATACCGCTATTTCGGTTTATTTCCTAACTCGCATACCTACGTCACGTCCATTACGCCACATCACAAAACGTGTTGTATAAGGGAACCCAAAAACGTGACGTATGGAACAAAAAAGCATGGTTTACATGCCGGTGGCTTTGAACAAATACGCTATGGCTGATTCTGATCCTTTATGGGTAATTCCGAACCTTTAACATTGGTTTTTGACAATTCAAAGCTTATTATGCATGTATGCATGATTTTTCCATTTAGAATAAAAGTAGCATGAAACGTATTGTTAAAAACACCTACATCAATACATACCAACTAGCTGATTAATAACTACCGGCAACATTTTAAATCTTTTCTCACCATCGATGGACCTTTTGCCATTGGAATAAGGTTCACAACTTGATCAAGTTGTAATAAGGTTTCTGTATGTAACCTGTCCAGCTATATGTCAGTAAAATTCAAGAGTTACCTATTCACACGTGTATCGTACTATGTTTTTCAGTACATTTGACGACCGGTCTGGCGCAGTCGGTAGTAACCCTGCCTGCTGCGCCGCGGTCCCGGGTTCGAATCCCGGTAAGGGCATTTATTTGTGTGATAAGCACAGATATTTGTTCCTGAGTCATGGATGTTTTCTATGTATATAAGTATTTATATATTATATATATCGTTGTCTGAGTACCCACAACACAAGCCTTCTTGAGCTTACCGTTGGTCTCATTCAATCTGTGTAAGAATGTCCTTTAATATTTATTTATTATTATTATTCTCTTTATTTATCTTTCTTCTTAAGTTAGGCTACTTATAATATGATTATAAAAGTAAAATACAAAACCACATACAAAACAATACAAAATATATAAACACATTATAAAAAACCTAACCTAGGGTGCCGCCAGCAGCGGGGCAGGGCCCAAGCTGCCGGTGGTTAGGGCTGCAGAGAGAGGAACCGTCGGACTATCCGCGCTGTGTCCAAGATCACTGCCTTCTGCATCTGGCCCTTGATCCATCCACCTAGCGAGAGTCTCTCGAGATGTTGGTCGAGACTCTTCGCTATGAGACCGTTCGCTGAAACGACTATCGGGACAATGATATTATTATTATTTATTATTTGTTTTTTTGATGAGACACGCACAGTGTTCTAAACCGCACTAGGGAGGTAAATTAGCACCATGTGTACTAATTTTATTTTTTTATTTTGTTCATCTAACAAGAACACCAAATTTAAAATATTGTGATTTCAACTTTCACAAGTTTTTTGTTTAAAATTCCAATGCCTTAGTTTTTTTTTAAATTTCTAACTTTTTTCTGAAAACTACTATACACCTGTGCGATAGAAATTATTAAGAAACGGGCTTTGTGTGTTCGATATGCGATTGACATGTCATAGTTTTGACACTTTACTTAGTGTTAGTTAATTGTAAGCCCGTTTCTCTACAACAATCGAAGTTAACATCTATCGCAGATGTATGGTTTTTTTTCTAGACAAAAAAAATACGAATTAAAAAAAACTAACTTGCCATTTGGTTTCTTATACACTTAACTATACGCCGACGTTAACGGAATTCAATAAAAACATGGTGTACATATAATACCTACTGAGGGCCAATTTAAGTGTCTATTTTCGGCACATGTAAACCTTTCATGTAGTTCCTAAACGTGATATTCCGTTCCATTACGTCACTTTGTCCTATTGTTGCTGTGATAGATTTAAAAAAAATATATAACAATTATAAGGATAAAACATAATACTTTAGATCTCATTTATTTAAGATATTAAGTGTTAATTGGGAAGCGTGACGTCTGTAGATTTTTTATCTTGTATGTGAGGCTAAGACGATTGTAAAGCAGTCTTAAAAACCAAAGTGTAGCGTATTGGACAAATAATAGTCAATGGCTTTATTATGATACATGTTATAACAAGTATTATTAGTTTTTATAAGATTGTTTATGTTTTTTATTACGCTAAATAAAGAATACTTCACATAAAACTCTCTGATCTTTACTTTAAATGTACCTCAAAGTTGTAGCGTAATGGATCTTCACACTGGGGCGTCATCAGTTTAATGTATGTTTTTATCAATATATAATGTTATTTGTGGAACTTAAGTTGTATTTACATAAAATAGAGTAATAAAGCAGTCAATTTAAAGCATTTCTAACAAAAAACTTTAAAAAAAATCGGGGTGGAATTCCATTACGTGATGGAACAAAATTTGAAAAAGGCCCTTCTATAAAATGTCAACAAATATATTTAAAATACTCACTTGATATTAATATTACGCGAAGGTATCCAAAAGCGTGGACAGAATGAAACCGCTTAATAGCGTGACGTGAGCGTGACCTCCCTCTTTGAATCTTTTTGTCATACTACTCGATTTTTGGGATAGTTTGCAGGGGAGCGGGGAGTGAGCGAGCGAGCCCACAGATATAAAATCTATGTGTACGAGAGAGACGGCTGCATTGTTGCGGGGCGGAGGGGCATTGGTGTCTTTGAATCGTTTAGGTTTTCCCATCACTAAATGCCGACCGTGACGTCTCAGTGACAGCTAAAAAGTCGGCACGCTTGGTTCCCATACAAATGGTGCTATTTACTTCATCTACTGAATATCTAAATCTGTGGTCAGTAACAAGCGATTGGTTGAAGGCAAAGAACAGACAGGTCGCCTCCGCAGCCAGACTGTGAAGACACAGTATACAAAAGAGTACTATCGTACAGTATGGCCACTCCCGCTCCCCGCTGAAACTGCCGCCCACCCCCCTCTCAGTTATCTCACAGTTATCGCCTGTCAAAAACGCGAACAGTCGACCTGTCATATCTCACTCATACAAGCATAGTACGCGTTCACCTACACGAGCTTAGACTGTGTGCTAGGAACGCGCCTCTTTCATATATTTGATCGCAAGTGTCCGGGGTGTGGTGAAGAGGTAGCTTTTGTGAAATGACCTATGCAAATATGAAATAACATTATTTTTCTCAGACTTGCACTGAAATGTTGTCATGACGTAGGTACTTCAAATTTGGTCGGGAACTAGGTACTACGTATGTATACGGTGCGCTGAGTGAGGATGATATGTAAAGGAATTTCATATTACATTTCACACCTAAGCCAGTAAAGCACCCTTCATTTGTTTCTAAAAGTCAAATTCTTGACACTACGCTACATTTCGTAGTCAGAATTAAAAAAGCAGAATTAATGCACCTGAATGCCACCGTTTAATAGGTTACCTCAAACATATTTAAAAAAAAAGTTTGGATGGTAGGCGTTTTTAGCTTGTGTAAACCTACGATTCTTGTAAATAAAATTGATTTAACTGACTACATTTTTTTCATTTCATTGCAAGTTTGAGAAAAGCTCTATTCTGTTACTTGAACTTGGCTTGACACGCTGCCGCGTGTCTAGATACTACTTCTTTCCCGGCATCTGACGCAATGTACTATATCCTTTACAGGGCGGAGTAACCCTAGAAGTAGTAATAGCAAAATACTGGGCGAACATAGGATCACTAGAAACCGACTACACCATTGAATTGCACGGTCTCAAGCCGAGCTGTGGCCCAAAGCTGCGATTATTAGCGTCGGAAGGCCCTCGAGGGACATCGCTGACGTCACTGCGAATGCAAGATGCTCAGCCTAACGCTAGTCTGAAATACAGCGAACCGGTTGTCAGGTAAGAAACAGTATAAAGATCTTTACAAGGGAAGAGGCACTAGGAAAACATGAGGCCGCTTAAGAGGGACTATATCAGTGAGCTGCCCGTCTCAAGCCGAGCTGTGGCCCAAAGCTGCGATTATTAGCTTCAGTAGGCCGTCGAGAGACATCGCTAACGTCACTACGAATGCAAGACGCTCAGCCTAACGCTAGTCTGAAATATAGCGAACCGGTCGTCAGGTAAGGAACAATATAACGATATTTACAAGGAAAGAAGCACTAGGCGATTATAAGGCCGCTTAAGTGGAATTATACCGAACCGGTTGTCAGGTAAGAAACAGCATAAGAATTAAGCATGAAGTACTAGGTGAACATAAGGCCACGAAAGAGGGAATATACCATCGCGCAACGCGGTATATGGCCTAGTTTTGGCCCATAACAATGACACTGCTGGCACTGATGCTGAAAATACGCTGAGGCACTATAAATGATTCGTAAACTACATTACGGTCTTACAAGAGACCACGTCGATCCACCCACCCATGTTACTCGCTGCATTTACAGTGGATTTTAAAAGCAGTGTATCGTCTATCCTATATTACGTAACTCTTCAAGTAGATGACCATGATTATTTAACAGCTACACTTATTTTATATGTTGTGCTCTGTTGGTAAGGCTCGATATAAACGCTTGATGCATACCAAAGACATATGTAACTCCGTATAGACGGATAAAGTCTAAGAAAAAAACGTACCTCAAAGACCTAGAGAAGAGGTGGCCTAGATGGCGTTACACCTTTGGGGAACGCTCGGCTAGATGGCGCTAATATTAATATTTGACATTTTAGCACATCATGCTAACAGTATGGGCCAAATTGTTAAAACTGAGGATCAAAAGTTTTAAGCTTGTGTCGGGAGATGGCAGTCTATGCACTGTGATTACTGATTACACATTTTACTTTGACAGTAACTCTCTATAATACTCGATCCTCTTTGATGCATACTAACATCGGTGTACAGCTCTCATGCAAGTTGGAGTTTGGTTACACTCCGCCTGTATCGGCCCTAGAATGCAAAAAACTCAAAATTTTTATTTATTATCTTTATTCAGGCCGTCGGAATCAAAATTGTCGCCGCTAACATCGAGAGATGTAGTACCTCCAAGCAGGCAGATCTACCAACTTATCAACACTTACAACTTCCACATCGCAAAGGCTACCGAGGTAACTATTTAGCACATAAATTTCACATTTAAAAATATTTTAAGCGGGTTACTCACGTATTAAGTCGATATAACGCTCACACGCTCACGACATGTTTCGATCCATTTCCGAGAATCTTTTTCAAGAGTAGAGAGTAAGTAAGTAAGTATGTCTAAAGGTGGTTTTCCACCGGCAGGGCGTGAATGGGCAGAGCGGGGAGGGAATTGAAATCGCCCGGACCCTTTTCCACTAAAAATTGCCATTAATAGCCATCGCGGGCCTGCGCGAGCCCGCGCGTGCCTGCGCGTGCCTGCCGCAGATTGTAGGTTTCATACGATACTCTATGTCGAAAGCAATACGGTACATTTCTACACTAATAAATATCTCAATTCAAGTCTCGCACATCCTCTTCAATCCGCGCCTCGCCATGTCTCGTCGCGCTCTGCCGATAGAATACCACCTTCGAGTTAATGTACACTCTAAATAGAAAGCAATACGTTTAATTTTTACACTAACTAATATTTCAATTCACGTCCCGCACATCCACGTCAATCCACTCCTCTCCACGCTAAGCCACTTTTCGTCTCGCTCTGCCGGTGGGAAACTAACATCAGAGTTAATTTATACTTTAAGTCGGAAGCAATACAGTTCATTTTTTCACTAACAAATATCTCAATTAAAGTCCCGCACATCCAAGTCAATCTTTACTATTTCCACCAAAGATGCGCTGGGCGAGAATTTAATATTCGCCATACAAATTTCAATTCCCTCTCCGCTCTGCCCATTCACGCTCTCCCGGTGGAAAACCACCTTTAGTCTCACAGGAGTTTAATGGTTAACATCATAAATTTCATTTTCAAATGTCCTATCGACAAAGAGCACATAAACCCCCTTATTCATAAACGTTCACTAAAGTTATCAAGTCGATAAAGTTCGTTTATCCCTTTCTATCACACCAATACGTCGGAAAGGGACAAACGAACTTTATCGGCTTGATAACTTTAGTGAACGTTTATAAATAAGAGGGTAAGTCTTTACATGATGTGGAGGGTAGGTCTTTACCTAAAGTTGTAAGACAGCATTTGTGTTGTGTGTTTTGACTCACATATTTTATTCATGCAAAGAAATAACACAGATTTAGTGAGAAAAGATTTGCCTTCGTATTGTTACGGAAACGTACGAACGTGTCATGCTATTTCAGTCAGTCTCAGTACAAGATGTACTGACATTGACTGAACTAGCATGACAAATACGAACGTTTCCGGAAAAATACGAAGGAAACCTTTTTCGCACTGTATGACAGTACATAAAACTAAGGCACTGTGAATTTTAAATAAACCTTACAATAGGCTAGTTTCCTATACTTAAAATAAAATATTTTATGCAGTGCACGAAATAAACCACCACATAATTAGGAGAAAAATATCTTATACTATTAAACGAGCAATTCTTGTATATTTATTTATTTATTTATTTATTTATTTATTTATATATACCGACGATCTTGGAAACCGCTCTAACGATTTCGCTGAAATTTGTTTTGTGGGGGTTTTCGGGGGTGAAAAATCGATCTAGCGTAGCCTTAGATCCCGGAAAACGCGAATTTTCGAGTTTTCATGAGTTTTTCTTTCGCATTTGTAAACGTAAAATATGGTCCTTAATTTCGCCGCGCGGGCATCGATTCCGCTTAGCTCAGTCGCACGAGGTCGGTCTAATGTACGCAGATAGATCGTAGGTGTCAGGGTTTCGAATCCCGGTCAGAAATTAAGTTTTTGTTTTTTGTCTTTTTTTTTGTTTTTGTATTAATAAGAGTTTTTTTTTTATCTAAAGACGTGATATATTAAAATAGAACCGAGCGAAGCTCGGTCGCCCAGATATTGGTCAGTAGTTATGTCTAAACATATTTCTATTTAATAAGTCAAAGAGAAAGATA
Source organism: Leguminivora glycinivorella (assembly GCF_023078275.1). Lineage (NCBI taxonomy): Eukaryota > Metazoa > Arthropoda > Insecta > Lepidoptera > Tortricidae > Leguminivora > Leguminivora glycinivorella. The sequence goes on along the minus strand of NC_062974.1, from coordinate 6,781,907 downwards.
TAAAGTAAATTAATTGATCGTGACGTCACTCCTCAGTATTTCATAGTAATTCCGTATTAGCAAACCGTTTTGACAGTTCTTAAAAAGAAGCTGATTTGACTAGTAGGAAACTAGCCTATTGTGTCGCTTAACTTCAAACTTGGGTAAATCCATGATCCTCTGGACAATAGCTTCTTCTTCTTATTTAAGAGCTAATGTAGCTCTTGTCGGTGGAGTATGCGCCATATTTCCCTATTCTCCGCTCTCCTCTTTAGTTCTTGATACGACATGACACCGGCCTTCTCCTTGAGCTGGTCAACAAAACTCCTCCTGGGTCTTCCGCGCCCTCTTCTTCCTTTCACCTTTCCTTCTAGGATATTTTTAAAGAAGGTATCATGTCGTATCAAGTGACCAATCATTTTGCCTCTTCTGTTTTCTATTTCCTTAATTAGTCTTCTTTTAGCAACCCGTATTATTTAATTGATTTCAAAACCACGTCGATATACTTTGTGTTTATTTGCAGGTATCACCAATAGTGTCTCCACTGTGCGATATGCTGTACGAATCAGAGTTTGAAGCGCAGATGTGGATGTTATACAACAGTTGTAAGCAGCTGATGTTTGTAGGGGATGCGTATCCGTCCAAGGTAAGCAGTTTTTTTATCTTTAGTAACTAATACATTATGTTTTACTTGTTTGAATGCCTAAAACATCTAATAAAGACGTAGTAAGAGCTCGTATTCGTAGTAGTCGTACGTATTTTTGACACCTGTCTAGCCCAGGGAATCTAACCTAGCTAGGTTATTTGAAAAGACCGATAACATAGTGAAGAGGAATGCCTTACAGTTCCCCTATTTACTACCTACGGCCCCCAAGCACAGTGTAATAAAGAGTACTGTCGTACAGTATGGCCACTCCCGCTCCCCGCTGAAAGTGCCGCCCACCCCCTCTCGGTTACCTCACAGTTACCGCCTGTCAAAAACGCGAACAGTCGACCTGTCATATTTCACTCATACAAGCATAGTACGCGTTCACCTACACGAGCTTAGACTGTGTGCTAGGAACGCGCCTCTTTCATATAATTGATCGCCAGTGTCCGAGGTGTGCCCAAGGGCAGTTTGGGAACCCTTGGTCTAGCTAGTCACTGATCCCGTATGAAGACGGCATTGGTCCTGAGTTCGAATCTCGGTAAGGACGTTTACTTTTGTGATGGGCAGAGAATTTTGCTCCTGTATTAAGCATTTAAGAGCTTACCATAGGAAGTAGTCAAAGATTGTCCTATAATATGTATGTACATTTCAGTATTCAGTGAAACTCGAGAAAGGTGACTACGTGCTGCGATTGAACGTTCGTCACGAGAACAGAGCGTTGCTAGACAAGTTGCAAGAGATGCCGGTGGCGATACAGCAGCGGTTACCGCAGCCGATCACATTGGACGCCTACTGTACGAGAGCTCAGGTTAGTTGATTACTTTATATGGTATACCTTGTGAATATTCACAGTAGTCCAGTGAAACTCTAGAAGGGCGACTACGTTGCGATCGGCTTGAGAACAAAGCGTTGTTAGAAAATTTTCAAGGCTTCTAACTGGACACTTAACTGTGCTAGCTCAGGTTAGTCGAACTTAATAAGAACTTTAACCTTAATTGAAGACGGCTCGAAGACACTACGCCTTAATTATTGTTATCGTTCATTAATAGTACATTGTGCAACAAGGGGAGGAAGTTGAATATTACTAACGAGAGTAAGTTAAATCGCGACGGCTTGCCTGAGCGATTTAAAGACTCGAGTTAGTAATATTCATACTCCCCGAGTTAGACACAATGTTTTTCATCACATTTGAGAGAAAAATACAGAGGAAACAGTTATAAGGCAAAACCTTCAACCGGCGGCGTTGCGACCAGTAGGGTATCTTGATTTAAATCAGATTATTCATATTATATCCATTGTTTTTGATAACAAACACTTTTTGAACGAAACAAACTCGAAAATACTGCGTATAAATTAAATGCAATGTTCAAAAAAGCAGATAAATCATACGATTGAACTAAAATTCCACTTATCTTTCATTCAGTTCAATATTTTTGATCTGTTGTACTCTCCGTTGCTAGGCAACGGTGGGTGCCTCGCGTACGCACGCGGTCAAGCGCGAGTAGAGAGCATGTTGGCAGATTATAAATTATAACAATTTATCTCAGTTAAGTTTACGAAATAAATGCAAAACACACTGAGATAAGTGTAAAGCATAAAAAAAATGCATTTTTCATACCTTATATTAAATTTTTAACCGTCGCCTCATATCTCAAGAAGGACGGTTATCAAGTCGTCTGTATGTTTTTTTTTTTATTTTTTTTAATGTTTGTTCCGCGATATCTCCGTCGTTACTGGACCGATTTTGAATTTTTTTTTTTTAATTGAATGTATATGCATACAGATTGGTCCCATTTTTCTCAGAACCCAGTTCTGATGATGGGATCCTGGAGAAATCGAGGGAACTCCTCGAATCTGAAAGGCATACATATAGTGATTTTTGTGTTTTTAAAGGAACAGCATGCATTTAGGTACGGAACAGTGACATTTGGTGCAGTGGAACTGCTGATGATGGCCAGAATAGAACTCTTCAAATCTGAACGGCACGCTTATAGTGACTTTGGTATTTTTATAAGAACAGCATGCACTTTCATCCAGAACAGTGACATTTGGTGCAGCGGAATTGCTGATGATGGTCAGAACCGAACTCCTCAAATCTGAACGGCACGCTTATAGTGACTTTGCCATTTTTATAAGAACAGCATGCGCTTACGTCTAGAACAGTGACATTTGGTACAGTGGAACTGCTGATGGTCAGAACCGAACTCCTCAAATCTGAACGGCACGCTTATAGTGACTTTGGTATTTTTATAAGAACAGCATGCACTTGCGTCCAGAACAGTGACATTTGGTGCAGTGGAACTGCTGATGATAGTCAGAACCGTACTCCTCAAATCTGAACGGCACACTCATAAGTGACTTTGGTATTTTTGCAAGAAAAGCATGCATTTAAGTTCAGAACTGTGACATTTATTTATTTAGTAATGTTTGTTAAGCATATTGAGTTTTCAAGTCAAAGTTTGTCAAGCTTCGATTTCTTATAATATAATATCGGATTCATGAGGAATTGAGGAAACTCCTCAAACCTTAACGTTATACGTATATTCATTTATGTTGCCATCTAATAATTAAAGCATTAAAAGCAGTTTTAAAAAATACCTACACATTTCTACATAATCCAACATTCGCAAGTAACTTTCACCAGAACCCGAAAGGCGACGGTTTTTTTTTCTTAAAAATTATATAGCTTAATAGACAAATTTTGGCTGTGCAATAAAAATCCTTGGCAGATTGAAACATCCTTTGCCTGAAGTATTGTACGGATTGTATTCATTTTTAAAACTAAATCCATTATTCCCTTGGGAATAAAATGGTACATTATGCTTCAGTACACGTAGACGTAATGATGCCTTTAAACAGCAAATGTGATGAAAAATGTCTACCATGTGTGCCAGTTTTGTTGCTTATGTAAATTACTTGAAATACTTCACTTTTCTGCAATAATTACGATATTGATTTTAGGCTTTGACCAGCGGCAAGAAATTCAGCTCAGCGTCCGTCCCTAGCGGAGCCATTCTACCGGTGTACTTCGCGCCAGTGCCTTCCGACAAGTAAGATGAAATACCAATACCATATGTTACGAGGTTTTAATTAACTTGCAATGGGTCAAAACTACAAGTTAAATTTCACTTACTTCGCATTTATAGACGAAGCTGAAATTTTGCATAAGTATGTGACTCGGATGATGGACGGCATTAGCCATTGAGCTGATCTGAAGTTGGAGACAGGAGATACCCGTACGCACTATGTGATAAAACAACTTACCGTAATTGTGTTTGGGGTTTTTGAAATATTATTGATAAGTTTTAGTTGCATATGAAAAAAAAGGAAAATACAACCGAAAGAGAGAAGCTTGTACAAAAAAAAAAATCTTGCTAAAAACTTATTATTTTATTTGGTCTTGTGTATGTCATTTACAGAGGTCGGCGGGGGTAAGCTTTTTTCCTACTAATTTGACATGTCTGACATCATATTAGTATGAAAATAGCTCACCCTCGCCGACCTCTGGTTATTTAACTGTTATTCCTCTTCCAGAATCAGCCGTTCCAACTTAACCATAGGCCACACACTAACCGGCACAGTAACGTTTGCCAAAGACGAGCTGGGCCGCAAGGTAGACTCCTACGACTTGCAATATGTGGTCTGTGAGCCCCCTAAGAGGACCACCAATAACAATAGGGAGAAGGAGAAGACCAAACCGAGCGACGACTATATGGACGCCAGTAAGGAGTTCATGACCAACTGGCTGACTAAATTAGGTGAGTTGTATATTGATTTAAACTAACACGATTTGCACATAATTTTAGTACTAGACGGGACTTAATCGCGTAAACTAAATCGCGTTTGACGACCGGTCCGCCCCTGCCTGCTACGCCGCGGTCCCGGGTTCGAATCCCGGTAAGGGCATTTATTTGTGTGATGAGCACAGATATTTGTTCCTGAGTCATGGATGTTTTCTATGTATATAAGTATTTATATATTATATATATCGTTGTCTGAGTCGTTGTTGACTGTCACAACACGAGCCTTTTTGAGCTTATCGTGAACCTCAGTCAATCTGTGTAAGAATGTTAAAAAAAAAAACACATTTATTTTTATTTTTGGCCCGACGTTTCGAACATCACTTTATGTTCGTAGTCACGGCTAGACTGGCGAGGAATTGCTTCAACATCTTCTAGCCGCGCGAGTTTTTCCAACTACCCGCACTTGTTCTTGATTATTCACTTTTGCTCTAGGGTTGTCACTTTGCCTACACACAACACTCACGATTAAGTCTCACGCGATTAAGTCCCGTTTAGTACTAAAATTATAGGTGAGTTGTATCTTCACTAACTGTTTCATAGCGTGTTTGCGTGAGATTTTACCGGACTTTTAGAATTTTCACGTCTGGCGTTCTAATATGATAGGAGTTAATCAGAAACCAGTGTTCCCATTTGATTTGTCTAAATATTAAGTAGTTGAATTGAAACAAACAAGTACCATATTCTTACCCCGTTAAAAGGGTGTAAAGACAACTAGGACTACTTTTGAAGGAGAATAAGGAGAATGCGCACTGAAATATGGCTGAGTGGTCAAAAACCCTATTAACATATATTTTTATTGTAGAGGGTGACAAATTAGAGCAAGTGTATGAAGAAGTATTAGAAAAGTTCCCGGGATATCTCGGGGCACATATTGCGTATTTACACGGCATCGACTCTCCTACGGATCCTAAAAAGTAAGTATATAAACTGTACAATCTCTTAACATATACAATGTTTTTTTGTAAACTAGAATCTGATTATTAAGTGGGTAACAAATATTATTATTCGAGTAATAAATAAAGGTGTGAATTTAGACCCCAGGTCAATGAAATAATAACTGATGATCGCTGACTGTCTATAGTGTATAAATTGCTAGTAAATTTGACAGCAGAGAAATCGCGAAAAAATCTGATAGACTGACAAAAAAAATTGGTTATAATGTTGCTTATTACATCATATGGCAAAATAGCCATGAATAAGGTATGGCTGATTTTCAATATAAACTTGCAGTTTTGTTTATGGGACTAACGACGTGGACACGTATTTTAAGCTCACTCACACTTACAAAAGTATGACATTTTGAAAGCAGGCTAGCTTAAGAACCGACCCATCTTAAGCGTCAGTACCTAATTCCTATCGCGACACCACTAAATAGACATTTCCTTGAACAGACTCCCCAACGCCGACGAAGAGACGGACGTGACGACGGCGTGGTGCGAGCAGCTCATCGCCACCGCGGACAAGGTCATCAAGCAGATAGACCAAGAGAAGCTGCTCGCGTATCTCGGCATGAAGAACGACACTAGAAGCGACGCCACGAAGATCAAACAGTAAGTACTGAAACTCTGATTCCTTGTGGTATGGGATCATATTCATTCATTACCAACGCGGATGAGGCGATCGAGTTGATTGACCAGGAGAAGCTGCTCGCGTATCTCGGCAAGAAGAATGATCTAGAAGCGACGCAACGAAAATTAAGTAGTAAGTACCTACTAAAACTATTGAGGCATCAGATCATATTCATCGCCACCACGGACAGTTACCAAGCTGATCGAACTGGAGAAGCTTTACGCGTATCTCGCTTTGAAAAATGATACTAGAAGCGACACCACAAAAATCAAACGGTAAGTACTAAATATGGGTCGCATTCAAGCGAAAACCCCACTTTGTCGCTTGCCATACGGGCGCCAAGCTTGCCAAGATGCTTTGACAAGTTGCCAGGATTCGCTTTAGACTTCGACACATAACTCCTTGAGATTTGGGATCCTACTGGTCGTCACCGTCGATATGGTGTTCAGCTAGACCAAAAGCTGCTGGCCAAATCGAAATTTCGAGGCACATATCTAATCCCCCTTAATCTTTAACCTAATGGCATAAAATATATAATTATTTTTTGTATAGACAAATGAAAATTATAATTGTATGGTGTTGGGTTAATTGTTCGATATTTTTCTAAATAACAGCATTATTTTGACGACCGGTTTGGCTCAGTCGGTAGTGACCCTGCCTGCTAAGCCGCGGTCCTGGGTTCGAATCCCGGTAAGGGCATTTATTTGGGTGATGACCACAGATATTTGTTCCTGAGCACAGAGAACCTCCTATAGAGTACCAATATTGTTAATTTTGTTCGCGGTGCGAATCACCAATGCTTGGGGCGCGGGGAGCGGGCGGGGAATGTGTTAAGCGCGCTGCGATTGGTCGTTTTAAGGACGGCGGGCAGTCGCGCCAGATGAAAAGGGACAGAAGTATGACTGTCTCTCTACTGTCGCGTAAGTGGCTAGTGTAAGTTGACCTATGCCGGCTCTGAATAAATTATAAATATGACTTATTTGTGTAATGTAATGCCGTCTGTTTTTAAATTTGAGCTTCTTGTTACCTTTCCACACCATTTCACACTACAGGTGCACATCTTTAAGGCATCAAAATACGCTTTTTAAATTTATTTATTGCGAAAAACACGCGCTGATTTTGGGTCTGTTACTTGGTCACAACTGAACGGGCACGGCGAGCGCCCGCGCTTATATCAGTGCAAATTTAAGGCTGGTGACCGCGAGTCGTCTTATCATCATGTCATCATCATGTCAGCCCTTTATCGCCCACTGCTGAGCATAGGCCTCTCTTCTAGTACGCCATGTATCCCGGTCCTGAGCTAGTCTCATCCAGTTGTGACCCGCAACCTTGCGGATGTCGTCCACCCAACGAGCTAACGGATGCCAAGCGCTTCTTACGTCTGTAAGCGGCCACCATTCCGTTAACATTTTAGTCATCAGTCGTCTTATAATGGATGTCTATAGGGGTTGGTCTGTGTTCCTGAGTCATGGATGTTTTATATGTATTTGTATATTATGTATATCGTTGTCTGAGTACCCACAACACAAGCCTCCTTGAGCTTACCGTGGGGCTCAGTCAATCTGTGTAAGAATGTCCTATAATATTTAATATTTATTTATTTATTTTCTTCCAGGGAGCACGAAAAACAACGCGGCTACTTGATCGACGCGCTCTGCAGAAAAGGCACCGCGCTATGCCGCCTCAAGGCCCTAGCACAAAGCCCTGCCGCCAAGGACAAGCTACTGGCACAGCTCACTGCCAACATGGCCGACTTGCTCAAGTTCACTGACCTCACTGATGCTAAGGTGAGTAGCGTTTCGCGAGCAGCAAACTGTAATATTTATCGAAAACAAACAAAAGGTGACAGATTTATTTATTGAAAACAAAACGGTAATGGAAAAGAACAGGATCCCTCCGCGCAGTGACATTGGGCAAGTGTGAATGTTAAGTCAACACTAAAACGATTTAGGGTATGAATTTTCTGTAGAGTGTCGCAATTATTCACAAATCTAACGCACAGGGTGGCCTCTATTCGTTATATACATATGTATACAGAAATGCCTGGTACTACTCTAGCGCCACTGCGCATCCATCCCATGCCATAACACAATTTGGGTCACTACCCAAATTGTGTTATGGCATGGAGGTATGGCCTCCGACGACTGTTCTCCACTGGACCCAATCCCTAGCAGGTTCTCTCCAGTTTTCAACCTGGAGCTCGTGCAGATCCTCACCCACAGCATCCTCCCATTGATATTTACGGCCCAGCCACGACATTGGTCTAAGCGCGATAGCGGTGAGCGGCAGCCATACGTGCGAATGGAAAGTCCCACCGCTGTGTCTCGCTCCAATGTATAGCCGCCGCTCACCGCTGTCGCGCTTAGACCAATGTCGTGGCTGAGCCGTTAGGCCTACCGGCCGGGCGGCGTATTCAATTATTCATACGTCTTTAAAAAGATAAAAAATATAAAAATCATTTATATTTATTCCACATGTGGCGCCTTAATCTACGTTGCTAGAAATAACTTACTCTGTAAACATTTAAAGCACTAAATACTGATTGAAAAACAACATGTTACACAAAGAAAAACACAAAAATAGATGGTGCATCAGTAGGCTAAAATAAAAATAAAACAGGGATTGTAAAAGGACGCCACTCAGCATATGCTATGATATGAATACCACAGCGCTGGTCTTTCGTAGCGCCCCGGGTTTAGGCGTAGCTTTAGAACTATTACCTAGGTAATGATAAATCTGTAATATCGCAGTGCACAAAAACACATATCAACGGGGGCAGTCGTAGTACGAAATATGCATATACAATCAAAATATGCATATGCAAAAACTACGAGGTATTTTAGCTTGATAAGTGTATGGGAGCCTCGTCTGCCAACAAACCACAAAGTGGTTTGGCAGAAGATATGTAATAGGGTTAAGCTTTACGTTCTGAATAAACGTTTTTTTTTTTTTTTATCAGTTAAGGGCAGATTTATGTACCTAAATAAACCGACGGTTAGGGTTTAATATTCATGCAAGTTTATTATGTATAAAATACATATTAAAATAAGATTTAATAATATTGAAACAATGGTTTCTAATTTGTATTCCTACCTCAGGCGATCCACTACGGCGTATGGCACTGCTTCACGCTCAAGCACTGGGGCCGCGCGATCAAGCTGCTCACGAAGATCCAAGAAGACCGGCCCTCGCGCGAAATCGAAGAGCGCCTCATCCAGGCGTACAAACAACTAGGCTGGGACTACCTCGTCAAGTACTCACAGTTGTCTATACCCATCAAGTACCCTAGTACCTACCGTCCGTTCTAATCATATATACTGATGTCCATGGGCCGGTTGCACCAAATCGTACGTTAAAGCGTTCGCTAATTTTGATGATATGGGAAGTTCCATAGATCTCTGCTACGTGTCGACTTGTGTTTGATGACTGTGAATGATGCAACTGGCCCTAAATGGAGGTATATTTGCAGATAGGAGATATTTTGAAAATCGAACCTTAGTGCTTAAACAGTAACCCCCTTATTCATAAACGTTCACTAAAGTTATCAAGCCGATAAAATTCGTTTGTCCCTTTCTGACGTATTGGTGTGATATGTACTGGACAAATTAATGAATTTTATCGGCTTGATAACTAGGCTTGTGCCGTTTCGTTCGTTGATCGGAGCGCTCCGATCTCGTTCAGTCGCTCCCACGAACTAGTTCGCTTTTTTAGGTCTTTTGCTCATTTAGTTCAGCCAGACCAGCGACCACTGCGGTCGGAAAGATCAGAACGAATGGGACCGAATAGTGTCAAAATGATACGAATAGTCCACAGATAGTAACATTCCGGGCCGAAAGGTTGTAAGTAACCAAAGTTTAATATGAAAACTTGACTTTTTTTGTTGCTCTGCTAAGTAGCTCTCGCTCTCGGTCGGCGCAGTCACACATTCGTTCTCGATCCCAACCGCTCGCGCTCGCCGATCCTATACTGAACTAAATGAGCAAAGACCGATTCTCAGACCACGGTAAGATTCAGTTCATTTCGGTCATTGATGGGATTTTATTCCTAACAGTTCATAGTTCGTGAACGACACAAGCCTATTGATAACTTTAGTGAACGTTTATGAATAAGGGGGTAATTCTATGCCGATTCCCTACGGCTATCTTCCAGATTGTCATTTAATTAAAGATTAGTCTCAATTTCATTATAAGAGTCAAAACTGACATATAATAATCATGTTTTATTACGTACTTTGGTTTTTAAATCCCCTGTTAATAATGTTTGAAAATTCAAAGTAAATCTTCAATTTATGAATTTACAATTTTCGCCATTGCAAATAAACGCACAAAAATAATATAGCAAGCTAAAGTTCGTTTTGAAATATAGTAATTGTAAAATATAACTAGCATTATATTACATGTATTGTACATTTTCTATAGTAAAGGAAGTGATGAAAGCACATTTCAGTGCTTAATACTCGGAGGTAAATAATCTATATCCGTTTGATTTTGTATGTCTATATGTATTTTATGCAACACATCTACAATGTTAATGATATTTACTGTTATTTTTGAAATATTTATATTTAATATGTTATTAAAATAAAAATCCCGAGTATTATGCATTGTCTTTTAATGAAATATTAATGTACCCTATTTTTCGTATACATATAAACAATCTTGAAATAGTACATACATACATAGTAACTTGTTGCACGCTGCATATATATTTTTAAAGACAAACCTATATATAAAAACACATGACAAAAAGCAAAGTAATACACTAGAAATAGCATTGTATGCTTGATACCAATATTGTAGGTTAGTTATGAAAGTACATGTTTTCATTGAAGTGTTCAGATTAAGCGCATTAGTATATAGATATGACTTACCATCAAAGAAGGGTGCTTATGCTTCAGTGCGAAGATGTTTCTCTCTGAATCTTTACTAGAAATTCTGTTAGTAACGTCCTGATTGGGCATGAATAAGTACTCCCTAGTTGCTGGAACGCCACAAGTTATCGAAACTTATCCATGTTATCTCTTCACTGCCTTGCATTGCAACATTTTGCAACTAAGGGCCGGTTGCATCAAACCGTCTGTCACCGTTAAAGCGTTCGTAAAATTTTATTGTATGGGAAGTTTCATAGACGTCTGCTGCGTGACGATGATGTGTCTGTCAAATGTGGTTGATGCAACTGGCCCTTAATAATCGACTAGACTTCTTACTGTGGGACTTAGTCAAGAATGTCCCAGAATATTATATATCTATATAATTTATGCATTTGTATTATGTTACCAAAAGGTCATTAATTGTAGAAGTAGGGGTCTTTACCCCCCGTCATTGTGCTGTTTTTTTTAAGCTCAGACACTATTATTTGTAAACAATAATTATGTTTATTTATGTAAGATTATTTTTAACGACGTTAATATCATTGTTCGTAGGAAAACTTGCCAGTATTGTGAAGAAGGTAATCTTAATATTTCTTCATCATAATGTATTTTAGTTTCATTTACAGTACATTTAGTACATATTTTCTGTGCATATAAATGTTGAATGAATGACCATATATTTCACAAGTCACTTTTGCCTGTGCAATGTAATTTGAACCTTACATCGTAATGTAAAATTTGATAATGGCAGATACAATGTGGTCCGTAAATTCTACTATGCCTAGAAAAGGGTTAAGTTTTATTTTATTGCCGAAATTGTAAAAACGAATGACCTCACTAGTGTAATAGACGTTTATATTATTACACCGAATCGAAAATTAAGCAATATTTTACATAGTATAAGGCGGGTTTATGGCTGCCAACATGATCACGCTTTTAATCGTTCAATATTGGACCTTATAAATAGTGTGTAGAATTTTTGTGGTCCCTATTAATCTGAAGAAGTGTATAGAAATGAGTTCAAATTTACGACTTTTTAATGTCCAAGAAAATAAATTAAAAGTTGTCCAGAATAGGTACATGTGACCACATGGTCGATGTTCGACTTGTACGTAAGTAGTTGAGTTCATAGTTACGTTATTATGTAATAAAGTATCGCCTTCCAGTCATATAAGGTGCTTACCATATAGTCAATCACAGGTTTTATTTAGTTTAGCAATGGAATGTTACGGCTGGCGACCACTAGGCTCGCCGAATCGACTCGCGAATATTCGCCTTCTACATTCACTATGAATGGTGAATTCGATACGACGCAGTTTCATAGTAAATGTAGTAGGCGAATTATTGAGATTAGATTCGGCGAGCCTAGTGGACGCCCGCCTTTATAGGAATCGTGCGTGTTGAAACTGCCACTGCCATCTTGTGGCTAATATTGGAATCATAAACTTGTCACACCTCATGTTAAAATAGGTGCTGCCCCCTACTGTTCACGCACACCACCTTGCGCGTTGTTCTGCTATCTTATGGGGTAAATTACAAACAAGACTTAGTACTGTTTGGGCTAATAAAGGCTCCTATTCTGCCCGTACAGTTCATGTATGCTCCATACACAGTCGAGTTCGTTTACATCTACACCTACGTGAAAAAAAAAACTGAGATTTAGAGACAAATGGCGGGAACTGGGAACTCGTAAGCTGGCAAACCTGACGAAACTGGCATTTTTAATTGTTAATCTGTCACGAATGCTATTCTAAACTAAAACCTATTAGATGGATATCAATGGGAGTCCTTCTGAATCTCCCCAAGTTTAGGAGATTTTTATACAATAATGTAGTTAATATTGTGCTGCGCGATTATGATAGGCAATGTTTTTTTTAATGAATTGTTGATAAGCAGAAATAAAGCATTTTATGATTAATTCGTAGTCTTTTACTTCTTTTTAACCTTAACAGTAGCAAATAGTAGTTAATAAGTGTATGAAAACTTTATTGTGACATTTAAACGAATGCGCACTGAATTGGCGCCACCTTTCGTAAAAGTTTTACACTATTTGCTAAACTGCAAAGATCACAGCGCTGGGAAGTATTATGTTTTACATTTTACGGATCTTTCACGATCAGGCTTATTTGTAGTGGCAGGAGTTAGCAATAGATGGCACTGGACGAATAAATATTGGTATTTCATATCTAAAATCGCCGTCAATAGAAATTGTCCACAATGTAAACAAACCATTCTATAAAAAATCAATATTCTAGCACAACTTTATTATTTTAAGGGTTGTGGGTCATAAATGCGAGATGAATTTATGACCGAGATAACACATGGATTTAGCCAGTGTCTGATGAGTTAGAATGGAAATTAAAGACATTTTGACTACAAGGTTTGTTTACATTGTTCACAAATTCTATTGACGGCAACTTTTAGTGAAGGAGATTGCTTGACAAACTTTACAAATAATGATTAATACAAGTTATTCCCTAGGGATAGTTAAATCTAGGGGTGAAAAAGAATTTTCTCTTTAGAAAACTGCATGAAATATGTAGGTAGTGGTTATCAATGAGGAAAAATAAACCCATCCATTTCAGAACCAGGTAAGCTAAGAAGAAAAAGAAATTCGTAGAAACTGCATACTATAATGGTTTTGTATGAGGAAAAAAAATCCCATTTCATAACCGGGTAAGCTAAGAAGAAAAAAGATTCTTCATAGAAAACTGCATAAAATAATGGTTTTCTACGAGGAAAAATAAATTCTTGTTTCCAAACCGGGTAAGCAAAGAAGAAAATAAATTCTTCGTAGAAAACTGCAAAAAATAAAGGTTTTCTACGAGAAAAAATAAATTCTTGTTTCCAAACCGGGTAAGCAAAGAAAAATATTTTTTCTCAAACATGCAATGAAATATTGTCTTTACGTTCCTTAAAATGGGCTGGGAAGTATCGCTTTTTGGGCGCAACAACTCGAGAGGACTGTAAAGGGATTTCATATTATTTTTCAGGCCTAGGCCTGCAAAGTAACTTTTTTTTATAAAATATTGTCCTTTAGAGCATTTTTTTTTATTTCATTGTATGTTTGAGAAAAGCACTATACATGCCTCGGCGTGAAAACGGATTCCCGGCCTCGTATCCCTATCCGGCCTCGCTCGCACGCTCGCTCGGCCGTATATACCCACTTGGCCGGAAATCCTCATTTTCCCGGCCTCTGATGTAATGTACTATTTCCTCATACAAAGCCAGTTATCAAACTTGGTTATCTACGAGGAACAAGGGGTTAAATCTAAGTGCTACGAGTAATATACTTGTACGAACAACATTTTCTCTTCTGTTTTATTACGAAGGGCAGTAGACATGATACTTAAAGCTTTTCTAAGGTATATTCTGAAGTAGAAATGTATTTTTTTATCAATGAGTAAGTACCTACATAAATCTTACTGATTCGTACCGTTATTTAGTATCAGGAGGATGGGCGATTTGCCATTCATCGAATGGCCGTATTAATCCACAAAAGAGGCAAATCTAATACTTACTCTAAATTTTCTTTCGAGGTGTGTGCGATTTAACAAATAGAAGTATTTTCAGTAAAATTTGTGGCGAATGGCCAATAATAAACAAATAAGCACTGCATGCATGAAAAGTTATCATTAGTAATCTTTAAGAGTAAGTTACTCTCGTTAATAATATTCATACTCCCCGAGTTACACTTACACACAATGTTTTTCATCACACTCGCAATGTAAAATGATGTAAAAAAGTTAAGTACGGTCGTATTCCGGTAAAAGAAATTTCATTATTCCCTTGGGAGAACGATTTTTCTATAACTCACGCTCCGCCTGCGTGCAATAGCACATTTAAAGTGCGGGTGTGACGAAAAATTATTTTCTTACTTATTTATTATTTGTAAATGTAATTTCCGTCCCGTATGTTAACTGTGGGTTAATTTTACCAGCCCATTTCCTCCTAATGGGAGTCGTAGAAGTCGACTATGGGATATGGGTTTAATTTTGTTGTGGGCGGTGGACTAGTAATAAAGTGTCCCTGAAATATCGCTATTTTCGTTTGTTACATGTGTTCTGCCCACCCCTTTTGGGAATACTGACGTGATTATTAAGTATGTAATCTATTTGGATATCGGGGGGCCGATTTTTGAATCTCGGCCATTCGATTTCGTGAAATTCGTTCAATAATACCTCCACTAGGTACCAGCGGTTTATCTAGCGTCTCGCGAGCGTCGCGTCGGGCCAACTGTATGGAAAAAGAGACTTTGCTCATACAGTTGGCCCGACACTGACGCTCGCGAGACGCTAGGTGTGGGGGGACCCTAAATTCTACTAACAGAATCGAAACGAATAATCGAAATAATCGAAAACAAGTGGTCATTACCACTAGTTTTAAAATTACTAACCGTCCTTTTTCAAAAATAGCATTAGGTACGTCGTTTTCCACAGACTTTCGAACGGCGAATTCGTGCGTTCGAAATTCAAAAATCGATCCCCTGTGGTTGTTCATATTGACGCCGAACCACCAAAGTGCATACAGATTGTCAATTTACGAAGTTTGCTGTCGTGAGCTAAATGCATTAACGTCTCAAACAGTTTAACAAAGCCATCCATTTAGCCGGATGGCTGGCGACAGAACAGGGACTATTCGACACATTTTAATAGCAGCTTTACAATATGTCAGCATATTCCACCAATCCGCACGAAGAGCTTTGCCTTTTCTTTTCTTATGCGCATTTCTGAGGAGTGGATTTCCTTGCCGGTGTCAATTTTTCCGAGAACTCATGCTCGAGCCCGGCAATATTCAAATGAAGGGTACATTCTGGGCGAATTCGCAAATTCTGCGGGTGGGTTTCGAATGAATTGAATTCCACACTGAGTACGTACTGAATGCGATAATTCGAGGGCTTATTGGGCAAATTGGACGTCATCCGGCTCATATGAACTGACGGTTAATGAATCACGCTCTCAGCCGGCCTAGCAAAGGTGACGGTCGCTACGATACGCTTCATGTGTCGCTCTTCGTCTCGTTCGCCACGCGTTAACGATTAGCGTTAGCTACGCGGCCTGGCCCCGTAGCCGAATGGCATTTCTGCAATGCGAAACGCCACCGAAACGCCACAAAAATGGTAGTCCTGGCTCTGTCGCGCCAATACGCAAGAGCGATAAAGGTAGATAGCTACGAAAGAGATAATATTATCGTGAATATTTGTGCATTCGGCTACGCACACTGGTCTCTTGTACATAGTTAAGCGAAATACGATTCCAATTAGTTACTGAGAGATCAGATCATGAATCATTTGCATTTCTCATTTGATAAATCTGAAATTAAATTATTCGTCGTCGTAATATTGCCAAAAGTTCTACCAACATCTTCTTTACAATAATTGGTCTTGATAATTTTTTAAGGCTTTGTTAAAAATAAAATACTGTATGTGTAATGCTATGACTGCTATGAGCCTTTTAAGGACCTTTTTGTAATGGAAAAGTAAATATTATGACGTGCGCTTGCTCACAAATTAAAAGCTATTAATAGTTATTTGTTATACAAGGGTGCAAAGTTACATTTTAACGCCGTGTGGAATTGAAAAACGAGTAAGCGAAAGGAACGAGTGGTTCGAGAATAGAATCCTGAACTTGGCGATTTTTTCAACACACGAGTACTACTTCTCGTGTGTTGAAAAACTCGCCAAGTTCAAACTAAGTAAGGTTAAAGTTTTCTTGCGACCCTTAAGAGGGAAAATAAGGGGGGGCTCGGGGGGCGCAGCCCCCCAAAATAGAAATACCGATTAAGTATCCAAACTAAGTAAGGTTAGGGTTTTCTTGTTACCATGAAAAGCGAAAATAGGCAGCCCACTCCACGGGCTAGCGTCGACACCCTTAGAAATCGAAAATTGATAACAAAACCAAAATGGACGAGGGGCCAAGCACCCACAAGGGGCTCGGGGGCGAAGCCCCCTCAAAAAGAAATAACACGTAGTACGTATTGAAAATAAGTTAGGTTAGGGTTTACTTGCGAAGTTTAAGATCGAAAATAATGGGGGCTCAGAAACACTAATTAAGTATCCAAACTAAGTAAGGTTAGGTGTTCTTGTGACCCTGAAAAGCGAAAATAGGCAACCCACTTCGCGGGCTAGCGTCGCCACGCTTACAAATCGAAAATTGATAAGAAAAACAAAATGGACCACGAGGGGCGTAGCATCCACAAGGGGGGCTCGGGGGGCGAAGCCCCCCGCCAAAAAGAAATACCAACGTAGTACGTATTGAAAATAAGTTAGGTTATGGTCTTTTTTACGACGCTTAAGAGCGAAGATAAGGGGGGGCTCGGGGGGCGCAGCCCCCCGCAAAAAAGAATGATCAATTAAGTATCCAAACTAAGTAAGGTTAAAGTTTTCTTGCGACTCTTAAGAGAGAAAATAAGGGGGGGCTCGGGGGGCGCAGCCTCCCGCAAAATAGAAATACCGATTAAGTATCCAAACTAAGTAAGGTTAGGGTCTTGGTCTTCTTGTGACCCTGAAAAGCGAAAATAGGCAGCCCACTTCGCGGGCTAGCGTCGACACCCTTAGAAATCGAAAATTGATAACAAAACCAAAATGGACGACGAGGGGCGAAGCACCCACAAGGGGGGCTCGGGGGGCGAAGCCCCCAGCCAAAAAGAAATACCGCGTAGTACGTATTGAAAATAAGTTTGGTTAGGGTTTACTTGCGATGTTTAAGATCGAAAATTAGGGGGGGCTCAGAAACACCAATTAAGTATCCAAACTAAGTAAGGTTAGGGTGTTCTTGTGACCCTGAAAAGCGAAAATAGGCAACCCACTTCGCGGGCTAGCGTCGACACGCTTACAAATCGAAAATTGATAAATAAACCAAAATGGACGACGAGGGGCGAAGAAAGAAATACCAACGTTGTACGTATTGAAAAAAAGTTAGTGTTTTTGCGGCGAAACACCCACCCGGAGGGCTCGGGGGGGGGGGGGGGGGGGGCTGCACGAAATACCAACGTAATACCTATTGAAAATAAGTTAGTTTAAGGTTTTCTTGCGACGAAAAAGAGTGAAAATAAGGGGGGGGGGGCTTGGGGGGCCCAGTCCCCGAAAAAAGAAAGACCTATTAAATATCCAAACTAAATTAGGTTAGGATTTTCTTGTGACGCTTAGAAGCGAAAAGCCCACTTTGCGGGCTAGCGTCGACACGATTACAAAACAAAAGTTGATAACAAAACCAAGGGCAGGACTATGATGCTTGCCATTTTATCACTTATCTACGCGGATAAAACATCCGTCACGTTGTGGCAAGTTAGTCAGTGTGAGATTGACATTATGTCTTATCCACATTGATAAGTGATACAAGTGCAAGCATGATAGCCCCGGCACAGTTTTTATATGTTAAATGCAGAAATTGCCGTTAAGGGCTTGAGTTGAGTGCCTATAGCGTACGAGTTTATGTCGCTTGAAACTGTTGCTGTCATGAGGTCATGACTTGACTGCGATAATCACTAATTAGCTTTCAGTTTTGCGTTCTCTATGCATTTCGCGAAGGTCTACAGCTCCCAGAGCCACTAGTTTTATTAAGAAGGGCAGTAGACATGATAAAGCTTTTCTAAGGTATATTCTGAAGTAGAAATGTATTTTTTTATCAATGAGTAAGTACCTACATAAATCTTACTGATTCGTACCGTTATTTAGTATCAGGAGGATGGGCGATTTGCCATTCATCGAATGGCCGTATTAATCCACAAAAGAGGCAAATCTATTACTTACTCTAAATTTTCTTTCGAGGTGTGTGCGATTTAACAAATAGAAGTATTTTCAGTAAAATTTGTGGCGAATGGCCAATAATAAACAAATAAGCACTGCATGCATGAAAAGTTATCATTGGTAATCTTTTACGGGAGGATAATATAGTACATTGTGCAACAAGGGGAGGAAGTTGAATATTAGGTACTAACGAGAGCTCAGTCAAGCCGTCGCGATTTAACTTACTCTCGTTAGTAATATTCATACTCCCCGAGTTACACACAATGTTTTTCATCACACTCGCAATGTAAAAAATATGTAAATAGATGTAAAAAAGTTAAGTACGGTACAAGAAATTTCATTATTCCCTTGGGAGAACGATTTTTCTATAACTCACGCTCCGCCTGCGTGCAATAGCACATTTAAAGTGCGGGTGTGACGAAAAATTATTTTCTTACTTATTTATTATTTGTAAATGTAATTTCCGTCCCGTATGTTAACTGTGGGTTAATTTTACCAGCCCATTTCCTCCTAATGGGAGTCGTAGAAGTCGACTATGGGATACATACATACATACATACAATCACGCCTGTATCCCATAAAGGGGTAGGCAAAACACATGAAACTACTAAAGCTTCAGTGCCACTCTTGGCAAATAAGGGGTTGAAAGAAAACTGTGACATTGCAGTGACAGGTTGCCAGCCTCTCGCCTACGCCACAATTTAACCCGTATCCCATAGTCGCCTTCTACGACACCCACGGGAAGAAAGGGGGTGGTGAAATTCTTAACCCGTCACCACACAGGCTATGACACAGACTATGGGATATGGGTTTAATTTTGTTGTGGGCGGTGGACTAGTAATAAAGTGTCCCTGCAATATCGCTATTTTCGTTTGTTACGTGTGTTCTGCCCACCCCTTTTGGGAATACCGACGTGATATATTATTAAGTATGTAATCTATCTGGATATCAGGGAGCCGATTTTTGAATCTCGGCCATTCGATTTCGTGAAATTCGTTCAATAATACCTCCACTAGGTACTAGCGGTTTAAATTCTACTAACAGAATCGAAAACGAGTGGTCATTACCACTAATTTTAAAATTACTAACCGTCCTTTTTCAAAAATAGTATTACGTCGTTTTCCTCATGGCCGCTGTACACATATGGCCAACGGTTCCACCAACCCCCTTGGCCAAGCGTGTAGAGGGCTACTTGGCCGTAAGTTGGCAGTTGGCGCTTGCGCTTGCCGGCCAACCGATTGGTGTCGGTTTTTTGTCCACACATCAAAGGATCTTGGCGCCAATGGCCAACTGCGTTTACACGTTGGCGCTTCATTCAGTTGGTCGTCAGCCGTCAGAGAGGACAGTAGTGAAATATTTACGAAAATAATAAGTTTATCTATGCCAATAATAGTGTAGATTTCAGGAAATAAAACAACCTTGCAAATGTTTAATGTATTTCCTAAAAAAGATAAATGTTCTTATCATAATATTCAAAAAATTGTTAATATTTCAAATAATTTAATTTTACTACGGGGTTATTATTTTTTAATCAAAATTTTCTGTCAACGTCTATGACCTAGAATTTCCTAGACTTTTCCATTCCACGTCCATCTTTCATGAAGAGCCAATGCCAAGTGATTGGTTCGCCAATGTGTAAACAGCGGCTCTTATCTTGGCCAAGGGGTTTCACAAAGGGTTGGTGGAACCGTTGGCCATATGTGTACAGCGGCCATCAGACTTTCGAACGGTAAATTCGTGCGTTCGAAATTCAAAAATCGATCCCTTGTGGTTGTTGTTCATATTGACATTATTGACGCCGAACCACCAAAGCACAGTATAATAAAGAGAACTATCGTACAGTATGGCCACTCCCGCTCCCCACAGAAAGTGCCGCCCACACCAAGTCGGTTACCTCACAGTTACCGCCTGTCAACAACGCGAACAGTCGACCTGTCATATCTTACTAATGCAAGCATAGTACGCGTTCACCTACACGAGCTTAGACTGTGTGCTAGGAACGCGCCTCTTTCATATATTTGATCATTTTGATCGCCATATTCCGAGGTGTGACTAAAGTGCATACAGATTGCCAATTTACGAAGTTTGCTATCGTCAGCTAAAGGCATTAACGTCTCAAACAGTTTAACAAAGCCATCCATTTGGCCGGATGGCTGGCGACAGAACAGGGGTAGTATTCGACACATTTTAATAGCAGCTTTACAAGTCAGGATATTCCACCAATCCGCACGAAGAGCTTTGCCTCTTCTTATGCGCATTTCTGAGGAGTGGATTTCCTTGCCGGTGTCAATTTTTCCGAGAACTCATGCTCGAGCCCGGCAACATTCAAATGAAGGGTACATTCTGGGCGAACTCGCAAATTCTGCGGGTGGGTTTCGAATGAATTGAATTCCACACTGAGTACGTACTGAATGCGATAATTCGAGGGCTTATTGGGCAAATTGGACGTCATCCGGCTCATATGAACTGACGGTTAATGAATCACGCTCTCAGCCGGCCTAGCAAAGGTGACGGTCGCTACGATAGGCTTCATGTGTCGCTCTTCGTCTCGTTCGCCACGCGTTAACGATTAGCGTTAGCTACGCGGCCTGGCCCCGTAGCCGAATGGCATTTCTGCAATGCGAAACGCCACCGAAACGCCACAAAATGGTAGTTCTGGCTCTGTCGCGCCAATGCGCAAGAGCGATAGAGGTAGATAGCTACGAAAGAGATATTATCGTGAGCGTTTGTGCATTCGGCTACGCACACTGGTCTCTTGTACATAGTTAAGCGAAATACGATTCCAATTAGTTACTGAGAGATCAGATCATGAATCATTTGCATTTCTCATTTGATAAATCTGAAATTAAATTATTCGTCGTCGTAGTATTGCCAAAAGTTCTACCAACATCTTCTTTACAATAATTGGTCTTGATTATGACTGCTATGAGCATATTGAGGACCTTTTTGTAATGGAGAAGTAAATATTATGACGTGCGCTTTCTACGAATTAAAAGCTATTAATAGTTATTTGTTATACAAGGGTGCAAAGTTACATTTTAACGCCGTGTGGAATTGAAAAACGAGTAAGCGAAAGGAACGAGTGGTTCGAGAATAGAATCCTGAACTTGGCGAGTTTTTCAACACACGAGTACTACTTCTCGTGTGTTGAAAAACTCGCCAAGTTCAGGATTCTATTCTTGTATAACAAATAACTATTAATAGCTTTTAATTTGTATTATGTATTTTATATTATAATTCTATTCTACTACTACTACTAGTGGATACAATTCGTTTTTATCCGCTGTCATTAAAGGATATTAACACGTGTTTCCGACCTAGTGAGGGGAAAATGTTATATGTAAAATAGATACGTGTTAAAAGCACTGACACTAGAATGTGATAAAGAAATTAGGAGTATATTTATTTCAATGAAGTGTGTTAAAAAGGCGTTATTTCTCTAAGATTTTATACAAAATCCCCTTCTGAAAAGACACTTCTGTAACCAAACCGACATTATTTACTGTCACTTATATTGAAAACGGTTTGAATGCGGTCCCAAGTGTAAATCAGCGGAAGAGGCAATCGCCAGTGGCTGGATCACGCGAATTAAATTAAGACTAGCGGCTGCATTTGCATTTCAGAACGTCGAGGCGGGTTGTTACGGAGTGTGCTTCAAAGTTGCAGTCGCACCTTCAAGCTTTATGTGTCGTTCTTATACTGTGCCTTCGTTGCGCCGCCATTTACATAATACCCCTCCAGGACCACCAAGTTGAATTCCTACCTTTACCTTATACCACAGTATAATAAAGAGTACTATCGTACAGTGTGGCCACTCCCGCTCCCCACTGAAAGTGCCGCCCACCCCCGCTCGGTTACCTCACAGTTACCGCCTGTCAAAAACGCGAACAGTCGACCTGTCATATCTCACTCATACAAGCAAGGTACGCGTTCACGTACATGAGCTTAGAATGTGTGCTGAGAACGCGCCTCTTTCATATATTTGATTGTTAGGCCTGATTTAGACGGCGTGCGAACTCGCATGCGATTTTAGTTACATTGCGGGCTGTTGGTTACATACAATTTTGCACAGCCACCAAATATCGCAATGTAATAAAACTCGTATGCGAGTTCTCGTACCGTCTAAATGGGCCCTTAGTGTCCGAGATGTGCTATACTGTAAGCATCACAATGAATAACATTCTGTATGTGGCCATATACTGATCGTAGCAGCTCATCTGTGTATGGGCTTAACAAATGTCAACAGTAAATATCAGATTTGGCGGCACTTCACTTTTAGGTTATAATAGTTTTTTGTACGGATTGTGACTACTGATTAATTGATGTTAATATTCCTGATTATTAATTGACACTGTAATTGAAACAATCAATGTAATAAAGCAAATGTAGCTGAAATCTGTGGTTTAAATGATAAACCCCTATACCGGAGCTCGAGGGCCATATGATAAACATGCCCTCATATGAAACTGGAAGCAGTGGATTAAATGATGGACTCCTATAACTGAGCTCTTTAGCCTTGGCTTGGCTCACAATACCAACTCATACTTATTCCGTGATACAAGCAATTAGTTTTTCCCCTCACTAGCTCGGAAACACGTGTTTTGTCCTTTAATACCAGCGGGTAAAAACGCATTTTATCCACTAGTGGGTAAAGTAATTTGACCTTGAATAAAGTCAAATTAACTGTTTTAAAATTGATAAAAGTAGGTGAATCTAGTAATAAAGATGATTTACCACCTGTGGAACTACTGGAAGCAGTGATAAACGCATTTTTTGCGTTGTAGTTTCCTCGCTATAGTGAGGGGAAAAGTTTTGTGTTACACTCGGGTGCAAATGTATTTTACTTCTCGTGTGTTAAAAAACTCGCAAGTTCAGGATTCTATTCTGGAACCACTCGCTTCGCTCGTGGTTCAACTATAGATTCCTTTCACTTGCTCGTTTTTCAATTCCACACTCGGCGTTAAAATACAACTTTGCCCCCTTGTATAACAAATAACTATTATTTAGGCTCGTCATATATGTACGTCTTATGAATAGGTACGTTAATAATAAAACTGTACCAATTAGATGGTACCATGAGTTTTTATAAGTTACTCGAAGGGAAATGTAATCATCTCATTTATATATATCTATATTATACTATCCAACGTCCCGTCATCTTATGGTTGCATACGATACGCAGTAGAAGGAACTCCCGCGTACCTAAATGCTGCTATAAAACTTACAAGCATGGATCGTAGCAACCCTTTGGCCGAGAGCCCAGTTGGACAATTCGGCCATTTTGCATGTTCGCTGCAGCCTCTTATTACCGACGCTCAGATAATGGCTTTCTTAGCTGAAGTCCGAGCGGAATTAGCTCTATAGTCTTTATAAAGTTTATAGGGCATTAAAGTGCCTAACTTGGCACTGTTGGTGTACTTGTTTTTCATTATAAGACGCAAGTAAGGTTAATCGTAGTAAATACCTATTTATTTATTCGTTATTTGACAGTCAATATGAAATAAAACTAAATATATTACAGTAAGGTCAATACGGATAAGTTTTGTCCGTTTTATCTAATGCCACTGGTGTTTTAAAGAGTTATTACATATGCAACTGCAACTCGCGTTTAGAGGGATGTATTATGAACTCTTGCACTTATCATTGTTTAAACAGGCAAAGGTGAAGGTTAGATACACGTCTTCGTAGTCACTCGTTGACTTAACGCCAAGTTTTTATAGAAAATAAATAAAAATATAAATCTCCACAATATATCTTTGTCTTTCTAGCACCCAAATACTCGTACTATCCTAACGTACCTACCCAGAGAGCTGGCTTTGAAGAATAGACAAATCAATTTGGATTACCTATATAACATTTTCAATATGATAACATACCTACATTTTATAATAAGGTAAGAGGGAATATTAAAAGGGTTTTTCTTGAGGGATAAGATATGTTCCTCATAATGATACACTACAGGCGGCTTTCTATCCTATCCCGTATGAAAAATCTTTCAATTTTCTCCCACCTTAAGACCCCTTATTCCTTAGAGCGCTCATCAATTTCACGAAACGGCCATCGATAGATGGCGTTGGCGCTCGGTACGCGAGCACCGGCAACTCAACGCGCGTTTCAACGCAGACACGAATAATCTTGATAGTTTTGAATTAAATTGCTAATAACATAATTTTCAATTTTATATGGGGACTCTTTATTTAATTTCATATTCATGGTATGGTAGTAGTAAATAAGGTATATGAATGTAGTAAAAGTATAGTATTAGTCTACATGTACATATATAAATTCAGGTTTCCTAATTGATTGATTCAACAACCAACACCGCTGAGCCGAAACTACGAAAGCTAGAAAGTCGAAATTTGTATAGATTGCATTAACAAAATTTCGAAGAGATAAGAATCGATTATGAAAATTTACACCCCTAGTAGAGGGAAAAAGGGGGTGAAAGTTTGTAGCGGGATCAATTTGTTTTTTTTTATTAGGAAAATTTTAGTTAGGAACTTGAAATTAGAGAATAGTTTAATAGTGATTTCTGTTTTTTAGGGTTCCGTAGTCAACTAGGAACTCTTATAGTTTCGCCATGTCTGTCTGTCCATCCGTCCGTCCGTCCGTCCGCGGATAATCTCAGTAGCCGTAAGCACTACAAAGCTGAAATTTAGTAACAATATGTATATCAATCACGTCAACAAAGTGCAAAAATAAAAAATGGAAAAAAATGTTTTATTAGGGTACCCCCCCCCCTACATGTAAAGTGGGGGCTGATATTTTTTTTCATTCCAACCCCAACGTGTGATATATTTTTGGATAGGTATTTAAAAATGAATAAGGGTTTACTAAGAGTTTTGAATGATTCACGGTTATTTTCATTAGACTTATATTGACCGGGATATAGACCGTGATTACCTTTTTGATTTTTGTCGAGCTCCCGATATTTCGACGCAGTTGCATGCATCATGATCACGGAAAACTGACGAAGGCGGGTGGATGTTAAAGTTGTATAGACAGCGCGCGATCTACCCTCCTTCGCGCGCGTCGGCTGCGTTCACTTTCAGCGTGTCGCGTGTCGTTTCACTGGTCGCGTTCACACTCGATGGTCTGTCCAAACACACTACACTCACAGTGTCACTACGTTTGTTCAATTCTGACTTCACCGGTTTTTTACACAAACAAATCACTGGATTCCATACATTAGATAGTTTGAAGCCATCCTCACGATTGAAATTTTTATATTTGTGAATCTCAATGGCTTCTCTGAATGGCTTCTTTGGCCGGTGAAGTCAGAATTGAACAAACGTAGTGACACTGTGAGTGTAGTGTGTTTGGACAGACCATCGAGTGTGAACGCGACCAGTGGTACTGGTAACGCTGAAAGTGAACGCAGCAAACGCGCGCGAAGGAGGGTAGATCGCGCGCTGTCTATACAACTTTAACATCCACCCGCCTTCGTCAGTTTTCCGTGATCATGATGCATGCAACTGCGTCGAAATATCGGGAGCTCGACAAAAATCAAAAAGGTAATCACGGTCTATATCCCGGTCAATATAAGTCTAAGGGTTTACTAAGATCGTTTTTTGATAATATTAATATTTTCGGAAATTATCACAGTTATAGTGACTTTCATATTTTTATAAGAACAGCATGCACTTACGTCCAGAACAGTGACATTTGGAGCATTGGAACTGCTCATGATGTGTCACTTTTTAACCGTCGCCTCAAATCTGAGGCGAGGTTCTCAATTCGTCTGTATGTTTATTTATTTTTTTAATTTTTTTATCTTTGTTCCTCGATATCTCCGTTGTTACTGGACCGATTAAAAAAAAATTATTGAATGTAGGTATATGAATACAGATAAAAAAAAGTAGTAGATAAAAAAAAAATATCTGTCCCCTCTTTACATGTAGGGGTACCCTAATAAAACATTTATTATTATTAACGACCTTCCACATATTTATAATGAGCCCAAACATGATGGGGTTATGATGAGGAGAATAGCAGTTCTGTTGACCACCTCCTGACTCCATCATGAGAACTTGGACCTCGTCTAGTTCGATGGTGCTCGTCAGCCCAAATCTAATGAGCCCGAACATGATGGGGTTATGATGAGGAGAATAGCAGTTCTGTTGCCCACCTCCTGACTCCATCATGAGACCCTGGACCTCATCTAGTTCGATGGTGCTCGTCAGCCCAAATCTAATGAGCCCAAACATGATGAGGTTATGATGAGGAGAATAGCAGTTCTGTTGACCACCTCCTGACTCCATCATGAGACCTTGGACCTCATCTAGTTCGATGGTGCTCGTCAGCCCAAATCTAATGAGCCCGAACATGATGGGGTTATGATGAGGAGAATAGCAGTTCTGTTGGCCACCTCCTGACCCCGTCATGAGACCTTGGACCTCATCTAGTTCGATGGTGCTCGTCAGCCCAAATCTAATCAGCCCAAACATGATGGGGTTATGATGAGGAGAATAGCAGTTCTGTTGACCACCTCCTGACTCCATCATGAGACCTTGGACCTCATCTAGTTCGATGGTACTCGTCAGCCCAAATCTAATCAGCCCAAACATGATGGGGTTATGATGAGGAGAATAGCAGTTCTGTTGACCACCTCCTGACTCCACCATGAGACCCTGGACCTCATCTAGTTCGATGGTGCTCGTCAGCCCAAATCTAATGAGCCCAAACATGATGGGATTATGATGAGGAGAATAGCAGTTCTGTTGGCCACCTCCTGACCCCGTCATGAGACCTTGGACCTCATCTAGTTCGATGGTGCTCGTCAGCCCAAATCTAATGAGCCCAAACATGATGGGGTTATGATGAGGAGAATAGCAGTTCTGTTGACCACCTCCTGACTCCATCATGAGACCCTGGACCTCACCTAGTTCGATGGTGCTCGTCAGCCCAAATCTAATGAGCCCAAACATGATGGGGTTATGATGAGGAGAATAGCAGTTCTGTTGACCACCTCCTGACTCCATCATGAGACCTTGGACCTCATCTAGTTCGATGGTGCTCGTCAGCCCAAATCTAATGAGCCCGAACATGATGGGGTTATGATGAGGAGAATAGCAGTTCTGTTGGCCACCTCCTGACCCCGTCATGAGACCTTGGACCTCATCTAGTTCGATGGTGCTCGTCAGCCCAAATCCAATGAGCCCAAACATGATGGGGTTATGATGAGGCGAATAGAAGTTCTGTTGACCACCTCCTGACTCCATCATGAGACCTTGGACCTCATCTAGATCGATGGTGCTCATCAGCCCAAATCTAATGAGCCCAAACATGGTGGAGTTATGATAAGTAGAATAGCAGTTCTGTTGAACATCTCCTGCCTGACTCCATTCATCATGAGAACCAGAACCTCATCCTGGTCCCAAAATATAATAATAATTCAAACTCTCAACAAACTTCACGTATAACTTAAAATCCAAAATCATATGAAAAGCATGTCGAATGCTAAAATTGCATAAGGTGTAAAAAGGATCAAGATTTGTTTAGTCGCAGTTTACGGCACTTCTCGGAACTATCGCGCTGCTTACGAAAGCTAGGTGCGCCGGACGATCAAACGCAGGTCCGCTGTCTTCGAGCGCTCGGCGCAGACTGAGCGGGCTCGCGTTAGCACAGTGTCTTTTATTCGAATTTTAGGTGTTTTAAAAACATATCTATCGACAGAAAGGTATGTCTTATATGTATGATTTTTTTTTTATAGGTCAATAAGAAGTTCTAGTTTAGGATAATATTATTTAAGAGTTACAAAAAATGCAGGAATCGCAGGAAAAATACATAATGTAAACCTCTTTTTATCGAAAAAATGGGGAGGATACGGAAGGTTATTTATCCACCATTTCAAGTAAATCTTAAAATGTCAAAGTATTAGCTAACTCGTACAGGATATAACAAATAGGATTGTGATCATTTATTACCCCAAATAACATTTTTAACAGCACAATCACGATTCTAAACGAGCTATTCCACTACGAAATTTGAAAACGTCTTCCGAAAAAACTGATTTTTCGGAAGTATAAAAAGACATATTTTAAAGTAGTACCAATTGACTTTCTAGCTTAAGATATGTACTTTTAGGAACATTATCATTTTTTTAATAATCATTTATAGTTTCTTTATAATTTTGAATGAAAAAGGTTCTATTTTGCAAAAAAACGCTCGTCTTTAGGAATAAGGCCTCTTAATGTTATGTAGTAGTATGTACCTAGTAGTATACACTTTATTGCACAGAACAAATTAAAAGTACAGTGAATAATTATAATGGTTATGTACAAAGGCGAGCTTATCCCTTTAAGGGATCTCTTCCAGCTAACCTTAGAATAACTGTGAGAGGAAAATAGTAGATGGTAAACAAACACAATTAAAGTGCATCGGCATATATACAAAAATACCTTATACATACAACATATCTTTACACATAATAGACATCCCTACTCTAAAAATGTAACTTATACTCTGTCAACCAAGTCTGTCAGTAAATAAGAACAAAGAAAACTATATGCATCCTTTTCTTTAGGGTGCTAGAGAAAAGGATACCTATAGTTTTCCTAGTTCTTATTTACTGACAGACTTGTTTGACAGAATATAACTCTTATGGCACCCTAAGAATTATATAATCAACATTTCGCTCGATCAAACATTACAATGACTAGTATTTGACTGACGTTATCTACCGTTGCTTTATATTTCTGTTCGTTTGTTGTATTGTTATTATACCCTCTAGCCAAGACTGCATTGATTGATTCGCCGTATCGCATCGTAATTAGTTATCTCTCTCTATCGATCTTCCGTTTCGGTACGACAGAGCCAGTTGTGTATCTTTCTAACGGGAACTGGGTACGTAGCCGAATGGCACAAACACTCACGAAACGCTCACGAAACGAATCGCTCGTAGATATCTATCTCTATCGCTCGTGCGTATTGGCCAGAGCCAGACTACCTTTCGCGGCGTTTCCTTTTCGTCGCAGAAATGCCATTCGGCTACGGCACCTGAAATCAAACTTATATTAAACTTACCAGTAACTCGCCACGCCCGAGCAAGCGAAAGCTTATTGAGGCACGAAGGTAAAACAAAAGTTGCCACCGAGTGAAACACAATTTTTTTTTCTACTTGTCGACTGTAATCTGTCAATTAGGACACCACAGACTAAACTATAAGTGCTAACTTTTCAGTGTTGGATACTCTATGGCAGTTCCGACTCAATTATAATAAGCTCATTATAGTTGACTTTAGTTAACTGTAATAATTTCAAAAATAGAACTTCATACAATTTCTATACTATTTTGCGATACCTGGCAAATTTTCCTGCATCTGAAACACATTTTTTTATATCTGTCGCGTCATCGGCCAATCAGAGACGGTTATTACAAACAATTGGTTGCTAGGTAATTCGATGTTGATACAGCGGTGAACGACTCTATTAACATTAATTTTAACTTGCATGAATGATGCTATTTCCGTCCATTGATGATGATTGATGAAGATGATGACTCGTAGAAAAAGTATTGTATACAATAGTGATATAATTAAGCTTTTCACTCTCGTACCGTACTATTAGGCCACTCAGCAAGCTTCGTGGCCTAAACATGGTACTCGACTGAAAAGCTTTGTATTATATCACGATTGTATAAAATACTATTATCACACCAACACCATGATAGACATTAGAACTCCAAGGAGCCAAAACGCTATTAGAAAAAGTGGTTATGGTTAGATTAGAACTGCGGGTGACGGTCTAAAAGACTGACGAATAGCATAATTTCTATTATGTATAGTACCTACCTAGTTATACTATATTTTTTCTGTTAAATGCAATGCTCGTAAAAAAAACCTTACCCTCGTTCGGTAAACACCGGCGGCCCACCGCACATAAATATTTACACATTTGCCCGAATAGCTGGGACGCTATTGCACAACACCCTGCATTTTATGATTAAGCACTGAGACTTGGCACAGGTTGTTCCTTGGGTGGCCCTGAGTAGATAAAGATCGGGAGGCATCGAGAGCCCCCTTAATTTAGGAGGGAGGAGGGGGGGGAAGGCTGGCGCCTCCGCGCTTCCTTTGAAACCATATTTCTCTAAAACTATACAAAATAGGGCATTCGATATATCATTTTCGGATAAATGAAGGACGAGGAATTCATTTTTGGAACAAAACAAATGTACTTCAGAACAAAAATACAAAAAAAATGGGAAAATCTTAAAACGAGATTTTTTTTTTATACATATTACTGCACGTTTTATAAAAACCGTAAAAGTTATTTTAATATAAAAAATACTATTTAATAGCTACATTTATCTAGTTTTAGAAAATGTAAAATTTGTTTTAGAAATATATTATAGGACGAGTGATAAAAAATAATTTACATCGCCCGATAGGGTGATTTGAATGCTCATTTCAATAAGTTTTGTCAATGGTTTCAGGTATAATCACTATTTTTAACACACGAAAGCCGTAATCATTGTAGTTTATGGCTATTTTAGTAATTAATGTACTTAAAATTAAAAAAAGTACAAAAATTTAAAAAAATATTAAAAATGTGATAATTTTTTTTAACATTATCCTATTTTGTTCTTTCTACACAATATATATCTAAAAGCAATAAATATCAATAAAAAGCCACATTTATGCAGTTTATAAAAATATATAGTTTGTTATATAAATATATTACGAAACGCGAGATAAAAAATAATGAAAATGAAAATTTTAATGTACGGGTCAGCTTGCATTATTCGATGAGGTGAGGTAAAGGGACTACCCGCTGTGCAGTGGAGTTCGTCTAGTAATAAAGAAATATACTTATTCTAATAACGTTTACACATGTAGGTATATCACGACCCAGTACAGAAAATTGTAAAAGTCCTATAATATAGTTTGTTTTGATTGTAAAATAAAATTGCATGTGACTTATAATGTAAAAGAAAAATTGTCTTAATCACGTTCTCCTCTCCTAAAGCAGTTCTGCATGCATAGGCTTGAAGATTTTTTAGTTTACTAGCAGAACTTAGTTACTTCCTTTGGGCCCCCTTAAATCGGTTTTACCCATCCATAAAAGATAAAATAAAAATCGTCATATTCTTCCTTTCAGTATCAATGATAGTTAGTTATTGCGCAATAGTGCCATAAAAAATAAACTAGATTCGTATTAGCATTAAACATTAATGATTTTTGAACTAAGACATTGCTTTTGTACACAGGAGAACCTCAAAAAATGGTCTGACTATACGAAAACATGTGTATCGGGGCTAGTACTCAAGGCTCTCAAAAAGTGTAGCTATTTTGAGTTATTCAAATAAAACAACATGAATAGTCTGAATTTAATTATGTATATATCACAACACCCACTGCATAAGCACATCAGCTACGAACATTTAATTTAAAAAGTCTTTTTTTACGGTTGCACCTTACGCGGCACTGTTTTTTACACCTGCATCCGACAATTTCGAGGCATGTTTCTGCAGCAACAGGCAACGTTGCGGGTAAGTAGGCTCCCAAATCCCAATTGTTACAGACTTTCGTCCAGCCACAAGTGGCAAATAATGGCAAATTTTGAATTGTGTTTAGTAACTAAAGGTCAACTGTTGACCCCATACATGGACACCTTGATATACCTATAACCCTTACAAAAATGGTGTAAGGCAGCTTTTGTCGGTGAAATGCTGTTAATTTGGCGGTCTTTTTTGGGTAATAACTATTTTCGGCACTCGTTAACCAAAGTACAGGACGCAGATCTGGAATAATAAATATGTCAAGTAAGAATTATCCATAAATTATGCAAATCATATAGATATCTACTATTTCACAAGATGTATTAGGATCAGATGTATATATCTGACCTATCATATCAATCGATCATTTCATGTGATATCAATAGTTAAATTCAGACTATATAGGAGTATGTTGTTTAATTTGAAGTACTCTAAATAACTACACTTTTTGAGAGCTTTGAGTGCCTTTACCTCACCTCATCGAATCATACAAGCTGACCCTTACCGTACATCACGATCGCCCTGCCACGTCACTTTCATTATTTTTTATCTCGCGTTTCGTAATATATTTATATAACAAACTATATATTTTTATAAACTACATAAATATGGCTTTTCACTGATATTTATTGCTTTTAGATATATTATTATATTGTATAGAAAGAACAAAATAGGATAATGTTATAAAAAAGTTATCACATTTTCATATTTTTTTTAATTTTTGTATTTTTTATTATTTTAAGTACATTAATCACTAAAATAGCCATAAACTACAATGATTACGGCTTTCGTGTATTAAAAATAGTGATTATACCTGAAATCATTGACAAAACTTATTAAAATGAGCATTCAAATCACCCTACCGGGCGATGTAAATTATTTTTTATCACTCGTCCTATAATATATTTCTAAAGCAAATTATACATTTTCTAAAACTAGATAAATGTAGCTATTAAATAATAATTTTTATAAAAAAAAAACCATTACAGTTTTCATAAAATGTGCAATAATATGTATAAAAAAAAAACTCGATTTTAAATTTTCCCATTTTATTTTGTATTTTTGTTCTAAAATACATTTTTTTTGTTCCAAAAATGAATTCCTCGTCCTTCATTTATCTGAAAATGATATATCGCATGCCCTATTTTGTATAGTTTTAGAGAAATATGGTTTCAAAGGAAGCGCGGAGGCGCCAGCCTTCCCCCCCTCCTCCCTCCTAAATTAAGGGGGGCTCTCGATGCCTCCCGATCTTTATCTACTCAGGGCCACCCAATGAACAACTGTGCCAAGTCTCAGTGCTTAATCATAAAATGCAGGGCTCCCATACAAGACATAGCAATAGCGTCCCCAGTAGAACAACCACTTGTTAATTTGTTGCTCCATTCGTCCAGCTCCCGCGGCTTTGATTTTTATAGCACAGCGGCAATCTTAGTAGGAAACTTCTAATGAATTCCTTTGTTTACTTGCAGGTAAAAGTAATAATTTTCTCCTTTGCTTGCTTTGTTGGGTACTTTATTTAATATAATATATTTTATGCAATTAATAAGTAATTGAATAGGTTCGCGGAGCTTCCTTGAAGGCATTCTATGCCACTGAAAAGGATTAAATACGATGTTCAGTGTTAGGTAATAACTTATTATATACATAATGTTGCTTGTGCTACTTTGCCGCACTAGTTGCGCAAATTAGTATTTTACTTGCTTATGTTACTTTAAATAGTTTTAGATAGATAGACAGATAGAATACTCTTAATTGGCACACCTCAGCAAGAGATACAGAAAAAAGTTTTAATTTGATGTTCAAAGCTGGCTGATAAAATTTACAATTAACCCTTAAATGCATGACTTTGACAAAGATTTATTCAAATTTGAATTTTGACACACTGTCAATAGAGTCAAAAGTGCATGATGCATCACTATGCATTTAAGGGTTAAATGATAAATTTAAATAATAAATGTTTAGTTAATTGATGATTTTTATTTGTCTAATGGTTTATGTATAGTTTATATTTTCCTCCGTGTTGGTGTGGTGAACAATTTGTGTTTTACTCGGTAGCAAATTTTGTTTAACCTCACGTAAGTCACACAGCCGGCGTATCATGCTTCCAATTTTATCACTTGTCCACGTGGATAAGACAACTGTCACTCTCACACTGACATACTTGCCAAAGCGTGACGGATGCTTTATCCACGTGGATAAATGATAAAATTGGAATCATAATACGCCGGCTGGTCGCTTGGTCGGGTATCAATATTGGCACGTGCGGTTAAACAACAACTTTGCCCCTGTAAAACAAACAAGTATTATTAAAAATGAAATAAAATCAAGCAACAAGTGATGGGTACTCAAATGTTAACCTTGATGATGATGATATTATCCTTTTATCCCTCATCAGGGAATCTTTAACTGACTGTTAACCTTAGAAGTATTATTTGATTTCTTGACTCCACAGTAAAACTTATACCGTAGTTTTGTGGAGCACTGTATATTTATACTATAGTTACCTTTGATTGTAATAATTAAATAAATAAATAATAATAAATAATGCAGTAAATTTTTCGTCTACTATACAAATTCATATACTTATTACTTAGTCGGGTCGTCTGTTTCAGAAGCAAAATTTCTTGACTATGTTGGTATGAGGATTTTCATTTCAGTCCCGCAGGTTCATTAAGGTTCTGTAAGTTTAAAGCGAGTCCAATTTTAGTGAAAACACCGTTGGGTTCGCTGGCATGTCTGCTTGCAATGCTAATTAGAGAAACATGCAAGTATTTTCATGAAGAGCGAAATCTGCTACAAATAAATATATATTCAGTTAATTTTAGTTAAAAATCCCCCTTGCGAACAAAATTTTATTCAGGTAATTCGCTCGCAAAATTAGTCCCTTTAAAATTTATTAAAAATATTGGGGATGATTATTT
The DNA here is from genome assembly GCF_023078275.1 of Leguminivora glycinivorella. Lineage (NCBI taxonomy): Eukaryota > Metazoa > Arthropoda > Insecta > Lepidoptera > Tortricidae > Leguminivora > Leguminivora glycinivorella. The sequence continues at coordinate 6,746,872 of NC_062974.1, read as the reverse complement.
GACAGTTCTCCTGGACATTGACACGGGCAAGGGCTGCATCCGCTCGGTGTAGGCCAACTCGGACACTGATGATCAAATATATGAGGCGCGTTCCTAACACAAAGTCTGCTCGTGTAGGTGAACGCGTATTATGCTAGTATGAGTGAGATATGACAGGTCGACTGTTCGCGTTTTTGACAGGCGGTATCTGTGAGGTAACCGAGAGGGGGTGGGTGGCACTTTCAGCGGGGAGCGGGAGTGGCCATACTATACGATAGTACACTTTATTATACTGTGGTCTAGGTACCCCTAACGTTCATTGAAGTGTCAAAAGGGGATTTACATGTTGACTTCGGCTCCACGCACGCTTCCCGAAGGAACACCATTGTTACGTAATGGGTCAAAGTAAATAATAAGGAAAGTGTGCAGCAATAAGCACAGGTAAAGACTTTACAGTTCAAATTAGCTTTTAGTGGGATTTTATTTCAAAAAATTTATTCAACTTTGAAATGTTGAGTGTAGGTATGTTAATTAAATACTCCGAAAATATTTTGTTAAGCACTTACTGGGCAAAAAATGAGTTAGTTCATCGTTATTTGTTTGTTTCCTTGTTTATTATTTGTATTTAGCTGAGGTAACGTCTTTTTTTGAAATGTCACCAAAACAACTTCAATTTTCCAGATTAGCAGAAATTCGAACTGTTAGCTATTCAGTGGCCGAGCTCGTTATACTTATTAAATAATTACAAGTTGGAGAAAACGTGCCAAACAAGATTAGTATTCACTCTACGTTCGTCTTGCGGTGCTCTATGTAGAGTATTGTAGAGTCACAGATGTTTTCGTTATAGAAAAGGCACGCATATCTTGCGTAAAAAAAAATATTTTTTTTCTTGATTACACATTTTACCAAGTGTGTATTCAGTATCATTATATCATATCATATTTTGCTTTCAAATGAACGTAATGGATCAGGATCTCTAGAAGAGTAGTGTCGTATGTATACATACAGAGTGGGGCCTGTAACAAAGGCGAAGAATTGAACTGTAGGCTATTCTCCTTATACTGATCAACATTTGTTCAGTGACTTATAAAAATTATGAAGTCTTTAAATTTTTAATTTTTCATACAAAATAAATATTAGCTTCAATGTACGCCATTATTGTTGTCATTGGCGTTGTCTGTCAAACTTTAGACTTAACAGAATTCGCAATACATTACCTCTTAGAAAAAACTTTCAATGGTGATAAAAATTAAAATACAAGTTATTTTTAAAAGTCGCCGAACAAATGTTGATCAGTATAAGGAGGATAGCCTAGAGTTCAATTCTTCGCCTTTATTACAGGCCCCACTCTGTATATGTAATGCGATTCTTGATATATCTGTGAGCGTAGGCGTCAGTAATCCTATAGAACTACTGGAAGCCGTGATAAATTCGCTATAGTGAGGGGAAAAGTTTTGTGTTACACACGGATGCAAATGTATTTTACTTCTCGTGTGTTGAAAAACGAGCAAGCGAAAGGATTCTCTTTAAACCACGAGCGAAGCGAGTGATTCGAGAATAGAATCCTGAGCTTGGCGAGTTCCACACTCGGCGTTAAAATACAACTTTGCACCCTTGTATAAGATGAAATTACGTTGTCGTTATAATCCTATCTGTATACAAAGCTATATTGTACCATTAAAAGTTAAAAATTAAGTATATATACGTCCCAGTGCTGGACTCATGCCTCTTCTGGGTATAAACCCCACGCTAGCCCAACGCGGATTAACATATACCTTCGAATTCCTTCCCAGATTTTAAAGGATTCCTTTAGTTTTCATCACCAACAAGCTAATATTAAATATGAAATGATATTTTTTAGGACATAAGTTCCAAGTACGAGCCAGAATTTTAACTTCTGACACTAATCAGTGTAACAACCCCATAATTGGCAAGAGTGGCACTGAAGCTTGAGTTTCATGTGTTTTCCCTGCCCGTTTGGGAATCCAGGCCCGAGTTTATGTAAGCCAAATGTATGTATGTTATTTACACATTCATTCTCGATGTGTTGTTATAGATTAAATTCTAATAAGCTGCCAGTAAAGATTAGAATCCGCATTTTTTTATCTGAGTCTATTTGGATTTCGACCATTTAAATAAACAGTGAAAAAAATATTTAAAATATATATATATAAAAGTACCTACAGTCCTGTCTCTTTAGTGAGAGAGATACTATAAAGATCATAGTTACCTATAGTAAATCATCTAAAGCATAAAAATATGGACCAAAATAAATTGTCGCCGCCGTTTTCCTCTAAAAGGTAATAAATTACGGGATTTTGTTGTGTTGACAGGTTAAGGAAAACATCCTTTGAAGTGGGTGGCAGCCTATAGAATCACACACTTTTTCTATATGGTACTTACAGTGACCGACATAAATATGTGATGATTTCTGTTCCATGCAGTGGCGGTTGGTGAAAATTTCTGCTAGGCTACACCGAGCAAAAAGAAACCTCTTAACATTAGGTACTTTACTAAGTAGTAATCAATTTTAGGCAAGCCGGTGGGAATCGGCTTGTATGGACCAGCCGCTGCTGATTCCTTGTCACATTAACGTCTTATTTGAAATGTCATACGAAATTGTTAAATGATTTAAAGCGACAAGGTACAGAAATCATCACTTATTTATGCCGGTGACTGTACAGAGGGGCTTCGACTGGCAGGTGATTTCGATAATCGAATTATTTTATATGTTTGACATCATTAACTACCTACGTAGAGTGCCATAATTGTCCACTAAACAAACACATGTGCAATATGTGACCAGTGGACAGCTCTCTATCGTCCGATATTGTTCCCCTGTAAGGTACAGTCTAAGGGCCGGGCCGGTAGCATCAAACCATCTGTCACTGTTAAAGCGTTCGTTAAATTTTATTGTAAGTTCCATAAACATCTGCTGCGTGACGATGATGTGTCTGTCAAATGTGGTTGATGCAACTGGCCCTAAATGTAGCAGCCCTTACCACAACCAATGTCCAATGTGTGTTAAGAATTATAAGAACTTGGTGATTCTTAACATTAAACGCTCATTTTAGAAGGTAAGCTGAAAATAACAATAGTTACATAAAGTTTGATATGAATATTAACTCAATTTCGCACCTTGTTAAATACTTCCGGTTATAAAAATTACAGCCTGTATAATTTTGGTGACTAAAGATTTTTTCTTCAGATTTTTTATAGTTTTGTTTAGTATTAGCTTTAAATTAAAAAGTAAGTTAGTTATTTGGATATTATTTAAGTTTTTCTGTAGAAAGTCAAGTAAAAATGTACCAATTTCAAAGAAGCAGCGAAGATTTAATACGGGATTGACAAAGCCAATACAAAAAAGCGTGCCTCTGAAATGTATGGGCTTTTTAGGCTTAAGAGGCCTTATTCCTAAAGACGAGCGTTTTTTGCAAAATAGAACCTTTTTCATTCAAAATTATAAAGAAACTATAAATGATTATTAAAAAAATGATAATGTTCCTAAAAGTACATATCTTAAGCTAGAAAGTCAATTGGTACTACTTTAAAATATGTCTTTTTATACTTCCGAAAAATCAGTTTTTTCGGAAGACGTTTTCAAATTTCGTAGTGGAATAGCTCGTTTAGAATCGTGATTGTGCTGTTAAAAATGTTATTTGGGGTAATAAATGATCACAATCCTATTTGTTATATCCTGTACGAGTTAGCTAATACTTTGACATTTTAAGATTTACTTGAAATGGTGGATAAATAACCTTCCGTATCCTCCCCATTTTTTCGATAAAAAGAGGTTTACATTATGTATTTTTCCTGCGATTCCTGCATTTTTGTAACTCTTAAATAATATTATCCTAAACTAGAACTTCTTATTGACCTATAAGAAAAAAATCATACATATAAGACATACCTTTCTGTCGATAGATATGTTTTTAAAACACCTAAAATTCGAATAAAAGACACTGTGCTAACGCGAGCCCGCTCAGTCTGCGCCGAGCGCTCGAAGACAGCGGACCTGCGTTTGATCGTCCGGCGCACCTAGCTTTCGTAAGCAGCGCGATAGTTCCGAGAAGTGCCGTAAACTGCGACTAAACAAATCTTGATCCTTTTTACACCTTATGCAATTTTAGCATTCGACATGCTTTTCATATGATTTTGGATTTTAAGTTATACGTGAAGTTTGTTGAGAGTTTGAATTATTATTATATTTTGGGACCAGGATGAGGTTCTGGTTCTCATGATGAATGGAGTCAGGCAGGAGATGTTCAACAGAACTGCTATTCTACTTATCATAACTCCACCATGTTTGGGCTCATTAGATTTGGGCTGATGAGCACCATCGATCTAGATGAGGTCCAAGGTCTCATGATGGAGTCAGGAGGTGGTCAACAGAACTTCTATTCGCCTCATCATAACCCCATCATGTTTGGGCTCATTGGATTTGGGCTGACGAGCACCATCGAACTAGATGAGGTCCAAGGTCTCATGACGGGGTCAGGAGGTGGCCAACAGAACTGCTATTCTCCTCATCATAACCCCATCATGTTCGGGCTCATTAGATTTGGGCTGACGAGCACCATCGAACTAGATGAGGTCCAAGGTCTCATGATGGAGTCAGGAGGTGGTCAACAGAACTGCTATTCTCCTCATCATAACCCCATCATGTTTGGGCTCATTAGATTTGGGCTGACGAGCACCATCGAACTAGGTGAGGTCCAGGGTCTCATGATGGAGTCAGGAGGTGGTCAACAGAACTGCTATTCTCCTCATCATAACCCCATCATGTTTGGGCTCATTAGATTTGGGCTGACGAGCACCATCGAACTAGATGAGGTCCAAGGTCTCATGACGGGGTCAGGAGGTGGCCAACAGAACTGCTATTCTCCTCATCATAATCCCATCATGTTTGGGCTCATTAGATTTGGGCTGACGAGCACCATCGAACTAGATGAGGTCCAGGGTCTCATGGTGGAGTCAGGAGGTGGTCAACAGAACTGCTATTCTCCTCATCATAACCCCATCATGTTTGGGCTGATTAGATTTGGGCTGACGAGTACCATCGAACTAGATGAGGTCCAAGGTCTCATGATGGAGTCAGGAGGTGGTCAACAGAACTGCTATTCTCCTCATCATAACCCCATCATGTTTGGGCTGATTAGATTTGGGCTGACGAGCACCATCGAACTAGATGAGGTCCAAGGTCTCATGACGGGGTCAGGAGGTGGCCAACAGAACTGCTATTCTCCTCATCATAACCCCATCATGTTCGGGCTCATTAGATTTGGGCTGACGAGCACCATCGAACTAGATGAGGTCCAAGGTCTCATGATGGAGTCAGGAGGTGGTCAACAGAACTGCTATTCTCCTCATCATAACCTCATCATGTTTGGGCTCATTAGATTTGGGCTGACGAGCACCATCGAACTAGATGAGGTCCAGGGTCTCATGATGGAGTCAGGAGGTGGGCAACAGAACTGCTATTCTCCTCATCATAACCCCATCATGTTCGGGCTCATTAGATTTGGGCTGACGAGCACCATCGAACTAGACGAGGTCCAAGTTCTCATGATGGAGTCAGGAGGTGGTCAACAGAACTGCTATTCTCCTCATCATAACCCCATCATGTTTGGGCTCATTATAAATATGTGGAAGGTCGTTAATAATAATAAATGTTTTATTAGGGTACCCCTACATGTAAAGAGGGGACAGATATTTTTTTTATCTACTACTTTTTTTATCTGTATTCATATACCTACATTCAATAATTTTTTTTTAATCGGTCCAGTAACAACGGAGATATCGAGGAACAAAGATAAAAAAATTAAAAAAATAAATAAACATACAGACGAATTGAGAACCTCGCCTCAGATTTGAGGCGACGGTTAAAAAGTGACACATCATGAGCAGTTCCAATGCTCCAAATGTCACTGTTCTGGACGTAAGTGCATGCTGTTCTTATAAAAATATGAAAGTCACTATAACTGTGATAATTTCCGAAAATATTAATATTATCAAAAAACGATCTTAGTAAACCCTTAGACTTATATTGACCGGGATATAGACCGTGATTACCTTTTTGATTTTTGTCGAGCTCCCGATATTTCGACGCAGTTGCATGCATCATGATCACGGAAAACTGACGAAGGCGGGTGGATGTTAAAGTTGTATAGACAGCGCGCGATCTACCCTCCTTCGCGCGCGTTTGCTGCGTTCACTTTCAGCGTTACCAGTACCACTGGTCGCGTTCACACTCGATGGTCTGTCCAAACACACTACACTCACAGTGTCACTACGTTTGTTCAATTCTGACTTCACCGGCCAAAGAAGCCATTCAGAGAAGCCATTGAGATTCACAAATATAAAAATTTCAATCGTGAGGATGGCTTCAAACTATCTAATGTATGGAATCCAGTGATTTGTTTGTGTAAAAAACCGGTGAAGTCAGAATTGAACAAACGTAGTGACACTGTGAGTGTAGTGTGTTTGGACAGACCATCGAGTGTGAACGCGACCAGTGAAACGACACGCGACACGCTGAAAGTGAACGCAGCCGACGCGCGCGAAGGAGGGTAGATCGCGCGCTGTCTATACAACTTTAACATCCACCCGCCTTCGTCAGTTTTCCGTGATCATGATGCATGCAACTGCGTCGAAATATCGGGAGCTCGACAAAATCAAAAAGGTAATCACGGTCTATATCCCGGTCAATATAAGTCTAATGAAAATAACCGTGAATCATTCAAAACTCTTAGTAAACCCTTATTCATTTTTAAATACCTATCCAAAAATATATCACACGTTGGGGTTGGAATGAAAAAAAATATCAGCCCCCACTTTACATGTAGGGGGGGTACCCTAATAAAACATTTTTTTCCATTTTTTATTTTTGCACTTTGTTGACGTGATTGATATACATATTGTTACTAAATTTCAGCTTTGTAGTGCTTACGGCTACTGAGATTATCCGCGGACGGACGGACGGACGGATGGACAGACAGACATGGCGAAACTATAAGAGTTCCTAGTTGACTACGGAACCCTAAAAAACAGAAATCACTATTAAACTATTCTCTAATTTCAAGTTCCTAACTAAAATTTTCCTAATAAAAAAAAAACAAATTGATCCCGCTACAAACTTTCACCCCCTTTTTCCCTCTACTAGGGGTGTAAATTTTCATAATCGATTCTTATCTCTTCGAAATTTTGTTAATGCAATCTATACAAATTTCGACTTTCTAGCTTTCGTAGTTTCGGCTCAGCGGTGTTGGTTGTTGAATCAATCAATTAGGAAACCTGAATTTATATATGTACATGTAGACTAATACTATACTTTTACTACATTCATATACCTTATTTACTACTACCATACCATGAATATGAAATTAAATAAAGAGTCCCCATATAAAATTGAAAATTATGTTATTAGCAATTTAATTCAAAACTATCAAGATTATTCGTGTCTGCGTTGAAACGCGCGTTGAGTTGCCGGTGCTCGCGTACCGAGCGCCAACGCCATCTATCGATGGCCGTTTCGTGAAATTGATGAGCGCTCTAAGGAATAAGGGGTCTTAAAACTAGATTATGATTAGGCCAAAATCATATTTTCCCCAAATATTTTTGAGAGTTTTTATTTTTAACAACGCTTTTATTAGGTCGTCGTGTATGTAACTAACTATGTAATGGAATCTGCGGAGGCTAATTTAACCATCTTCCAAGGATCGTAGCGTAATGAAAATTGGCAGCTATATGTAGTTCCGATGACAATACAATAATATGGTACTGTTGAGCTAATCTGATGATGGAGTCGGAAGATATGAACTGGAACTACATGATGGAACATCGTATCATAGCCGTTTTTGGGTTTCTTAGAAAAGTCTTGTAATGAACTTTGACTACAATTAGGTTTCAAGGTCTGATGATGAAGCCGAAAGATATGAACTGGAACTACATGATGGAACATCGTATCATAGCTGTTTTTGGGTTTCTTAGAAAAGTCTTGTAATGAACTTTGACTACGATTAGGTTTCAAGGTCTGATGATGGAGCCGGAAAATATGAACTGGAACTACATGATGGAACATCGTATCATAGCTGTTTTTGGGCTTCTTAGGAAAGTCTTGTAATGAACTTTGACTACAATTAGGTTTCAAGGTCTGATGATGGAGCCGGAAGATATGAGCTGGAACTACATGATAGAACATCGTATCATAGCTGTTTTTGGGTTTCTTAGAAAAGTCTTGTAATGAACTTTGACTACAATTAGGTTTCAAGGTCTGATGATGGAGCCGGAAGATATGAGCTGGAACTACATGATGGAACATCGTGTCATAGCTGTTTTTGGGCTTCTTAGAAAAGTCTTGTAATGAACTTTGACTACGATTAGGTTTCAAGGTCTGATGATGGAGCCGGAAGATATGAACTGGAACTACATGATGGAACATTGTATCATAGCTATTTTTGGGCTTCTTAGAAAAGTCTTGTAATGAACTTTGACTACGATTAGGTTTCAAGGTCTGATGATGGAGCCGGAAGATATGAACTGGAACTACATGATGGAACATCGTATCATAGCTGTTTTTGGGCTTCTTAGAAAAGTCTTGTAATGAACTATGACTACGATTAGGTTTCAAGGCCTGATGATGGTGCCGAAAGACAAGAACAGAAAAAGGGGGGGAGGGGGGGCTCGAGGGGGGAAGCATGAAAGAAAGATCAACGTAGTATTTAAAAAAAGTTGGGTTAGCGTTTTCTTGTGACCTTTCAGAGCAAACAAAGGGGGGCTCGGGGGGCGAAGCCCCCCGCATGAAACAAAGATCAACGTAGTATTTAAGATAAGTTGGGTTAGCGTTTTCTTGTGATCTTTAAGAGCAAACAAAGGGGGCTCGGGGGCGAAGCCCCCGCATAAAAGAAAGATTAACGTAGTATTTAAAATAAGTTGGGATAGCGTTTTCTTGTGAACTTTCAGAGAAAACAAAGGGGGGCTCGGGGGCGAAGCCCACCGCATGAAAGAAAGATCAACGTAGTATTTAAGATAAGTTGGGTTAGCGTTTTCTTGTGACCTTTAAGAGCAAACAAAGGGGGCTCGGGGGCGAAGCCCCCGCATGAAAGAAAGATCAACGTAGTATTTAAGATAAGTTGGGTTAGCGTTTTCTTGTGACCTTTAAGAGCAAACAAAGGGGGCTCGGGGGCGAAGCCCCCGCATAAAATAAAGATTAACGTAGTATTTAAAATAAGTTGGGATAGCGTTTTCTTGTGACCTTTCAGAGCAAACAAAGGGGGGCTCGGGGGGCGAGGCCCCCCGCATAAAAGAAAGATCAACGTTGTATTTAAAATAAGTTGGGTTAAGTTTTCTTGTGATCCTTAAGAGTAAAGAAAAGGGGGCCTCGGGGGGCGAAGCCCCTCGAATGAAAGAAAGATCAACGAAGTATTTAGAATAAGTTGGGTTAGCGTTTTCTTGTGACCTTTAAGAGCAAACAAAGGGGGGCTCGGGGGCGAAGCCCCCGCATGAAAGAAAGATCAACGTAGTATTTAAGATCAGTTGGGTTAGCGTTTTCTTGTGACCTTTAAGTGCAAACAAAGGGAGGCTCGGGGGGCGAAGCCCCTCGAATGAAAGAAAGATCAACGAAGTATTTCGAATAAGTTGGGTTAGCGTTTTCTTGTGACCTTTAAGAGCAAACAAAGGGGGCTCGGGGGCGAAGCCCCCGCATGAAAGAAAGATCAACGTAGTATTTAAGATCAGTTGGGTTAGCGTTTTCTTGTGACCTTTAAATGCAAACAAAGGGGGGCTCGGGGGGCAAAGCCCCCCGCATAAAAGAAAGATTAACGTAGTATTTAAAACAAGTTGGGTTAGCGTTTTCTTGTGACCTTTCAGAGCAAACAAAGGGGGGCTCGGGGGGCGAAGCCCCCGCATGAAAGAAAGATCAACGTAGTATTTAAGATAAGTTGGGTTAGCGTTTTCTTGTGACCTTTAAGAGCAAACAAAGGGCATAAAATAAAGATTAACGTAGTATTTAAAATAAGTTGGGATAGCGTTTTCTTGTGACCTTTCAGAGCAAACAAAGGGGGGCTCGGGGGGCGAGGCCCCCGCATAAAATAAAGATCAACGTTGTATTTAAAATAAGTTGGGTTAAGTTTTCTTGTGATCCTTAAGAGTAAAGAAAAGGGGGCCTCGGGGGGCGAAGCACCTCGAATGAAAGAAAGATCAACGAAGTATTTAGAACAAGTTGGGTTAGCGTTTTCTTGTGACCTTTAAGAGCAAACAAAGGAGGGCTCGGGGGGCGAAGCCCCCCGCATAAAAGAAAGATTAACGTAGTATTTAAAATAAGTTGGGTTAGCGTTTTCTTGTGACCTTTCAGAGCAAACAAAGGGGGGCTCGGGGGGCGAAGCCCCCCGCATGAAAGAAAGATCAACGTAGTATTTAAGATAAGTTGGGTTAGCGTTTTCTTGTGACCTTTCAGAGCAAACAAAGGGGGCTCGGGGGGCGAAGCCCCCGCATAAAAGAAAGATCAACGTTGTATTTAAAATAAGTTGGGTTAAGGTTTTCTTGTGATCCTTAAGAGTAAAGAAAAGGGGGGCTCGGGGGCGAAGCCCCCGCATGAAAGAAAGATCAACGTAGTATTTAGAATAAGTTGGGTTAGCGTTTTCTTGTGACCTTTAAGAGCAAACAAAGGGGTGCTCGGGGGGCTTCCGCATAAAAGAAAGATAAACGTTGTATTTAAAATAAGTTGGGTTAGGGTTTTCTTGTCACCCTTAAGAGTAACGAAAAGGGGGGCTCGGTAGTAGCAATTAGCAATAAGTACACGTTAAGCCACAAATGGCATGTAAAATCCGCCTACTTGAAATAAATTTATGTATAAATGTTAAAAGTATTTCATTATTAATGACTAAAAAGTATAAAATAAATTAATAGTTTAAAAAACACTATAAAACACGCTTTTATAAATGCACGTAAAAGCCAAAAATAAATTATGGATCGTTCAAGTTGTCTCTATTTGTGAGCTGAAGTTTAAAAACTATGTGCTTTTAATTATAATATTTGATTGTAAAAGCGTGGGGCGCTGGAACAGGAAAGACTTTCTTGTAAACAAATACTAATCCGAACTTCCTGGCGAATGAAGTTGCATAAGAACATAACGTTTACATATGCCGCCTAAGGGTTACCAAAGAGAACCAAAGATATCTCGTCCACGAACAAGAACTCTGCATCCTGTCACTGTAGACACTTTCCCCTTTTGTACTTTGATTACTGTCGACTCTCCTCGCTACTAGCGCATATTTTGTCTGAGTTCGACAAACTGGTACCTACTTTGAACACTGACTTTTAATTGATTTGACTGTTTAATGTAGAACCTACTAGTCATGCTGCAACTCCAGTTAGCGCGTCAATCTGTGTAACCTCCTTCCCGTAACATAGCATAATTTGATTTATCAGCAAATTATACAAAAAGTCTTTCCTGTTCCAGCGCCCCACGCTTTTACAATCAAATATTATAATTAAAAGCACATAGTTTTTAAACTTCAGCTCACAAATAGAGACAACTTGAACGATCCATAATTTATTTTTGGCTTTTACGTGCATTTATAAAAGCGTGTTTTATAGTGTTTTTTAAACTATTAATTTATTTATAAGAATACTCGTAAATGCCATATTTCTTTATTTAATTATCATGATATTACGTCAATACCCATTTAAAAAAAATGCAGGCATCTTCAGTGTAGTTATGATAGTATTTAATAGGTGGCGCTAAAAAAAATATGTATGATTTTTAGTATGAAGATTGCAAATCCTGTATAAATCATCCTTGCTAAGAACACTGAGAGAAAATACAACCAGTTTTCATGTTCGTTCAACAAGTTTTTTGGTTAAAATAGCGCCTACGTGCTCTTTGGTTCAAACAACAAGCTACTTGTCATTTGAATCGGCAATATATTTGAATCAACAAGTCGATTTTATAAAAACGACCTGACACATATTGTTTTAAACATACGTTTGGCTGATTCAAACGGATAAACCGCAACAAGTCGAACTTGTTAAATTCACAATGCAAATTTCTCTCAGTGAAGGTACCAAATATTCTCCTGACGCCTTTAATAGTGATTAAGCAATTTTGGCTTACAGATATTTAAATTTCTAAAAGCAAAATGTATTATATTCAAATGCCTTAATTGGAAACATTTAAATTCTATAGAGTATTGAACAGGCAGGCAATTATGGTCGCGCGATAAGTGATAAAATAGCAGGCCATCCCTATCGCACTATTAGTAAGTGCGATAGGGACGGCCTGATATTTTATCGTCTATCGCGCGACCATGCTTCCCGTGCAGAATATTAATAGGATAAAGCGAACAATAAAGTTCTTATCGTCGATATTAGAATGGGTAATAAATGTTACTCTAATAGTTATTTGTTATACAAGGGGGCAAAGTTGTATTTTAACGCCGAGTGTGGAATTGAAAAACGAGCAAGTGAAAGGATTCTATAGTTGAACCACGAGCGAAGCGAGTAGTTCGAGAATAGAATCCTGAACTTGCGAGTTTTTTAACACACGAGAAGTAAAATACATTTGCACCCGAGTGTATCACAAAACTTTTCCTCTCACTATAGCGAGGAAACTACAACGCAAAAAATGCGTTTATCACTACTTCCAGTAGTTCCACAGGTGATAAATCATCGTTATTACTAGATTCACCTAATTTTATCTATTTTAAAGCAGTTAATTTGACTTTATTCAAGGTCTAATTACTTTACCCACTAGTGGATAAAATGCGTTTTTACCCGCTGGTATTACAAAACACAACACGCTGTTACAAAACACGTGTTTCCGAGCTAGTGAGGGGAAAATGTTGTTGTAGGTCTAAGAGCCGAATTAAATAATAGTTATTTGTTTTATAAGGGGGCAAAGTGGTTGTTTAACAGCACGTGCCAATATTGATACCCGAGCAAGCGAAAGAACCTTGAGCGTTGCGAGGGTTTCAAGGTACGAAGGTTAAACAAACTTTGCCGCCGAGTGAAACACAAAATTTTTCACCACACCAACACGAACAAAATACTGACTATAAAACATCGAACTAAATTAAATCTATCAATTTATTCAATATTTATGATTTGAAATCATCATTTATAGGTAAATTCTACCAGCCAGCTCAAGTTGTCAAGTTAAAATTTGTATGAAATTACTTTGCACTCTTGTGGATAAAATGCTCTAATATTCTAACCAGCGACTCGCCCGACTTAGTACGGGGAATAAGAATCTCCACAAACCTACTAACGCGGCATCGGCAGCTGACCAAAAATCGCTCAGTATGAACTTACGCATGCGTACAGCTTTAAGACGATACAGGAGGGGTCAATCCTCCATACAAACGCTCTCGACTATTTCCTCCCTGGTTTTTGAAGATAGAGCAATTATTTTTTCAACACAGATTATTATTATTTTTATCTGAGTCGGACCGTTTTGATATTTTTGATATTCTTAGTCCGTTTTCACATTATCCGATCCGATATCGGATGTCGGAAGGATTTCAATGGAAAAATCCAAGATGGCGCCTGTAATGTATGGGATATCGGTCCGACATCCGATATCGGATCGGATAATGTGAAAACGCACTTATTTTTAAAGACGCTAGAGCCCATCAAAATTTTCCAATAATGGCCTTTTTCATTATGGTGTAAAAAAAGGTGTGATACTCAAGATTGGTAACAATTAGCCAAAAAAACTAAACGATCCGACACAGATTACTTTATTGTTATTCACATTCTCAAATTTCGTTCCGATTGATTAAGTTTTGAAGGAGGAAAGAGTCGAGAGCGTAACCTCGATTATAAGATTTTTTTGAAATAACTTTTGACTGAGTTGTTCTTAATGGACAATTTTTTTTTCGATTTAAATTTAGTTAATAACACTTGTATACCTACTTAACTAAAATTCCCAAGTTAAAAGGGGGGCTCCTTTCCATTTCAGCATTTTCGCTACCGTATCCTCTTAATATTTAATAGTAGTATATTTAATTAAAATTCCCAAATTGAAAGGGGGGCTCCTTTCCATTTTAGCATTTTCGCTCCTGTAGCGTCTTAAGTAAGCGTTTTCATGCTAACAAGCGATTTCTCACACCTAACATGCGAATCAATGCGAATAGATGTGGCAACACTCTAAAGCAGATTATTCAAAATATATTCGTAAGTATAGGCAAAGAGGATCGAGTATTATAGAGAGTTACTGTCGAAGTAAAATGTGTAATCACAATGCATAGACTGCCATCTCTTGACACAGGCTTAAAACTTTTGCGTTTACGGCTTAAAACCTCAGTTTTGACACTTTGGCCCATATTCTTAACTTGATATGTGTTAAAATGTCAAATATTAAGAGCGTACCCCAAAGGTGTAATGCCATCTAGGCCACCGTACCTTTTTCTGTATGGTACTGAGGTACGTTTTTTTCTTAGACTTTATCTGTCTATACGGAGTTATATATGTCTTTGGTATAGGGTAATCAGACTGTTCTAACTATTCTGTTGGGCGTAGTGTTTATCTAAACGAGCATAATTTTATTTTCTTAATGGTTGCGAGGTACTGTTTTTTTTCTTAGACTTTATTTGTCTTTTACTGTCTTACATAATTATATTTGTTTTTGGTGTTAACTAATTAGGTTAGGTTACGTTCCCTATAAACTTGACTGTAGTTAGAATAAAATATTTCATACCATGCACGAAATAAAGCATCACATAATTATAAGAAAAACATGGACAGATTTTTTTTTAAATCCAATTTTTATTTAATAAGTCAGGTAGAAATATATAAAGTAACTGAGTTGACCGTGACGTCTCAATTAGATTTCATATAAATTCCTAAAATTCCATATTATACTCTGTCAAACAAGTCTGTCAGTAAATAAGAACAAAGAAAACTATAGGTATCCTTTTCTCTAGCACCCTAAAGAAAAGGATGCATATAGTTTTCTTTGTTCTTATTTACTGACAGACTTGTTTGACAGAGTATAGCAAGTCGTTCAAATTCGTTTTGACAGTTCTTAAAAAGAAGCTGATTTGACTAGGATGCAAGTAGCCTAGATATTAATCCGCGTAGATTCACCGGTAGAAGTCACATTGAATTTCAAAGCCTTGAAAATACTTCTAATAAGCGTTTAAATTAGGTTCGATAAGTCGTACAATAAAATCCATTAAAACTGCCAACAAACTTATTAAAAACTGCTCGCCTTGCTCAAACTAGTAGTGTTAATTATTTAATACTCAGAACTTCATGATTTTTTTTATAACTACGAACTATCGGGCTTTTGAAATTTCAATTGAATATTGAAGTTAATTTTACTAGTTAGGAACTAAGAATCATTATGCAATGTAGGTATAGGTAATGTATATAACCATAGATTAAATATAACAAGATCATACCATCCCATACATTAAAATGCGACCGCCTACGAACGCGCTTACACTCCACCACACATAGATGGCGCCACAAAAAATGCCTTGTTGCCACCGATTATTTGTAGATTGGCATTAAAAGTGTCAATTCCGATTATCTATTAATCAAAAACCTTCGTTACAGCAAAAGTGGCATGGGCTTATCCCTAATCTACATCCATGTCCCTAAAGTACCCGGAAACGTCCCTAAATTACCGACGAAGCGGCGTATTGACGACAGGGGACCTACCGAATTCGAAATACTGCCTTTGGTAGGAGTCATCTCATTTAGGTTCATCTCATGGTAGCCGTACCCCAAGTCGTTGATTGCCGGCCGAGCGTATGAAAACTACCGGAGTGAAAGCGACATTTTTTTAAATTATTTTAAGCGAACATATGAATACGGAGGAGTTTGCCTCGCTGAAGTCCTCACCGTCACAATAGCCTCGCGTTGTATTCAGACTCTTTACCGAGAACGGGTGATTTCCATTTTATAAAAATTGTTATTAAAATATCAAATTAGTTGTTTTCTTTTAGGCTTTGGACGGCACTAAAGTAATCTATAGGGCCTAATTTTCTTCAGATGCTCCGAATGGTTCGTGTAAAGACGGCCGCTGTCTCGCCAGCTCTCTTTTATGAACTTGGCTTGACTCGATGCCTCGTGTCTAGATAGTAACGGCTTCTCCATGTAGACACAGATCCCATTTTATATTGTGTAATAATATGATGTTGTGCGAGCAAACTGAAAGCGATCACCAATACACACGTGTTTCATGCGACTTTTTAACGTTTCGGACTGGTTTCGGACATTTCAGTAAGTGTCAAAAATCTGACAAGCTGCAAATCAGTAGGAGGTAGGGCATAGCGAATGATATTCCGCTTTGTGTGGTAGGGCACAGCACAGCGGATATCGTCTCGTTCGAATCTAGAGCAGAGCCCAACTGGGGTAGTACCTCCGCCTTACAGAAGACCGCAGCCAAATAGCACTAGACCCTACTCATAGTGTTGTGTTCCTGTCGGTGAGTAAGGTTGCCAGAGCTCAACGAGGGTGCGGTGTGCTGATGACGGGAGGACTTACGGAACTAACTTGTTCCGTTTATTGTCCTTTGAGTCGTCGGCAACCCGAACCCTCCTTGGAACTTGTACACTCCTTTTTGCTGTGTACTTAACACAGCAAAAGGGAATGTACAAGTTTCTAATGGGGTGGCAACGCGCATGTGACACTGTTTGAGTTGCAGGCGTCCATAGGTTACGGTGACCGCTTTACATCAGGCGGGCCGTATACTTGTTTGCCACCGACGTAGTATAAAAAAAAAAAAAATCTGTCTGAATAAGTTTCAGTCTCTATACTCTATGGGATTATCATCCATTACCGCACAAGTTCGATAGTAAAAATTCACGAGTGTGTAATTGTTTAACTTAAAATGAGCCTAAAAGAGGTTCAGTGACATCCATGTTACGAGCAAATGTGTTGAAAAATCTGTTAAATTGGTCAGCGAGAAACATGTCTCGCCAGTTCTCGTACCACCAATCAGAATCCTGAGCTGACTACTCTGAAATTTAATTAAACCTGGAAAAGCCGCAACCGCTCACCGAAACTCCAACCTAGGTGTCCGTTGCAATATGCATTTAAATAAAAAAACTATTTGTCTGGAGGTTCTGGAATCCTCGCTCAGAATGACTTGCTTAATTTTATTGGAACTGTTGCACGGAATTAAATAAAACCGTTTATATTTCCTGTAAAAATACACACAGGGTTTATTTTAATATCTTGCAAATTTGGAAGCTATTCTGTAGGTAAATATGCCTATGGATGCCACCAACACCCAAGGGGATGAAATAGGAGCGTTGCCGCCGTTTACATAATGTAATTTACTTATCTAATCTTTTTTTTGAACTGGTACCTACGCCTTTTTGAAGACCCTCATTATAATGTATCATCACGAAAAATCCTCGAGCTGATTACAGGCACTCCACAACTTAATGTTGACGCTGAGTAACAATCTGTTACTTATCGACGCAGATTATCACAAAATTGTCAGTATAGTGTCAATATTAAGTGAAACAGGCCACTGGATTAACCGATTTCTATCTAAATAAAGCTAAAATATCGGACGTATCTTACACAGTTTTCGCCGAATAAACTTAGACCAAGTCATAACGTCTTGTCAACACACGCTATCCATTCTTGTAACAGTAAACATCTCCGCGAAATAGCCGGGCAGGGCGAGGTTAATTCACCGAGATATGAGCGAAGTGAATCTCGGCGCTGGAACGCACCCAGAATTTGTAAACGAGATAAACCTACGTGTCTGGGAATATATGGGACGGGGTTACCAAGGAAACTCGCGCATGAGCGTACTTATAAGTTAAATGGAAGAGATCCCTCTTAGGGATAGAATAACTTTTGTAGGTACCTCTTGTTTATTTAACATTTGTTTGTTGTTTTGATGGTACAGTCAACAAAGACATGAATACAGCCAAAGAGTCGGTTTCCTTAATTAGACCGTGGATGTCTCTCTAAACTTGTGTATAAGCAAACAACAAATTAATACGTACAAATGTCTGTTATATAAATTACCAAGGAAATAATATACCTATAAGTAGTCTCTTAAACATGTAAAATAAGGTAACTCACGTAAAATTATCGAAGGCCGCTCGACATGTTTCGCTTCGTAACGTGGACCATTTTCATTGAGCACGCGCGAAACGATGCCGATGGTATCCCGACGCAGACTGCGGGCCGCAGCTCGCTGCGACCGTTGGCTCGATGCGGGGGTCGGCGGCGGCAGGGGCGGTGCGAAACTACCCTCACTTTCGGCATAATTGTCATTTGTAGGGTTGCACACTACACTCACTACGTCATTCGCTAAGGGCTCATCCACACGGACTACCGGCGTAGTACGTAATACCGTCTTCCAGCTAGGGGGCACTGACCATTTGACCAGTCACAATCATGATTAAAATGCGACTAAAATCGCGCGTGCTCAATGAAAATGCTCCTCGTTAAACTTACAGAGCGAAACATGTCGAGTGACCTTCGACAATTTTACGCGAGTTACCCGATTTTACATACTTAATATGTCAGTGTCTCACGGTAGTTTTATTATTAAGTAGTCTTTGCTGGTCACGCCGCGCGTAAATTAATACTTTAAAAAATCCTTCATAAAAGGATATCAATGAAAGTTTTTTTTTAATAAAAAACAAGGCGTCAGAAAAATATTTGATGCGATAAGTAAACAACATTTAATTTATTTCCAGCTCCACCAGTGTGGATTTTGTTCGATGAGTAATTGCCCAGCACTTTTAACTTTGATTGCCCTTTTTCGAAAGTAAATTCAGTGATTCGAATTCTCATTCATTATTGGTCGCGAAAATTAAATACAATAACGATGAGATGTTGTAAATGCAAGTTATAAAAGATAAATGAAAATAATTTCGTGTGTAGGTACACAAGCATCAATAATGAGCTGTGCAATAATTAGGTATTATCAAATTACTTTGAAGATTGTGTGATGTGGTTGCACATTAATAAATTGTAAAAAAAAAATGCAAAATTGTATATAAGTATATAACTTAGTTTAAGTTAGTTAAGATTAAATAGAATTTTCAACAACACTATATAATATGTTATGACACTTATGACCAAAAAGGAGATGGCGGGACGACCTTGTGGCCCGTTTCTCGAAAGGTACAAGCCTTGTATTACAAGTGTGTTTCCATGACAACCCATACGATTTGACAGTTCGCGCACTTGTAATACAAGGCTTGTACCTTTCGAGAAATGGGCCCCTGACGCATTCTACCCAAAATGGTGGGAAAATGCCAACACTGTTGGTCGAGTGGAGAAAGCGAGGGGAGGCCTTTGCCCAGCAGTGGGACACAAAAGAGGCTATTTAAAAACAAAAAAAATGTTAATAGTTAAATAGGGAAGAGCGGCGTTACCCAACACGGGCATTTGTTGCTTACAGGGTAGCACCATCCTCTGTATCATATTCCATGTGTATTTTTTGAAATAAACAATTTTGATTTTTTTTTATGAATATACGTGATAAGTACATGGGCCCGATGCAATAAATATAAAATCGAATACTAGCTAATAAATGTCCTACGAGTAGATACCCTTTTACTTTTCGATTTTTATATCTAGATTCCGGAATGCCCTTGAGGCTGAAGGTAGTGCTGGCGATATAGGTAGACGTTTGATCGTAAGCATAATTATATTCAATTCAACATAATAAAACATAAAAAAAAACATAAGGCTTCTTTCCCCTACAATCAAACTCACTGATACTTACTTATATAGTAAACTAGCTTTTGCGCGGCTTCGTCGCATTAGAAAGAGACAAAAAGTAGCCTATGTCACTCTCCATCCCTTCACCTATCTCCACTTTCAAAATCACGTCGATTCGTCGCTCCGTTTTGCCGTGAAAGACGGACAAACAAACAAACACACACACTTTCCCATTTACAATATTAAGTCTGGATTACGATACAAGTGCGTAAAAAAAACCGGCCAAGAGCGTGTCGGGCCACGCTCAGTGTAGGGTTCCGTAGTTTTCCGTATTTTTCTCAAAAACTACGAAACCTATCAAGTTCAAAACAATTTTCCTAGAAAGTCTTTATAAAGTTCTACTTTTGTGATTTTTTTTATATTTTTTAAACATATGGTTCAAAAGTTAGAGGGGGGGGGGGGACGCACTTTTTTTCCTTTTTGAGCGATTATTTCCGAATCTATTAATATTATCAAAAAACGATCTTTAAATACCTATCCAACAATATATTACACGTTGTGGTTGGAATGAAAAAAAAATCTGCCCCCACTTTACATGTAGGGGGGGGGTACCCTAATAAAACATTTTTTCCATTTTTTATTTTTGCACTTTGTTGGCGTGATTGATATACATATTGGTACCAAATTTCAGCTTTCTAGTGCTAACGGTTACTGAGATTATCCGCGGACGGACGGACGGACAGACAGACATGGCGAAACTATAAGGGTTCCTAGTTGACTACGGAACCCTAAAAAGGAAGTTTGGAACGAGTGGCGATAAATTGAAACACGACCGAAGGGAGTGTTTTAAATCCACACGGGTTTTTTACGCACTAGTGCGAGAAGTGGTTCATTATATGCCAGGTCGAAACTTCGGAGGGTTATCTGTATTACTGAAAAACGTCGTACGATACACGTGCGAAAAGGAAATTCGTAACTCATGTCGATTTAAAACACTCCCTTCGGTCGTGTTTTAATTTATCGCCACTCGTTTCGAACTTCCTTTTTTACGCACTTGTATCGTAACGTTATGTACTATTTTGGTCTCTGGCAAATACTTTTTCCCCTCACTAGCTCGGAAACACGTGTTTTGCCCTTTAATACCAGCGGGTAAAAACGCATTTTATCCACTAGTGGGTAAACTAATTTGACCTTGAATAAAGTCAAATTAACTGCTTTAAAATTGATAAAAGTAGGTGAATCTAGTAATAAAGATGATTTACCACCTGTGGAACTACTGGAAGCAGTGATAAACGCATTTTTTGCGTTGTAGTTTCCTCGCTATAGTGAGGGGAAAAGTTTTGTGTTACACTCGGGTGCAAATGTATTTTACTTCTCGTGTGTTAAAAAACTCGCAAGTTCAGGATTCTATTCTCGAACAGTTTCTATTCTTCAACTATAGAATCCTTTCACTTGCTCGACTCTCAATTCCACACTCGGCGTTAAAATACAACTTTGCCTCCTTGTATAACAAATAACTATTAACCATCTGGCTACCCAAAATATAAAGAGAATGTATCTCCATCTCCAATGTCTTGAGAATTTATGTTCCCTGAGAACACCTAAAAGCTAGCTTTGCATGCAATATGGGGCAAATATCTTGCGGTGCAGTGCAGGCTACCCGCGGGAAATATCGCTTTCGTTGTATATTTGAACAGGTTGCTTCTAAATAATGTGGCCGGCCTACACTACACCTGTGTGAAGAA
The DNA here is from genome assembly GCF_023078275.1 of Leguminivora glycinivorella. Classification (NCBI taxonomy): domain Eukaryota; kingdom Metazoa; phylum Arthropoda; class Insecta; order Lepidoptera; family Tortricidae; genus Leguminivora; species Leguminivora glycinivorella. The sequence goes on along the minus strand of NC_062974.1, from coordinate 6,725,501 downwards.
TATTTATGTACAATAAAGTTTCTGTAAAATTATTTCTAGGCACTTATTAGCTTTTTTTTTATTATTGAAAACAAAGCAATTGAAACTGTAACTGTATATAACTTATAAGTTAGAGCATACGGGCTAGGCGGGTATTTGAAATGCTGGACCATGCGCCATGTTGCGGAATTTCATTACTAGGTAGCAAGAACGATTATATACCGGACTGACAAAGCCCATACAAAAAAGCGTACCCGAGCATTTCTTTTTTTCTTTGCCACTTTTATGAAGTGTGATATTTTTGAAAAAATAAAAATGCTTTTTCTACTCAGAATTACTAGCCTTTTCAATCCTAGTAGTTAAAAAAATTGTCCCATACGATTTTTTCTTATTTTGTTACCATTTTCCGTACATGTTGTATGGGGTAACAAAAGAGGAAAGTAAAAAAAATGTATGGAAATTCTGGGGCACTTTTTGTCTCCCAGTGAGATTGAAAGTAGGTACTCGTGATTCTGAGTACAATTGACCTAAAATTCCCTAAAACAATAAAAAAAAAATATTGGCAAAAAAAAAAGAAATGCTCACCCCTGAAATGTATGGGCTTTTTAGGCTTAAAACTAGACGGTCCTATTCGCAGCCTAGAAGTGCCCAAAATCATATTTTCCTCAAATTGCGAGTTGTACTAGAAATAATACACGGAGATAACTTTCCACTGGTTTATTATGGAATAAACACAAATTAATGCAACTCGCGACATGCGATGGCCATGATCGAACGAAGAAGGAAGAAAATGTTGCCATGTTAAGAAACATAAAATTGGCCATAGATAAATTGTCACAAATAGACTTTTTGTTCTTGAACACGTGTTTTTAGGGTTCCGTAGTCAACTAGGAACCCTTATAGTTTCGCCATGTCTGTCTGTCCGTCCGTCCGTCCGTCCGTCCGTCCGTCCGTCCGTCCGTCCGTCCGTCCGCGGATAATCTCAGTAACCGTCAGCACTAGAAAGATGAAATTTGGTACGAATATGTATATCAATCACGCCAACAAAGTGCAAAAATAAAAAATGGAAAAAAATGTTTTATTAGGGTACCCCCCCTACATGTAAAGTGGGGGCTGATATTTTTTTTCATTTCAACCCCAACGTGTGATATATTTTTGGATAGGTATTTGAAAATGAATAAGGGTTTACAAAGATCGTTTTTTGATAATATTAATATTTTCGGAAATAATCGCTCCTAAAGAAAAAAAAAGTGCGTCCCCCCCCCTCTAACTTTTGAACCATATGTTTAAAAAATATGAAAAAAATCACAAAAGTAGAACTTTATAAAGACTTTCTAGGAAAATTGTTTTGAACTTGATAGGTTCAGTAGTTTTTGAGAAAAATACGGAAAACTACGGAACCCTACACTGAGCGTGGCCCGACACGCTCTTGGCCGGTTTTTATGTTTTATAAGAACAAATGACATGTTTCTTTATTTTAACCTCGTAAAGGCCCAATGTTCATATTGTTGCAATCGAATTTGAATCTTTCATGAACCAAACAAAGTAGAATTTCCATTGATACATTGATTTTTGAAACAAACGAAATTCGTACCAATTTACTTATAGAACAAGGTTCAAATTCAAAATGGGAAATCTAACTATGGTTATAATCATGATATCACGTCAATTACAATTTAAAAAAAAAAAATGTAGGCATCATCAGTGTAGTTATGATAGTATTAATATAGATAGTAAAAATCGAGGTACGGTTCTTAGTATGAAGTATGTAAATCCTATATAAATAATCCTTGCTAGGTAGTGTAGGTATGTTAGCTATCAAAATCTCATTCTAAATTTTTCCTACGAATTTTTTTCATCTGAAAAACTTATGAAAGTCTAACCTACGTCAGTCCGAAGTTGAAACTCGGAACAACGCACAAACACTTCTCGTAATAAGATTTGCGCCACCCTATTAGCGAAGTTCGCGTCATCGTCATGGCCGCGACGGGCGGAGATCAAAGCGTCAAGTTAGACGCCACCGCAGGCGCAGACGACCGTGACAGGCAGTTCATTTGCAAATATTAATGCTATTCGTTGAACGACTGGTGCTGCCACAGGACTATATTTTGAACTATATAGAAGAAATAAGTTAACATAATTGTATAGGGCCCGAGCGTGTCACATTTTCACATTAATATAATAAAATTATGTTTCTGGCACATGCGTTAATAAGTTTGGTGTGGTTGCAATTAAATATCACGTAATGAGGCATGCGAGGATTCTAACTTCAATTTGATGTCTCCACGCGTTCCTGAGGTAAAGGATCCTGACTTGACAGACAGACGAGTCAAAGTGATCCTAAAAGTGTTCCGTTTTTCCTTTTTAGGTAAGGGACCCTAATAATTAAACCCTTGTAAAAATTGTAACAAAACTCTAAACAGTGTAAATATTATTCACTGCGCATACTTGTCTTGGCACACCGGTTATGTTAAGTATCATTCCCTGGGAAAAACCACCTCACCGCCATGTTTTATTTCTAGCTACGACCGAAGCGTTCATATTATTGTTATTTATTTGACCACACGAAGTCCAGAATATTGTTGCAATAAAGTAACCTCAACATCCTAGGCTTTAAATTCTGGGAACCGTGCCAAGGAGCCGTGCCTGCCATTTCAATGAATCTGAGCGAGACGTGAGCCTCCACAGGTACCTATATTTTTGTAAGAATGTTCTTGCATGTTCTTGTGATTCTTAACTCATTCAACTAAGTATGTAGTGCTATATTTTTTTTATTTATCTTTCTTCTTAAGTTAGGCTATTTTATAATATGATTATAAGTAAAATACAAAACCACTTACAAAACAATACAAAATATATAGGTAAACACATTATAAAAAAACCTAATCTAGGGTGCCGCCAGCAGCGGGGCAGAGCCCAAGCTGCCGTGCCGGTGGTTAGGGCTGCAGAGAGAGGAACCGTCGGACTATACTTGCCGTGTCCAAGATCACCGCCTTCTGCATCTGACTCTTGATCCAGCCACCTAGCGAGAGTCTCTTAAGATGTTGGTCGAGCCTCTTCGCTATGAGACCGTTCGTTGAAACGACTATCGGAACAATGATCGTCGAATCGACATCCCACATGGCGGTTATCTCGTGAGCCAAGTCTAGGTACTTACTGGACTTGTACTTCTCGGCTTTCACGAGATTCTCATCATGGGGGATGGTGATGTCAACGGTGCTATATTTATTATTATATTTTAAATAACCTCCTTGTTGAAAAAAATAGCTCATTACTGAAATTTCTCTTCGATCAAGACAAGACTAAATATGAAGCCCAATTCCAATGGTAGATGTGCCGTTTAAGTAGAAAGTAAAGGGCTGTTTAAATTCAATCAAATTCAAAATTATACCTGAGCTGTGTACGTCTCATAATGCCTACCCTATTACAATGCCATGTTTTATTTATTTTATACAGATGCTAGCTTTTGCCCGCGGCTTCGCTCGCGTTAAATTCTAAAATTACGGAATGCTCCATACAAACTTCCACCCCCCATTTCAGGGTTGGGGGGGGGGAACCCTCGTTAGTAATATTCAATTTCCTCCCCTTGTTGCACAATGTACTATAATTACAAAACATGACTAATAAATGAACCTAATGAACCTAATGTTAAGAAAGCAAAATAATATGTGTAGTTCATATCGTGTAGCTGACTCATGAAAATATTTACCAAGTACTTAGTATACACCCAATTTTAAACTCCGATAATGAATATCCCACCCTACCTCATGGGTCTATTCTTCGAAATAATCAGTTATTATTTTTTATCAAAGTTAAGTAACTTTTATCGGAATTAATAACTGTAATTATTTCGAAGAATACACTCAAGGCCTTCAGACTATCTTGAAGAGAAGACGAATGAGTTTTTATTCTGCTTTCTCGTTACATCAGTACGTATTACAGGCGATCCATCTGTCGGTTTGCTTCCAATCTCATAATAAAAAGCTCCCTTCTATCAAGTTCTCACTATAATATAGAATTTATAGATATTCCAAAAGCAGCAATGGATACAAATATGAAATCCATGACAGCACGCTACAGCAGCGTCCCGGTTTAGATTGGTATACATTAAGAATTGTACAATACTATACCAATTTATACAATACCACATAATATAATATATACAATATGTACTAGTAGATACAATATGTACTCGTAGATTAAGTGTGTGGAGTGCAGGACTGCGCTCGTTGACCGGTGTAGAAGCTGTTGACGCGCTGACTGGAACCTCGTACCAATTATACCAATACCATCACCAAGGCTACCAGGGTTACCAGGGCTACCAGGGTTAGTAAGGTAAAGACGTTGATGAGTGTTATGCTCGTGAGCGTAGTGAGCGGAATGAGGGAGCGCAGCAGTGGGTGTCGTCTCAATACCCCCTCGGGGGTTTGGGGATGCTGCTCGGGGCATCGGCCCCTTTCAGCGGTTTCTTCCGCCAGCCATAAATATGAATAGAATAGAATAGAATAGAAAACGTTTATTTGGTGAAAATATACAAGTAAAACAACAATAGCCTTAATCTATATACATCTTAAACTAAAGTCACCAAAAAGGATGCCACTCAGCATATGCCAATGGCTAATTGGTATTAGCCACGGCGCTGGTTTTCAGGGCAACCAAGAAAACAGGGTGGGATTTCAATATTTTTAAAATTAACATATGGTGGACGAGGTCGCAATAAATAAATATGGCTGGGTCCTTGGGGGGGAGCGGTTGCTCCGGTGGGGTCTTGTCCGGTGTTCTTCTCACACCGGCGAGCTCAAGCCAGCTGGGTGGGACCCCGTTGGGGGAGGCCCGGCTAGCGAGCATCAGCCGGTGTCAGGGTGATGTCATGTCCGAGGTGGTCAATCCGGTGTGACAGGGGCCGCGGGCGCGAGCTCGCGCGGCAGGCCCCTGTGGTCGGGCGGGCGTGCGTGGTAGGGCGCTATGTCACGTAAGTGACCAAAGCGCGACTGGTCCGCACGCTCGAACATCCGACCCGTCAGGCGAGCTACGAAGTCTCGTAGCGGCTCCACTTTCAGGTCCCGGGCTATCACGTCGTTTCGCACATAGCGAGGGGCTCCAACGACGGCGCGTAAGGATAGCGACTGCTGGGAATCGAGTCGCTTCCTATTGCACTCTCCCACCAGCGCATACCACGCGGGGGCTGCATAGGTTAGGCGTGACCGGACGTATGTCTTGTATACGCCCAACTTTACGCGGAGGGATAGCCGGGACTGTAGTACCGGGCCAAGGAGGGTGTGAGCGGCACGCGTCTGGGCAATCACGTTGCGCACGTGAGGGGCCATGGTGAGGCGGCGGTCGATGGTCACCCCTAGGTATTTAACCGTGGGGGTCCACTCGACGGCCTGCCCCAGGAGCGTGAGACGCGGCGGCATCAGCACCTTCCGGGAAATGGCGATCGCCTGGGTCTTCGCAACGTTGACTGACAGCCTCCACTGCTTCAGCCAAGGGGGGAGGGCCTCTAGCGCACACTGGGCCTTGTGCGCTGCGTGTGACAGGCGGATGGACGACGTGATGAAGGCGGCGTCGTCGGCGTATAGCGCGAGTGTAACGCCCTCGCTCGCCGGGATGTCGTCGGTATAACGCCCGTAGCACACGGGCGAGAGGCAACTCCCTTGGGGCACGCCGGTGAGAATAGGCCGGTCGGTTGACACGGCGTCTTCTACCGCCACGTGGAAGCGGCGGTTCTCCAGGAAGGTGGCCACGATCTTGACTATTCGACGAGGAGTAGTAGACGTGGACAGCTTGTAGAGGAGGCCGGGGTGCCATACGCGATCGAACGCCTTCTCCATGTCCAGGAAGACTGCGACCGTGTGCTCCTTCTTGTTAAAGGCGGCTGCAGCTTGGTGCAGCACGCGGGCAAGCTGGAGCGTCGTCGAGTGTTCTGGACGGAAGCCGAACTGTTCGTCGCGTGGCTGAATGTGGGGCGTCAGATGAGGCAGAAGCAGCTTCTCGAAGACTTTCGAGACGGTGGGCAGCAGGGTTATGGGTCTATAGCTCTCGGGACGAAGGATATTCTTCCCTGGCTTGGGGATCATGATGACGCGACCCTGCTTCCAGGGGCGCGGGAAGTGGCCAGTTCGCAAGACTCCGTTGAAGAGCCGCGCCAACGCCGCGATGGCTCGCGGGGGCAAGTGGCGCAGCGCCTCGTTCGGGATGCGGTCGGGGCCAGGTGCCTTCTTCAGCGGGGTGCGTCGTATCATCCTCTGGACTTGGCCCGGGGAGAGGACGATAGGGTCTTCATCGGGAGCTATAGACGTGGCGAAGTAGTCCGCCAGGTGCTGCTCAACAGCTGCTTCATGCTCAGTGTCCTCGGACGGATTCGGCCTGAACTGCGTCTCCAGGTGGTCAGCGAAAATCTCCGCGCGGTCTTCTGCTCTGTAACGTGGGGTACCGTCACTAGCAAGAAGAGGGCGGATGGGCGCTGGTCTTCCTGACAGCTTGCGGCACAAGCGGTGGATGTCGCTCCAGTTCTCACCAGCTGACTCGACGTACTCAAGCCAAGAGCTCTCAGCGTGGGCCGCGAGGCTCTGCGAGATCTTCTCGGCGAGTGAGTTCAGCTGGGACTTCATGGTGGGACATCGTGTGCGCTGGTATTGTCGACGCAGTTTCCTCTTCCTCTCGATGAGAGACAGGATGGATGCGGGGATCTTCTGCTGGTGGCGCGCCTGACGGGCGCCGGGCTCGACGGTGGAGTCGGTCAGGGCGGCAGTGATACAGGAGGCGAACTCCTCTGCGAGGAGGTCAACTTCCTCCGGGGTAGACACGGGGAAGGACGGAGTGTGTTCGCTCATGTAGGTCGCATATCGATCCCAATCCTGTCGTCGGCGAGGTGGAGGCGGCACCGTCCGAGTGGGTGTCAAGTCCAGTGTTGCCAAGACGGGCTGGTGGTCGGAGCGGAGGTGGTCATCCAAGACTTCCAGGACGTCCTGCGCGGGCCATGAGGGCAGGCCGCGTACTACCATAAGGTCGATGACGTCCGGGGTGTAGGCTGCTTGGTACGGGTAGTGCGTCGGGACCTCTGGTCCTAGCACCTCGTATCCTTGGGCCTCTGCGTCGGAGTGGAGTCGTTGTCCATCAGGACAGTCTCTCATGGAGTTCCATGCAGTGTGTTTGCAGTTAAAGTCGCCGGCCACAATCGTGGGCAGCGGCGAGTCCAGCAGATCGTGGACGTCAGCTACTGCAAGTCGACAGGTGGGCGGCTTGTAAAACGCAAACACACGCAGAGGGTGGCGGTCGACGCAGATTTCCACGCCGAGGGCATACGATGAACGGAGAGTCGTTGGTAGTGGCAGCGGTTGATGGATGACCTGGCGCTTGACGAGGACAACCAGTCCCCTGTAGGGTTGTCCTAGTGCGTTCAGCTCCTCCTTCCTGTAGGCAACGTAGCCTGATATGTTAAGGCGGTCCCCCGCCTTAAGATGGGTCTCCGAGATCAGGGCTACGTCTACCTTCTTCTCGGCAAGAAGTTGTCGCAGCAGGGTGATCTTGGCTCGGGTGAGCCCGTCGGCATTCCAGTGTAGGATCCTCAGTTGACTAGTGAATTGTATAGAGATCCGCTAGCCTTCTGAGGATGATCGGGACAGGGCTCTGTCCCGACTGGACGGCGACGAGGAGCTCCTGCAGGATCTCCACGAGCATAGTGATAGCCTCGGTCCGGCTATCTGTGGCTCCCGCTCCGGACTTCGCCTTCTTCCCCTGGGGTGGGGCGGCGACCGTAGGGGGCGGGCCAGTTGGGGGCTGCGGCTGTGGCGCTGCGGTGGTCGAAGCGGTCGAGGGCTGCTCAGGCTGCTGCTGCGACGCGGGGGTAGGGTTGGGGCCCGTCTTGGCCTTCTTCTTCCCCCCGCGCTTGCGTCTTCGGGCTGGCGGACGCTTCCCGTCATTGGCGGCTGCCATGAGGGACTGTGGCGCGTTGTCCGTGTCCACCGTGGGCTGCGTTGAGGCTGGTAGGGGGGCGCCAGTGCGCGCCGCCACTCCGGCCTTCTTGTTGCGTGCCTCCCGCTTATAGACCGGACAGTCGGTGCTATTAGCGGGGTGCGGGCCTTGGCAATTTTTGCAAGTGGCTGGCTCCTTCCTGTCCCGCTCACACTGGCTGGCGGGGTGTGGTTCGGCGCAACGGACGCAGGCTTGGGGGCGGTGGCAGTTGACCGATGAGTGCCGGAACCCCTGGCACCTGTGGCACTGCGCTGGCCCCTTCCTGCCGCGCCAGGCCTCAATAATAACTCCTGGCATGCCCAGGAGTTCAGTGAGGCCGTATATTGCCGGCGTTGTCCCCGCGGTGCGCTGCAGCTGGGCGTGGAAGATACACCCAGGACGGCCGCTGCGCGCGCGGATCTGGCGGACGAATTCAGGCAGGAACCCCTTCTCCCTCAGGTCCTGCTCTATATCTGCTGGCGCGGTGTTCGCCGGCAGGCCGCGGATGGCCACCTTGAGGCTCCGCTCTGCGGGGAGGCCATAACAGAACCAGACTAGCCCGTTGGTCCTGTTCTGCTCCCCAAGGTAGCGCTGCACGACGCGGTACTCCTCTTCGTCGCGCGGGGTGAAAATAATCCCCTTGCTGAGGGGGCGGGCGTTGACGTGATGGCCCAGCAACGTCCGCAGTTTGCGGAAGTGCGTGGGCCAGTCTGGCATCTCCTCCACTATGAGGGGAGGGTATCGTTTCCCGCTCTTGGTAGCGGGAAGGGGCGCTGCTCCGTCGTTCGGCGAAGTGGGCGTCGTGGGGCGAGTAGTTGCGACCAGTGGGGGGGACGCCGCCGAGGCGGTGTCCATCGGCGACAGGTCGAGCCTCGGCAAGGAGTGGGGCGGTGGGGTAGCTCCGCCCTGCCTCTTCATCGCGGCGCTGGGGGCGGCGGAGAAGGGCGGGTTTAAATTTGTCGGCGGCGGAAAGCGCGACGGCGATGGGACTCGTAGCAGGGGGGTCCCCGGTGTGGTGGCGGTGGTGGGCGCTGGCGCGACAGTGCTGGGCGGAGGCGCAGACACTGTGGCGCTGTACGCGGGCGCAGGCGCGGCAGCGCGGGGCGCGTGCACGGGTGCGGCATCGCGGGTGGCGGGCGCAGACGCGGCAGCGCGGGGCGCGGGGGCGGGGGCGGGCGCGCGGGGCGCGGGCGCGCGAGGCGCGGTCGCGGTCGCGCGGGGCGCTGAGACGACAGCGCTGTACGCGGGCGCGGGCGTGGTGGCGCGGGGCGCGGGGGGACGGGTCGCGGGCGCAGACGCGGCAGCGCTTGACGAAGGTGTAGGCGCGGCCGCGCGGGCGGCGCGGGCGGCGGCGGCGGCGGCGACTTTCGACGTCGCCTCTGGTTTGCGCGGCGCTTTTGGCTGGCGCTGCGGCTTAGGTGCACCCGGTGGGGTGGTTGGTGGTACGCCGGGAGTGGTGGGCGGCGTGGTCTGGGATGCGGCGGCGTCTGCGGCGAAAAAGGCCGCGGCGGGGTCCCTGGACGGGCCGGGCCGCGTCGCGGGCGGGGGGCGGCGGGAGGTGAAATTGCTCCAGCACGCGCAATGCCGAGGACTCGGGGGCGGCGTATAGAGCCTCGCCAGCTCCCTCGTAGGTGGGCGTTGGCGCGCGGAGCGCCTCTTGTCCGGCGGCGCGCAAGATGTGAAAAGCACGCGCGACCGCCGCGATGTCTTCGGGTCGCCGTCTAGGGCCAGCTAGCCGGGGGCGGGTGGCCTTTCGGACGGCGGGGTCGGTGCGATGAGGCGTCGGAGGCATTTCGGCCAACTTCGGGGACCTTCGTGAGTCTTCGGGTCCCCTCGGCTGGACTCGGCGCGGGGAGGCGGGGCGGGTGTACCCTAGGGTAGATCGCTCCGCCGATTTTTCGATCTACCCCCGCCTATGCTGACGCACTGGCGGGGGTGTCGGGGGGGCCGGAACTCCGGCTTGTGGGTGTAGAAAGCTTTTTCTCTCAGAGCGCAGAAAGCTCGCGATCGCGGCTGCGCTAGCCACGTTCCGCTAACGCTGAGGCCAAGGGCGGTGAGACCCGCTTGTGGGAGGCCGTCCCTGACAACAGCGGCAACGTTCGGCGGCTAGTGCGGTTAGTTAGGTAGGCGATCCGGGCAAGGTCGGGAGACTTCGGAGGGCTCGAACCGACAAGACTGAGCGGCTATCCGGGAGCGCAGGCGGCGTGGGTGCGCTTATGTAACAGCGCGCCCCTCCATGCCGTGTAGCTCCGCCCCTTTCACTTCGCGCGCTACACATCGCGAATGTATTTATTAATCCAAATAACCAATCATGTTACAGTGTTAGTTTTATGGTTTAGTACAAAATGATTAACTTATTCTATGTTATTAAAATTAGTAGCATGCCAAAAAGACATTACAACAGACACAAAAATACAACACATAAGCAAAAATATAACACGAAGTAGACAAAATAAAACATACGAAACCTATTCTATATACAGCTACCTTAACCTATTCGCGACAAAGAAAGAGAAAAGTGAAAAATTCAAACAAGCACACTTTATTACAAAAATAAATCATAATTATAGTATTTTATGCAACTGGTGGTTAAAAGAGGTCAAAAAAGGTGAGTGGCGTGGGTAACAATTTGAGGCGAAGCCGAAAATTGTTAATAAAGACGCCACGAGCATTTTTTGACTCAGTTAAACACCGTTGCATACAATACTTTTTCTACGACCAAGCACTTATTTTGAAAGAAAATTATAAATCAACAAATACCTACTTTCAGTCATCTTAGTTATCTAGTGGACCGCCTACCATTTTGAATATGCAGTTTGAGTGCAAATATGAAAATAAAACTGTCTATGGTATGGTTCTTTGAAGCCTGGCCACTAAGACGAATCGAGCCGAGTTGAATCGAGTTCTCATACATTTGAATGCGATTCGACGCGTCGCCAATGAACGCAGCAGAAAACGAAGGAGTCTCGACTCTGCGAATTGGTTTGTTAAGTTGGTAGCAATGTATTTACTGAACTGTAACAGCTATATCGTGCTACTGCTACTAAATGTTTTCAGGGTATAGACTAGATAGACTTGTCCTGACATCTTTTATGTAGGGTTTTAAAGTTCTATGCACGACCTTGTAACTCAGGAATAACAGTACGGGAGTAGAAAAAATTTATAACACCATGCGCCGTGACAGTGAAAAAGCACTGGCTCAGCATGGTGATGCTGGTGCCAGTACCTTAGCTTCATCAGGAACTTTTTATAACATCAGTTTTAGTGCGTTTTCACATTATGCGATCCGATATCGGATGTAGGATCGATATCCCATATATTTAATCCGCCATCTTTGAAAAGCCTTTGAAATTTTTCCTACATCCGATATCGGATGGGATAATGTGAAAACGCACTTACGGTGTTTCATATTATTTGTATCAATGCCATTTTTTTCAAAGTTGTCCACCCCATTTTTTTGCATTTGGAAATTTTTATGTTTGTATCAGGATCGAAAGACCCCGCGATTCTGAGTATGAATCGCGTAAAAAATACCCATGGTACAAAAAAAGTGGGGTGGAAGACTTAAAAAAAAATGGCCCTATAGTTAATTATGGGATAGGAATAAAATGAGAATCATATTTTAGGACACTGAACACGGTCCTCTAGTTAGAAGTGAAACTAAATACCAATTACTATCAGCACTGCAGTTGCGGTGCAATGCGGTCGTGCATATTTCATAAGTAACTATGTAAACTATGTATAATACAACAATTTATAGTACTTACTAACGTCGTTTTACTCATTCAGTTCTAGTTGAGGCAACAAGGAAAGGATTGATTTTAATATGTATTTGTATACTGTCTAATAACAGACACGTATTTTTTTTACGTGTCCATAACTCTGTCTGCCGCGTTCGTCTGTGTCGTGTTTGTGTATGTGTTCGCGATAAACTCTGCAAAAACTATTAAACAGATTTTTATGCGGTTTCCACCCATCAGTAGAATGATTCTTGAGGCTATATATACATATTATAAGATTGGTAATAATATTTTATTATCCTAGTTTTAAATAAGCTCGTAGACAAAGACTGTCCAGTTAGACTATTGCTCTAAAAGTCGTATTTGCCGAATGTATCTCGCTGAAACAGGTCATTTACTTCGATGAGGGTATTTGTCATTGGGAATTGTAAGTCTGGTGAAATATGGCCCTCCGATGTCTAGGGCAAGGCACGTAGGGTTTTATGTTTAGAAACGAGAACGTGAGGTGATATTGGGAGTGAAGGATTTTCATGTTTTCCCTTTTTGCGGGGAAAAAGTGCATAGTTTATGAAGAGGGCATTTTTCCTTTTCATCGTTCAACTACACAGTATACGTGTATCATGTTACTAATATTATAAATACCTACTTACATTATAAATGGGAAAGTGTGTGTGTCTGTTTGTTTGCCCGTCTTTCACGGCTAAGCGGAGCGACGAATTGACGTGATTAGTTGAAGGAATGGAGACTGACATAGGCTACTTTTTAGAACGAATGTCGTTATGTTTGTTTTCAACCGGTAAAGGCACTCTTAATTCTTCAAAAACGTTTCATACAAACTTTAACCAAGGGCGGCTCACTCCGCGATTCTATCGCCGCGCTACAAGTACATGCCGGCGGCCGCGAGTTCGCGGCCTAATCAGGGGTGGCGCGCGTTCTCACGGAACGCACGTTCGCACTTTCTAATGTTACTTTACGTCGCGAGTTTTTTTTAAGGTTCATATGCGATGTCCGCGTGTGGAATGGCTAATAATGCTTAGTTAAATAGATATCATGAATAAAATAAATACCATGGGACATGTTTACACAGATCTACTATTGATTAAGGCCCCGAAAAGATTCAATAAGGCTTGTGATATTGGAACTTAAACAAAAATTTATAAATACTATATATTTATACCTAGAAAGTACCCACGACTTGAATATAATAGTATAACATTTTATCTGAGTATTAAATCGTTTTAATCCGTAGGGAACCCTATCGCTGGGCGTCGCGCACGTGCGGCTCGTTTCTTTGTTAGAATTTTGTAGGCATTTTAAAAGGCGGCATGTCGTGAACATCAAAGCAGTGGGCCTTCTGTACTTGTACTATTATATATTCTGTGCTTTAACTTGATGTCCTCAAGGACTCAAGTGTAGAAATCACTTTTAATGATGATTTTGGATCATAAATGTGTAATGAATTGATAATATTTGATTTAGTTTCACGTTTTACATTTCAATGGTATTTTTTCCTTAGGTATGTTGGTGTCGTAAAAAAAAATGTGTTTTTACTCGGTAACAATATATGTGTGTGTGCACGGGAAAACGTCCCACTTTGTCGATTGCTATAAAGCCGCTTTGTCAGTTTATTCATATAAAGTTACAAGTAAATCGACGGTAACCGACAAAGTGGGACGTTTTACTAAACACACTCACATATTTATTTGACCTTCGTGCTTTGAAATCCTCGCAACGCTCAAGATTCCACTTTTCGAACCACTCCACTTATCAAGGGGATCACCAATAGTAACATCTTGTCAGAGTGTAATAACATCTTTGTCATCATACCCGCACTTTAAATGTGCTATTGCACGCAGGCAGAGCGTGAGTTATAGAAAAATCGTTCTCCCAAGGGAATAATGAAATTTCTTGTACCGTACTTAACTTTTTAACCGCCTTCCAAATCTCAAGGGAAAGGGTTCTCAATTCGTCTGTATTTTTTATTTTTTTTAATGTTTTTTCCTCGATATCTCCGTCGTTACTGGACCGATTTTGAAAATTTTTTTTTGATTGAATGTATACGCATACAGATTGGTCCCATTTTTCTCAGAACCCAGTTCTGGTGGTGGGATCCTGGAGAAATCGAGGGAACTCCTCAAATCTGAAAGGCATACATATGGTGATTTTTGTGTTCTTAAAGGAACAGCATGCATTTACGTACGGAACAGTGACATTTGGTGCAGTGGAACTCCTGATGATGGTCAGAACGGAACTCCTCAAATCTGAACGCCACGCTTATAGTGACTTTGATATTTTTATAAGAACAGCATGCACTTACGTCCAGAACAGTGACATTTGGTGTAGTGGAACTGCTGATGATGGTTAGAACCGAACTCCTCAAATCTGAACGGCACGCTTATAGTGACTTTGGTATTTTTATAAGAACAGCATGCACTTACGTCCAGAACAGTGACATTTAGTGCATTGGAACTGCTGATGAAGAGTGAGCCACCCCTGGTTAGAGTTCCGTTCTGATAATAATTCTCATCTGTAAGTACTTCAGAATCATCCAAATTTCAAAATTGGTTCAGAAATGACGGAGATATCGAATAACAAACATTAAAAAATATACAGACGAATTGATAACATAATCCAACATTTGAAAGTATTTATCACCAGAACCCCAAAGGAAGGCGGTTTTTTTTCTTAAACATAATTTTACATCTATTTACATATTTTTTACATTGCGAGTGTGATGAAAAACATTATGTGTAACTCGGGGAGTATGAATATTACTAACTCGAGTCTTTAAATCGCTCCGTCAAGCTGTCGCGATTTAACTTACTCTCGTTAGTAATATTCCACTTCCTCCCCTTGTTGCACAATGTACGTCAACCAATTGGAACCCTAGGCCACTCTACAACCATGTCAGATTAACAAGCAGTAAGAGATTTTTTACAGTCTGATTTATAACGTCACTATGACATAGCTCTACAGTGCTAGGTTCCAATTGGTTGACTATACTATTTTATGAGGTCCAGAAAAACAAGTAATTTGCCAGACGTGCACTTATACTGATATAAAATACTTTTATGTATTCAATTACGTTCTCTGATTAAGTCTTATTGTCCTCTTTTATGTGCCCGTTAATTTATTGTTTGTTACAAAGAAAACTCTGTTATTGCCTTACTTTTAATATTATGTCGTAATGGCATTTGCCACGGCTCATGGGAGCCTGGGGTCCGCTTTGACAACGAATCCTAAGATTTGGCGTACGCATTAGTTTTTTACGAAAGCGACTGCCATCTGACCTTCCAACCCGAAGAGTAAGCTAGACATTATTCTTCTTCTTCGTCGAAACCTCATGACTGAGGGTCGTGACCACCATAAGTGCGTTTTCACATTATCCGATCCGATATCGGATGTCGGACCGATATCCCATACATTACAGGCGCCATCTTGAATTTTTTCTATTGATATCCTTCCGACATCCGATATCGGATCGGATAATGTGAAAACGCACTAAGTCGCTGTACGTTGCAGTGACGCCTTCTCAAGGCTGTCAGGATCTCGTCTGGCCAAATGGCCAAAGAAGCCTATAATTCTCTCCCCGCAGATAGCAGAGAGGCGAGTCTTGACATTAAGCTCTTGTAGAATAGATACGTTAGTGCGACGTGCTGTCCATGAAATTCCCAACATTTTACGCCAACACCACATTTTGAACGCATCTATTCTGGCCACCGTTTGCTCTTTTAATGTCCAAGTTTCCGCTGCATAGAGGAATATGGAGAAAACTAGTGTGAGCATGAAGCGTACTTTTGTACTGCGTTTGATGTTGCGGTTCCTCCATAATTTCTCCAGACGCTTAACAGCTGATTTGGCCATTTGTCCTCGCCTTACAACTTAGACATTATTGGAATTAGTACGGTTTACTCACGATGTTTTCCTTCACCGAATAGAGACTGGCAAATATCAAATGACACATAAATTCCGAAAAATTCATTGGTGAGAGCCGGGGTTCGAACCCGCGACCTCCGGAACGAAAGTCGCCGCTAGGCTACCAGCGCTTCCTTATTATGTCGTAATGATAATAAAATTGTACCTAATATGGAATAGTACATTACGATACAAGTGCGTAAAAAAGGAAGCTCGAAACGAGTGGCGATAAATTAAAACACGACCGAAGGGAGTGTTTTAAATCGACACGAGTTACGAATTTCCTTTTCGCACGTGTATCGTACGACATTTTTCTGTGCGTAAAAAAGGAAGCTCGAAACGAGTGGCGATAAATTAAAACACGACCGAAGGGAGTGTTTTAAATCGACACGAGTTACGAATTTCCTTTTCGCACGTGTATCGTACGACATTTTTCAGTACAGATGAGCCTCCGAAGTTTCGACCTGGCACATAATAAACCACTTCTCGCACTAGTGCATATAAAAATCACCATCTGTACTGAAAAAATATAAATCCCACCGGATACGTATTTTTTTTCACTATCTGCTAGTTTAAAATTGGTCTTATACTTTTTTACTCACAGCCCCAAGGAGCCTTAAAAATAAAAGAGACTAATTACGACGGCCTGTATAATTTCATCGTTCCAAAATAAATTCTCACCAAACTTAATTTGAATTAATAAGTAGGGATTATTAAACAATTGGCTCTATGAATATTCGCGGCTTTGTAAAAGTTTTCGAAGGAGTTGATGAGTTTATAGAGTTTGAAGTCGAGTTCCGATAAGTTGGCTTTAGGGTTCGAATCAGGTTCTGGTGTCTAAAGGCACAGTATAATAAAGAGTACTATCGTACAATTCGTACAGTATGGCCACTCCCGCTCCCCCCTGAAAGTGCCGCCCACCCGCTCTCGGTTACCTCACAGTTACCGCCCGTCAAGACGCGACCAGTCGACCTGTCATAATTACCTCACTCAATAAGCATGGCACGCGTTCACCAAGGTACACGAGCTTAGACTGTGCGTAGGAACGCGCCCCTTCCGTATAATACATACATATTCGATCGCCATTGTCCGAGGCAATGATGATAAAAATCATTTAATAATATTGGAACTTAAGACGCTATGGGAGCGAAAATGCTAAAATGGAAAGGAGTCCCCCTTTCAATTTGGGAATTTCAGTTAAATATACTAGTGTTATTAACCAGATTTATCGAAAAAAAATGTCCATTAAGAACAACTCAGTTAAAAGATATTGCGAAAAAATGTTTAAAATCGAGGTTCCGCTCTCGACTGTTTCCTCCTTCAAAACTTATTTAAACGGAACGAAATTTGAGAATCTGAAAAACAATGAAATAATCTGTGTCGGACCGTTTAGATTTTTTGGCTAATTGTTACCGATCTTGAGTATCACACCTTTTTTAGAGCCACATTGAAAAAGGCCGTTTTTAGAAATTTTTGATAGGCTCTAGCGTCTTTTAAAATAAAAATAGCAAAAAAATCAAAACGGTCCGACACAGATAAAAATAATAATAATCTGTGTCAAAAAAATCATTGCTATATCTTCAAAAACCAGGGAGGAAATAGTCGAGAGCGTTTGTATGGAGAATTGACCAGTATCGTATCGTCTTAACCTAGAATGTATTTTATACTAGTAAACTAACGTGCCAAAATGTTCGGATGTCAACTGCAGTCGCATTACCGTTGTAAAACGTTACTTCACTATCACTATCACTACATAGTATAAAACAAAGTCGCTTTCTCTGTCCCTATGTCCCTATGTATGCTTAATCTTTAAAACTACGTAACGGATTTTGATGCGGTTTTTTTAGGGTTCCGTAGTCAACTAGGAACCCTTATAGTTTCGCCATGTCTGTCTGTCCGTCCGTCCGTCCGTCCGTCCGTCCGTCCGTCCGTCCGTCCGTCCGCGGATAATCTCAGTAACCGTAAGCACTAGAAAGCTGAAATTTGATACCAATATGTATATCAATTACGCCAACAAAGTGCAAAAATAAAAAATGGAAAAAAATGTTTTGTTAGGGTACCCCCCATACAAGTAAAGTGGGGGCTGATTTTTTTTTTTCATTCCAACCCCAACGTGTGATATATTGTTGGATAGGTATTTAAAAATGAATAAGGGTTTACTAAGATCGTTTTTTGATGATATTAATATTTTCGGAAATAATCGCTCCTAAAGGAAAAAAAAGTGCGTCCCCCCCCTCTAACTTTTGAACCATATGTTTAAAAAATATGAAAAAAATCACAAAAGTAGAACTTTACTAAGAATTTCTAGGAAAATTGTTTTGAACTTGATAGGTTCAGTAGTTTTTGAGAAAAATACGAAAAACTACGGAACCCTACACTGAGCGTGGCCCGACACGCTCTTGGCCGGTTTTTTAATAGATAGAGTGATTGTAGAGGAAGGTTTACCATGTAGGTATAGTACCCGTGCGAAGCCGGGGCAGGTCGCTAGTGATATATAATTGACGAGTGTAGTGATTGTTTTCGTTAATGAGACATTTTTCGCTTTGAAACTTGAGCTTCTGGTAACTAAATATCATGAGGCTACCTTTGAAGAGCCTAATTAACCTCGATAATTTGACGATGTCAAAAAGATTTCAGGCAGGCAAGTATGGTCGTGCGATAAATTATAAAACATCTGGCCGTCCCTATCGCACTTACAAATAGTGCATGCAGCATGGTCGCGCGCACGCTTACCTGCCCGGTGTCCATTCAACGCAAAATATCCGCGTTCCCCAGGACATGCAAATTTACATAATCGTTTGATTATTTTGCGAGTTACGAGTGTTCTGACGCGCCCTATTAAACTCCAAATTGCTTCATGGCTGTTCTAATCGATTTTAGCTTCAATATCTCCGAACGTCGATATAATGGGCTATTGTAAAACTTCAACTCTCGACAATTGAGTTTAGTGCAATGGAAAATGTTTTAAATTGACTATTTTAGTTCAGTCGTCCAAATAAAAGTAAAGCCTCTTGTCTGGCAGATCCGCTGCCACGTTGTCCTCCCAGCGATATATGGGGTCCCATATCATACACATATATCGGTTCAATTGTGAAGTAGTAGGTCTGAATGGGTTCCCATAAAGTCTTAAGTTATAATACATCGTTTGTCTACATTTTTGTTAGTCATAATTTGGTTTTTCTTAGAAACGCGTAACTTTTCAGGTTTGTCATAAAACAAACCTAACCTAACCCAACCTACCTACATATAGATCACCTTAATGAAAAAAAACCATGAAACGTAAAACGTTTCAGAATTATGACTAACTAGCTTTTGCCCGCGGCTTCACTCGCATTAGAAAGAGACAAAAAGTAACCTATGTCAATCTCCATTCCTTCAACTATCTCCGCTTAAAAAATCACGTCAATACGTCACTCCGTTTTGCCGTGAAAGACGGACAAACAAACAGACACACACACACACTTGTTCAGGCGTATAACTAGCTTTTCACTTAAACTCAATTTATATATCCTTTATCAAGCCTTACGTATAACAACGTAGTTTTCTTCCGTTAGCGATTCTTTTATATAAGGTGGGTCATCGTAAATACCCTTAACGAAGATTTGTGCTGCCCATGTGTCGCTACCAATTTATTTTATGGCCCTAGGGCGTACAAGTTGATTAAATTTTGCTCCAAGCAATATTTAATTGATATTCTAAGCGTGTAAAAGCTATAATTAAACTATGTTGTAAGTAATGTAATTAGAGTAGAGATCTCGAGAATGTTTATTAACGGAATGGGATATTGTTGTTTCGAGAAAATATTAAATTGGTGTAAATCTTATGGTGCTCTTAAACGAGTACACGACATACATACAATACAATTCCATCTACATACCATTGCTGCGTTTGTTCTATTACGCACCAACTAATAACGAAGCCCGTGTAAGAGCACCATTTAAGTTGCATTTAAAAAAGTACCCATTTAAGGGGCGTTCCCTGCGCCAATGAATGACCTTCGATTTGAATCCCTTGATATTACGATAGTTTCTAAAGCCTACTATATTAACAGCATCGTCTTTAAACAAAATATTATCTCATAATTACTTCACAGTTTACAATTTCTGTGATATTTGGCATCAAAGTTGAACAATTTTAGGGCCAAGAACTGTTTTTTTTAGTCATAAATTTGGTTTTAATTAATTTAAAATTAGAATCTCTCTTGAATTTTTAGAAAAGTCAAAGTTAAATTCAAATATGTCGATTTCATGTATGTAACACACCCTTCACTAAACTTAAATTTCGATAAAAGTGTTTTTTTAAACCATGTTTAAAAAATCATAAAAAAATAAGTACGATTTGTTTTTCAAAATATGGCTCTTACGAATAGAGATGAAAGATTGAGGAACCGATGGCCGTTGGTCTTATAATTAAGGGCCAGTTGAATCAACCACATTTGACAGACACATCATCGTCACGCAACAGACGACTATGGAACTTCCCATACAATAAAATTTAACGAACGCTTTAACGGTGACAGACGGTTTGATGCAACCGGCCCTTAATTTGTAGTGCAACTTTTGGACTTTCAACTTAAAACTTGTCAAAAATCGATGAAAACCGTGTGGAGCCCCTTAATTCAAAACATGTAGGAACTTAAATAGCTTAATATTTTAACGTAAAATAAATGACAGATTAGTCAATTAGTCATGTTAACTAGGGCAGAAGATTTTGGAAATTCTCCAGGCAGTCTCGATAGTAAGAAGCGTTTGACAAATGTAAATTTAATTAGCCAAGTCTCGGTTCAGTTCAAGTCATGAATATGGAGCCCATTTCTAGCAAATCTTGGAGATAAATTATGAGAATCCGTCGTGGGCTGCCAAGTCGTTATTTAAGTTGGAACGTATCCGAAGGGACGATGTAACGTATTTACGTATTTATGTAGAAGAAAGAACGATTTAATACTGGACTGACAAAGCCCATACAAAAAAGCGTACCCCTGAAATGTATGGGCCTTTTAGGCTTAAAACTAGATGGCGCTGTTCGCAGCCTATAAGTGGCCAAAATCATATTTTCCCCAAATATTTTTGCGTGTTTTTATTTTTTATAAGAACAAATGACATTATTCCTTTATTTTAAAATCATGATATTATCACGTCAACACACATTTTGAAAAAAATAAATTTTCACCACACCAACTGGTAATGAAAGATAAGGAGTGGCAGGTTGGCGTGGTTCGGTCATGTAATGAGGAGGGATGAATGTCATATAGGCAAAAGAATGTTGGAGATGAAGGTTGATGGATGGAGAGGGAGGGGTAAACCCAAACAACGCTGGATGGATTGTGTGAAAGAGGATATGAGGAAGAAAGATGTGAGTGTTGAGATGACGAAAGATAGAGGAGAATGGAAGAGGAAGACGTGTTGTACCGACCCCACATAACGTGGGATAAGGGTAGGAGGAAGAAGAAGACCAACTGGTAATGACTTACTTTGCTATTCGAAAACAGATAGCAAAATTGCATTTTATCCACAAGAGTGCAAAGTAATTTCATACAAATTTTAACTTTATGTCTTAAGCTGGCTGGTAGAATTTACTAATAAATGATGATTTTGAATCATAAATATTGAATAGATTGCTGGATTTGATTTAGCTTATTGTTTTATAGTCAGTATTTTGTTTGTGTTGGTGTGGTGAAAAATTTTGTGTTTCAATCGGTGGCAAAGTTTGTTTAACCTTCGTGCCTTGAAACCCTCGCAACGCTCAAAATTTATCCCATAAAGGGGTAGGCAGAGCACATGAACTACTAAAGTTACAGTGCCATTCTTGGCAAAAAGGGGTTGATAGAAATCGAAATTGTGCTATTGCAGTGACAGGTTGCCAGCCTCTCGCCAACGCCACAATTTAACCCATATCCCACAGTCGACTTCTACGACACCCTCGGGAAGAAAGGGGGTGGTGAAATTCTTAACCCGTCACCACACGGGATAACTAACATCGATACTATATTATTATTAATTATTATAAATGGGACAGTGTGAGTTGAAGGGATAGAGAGTAACATAGGCTACCTTTTGTCTCTTTCTAACTCCTCACTTCCCTAAAATGAGGGGTGGAATGGAAGTTTGTATGAAGCAAATGATGGCAAAAACTAGTATGTCATTTTTTTACAATATCTATGCTAGTTTTATGGTATACTCCTAGGTCATTAGTTAGCCTGTAATAGAGTCATCTCACAATATCGGACCTCGGCATAGCAGCCCGTTCTCTCCAGAGGTCGGAAGCGTTGGCGAGTGAAAAATTGTCCGAATACCCCTCACGTAATAGAGGCCGGGATTGAAATTAAAGAACCAGCCAAGCGTGTGCCTGGTTTTGACAGAGCGGTTCTTGTTTATATGCGGTATTAAGTAATATTGATCATTCAGTATTAAAAATAAAATGGGTCAAGGGTCAATCGCAGAAAATTTGTACCTTTTGGATTTCGCAATGAAACTGATGAATTTGTAACGCAACTGATAAAATAAAAGCGTCTATCAGTAGGTATGGAAAAAGCTAATTCTTAGTTTCGTTACGTAACGAAACTTAGAAATTTATCTGAGAATTTTTCACATAGGTACATGAATTATTGCCCTCAAACGTGTAATGAATTGATCTAAAACTGTATAGATTTGGATTTTGGAGTAAAACCAAATTTTTAAAATAAACGCTATGTAAAAAGTGCAATATTTACTGAAGGAATTCGCCGTAACTAATTCTGAGTATTATTTTGGTTTTGCTACACTACTCGAAGGGCGAACCTAATCCTGAAACACAAATGGATATCGACTTGTATAGGAATTTGACAGGTGCCTAATCATTGTTAAATAAATAAAATAAATAAATATTATAGGACCTTCTTACACATATTGACTGAGGCCCACGGTAAGCTCAAGAAGGCTTGTATTGTGGGTACTCAGACAACGATATATCCATACTACTAATACTACTATACTATTATAAATGCGAAAGTAACTCTGTCTGTCTGTCTGTCTGTGTCTGTTGTAACAATATTTTTTCAAACCTCGTAGGTATATTTTTATTTAGCTGATATTATACTCAAGTAACTATTGGTTTCGTACAGGCAGAGCCATCTATCGGCAGGATTGTATTGATAACCCAGTTTGCTGTTAGCTAGAATGACAAAAGATGGCGTGTCGATCGTCGTTAATTTATTTCCTTCCAAAATCCCTTTTGAATTTTCATTTATTGAAAATAAAACTCAATTTATTATTGTATTGTTAGTTTTCGTTCCTTTTTGGAAATATTTTATTACCCTCTTTAAGACAGAAGTTAAAGTTGTTGTCTATAGGCGAATGCATCTCGTCACGTATCTGTGGGCCGAGCTGTCAGCCGACACTTTGCATATTGGAAAGGATGTAGACGGGTGGTTTTCAAATTCTTCAGGGCCAATGCGCCACATTCTAATTTTTAAATCGCGAATTAATCGCATAATCGTAAGTATTTTCTTCCATATTCGAATGCAGTTTGTTGTGTTACGTTCAGTGCTAATTCTTGTGTCCATTATTTTCAGATGATTTTATTTTTATAAAATTACTGAGGACCCCTTCCATTGACATGATTGCACGGAACCACAAGCCGGCTTCTTTTCTGGAATGGGTACGTTTCACATTCGTTCGAGTAATATTTTAACCCTCGCTAAGGGTTGGTGGAAGCCTCAGGGTCATTGTTTTTTTTTAAACCTATTTCAGGTCCTCAGATTTGGAGGTTAACGTTCGAAGACAGAGCAGAGCTGATGCTTCCCGAGCCTGGACCGGTGGACAGGAGGCTGTGGCGATCGGTATGGAAGAGCTCCCATTCCGTGGCTGCAGCGGCCACCTCTCCTCAATTCGGTTAGACGTCCCCCAAGGTCAGAGCGTTCCTCGTTTATTTTTTTAAAAAAGGCGCCCAACATAAATTAATTTTTTAATTAATAATTTACCTTTTACCCGGTCTTCCAGTACCAGAACTACTGACTCACCCCTATGCTCTAAATTTTAGGTATTTGTTTTTTTTTTTAAGTAAATAGACTGAGCTAGCGATATAATTTATAATAAGGGTAGTTTCATTGCCTACCAGTTAGGCGTTACTAAGTAGTGTATTATTACTTTCGAAATTATTTTCAAAAAGTAAGTTAATTAAAAAGTTATTTTCTATATAAATACCTAGTTTACTTTATTTACCCTTAGGTAATCCCCAAAATTGTAACATTGGCAGCCCTACGTGTGGCTTTAGAGAGTTCATAGTCTAGAGCCAATTTGGCCACAAGTCGTCTCCTTCACGATTTTCGTCGACATCTCTTCTAAATACCTAAAACAGGTATGGATATGTTCCTCGTTCTCTCCAGATTACGAATTGACCTGTTTTAGTTTAAGGAGGGGGGGACGGGTCGAGAAAAAGGGGGGGAAAGATGGCGACCGACCATCATAGATATTTATTCACATCTTGAGTCCTATGGCATCAATCTGTTCGTGCAAGGTGTCATTTGAAAGCTTATTAAACCTCCTTTAATTATTTTTAAATAACTATACTCATAAAAGTAACCGTTTACGAAATATTTAAAAATATGTGCTTTTTTTTCGCGCATGAATTGCACAAGTACTAGTAAAAAATGCGTCTAACTCAATAAACAATAACTTTACCGCAATTGATGTTATTATAAAATTTTCGCGTCTATTCATGCTCTTTCTAAAAATATAAGTTTCATTGGTATATGATAATATATAACCATGTAATTAAGAATTTTGTTTGGCAGGGGTTATCCTCCAGGTCGCATAAACGGGCGCTGACCGTAGTAAAGTATTAAATATTTTTGAGGTCTTATTTTACGGATCCATATGTGAGAGGTATCGTTTGAAAGATAATTAAACCTACTATAATTGTTTACACATAACTATAGTCATAAAGGTAGCTGTTTACAAAATATTTGAAAATATGTGTTTTTTATCGAGCATGAATCGCACAAGTACTGGTAAAAAATGCTTCTAAGTCAATAAACAATAACGTTACCGCAATTGATGTTATTATAAAATTTACGCGACTATTCATGAGCTTTCTAAGAATATAAGTTTTATTGGTAAGTGATAATATAACCATGAAATTACGAATTTTGTTTCGTAGTGGTCACTCTGCCGGTCGCATAAATGAGCGCTGACCGTAGTAAAGTATTCAATATTTTTAAGTTCCTATTTTACGGATCCATATGTAAGAGGTATCATTTGAAAGCAAATTAAACCTTCTATAATTATTTTTGAATAACTATAGTTATAAAGGTAGCTGTTTACAAAATATTTGAAAACATGAGTTTTTGTTTCGAGCATGAGTTGCACATATACAGATAAAAAATGCTTCTAACTTAATAAACCATAACTTTACTGCAATTAATGTTATTATAAAATTTACGCGAAATTTCATGCGCTTTCTAAAAATGTAAGTTTTATTGATGTATGATAATATATGACCAAGTAATACGAATTTGGTTTAGCAGGGGTCACTGCGGCCTGTCACGATATTGGGTGCTGACTGACCGTCGCAAAATTTTCTACATTACTCAGATCCTATTTTACTGATAAATTTGTGAGAGGTATCATTTGAAAGCATATTATAAGTACTATCTTTATTTTTAATACTTCAAGTCGAAACTGTAGAAGTTTACAAAATATTTGATTAGTAATATGTGTATTTTACTGTGCAAAAATAGCATTGGCATTGATAAGACACGCTTCTAGGTCAAAAAATTATAGTTTTCCGCAATTGATATAATAACAAAATAAACGGAAAATTACTTACACAAAAAATAAGTTTGGTTTGTATTGCATAAATAATTAATTTTAATTTGTTCAGCTCACCTACTGCGCACCATCATATAAATGGATGTCCACCGTCGTTACCTTTTTTCATGATTTTTCAGATTTTATTTCACTGATCTATATTTACAATAAATATACCCAATTTATCACGTATCGAATATAAAATCTGTAAAATGATGAAAAAATTAAGGCAACGGCGGTGGACATCCGTTTATATGACGATTGACCGTGCGCAGTGGGTATGGTGGACAAATTAACATTAAATATTTAAGCAAAATTAACAAAACTCATTTTTTGTAAAGACCATACATTTTGCGATTCATTTCGTTATTATATCAATTGCGGAAAAATATAATTTATCGAGCTAGAAGCATGTTTCACTCGTATCAGTGCGAATGCTATTCATATACAGTAAAAATACACTTTTTGTCAAATATTTTGTAAACTTGTACAATTACGACTAAAATTATTAAAAAGTAACGATAGTACGTAAAATATTCTTTCGAATGATACCTGTCACAAATGGATCGCTAAAATAGGATCTGAGAAATACATAAAATTAGGCGACGGTTAGCACCTATTTACGTCACGGTCACGGGGGTGCAGTGACACCTGCTAAACCAAATTCGTTATTACTTGGTTGTATAATATCATACATCAATAAAACTTATATTTTTAGAAAGCACATGAAATGTCCTGTAAATCTTATAATATCATTATTTGCGGTAAAGTTATTGTTTATTGGTCATGCGTCATGCACTAAGATACAATCTTAAAAATTATGAAAACGGCAACGAAAATGGTCATCCATGTATATAACGGTGTGCAGTGAGTATGATGGATAAATTAACATTAATTGTTTATGCAATACTGACAAAACTTATTATTTGAAAAGGTTTAAGGTAATTTTGGCGTTTATTTTGTTAGTATATCAATTGCGGAAAAATATAATTCATTGAGCTAGAAGCATGTTTTACTCACATCGGTTCCAATGCATATTTTCAAATATTTTGTTAGCTACTACAGTTACAACTAAAATTATTGAGAAATAATGATAGTACGCATAATATACTTTCAAAAGATTCCTGTTCAATAAAATAGGATCTGAAAAATATAGAAAATTTGGCGACGGTCAGCATTCATACGTGGCCGGGCGCTGTGGCTCCTACTTAACCAAATTTGTAATTACTTGGTTATATAATATCATACACCAATAATACTTATGTTATTAGAAAGCGCATGAAATTCCACGTAAATTATATACTAACATCAATTCTGGAAAAGTTGTTGTTTATGGATTAAGAAGCATTTATTACCAGTAGGTACTTGTGCGACTCATGGTCTATAAAACACATATTTTCAAATATTTTCTAAACAGCTACCTTAATGACTATAGTTATTTATAAAAAAATATAGTAGATTTAATTAGCTTTAAAACGATACCACTCGCATATGGATCCGTAAAATAGGACCTCAAAAATATTGAATACTTTACTACGGTCAGCGCCCATTTCTGCGACCGGGCAGAGTGATTCCTGCTACACCAAATTCGTAATTACATGGTTATATATTATCATATACCAATGAAACTTATATTTTTAGAAAGAGCATGAATAGATGCAAAAAATTTATAATAACATCAATTGCGGTAAAGTTATTGTTTATTGAGTTAGACGCATTTTTTACTAGTACTTGTGCAATTCATGCGCGATAAAAAACACATATTTTAAAATATTTCGTAAACGGTTACTTTTATGAGTATAGTTATTTAAAAACAATTAAAGTAGGTTTAATAAGCTTTCAAATGACACCTCGCACGAACAGATTGGTGCCATAGGACTCGAGATGTGAATAAATATCTATGATGGTCGGCCGCCATCTTTCTTCCCCCTTTTTCTCAACCCGTCCCCCCCTCCTTAAACTAAAACAGGTCAATTCGTAATCTGGACAGAACGAGGAACACATCCAGACCTGTTTTAGGTATTTAGAAGAGATGTCGACGACTTTTTGCAAAAGAGGTCGTTTGGTCCCTGACTATCAGGCTGGAAGACCGTTAGTTGCTTACCTATTTAATAATTTTCTTAAACATAGTATTAGAGATTATTTACATACCTACCTAAGATTGTTGGCAAAATCAATGTTAAACATTACTTTAAATAACAAATTCCTTACTAAAAATAAAGGAAAGGTTTCCGTATTTACTTTCGTTCCGTACTTTCTTTGTGTGTTAAATGTATAGTACCATATAGATAATTATTACCTCTTGTTAGTTGGTGGGTACCAAATCTGGTTATTTTTATTCATTGCCAACAGTACTATATATACCTACAAAACCATTTTGTCTCTTTATTTTAGTGAAAAGTAAGAAGTTATGCTTGTATTTAATTCTAAATAGTACCACACGCTTGGTACCTACTGCATTTTGTAATTCGTAAATGAGGATTTTTTTTTACATTTTGATGTGAAAGGTGTGATTAGCAAATTAAATTTATTTTACATTGTATTTAACTAGACTACATACCTACTCTTTTTCTAGAAGGTGGTTAATTTTAATTGTTCATAGTTCTTACCTAATGATAATAGTTGAAGTAATTTAAAGTACCTACAGCCAGTCGTAAGAATTGGTGTCTTGTTTTCTAAATTACCTATTTTATTCTTCCTTCCTTAACGATATTGAAGTTTGATGTTGTAAATTTAGTACAAATATTTATGTAGGTATTTTAATTGAGTTTTACTACATAAAGTTAAACATGTAAAGAGCATACAGGGTGATTCTAAAAAATGTTAAAAATAATAATTTAACCTAACTTTTATATTTAAATAATTGGGTGATCGTTTGGACCTTTTATTGTTTAAATTAGTCCAGCGTGCACATTTAATATTATTCGTGGGTTTCCTTTGTGGTTGAGAATACTTTAGAATAAATATTTTGTTGTGAAAGTGATCGTGATCTAAGTTGTTTACGAGGCGTTATCTTTATTACCTACTTTCCGGTGGGTTAGATTTAACACAAGTTTTTCCATATTGTTGTTACGTTAAGGAGTAGGTATTCATTTATTAGCAGTTATCGGTGATAGGTAGTTTTTTTGTTTTGATGTATAGTAGGCGTTTTCTTTATGTGTTTGAAGTGGGAGTTAAGTACATTGTGTCCGGATGGTACTAATACGTCCGTACACAAGTATTACCTTTTCGATGTTTGGTGGTGAGTGGACGATTTAAAAGTTCTCTTCACGTAGTTTTCTGGGTGCTGGCGTTTTAAACCAGCATTTCAGCTTCACTGGCTGGTCGGATTCTTGCGGATTTAAACGGAGAATTCTTAATAGCAGTGTTGTACCCTTGTTGATGCTTTGCGATATGACTTAAATCATATGCGTGAACGTTGGCGTTCTTTTGTGTTGTCGGACCGACAGACTTGCGTCGCCTGAGACGCGGTCTGTACAGTCAACCCTTGTACTTATGTCTAATGTTGTGTCGAAACGTTCCGTCTTGTGTCGTACATAGACGCAGCCGGTATATACGCTTCGTTGTTCTGGTGTTATTGTCTGTTCTTTGTATTCTTAGCTGTCACCGATATTTGTTAGGGAAATTTCATTTAGCTATAAGCCGTCTTCCGTTATATCGCTTGGACGTACAGCCCGCTGTCTGGTATAGCTCGCTGTGCCGCCAAGAAATATAGACGATGCGACGTAATGTAGTAATTTACCTAAAAAAAAAAAAGGGGCTATTCTTATCTGGTTTAGTGCGTGGGTTCGATTTGGATGGTTTTTTTGTTATCGATTATAGATTTCGAGTTGTAGCTGTTATATTACCCATATTTCCTGTAGTTTGGAGCTGGGGACCAGCTCAAAATTTTGCCTGCGTCAAAATTTTCTCTGGGGAGGGGAGTACTGTAACAATATTTTTTCAAACCTCGTAGGTATATTTTTATTTAGCTGATATTATACTCAAGTAACTATTGGTTTCGTACAGGCAGAGCCATCTATCGGCAGGATTGTATTGATAACCCAGTTTGCTGTTAGCTAGAATGACAAAAGATGGCGTGTCGATCGTCGTTAATTTATTTCCTTCCAAAATCCCTTTTGAATTTTCATTTATTGAAAATAAAACTCAATTTATTATTGTATTGTTAGTTTTCGTTCCTTTTTGGAAATATTTTATTACCCTCTTTAAGACAGAAGTTAAAGTTGTTGTCTATAGGCGAATGCATCTCGTCACGTATCTGTGGGCCGAGCTGTCAGCCGACACTTTGCATATTGGAAAGGATGTAGACGGGTGGTTTTCAAATTCTTCAGGGCCAATGCGCCACATTCTAATTTTTAAATCGCGAATTAATCGCATAATCGTAAGTATTTTCTTCCATATTCGAATGCAGTTTGTTGTGTTACGTTCAGTGCTAATTCTTGTGTCCATTATTTTCAGATGATTTTATTTTTATAAAATTACTGAGGACCCCTTCCATTGACATGATTGCACGGAACCACAAGCCGGCTTCTTTTCTGGAATGGGTACGTTTCACATTCGTTCGAGTAATATTTTAACCCTCGCTAAGGGTTGGTGGAAGCCTCAGGGTCATTGTTTTTTTTTAAACCTATTTCAGGTCCTCAGATTTGGAGGTTAACGTTCGAAGACAGAGCAGAGCTGATGCTTCCCGAGCCTGGACCGGTGGACAGGAGGCTGTGGCGATCGGTATGGAAGAGCTCCCATTCCGTGGCTGCAGCGGCCACCTCTCCTCAATTCGGTTAGACGTCCCCCAAGGTCAGAGCGTTCCTCGTTTATTTTTTAAAAAAGGCGCCCAACATAAATTAATTTTTTAATTAATAATTTACCTTTTACCCGGTCTTCCAGTACCAGAACTACTGACTCACCCCTATGCTCTAAATTTTAGGTATTTGTTTTTTTTTTTTAAGTAAATAGACTGAGCTAGCGATATAATTTATAATAAGGGTAGTTTCATTGCCTACCAGTTAGGCGTTACTAAGTAGTGTATTATTACTTTCGAAATTATTTTCAAAAAGTAAGTTAATTAAAAAGTTATTTTCTATATAAATACCTAGTTTACTTTATTTACCCTTAGGTAATCCCCAAAATTGTAACACTGTTACGCTTTCCCGCTTAAACCACGCAACCGATTTTGATGAAATTTGGAACAGACAATCTTTAGACCCTGAGACAGAACATAGGCTACTTTTTATTTCGAAAAAAAGGGATGAAGGGGTTGAAAAAGAGGTTGAAAGTTTGTATGGGATTTCTTAATTTTACATGATAAAACCATGAAACTTTATATTTTAGCACTTGATAAGAAATCATAAAACATATATTTAAAGTCACATACAGGTCGAACGCGATTAATTAACATTATTTTTACCTTTAAAATAAACATGGTGGGAAATAAACATTAACTAAAAGCGGGTAGATTATATTTATTTGTCTACCCCGAACATTTATATAAATTAATATCGGGTAGTTTTGTGTTGTTTACATCTCCGGTGACATTTTGCTGGGACGTCAGTCTTCCGCGACCACGGCCAGTGCAACCTGGCCGAAACGTTGGGAAAAAAGGTAAAAATAATGTTAATTAATCGCGTTCGACCTGTATGTGACTTTAAATATGTGTACAAAGCGCGAGAACTTAAAGTGTTATATCATTAAACATCTTGATAAGGGATAGGGATAGGGATAGGGATAGCGATAAGGATAGCGATAGAGAAAGCGATAGGGATAGCGATAGGGATAGGGATAGCGATAGCGATACGGATACGGATAATATGGGTATCGTTAGCGGGATACGGATAATCGGTCGGCGGTCTCTTACAATCAATGTGCTCTAAGACGATCGTTGTTTGCTTGCTTGAAGATTACGTTTGCGATAAGTATAAGCAAAATGTAAAAAATTGTAAGGGATAATAGAAAAAAGTACTTTTTACCCACCGATCATAGTGTCGAAATACGGGCTATGTGGGATGTTTATAAAGGTTTCCCCAGCGTATATAGAATTACCTACGCTGTGGTCGATGTGTAATATTTCTACAATCATTGCAAGCAAAAGTATTATGTGCAATCGAAATAATCGCAGATAAATATACCTACAGAGAAGTCTACGGTCCCTACGGATCCAAATGAAAATCTTAATGAATACTTTTATTACGCGGGCGAAGCCGCGGGTAAAAGCTAGTAATATTATAAATGCGAAAGTAACTCTGTCTGTCTGTCTGTCTGTTACGCTTTCCCGCTTAAACCACGCAACCGATTTTGATGAAATTTGGAACAGACAATCTTTAGACCCTGAGACAGAACATAGGCTACTTTTTATTTCGAAAAAAAGGGATGAAGGGGTTGAAAAAGAGGTTGAAAGTTTGTATGGGATTTCTTAATTTTACATGATAAAACCATGAAACTTTATATTTTAGCACTTGATAAGAAATCATAAAACATATATTTAAAGTCACATACAGGTCGAACGCGATTAATTAACATTATTTTTACCGTAAACTAGAACTTTCCTTTGCTAATCCGCGAATAGATAACGTGCAAGTCAATCAGTGCTAACCTGTTATAATTACTTGCGTATTTTTTACATGCAATTAATTTTCCCACCCTCCCACCGCAAAAATAAAAATAAATACGCAAATAAATATAACAACCCACCACCAAAAATACAAAACTCGACACGTGTTTCGCCTCTCTACGAGGCATCCTCAGGAGCTGATGTTGACGGTCCGAAGTCCCGCAACTGACTGATCGTCCCCAGAATGGTCGGCCATATTTATACTTTGTCCACCCCCCCTACCAAGCAAGTTAGATGGAAAAATTCAAACAAACAACAACAAAACACAAAAAAACAACAAACAAACAAACAACACACATATACAAACCATACCATAATGGTCGGCCATATTTATACAAAGTATAAATATGGCCGACCATTCTGGGGACGATCAGTCAGTTGCGGGACTTCGGACCGTCAACATCAGCTCCTGAGGATGCCTCGTAGAGAGGCGAAACACGTGTCGAGTTTTGTATTTTTGGTGGTGGGTTGTTATATTTATTTGCGTATTTATTTTTATTTTTGCGGTGGGAGGGTGGGAAAATTAATTGCATGTAAAAAATACGCAAGTAATTATAACAGGTTAGCACTGATTGACTTGCACGTTATCTATTCGCGGATTAGCAAAGGAAAGTTCTAGTTTACGATTAACATGGATTTCCGCAAAGTAACGCCTGATTCCATCGATTATTATTTTTACCTTTAAAATAAACATGGTGGGAAATAAACATTAACTAAAAGCGGGTAGATTATATTTATTTGTCTATCCCGAACATTTATATAAATTAATATCGGGTAGTTTTGTGTTGTTTACATCTCCGGTGACATTTTGCTGGGACGTCAGTCTTCCGCGACCACGGCCAGTGCAACCTGGCCGAAACGTTGGGAAAAAAGGTGAAAATAATGTTAATTAATCGCGTTCGACCTGTATGTGACTTTAAATATGTGTACAAAGCGCGAGAACTTAAAGTGTTATATCATTAAACATCTTGATAAGGGATAGGGATAGCGATAGGGATAGCGATAGGGAAAGCGATAGGGATAGCGATAGGGATAGCGATAGGGATAGCGATAGGGATAGCGATAGGGATAGCGATAGCGATAGCGATAGCGATAGCGATAGCGATAGCGATACGGATACGGATACGGATACGGATACGGATACGGATACGGATACGGATACGGATACGGATACGGATATGGATACGGATACGGATACGGATAATATGGGTATCGTTAGAGGGATACGGATAATCGGTCGGCGGTCTCTTACAATCAATGTGCTCTAAGACGATCGTTGTTTGCTTGCTTGAAGATTACGTTTGCGATAAGTATAAGCAAAATGTAAAAAATTGTAAGGGATAATAGAAAAAAGTACTTTTTACCCACCAATCATAGTGTCGAAATACGGGCTATGTGGGATGTTTATAAAGGTTTCCCCAGCGTATATAGAATTACCTACGCTGTGGTCGATGTGTAATATTTCTACAATCATTGCAAGCAAAAGTATTATGTGCAATCGAAATAATCGCAGATAAATATACCTACAGAGAAACCTACGGTCCCTACGGATCCAAATGAAAATATTAATGAATACTTTTATTATGCGGGCGAAGCCGCGGGTAAAAGCTAGTATAATAAATAAATGCTTATATACTTACATAGATGTTCGATTAATAAAAAGTATTTCTATTAAGAACTGAAAAAAAATTTGGGGATTTAATGCCCCGTAACGAAACCTGAGTAGGTAACGAAAGTTCAAAAAAGCTGGACTTGCTAATCAACATTAAAATTTTAAAGTTTAATTATATCTATTATATAATTCTTAATAAAACACCTACAGAACTCAAAGAAGAATATTATATGACTAAGTAACTTACTGGTTGAAACCAATTTTTGCTTGTCATTCTTTGACACCATGATACCAAAAATATCACGTTCATGTCATATACGACACAAATCAGCAGGCAGGCAAACATAACATTTTAATTACATGTCTTGTTAATGGTTTAATATTGTTCATCAGGATATAATAAATGTAAACTGTTATCTGATCTTAAAAATAAATAAGCTCTTTACAAAATAAATTCTACGTGTAACTGAAATTAATAATTAATAATGGTTAGGATAGGTATAATATTATACTTTGCCGTTAGCAACAAGTTCCCAATCGATCGGTTTAAGTTCCAAATCGGTTCATCCGTTTAGGAGCTAGCTAGCGATGCGGAGTAACTGCTTGGTCAGCAGAGCCTGTACTTTTATGCCGATGACATCATTTTGACGTCACAAATAGGTGATCCCAAATAGTTTTATTATGTATAATTAATAATCATTCGTCGTCAATCATTTTAATAGTATAATTTAAAAGTATCTCACAATATCATCACGATATCCTCCCTTGTTTTTAAAAGAATTACGGCCTGGCCACGACATTGGTCTAAGCGCGACAGCGGTGAGAGGCGGCCATACATTGGAGCGAGATAGAGCGATGGTACTTTTCATTCGCACGTATGGCTGCCGCTCACCGTTGTCGCGCTTAGACCAATGTCGTGGTCGGGCCGTTCAAGTGCTACCGCTCCGCAACATGAAACATAAACTGGAATAAATGTCATAGGGTTCCTGTTCCTACACAAAATAACAAAGGGACGAAACTCGGCAGCGGGCGAGCCAGGAATTGAACCCAGGTCTCTAGCTTTCGGGACTAACGTCTTTTTCACTAGACTATTTATCTATTATTTAATATTTCATTCATATTTTGTAGGTATTAAGAATGTGAATTGTTTTTGTGACTTCTTACGGTATGCTAAAAAGTCATTTGGGAGAATCTTTTGCAAAATTTAAGTCAGAGCGTAGCAGGTAAAATAATTACGAAGTGAGTGGCGAAGACTTAAATATAGCTGTGAAATTTAATTTTGACTTGTCCTTTTTACTTGTGCTATTTTTATTCGAATTGGAAGTGTAAGGTTTCGAATTTAGTTTAAGATAAGGATAAATAAATTTAACGTTATATTTACGTTTCGTTATTCTACAGGAAATTTAAACAAAAACTAATTTAAATATTACTTTTTTAGGAATTTGCTTTGTGCAAAACAAAATAAATGCACGAAACGCAATACGCTAATTAATTTGAAAACGGAATGTATATTGGACGGTAGTCAAATAACAATAATTAAAATATTTTTGTAATTCACGTAAACTTCATACTGTAAAATTTAACACTTTCGCTACCAAGAACCCGACTGTCGGGCACACCGCTCGTAGAAGCGTAGCCGATTACATGGGTTTCCCCGTATGTAGCGAAAATGTCGTAGCGCCGCGTAGAGCCCGGTTTCGAAAGTGTTAAAAAAACAAAAGCCCACCGACCTAGCCGTAGTGACAATCATTGACACTACATGGCTATTGAAACGCAGTGGCTCTGTCAAGCCACTTTAAGCTGGGTCCACACTTGTGACAATTTACCGAACATTATCCCGTGACCGTATCACGAACACGTGTCAGTACCGTTAATGTGGACGTCTTTTGTTACGCGAACAATTTGTTACAAGCAGTACGGCACAATCCATTCCGAACACTGGAAGAAACTCCCGGACACAGGATAACTGTCAGGACAACGTATGAGGTTACGATCTACTAATAGTCAGGGACCAAACGACCTCTTTTACAAAAAGTCGTCGACATCTCTTCTAAATACCTAAAACAGGTATCGATGTGTTCCTCGTTATCTCCAGATTACGAATTGACCTGTTTTAGTTTAAGGAGGGGGGGACGGGTTGAGAAAAAGGGGGGAGAAAGATGGCGGCCGACCATCATAGATATTTATTCACATCTCGAGTCCTATGGCACCAATCTGTTCGTGCAAGGTGTCGTTTGAAAGCTTATTAAACCTACTTTAATTATTTATAAATAACTATACTCATAAACCTAACCGTTTACGAAATATTTGAATATATGTATTTTTTTATCGCGCATGAATTGCACAACTACTAGTAAAAAATGCGTCTAACTCAATAAACAATAACTTTACCGCAATTGATGTTATTATAACATTTTCGCGTCTATTTATGCTCTTTCTAAAAATATAAGTTTCATTGGTATATGATAATATATAACCATGTAATTATGAATTTGGTTTAGCAGGAGTCACTCTGCCCGGTCGCAGAAATGGGCGCTGACCGTAGTAAAGTATTCAATATTTTTGAGGTCCTATTTTACGGATCCATATGCGAGAGGTATCGTTTCAAAGCTAATTAAACCTACTATATTTTTTTATAAACAACTATAATCATAAAGGTAGCTGTTTAGAAAATATTTGAAAATATGTGTTTTATAGACCATGAGTCGCACAAGTACCTACTGGTAAAAAATGCTTCTTAATCAATAAACAACAACTTTTCCGAAATTGATGTTAGATTTACGCTATATAATAAGATTTACGCGGAATTTTGTGCGCTTTCTAATAACATAAGTTTTATTGGTGTATGATATTATATAACCAAGCAATTACAAATATGGTTAAGTAGGGGCCACAGCGCCCGGTCACGTATGGATGCTGACCGTCGCCACATTTTCTATATTTTTCAGATCCTATTTTATTTAACAGGAATCTTTTGAAAGCATATTATGCGTACTATCATTAGTTCTCAATAATTTTAGTTGTAACTGTAGTAGCTAACAAAATATTTGAAAATATGCATTGGAACCGATGTGAGTAAAACATGCTTCTAGCTCAATGAATTATATTTTTTCCGCAATTGATATAATAACAAAATAAACGGCGAAATGTATGACCTTTTCAAATAATAAGTTTTGTCAGTATTGCATAAACAATTAATGTTAATTTATCCATCATACTCACTGCGCACCGTCATATACATGGATGACCATTTTCGTTGCCGTTTTCATAATTTTTTAGATTGTATCTTGGTGCATGACCAATAAACAATAACTTTACCGCAAATAATGTTATGATAAGATTTACAGGACATTTCATATGCTTTCTAAAAATGTAAGTTTTATTGATGTATGATATTATACAACCAAGTAATTACGAATTTGGTTTAGCAGGTGTCACTGCACCCCGTGACGTAAATAGGTGCTAACCATCGCCTAATTTTATGTATTTCTCAGATCCTATTTTAGCGATCAATTTGTGAGAGGTATCATTTGAAAGCATATTATGCGTACTATCGTTACTTTTTAATAATTTTAGTCGTAATTGTAGAAGTTTACAAAATATTTGACAATATGTGTATTTTTACTGTATATGAATAGCATTCGCACAGATACGAGTGAAACATGCTTCTAGCTCAATAAATTATATTTTTCCGCAATTGATATAATAACGAAATGAACCGCAAAATGTATGGGCTTTACAAAAAATTAGTTTTGTTAGTTTTGCTTAAACAATTAATGTTAATTTGTCCACCATACCCACTGCGCACGGTCAATCGTCATATAAACGGATGACCACCGCCGTTGCCTTCATGTTTTCATCATTTTACAGATTTTATTTTACTGATCAATTAAGTAGATAAGTAAATTCGATACGTGATAGATTATATTTATTATGAATATACGATTAGTGAAATAAAATCTGAAAAATCATGAAAAAAGGCAACGACGGTGGACATCCATTTATATGATGGTGCGCAGTAGGTGAGCTGAACAAATTCAAACTATAATTTATTGAGCTAGAAGCGTGTCTTATCAATGCCAATGCTATTCATGCACAGTAAAATATATTACTAATCAAATATTTTGTAAACTTCTACAGTTTCGACTTGAAATATTAGAAATAAAGATAGTACGCATAATATGCTTTCAAATGATACCTCTCACAAATTTATCAGTAAAATAGGATCTGAGTAACGTAGAAAATTTGGCGACGGTCAGTCAGCACCCAATATCGTGACAGGGCGCAGTGACCCCTGCTAAACCAAATTCGTAATTACTTGGTCATATATTATCATACACCAATAAAACTTATATTTTTAGAAAGCGCATGAAATTTCGCGTAAATTTTATAATAACATTAATTGCGGTAAAGTTATGGTTTATTAAGTTAGAAGCATTTTTTAACTGCATATGTGCAACTCGTGCTCGAAAAAAAAACTCATGTTTTCAAATATTTTGTAAACAGCTACCTTTATGACTATAGTTATTCAAAAATAATTATAGTAGGTTTAATTTGCTTTCAAATGATACCTCTTACATAAGGATCCGTAAAATAAGAACTTAAAAATATTGAATACTTTACTACGGTCAGCGCTCATTTTTATGCGACCGGCGGAGTGACCACTACGAAACAAAATTCGTAATTTAATGGTTATATTATCACTTACCAATAAAACTTATATTTTTAGAAAGCTCATGAATAGTCGTGTAAATTTTATAATAACATCAATTGCGGTAACGTTATTGTTTATTGACTTAGAAGCATTTTTTACCAGTACTTATGCTATTCATGCTCGATAAAAAACACATATTTTCAAATATTATGTAAACAGCTACCTTTAATACTATAGTTATGTGTAAACAATTATAGTACGTTTAATTATCTTTCAAACGATACCTCTCACATATGGAGCCGTAAAATAAGACCTCAAAAATATTGAATACTTTACTACGGTCAGCGCCCGTTTATGCGACCTGGAGGATAACCCCTGCCAAACAAAATTCTTAATTACATGGTTATATATTATCATATACCAATGAAACTTATATTTTTAGAAAGAGCATGAATAGACGCGAAAATGTTATAATAACATCAATTGCTGTAAAGTTATTGTTTATTGAGTTAGACGCATTTTTTACTAGTACTTGTGAAATTCATGCGCGATAAAAAAACACATATTTTCAAATATTTCCTAAACGGTTACTTTTATGAGCATAGTTATTTGAAAATAATTAAAGTAGGTTTAATAAGCTTTCAAATGACACCTCGCACGAACAGATTGGTGCCATAGGACTCGAGATGTGAATAAATATCTATGATGGTCGGTCGCCATCTTTCCCCCCCTTTTTCTCGACCCGTCCCCCTCTCCTTAAACTAAAACAGGTCAATTGGTAATCTGGAGAGAACGAGGAACATATCCATACCTGTTTTAGGTATTTAGAAGAGATGTCGACGAAAATCGTGAAGGAGACGACTTGTGGCCAAATTGGCTCTAGACTATAACTAGTCCCAATGTGGACGCTGATCTGTGTACTGTCACGCATTAAAGTTACGTGTTTCGAGCCGATCCATCGAAAGTCGGTTTTTTCAAAGGATGTTCGCTATTGTCCGCGTGACCAGGACACGTCCACACTTGCATTTTTACACGTATCGAAGTACGCCAGATGACACAGACATGGGACAGACACGGGATAGAAGTGGATCACGTCAAGACGTGTCCTGGCGGTGGGTCCACTACGTCCCAAGCAATTATTGGAAGGAAGAATAGCAATCGCGCGTAACGTTTCGTCGTATCGTGTCAGCACAACTTAGATCGTCCACATTTAGCGTAACATGTCCTGTTCGATGCCACGTAGTCCGGTCCGTCGCCATGTCACAAGTGTGGACCCAGCTTACGAGGAGCAACAGGGGGAGTCGTAGCTAGACGAAGCGTAATCGATTATGACTTTGGCAGGCTACCCTGAACTTGGCCGAAGCTCGTTAGCTTTTGTAGCTGAACTAGTAACTTGTTTAAACTAAACACGCGAAGGCTATTCGAAATTAACCCATAGCCTCGAAAGTTCAATTTATAATTCATTCATTTTTAATATGTTCTTGTTTCAGGTCAGGCCCTGAAACGCCGCAGAAATGTAGTCTGGCTCTGTCGCACCAACACGCAAGAGCAATAGAGATAGATAGCTACGAAAGAGATATTATCGTGAACTTTTGTGCATTCGGGTACGCACACTGAAGTATTCGAAACAGACTAGCATGTATGAGGAAAGTTGTGGGAATTAGTGAAGCGAAAGTGGTTTCATTCGTGACTTTTGTGAGTTTCCGTGAAAACATTTCGCACTACAACTGTGGGTTATTGGCTATTAAGATTCGATTAGACTGATTGTAATATAACCTAGCCACAAAATTAATTTTTTGAAAAGAAAAAAAAACCCCGACATAGTGGACCGATTTTCATGAAACATGGCTAAGAACACTCCCGACTAACTCAGCTTTCAAACAAAAAAAAACTAAATCTAAATCACAGACAGACACACACACACACATACAGACAGACAGACACGTCAAACTTATAATACCCCGACGTTTTGATCACAGTGAAGAAGATTATAGTAGAATAAAATACTACGCAAACAGTAGTGCGTCAACAAAAAATGACATAAAAATAAAATAAGTACGACTTTCAAATAGGTATTCTTATCCTATAGGGTTGCAGCGCACCTTTATTATCTGTCAACCTTTCTGATATTGCGGATGTCCATGGACGACGGTTATCGCTTACCATTCTTAGGGCCTGTCACCGTTAAAGCGTTCGTTAAATGTTATTGTATGGGAAGTTCCATAGAAGTCCGCTGCGTGACGATGATTTGTCTGTCAAATGTGGTTGATGCAACTGGCCCTTAGACGATTCAACTGCTCGTTTGCATCCTACATTAAATGAAAACCCTCACTAAGTACTTACGCCAGATGATGAAAAACGTCGGCCCAATACAAAAATAATGGACTTAAGACGCTACAGGAGCGAAAATGCTAAAATGGAAAGGAGCCCCCCTTTCAATTTGGGAATTTTAGTTAAATATATTGGGTTGGCACAAAAGTAATGACACACTCTACAAAACTCTATACATTTCCTTTCTTAACTTAATTGTTTTCGATAATATTCTAGTATGTTGTAGAACATTCTAGGTACTTCTAATGTGAGGGTACCTATATAAAGCCGCCCTCGTGATTGGTTTAGTTAGATTGAAATAAAATGGACGAGCGACAAGTTCGAACACTTTACTTATACGAGTACTTATTAGGCTACAGTGCGCGGGCTGCGGCTGACAATATCAACACTGCATTGGCCGCTGGAAGTACAAGCCATGCCACGGTGTCCAGATGGTTTGACCGTTTTAAATCAGGAGACAGGAGCCTTGAAAGTCAGTCACGCTCAGGGCGACCACCTGCATTCAATGATGACGATTTACGCCGCGAACTACAGTCGAATCCTGATGCTACTACTCGTGAATTAGCGGAAGCACTTAACTGCAGTCACCACGCTATGGAATACCATCTGCATGAGCTTGGGTATCGAAAAGTTTTGGCTCGATGGGTACCGCACATCCTTACCGACGCCAGTCGTGCAGTCCGTGTCGCCATCTGTCAATCACTTTTGCTGCGACCCCGACGTAAAGAGTTTTTGACTGATCTGATTACGGGAGATGAATCATGGATTTATTATGAGAACGATACACGTCATGCTTTTTGGCTGCCTCGAGAAGAAACGCCACCAACTCAATCGAAGCTGAGTCAAAAGAACCGCTTAAAAGTTTTGATTTGTTGTTTCTGGGACTCGCAAGGCATGCTGTTTCATGAACTATTACACAATGAAACTGTAAGGGCGGTTCTCAGGGATGACGTTCGGTGCCTGATTTCGGTGGTGATTTTTATTTACTATTTATTGATATGTCAGTCAATTTACTAAAATCTAGCCTAAATATAAAAAATATTGGTGGTGGAGGCCTCCATTAAAACCTTATAGTTTGTAAGAAATCTGACATTTTAAAATCACCGAAATTATGTATGGGCACTGTTATCAATTTGCCCCACCGAATTCAATTTTTTACACATTATTCCACATTTCAACTTAATATATAAATTATTATTCAATTTATTGATATTTTTCATTTTAATTCGATGACAGGTCATGTAAAAAGGCTCATAATCGCGCAATTTTACAAAATTTAACATGGTAATATGCTAGTCATTATCGAGTAGAGAATTTTGTACCCATAGAGTGGCTTAATTTGCTTAGAAACATAGTTCTATGTTTTTACAAGGTATATCCTACTATTTAAGTATGAAATATTAGAAAATAATGAACATTTAATCAGTTTTCAACGTGGCAATCGAAGTCGGTGGTCACTTTTTTTGATATCGGTGGTCAAAAAATCCACCGAAACCACGGAAATCAATCCACTGATATCAAATTTTATAGCTTTTTAGGGTTCCGTAGTCAACTAGGAACCCTTATAGTTTCGCCATGTCTGTCTGTCCGTCCGTCCGTCCGTCCGTCCGTCCGTCCGTCCGTCCGTCCGTCCGCGGATAATCTCAGTAACCGTAAGCACTAGAAAGCTGAAATTTGGTACCAATATGTATATCAATCACGCCAACAAAGTGCAAAAATAAAAAATGGAAAAAAATGTTTTATTAGGGTACCCCGCCTACATGTAAAGTGGGGGCTGATATTTTTTTTCATTCCAACCCCAACGTGTGATATATTTTTGGATGGGTATTTAAA
Source organism: Leguminivora glycinivorella (assembly GCF_023078275.1). Taxonomy (NCBI): domain Eukaryota; kingdom Metazoa; phylum Arthropoda; class Insecta; order Lepidoptera; family Tortricidae; genus Leguminivora; species Leguminivora glycinivorella. The sequence goes on along the minus strand of NC_062974.1, from coordinate 6,683,092 downwards.
AATGAATAAGGGTTTACTAAGATCGTTTTTTGATAATATTAATATTTTCGGAAATAATTGCTCCTAAAGGAAAAAAAAGTGCGTCCCCCCCCTCTAACTTTTGAACCATATGTTTAAAAAATATGAAAAAAATCACAAATGTAGAACTTTATAAAGACTTTCTAGGAAAATTCTTTTGAACTTGATAGGTTCAGTAGTTTTTGAGAAAAATACGGAAAACTACGGAACCCTACACTGAGCGTGGCCCGACACGCTCTTGGCCGGTTTTATTTGGAGATAACTGCAATAGCATGAATGATACAGAGGAGATGTTATAATGACGTAATAACATACTTTCAAGGATTTGTTAGTACCTTACATAACGACAAATGGACCTAAACTGTGGGAGTAAATTGATCCACCGAATCTTAAAAAACATGGGACCAAACCCAGCGAACGACTGAGAAACCTTCAAAAAGTCCCCTTTATAAAACGGTACTGCATCTCCTCTACACTGAACGGTTAAACCATAGCTAAAACTAACTATATTTGTGCTACTACGTCCCTGATCTACTAATTTGTAAGATTAATGTCATGTTTAAAAAATTACACCGAAATCAGTCACTAGCCCGGGACACATGGTAAATTTGTCTTTACTCGATGAGTTTAGCTAACATATTATTTTTATACAGAAAATATGATGGGTTAACTAATACCTTATACGTGAATATCTATAACAACTGCGATCAACAACTCCATTTTGAGTTATGATTTTTTGTTTTGCAAATTCTGAGTGCGGGACACGCCCACCGACGGTCATTTTTCGCATTTAATATTTTATTACTCATATCATACAAATAATAAATAAATAATGTTAAGGTGTACCAAATAGAACAGAGGCTAAAGATTATGCCTAATTTAATTCAGATTTTTAGAACAGTCCGTTCTGACTTTTTTGCCTCGGACACGTAAAAACGCGCCTCCTGAGAAATGCCCGTAAACGCTAACAAATATTCAACACAGCTCACCGAACTATCTTCTGCTATCAAGAAAAAACGACGAAGACGAGCCACTGTAATTTTACTACATGATAACGCTCGACCTCATGTCGCATCTACCGTTCGCCAACAGCTGCAGAACTTGGGCTGGGAGACGATACCCCACCCACCTTATTCTCCAGACCTCGCACCATCAGACTTTCATTTGTTTAGAGCCCTGAAGCGACATTTGCGGGGTAAACAATTCAATGATTTCCATGATGTACAGGTGGAGTTGAACAACTTTTTCGAGGCACAGCCATCAGAGTTCTGGGCGAAAGGCATCCAAACTTTGCCGGATCGTTGGCAAGAAGTCATAGATGCTAATGGTGATTACATCATCGACTAAGCTTTTTGTATTGTAATAATAATAAAAAATATAAAACGTAAACCAAGTGTCTCATTACTTTTGTGCCAACCCAATACAAGTGTTATTAACTAGATTTATCGAAAAAAAATGTCCATTAAGAACAACCCAGTTAAAAGATATCGCGAAAAAATCTTTAAAATCGAGGTTCCGCTCTCGACTGTTTCCTCCTTCAAAACTTAATCAATCGGAACGTTTGAGAATCTGAATAACAATGAAGTAAGTAATCTGTGTCGGACCGTTTAGTTTTTTTGCCTAATTGTTACCAATCTTGAGTATCACACCTTTTTTTACGCCATAATGAAAAGGCCGTTTTAGGAAATTTTTGATAGGCTCTAGCGTCTTTAAAAATTAGACTATCAAAAAAATCGATCGGCCCGACACAGATACAAATAATAATAATCGGTGTTGAAAACAATCTTTTCTCTATCTTCAAAAACCAGGGAGGAAATAGTCGAAAATGAAAATGAAATGAAATGAAAATGAAAATGAAAATGAAATGAAAATGAAAATGAAATGAAAATGAAATGAAAATGAAATATTTATTTTTCAAGTAGGCATATTACAATGCGCATATGAACGTCAAATAAAGCTACGCCGGCTCTAACCCTACGCCTCAGCCTCGAGAAGATTTCAGTCCCCCCTCAGTTGGGAGGGGGGTATCCACTATGGGACCGGCAAGAAACTCGGCGGGCAACTTCTTTTCAAAACATTACATCTTATAATTAACATGCATTAAATAACAACATACAATTTAACATGCAAAAGTATTCATCAAAGAATATGAACAGACTAGGTACTCTATGGAAATCAATTTCAATAAATTATATTATTGCTTAATAATACGTCGTTCTTCTTCAGAGAAAACATATCAAATTGTCATAGAAGAAAAAGATAATATGAATCTCAATATCATTAAATATGTAATTTACCTACACAACATAAAATATAAAATATTTGATGTGCTTTCTTATCTGAACTGTGTCCTCTATACATAATACAATTATTTTAATTGCTATTCGTTTTTTGTAGTTTCTGGTTCGGGCCATGCATGTTTGTCTGTCAAATAGTCCTCGACTCTGTAATAAGCCTTTAACATCAATGATTTTTTTAAGTAGTTCTTAAGAGCTGGGAGGGGTAATCTCAAAGCAGTGTCAGGTAACTTATTATAAAAATGAATGCATTGCCCAACAAATGACTTCTGTACTTTACGGACACGAAACTTCTTTATGGCAAGCTTATTTTTGTTTCTAGTGTTATAATTATGGATATCAGAATTCTTAGTGAAACAGTCTAAATTCTTAACAACATAAATTATACTATCATAAATGTATTGGGAAGCTACAGTTAAGATATTAATTTCTTTGAAGAGTTCTCTTACTGATTCACGTGTTCCTAAGTTGTAAATAGAACGAATGGCTCTCTTTTGTAATACAAAGATAGTCTGTATGTCAGCTGCTTTGCCCCAAACCAGAATACCGTATGACATTACACTGTGAAAATAACTATGATACACTAGGCGAGCTGTCTCAACATTAGTCAGTTGCCTGATTCTCCTAACGGCGTATGCGGCTGAACTTAATTTGCTTGCTAGTTTCTTTATATGAGGACTCCATTGTAGATTTTTGTCCAATGTTAAACCAAGAAACAGTGTTGTATCTACCATCTCTAAGCATTCATCATTCAAAAGTATTTTTGTATCGATTGGTTTAACATTCGGCAGAGAAAATCGAATACATTTGGTTTTCTTAGAATTAAGAAGTAAATTGTTGACAGTAAACCACTGCAGTACATCAGCTAACGTGCTATTAATTACATTGTAATCCGTAGATTTTCGGTCAACATTAAAAAGCAGTGATGTATCATCAGCAAAAAGTACTATTTCACAAAAGTTTTTCACTATACATGGCAAATCATTTATATAAACCAAAAACAGGAATGGACCTAAAATTGAGCCTTGTGGCACTCCTAATTGGACTACAGTCCCGCTAGAGCGAGTTTTGTTAACAACTACTGTTTGTGTTCTATTGCTAAGGTAAGAAGACATAAAGTTTAGGGCATTTATAGACAAACCATAGTGTTCTAATTTCAAAATGAGCGTTCCATGATCCACACAATCAAAGGCTTTTGAAAGATCACAAAATATGCCAATTGCATCACAAGAATTTTCCCAAAAATTATATATATGTTTAATGAGTACCGAAGCAGCATCGGTCGTGGAACGGCCCCTTGTGAAACCGAACTGTTTGCTTGTAAGTAATCTATGTCTGTTGAAGTGTCCCAGTAGATCATTTAACATTAGCTTCTCAAAGACTTTACTTAGTACAGGAAGTATTGATATGGGACGGAAATTGGTTATATCACTCGAATCACCCGATTTAAAAAGCGGTATGACTTTGCTACATTTCATAAGATCTGGAAAGGTGCCTTGTGAAATTGAAATATTATATATTACGGCCAAGTAAGGTGCTATTATATCTATGACATGACTAATTACTTTAACTGATGTTCCCCATAAGTCTTCCGTTTTCTTTAAATTGAGTGACTTGAATGTTTTAACAATATTTACAGAGTCTACTTGACTAAATTCAAATGAATTATTACATTTCTTAACATTAGCACAAAGTAATGAATGGGCTTGAGCCGCAGAAGAATGTAAACATTTTGTGGTGTTAACGGCTATATTTGAGAAATAATCTTCGAATGCCGAGGCAACATCGCTGTTCGACACTATTTGTTGATTATCTGATACAATGTTGACTTGACAATCGCGTGATTTACATTTACCAGCTTCTTTATTTATAATACTCCAAGTTGTTTTCACTTTGTTGTCCGACACTTTCAATTTAGAACTAATAAAGTTTTTCTTGGCAGTTAAACACACTTTCTTGAAGATTCTTGAGTAGTTTCTTACATAGTCCAGGAATTCTGAATTCTTGTTCAGCTCTCTCTCACCATAAAGTTCATAAAGTCTTTTTCTACTTTTGTGAATACCTACAGTAGCCCATTCACTAAACTTTGTTTTAACTTTTGACCCACTAATAGATTTCACTTTGAAATTGTTATTAAATTGATTAAGAATTACATTGAAAACATCTTGATACAAATGATTACAGTCATAATGCGAAAATGGTATTATAGACAAACTATGTAGAATTTCATTTTTGAATGATTCCAAGCGAGATCCAGTAATGGGTCTATATGTTATTGTTTGTGGAGTATCATGAATAACGTTTAAGAAAGCTGCCCTTTGGCCGCTGTGATCGGAATGAAAACAGTTAAATAATTTCTTATCTATACATTCACAGTTACAAAAAATATTATCTAGGCATGTTGCACTAGTCACACCTACCCGGGTAGGTTCAAGAAATAAATTAAATAAATTAAATGATTTAAACAAACAGAACATTTTAACAGTATTACTAGATGACTCGAGCAAGTTAACATTAAAATCTCCACATACAATAACATGTTTTTGGCCCTTGCATACTAAATTCAGAACATTTTCCATTGTAGATTCAAATATGCTGAAGTCAGCTGATGGTGGTCTATAAACACATACAATAATATATCTGTCTAATTCAACACATGAAATTTCTATAGTTCTTTCTATGGAATATTTTACAACATCTTTGCGCTCTTTACACTTCATACAATTTTTAACAATAATAAGGGAGCCACCATGAGCAGCAGATTTTCTGGCAAAAAAACTAGCTAATTTAAAATTAACATAATCAAATATCAACTGTTCTTGTTTCAACCAATGTTCAGTAATACACATAACTTCAACATTATTACTATCTAAAAATAATCCTACTTCTAATTCTTTGCTGGAAAAACCCTGAATATTCTGGTGAACAACGTTCATATTCAGGTGTTTTTCCGCTGTCTTACAATCTAGTTTAAATGAGGCATGGGGTCCTTGGCTTTGTCAGCTGACTGAGACTTATATATAACACTATTACATCTATTTGGCTCAATATTGAAGGCCAATAACTCCACTAAATATACAAATAATTTCTTTGGCAAAAATACCTTCCGTGGAGCTAGCATGAAGCGCTCAATGAATTTATTTAAGTCAAAGAAATGGTACTTTTTATTAACAGCTATGGCATGGTACATTAAAGAATTATAGTAAGCTATCTTACAATTATAGTCATATGATACATTTTCTGCATAAGGTAGTGCACATAATATAATTTTCCCCACACCAGATTTTTCAATAACATTTAGTGTGGACATCAATTTATCTATGCTAAGCTTATCTACATTAAGACTATTTCCTAATAAAATTACTAATGTAGTACTGCTATCATAACATCCCTTTGAAATAAGGTCACATAAATGAGACAAAGTAATGTTTTGATAACAGTAATTTGTCACTTGTTGCTCTAACTGGTAGCTTAATAATGGGCCCATTCCTAACCCAATCTGATCTGAAAAAACAACAGTCTTACTGACTGCTCTAGGGGGCTGTTTAACTACTGCCGCATGCCTAGTTGTGTCGTGGGCCACATCGGCTTGAATAATCTTTGCTGGTGGCATTTGGCCACAATTACAATGTTTTCCATTTAATAATGCCTTACACCGGAGAGCGTTAGGAGCGAAAAAATAGCACTTTGTCTGACGTCAATTACAAATTGCAAACCTAATAGTTATCAATCAATGCATTTTACCTCAGTTAGTTTTATAACTATGAAGCCTTTGTAAAAATTTTCAGCTTTTTAAATCATCATTTCTGCCTCCGCATTAGGGTTAAAATTTTGAAAATCTCATAGAAACCTAAAAATTCAACTTTCAGATAAAAAAAAAAACTCGGCAGTATTATATTTAGTATATGTTATTGATATATATCATTATGAGAAACTACAAAAAGTTGCGAAAATAGCGTCAAGAATCGCCAAAGTTTGTCTAGTTTCAGTACATTCGCCAAAATAGCTGCTAAAATACTGAAAATTGGCGATTTTAAACGCTATTTTCGAAATTTTTGGTAGTTTCTTGTAATAATATGTATCAATAATGTATACTGAACATAATACTGCCGAAAAATATTTTTTATCTAAAAGTTGAATTTTCGGGTATGTATGAGATTTCCAAAATTTCAAACCTAATGCGGAGGCAGAAGATGTTGATTTAAAAAGCTGAAAATTTGCACAAAGGCTTCATAGACTAAGGGGCATTGGTTGATAACTATTAGGTTTGCTAATTCCAGAAAAGTGTTTTTTCGCTCCACCCTAGTGATTAGAGAATATTTTTGTTTTGTTTAGCACCTGAGTTTTGCAACTGCAGTGAGAAACATAAATCCAGTATAAACTCTTAAGTAAACTTAGACAATTTCCACTTTTTGCGTTTAATTTTTGTAGCTGACTTCTTGTATTTCGAGGTGCCGTAGAAGAATGGCATTTTTCCGACGCGAAACGAAAACGAAACGCCGCGAAAGGTAGTCTGGCTTTGTCGCGCCAATACGCAAGAGCGATAGAGACAGATATCTACGAGCGTTTCGTTTCGTGAGCGTTTGTGCCATTCAGCTACGCACCCAGGTTCTTTTGAGTGGGGTCGATTTGAAAACCTTTAGTCGAGCGATTCTCAAATAGTTTCAAAAGTATAATTATGTACAGTCAGCTGCAGGGAAAAGGAGACCTCCTGCCATATAAATTTGTAAGCAAGGGAGTCTACTTTTCTCTGCAGCTGACTGTGCTATTATATGTAAATTCATATATTTTGGCGATCTCAGATTTTTTTAAAGAAATTTCAGGGATGTGTACCTATCGTAGTATTGTTTGTAAAAACGTCGCTAACCTTGTACTTCAAATATTCACATATAAATTGAAATTGATATCATACACGAAAGAAAAAAAACAACAAGGCCCACTGGTGGCCGAGCCGGGAATCGAACCCGAGTCTTCAGCTTACGCGGCTAACGTCATTACCACTAGACCACCCGCCCGCCGTGGTACCCGACGAAATTTCTCTAGTGTATGCTGTCTCTGATAAGGCTAGGAGCCTTTTGAGCGATTTGTACTTGCACCTCCTACTCGTACATGAATCCTTTAGAGGATTACGGTATAGCGAGAGAGATGGTGCTGCCATCTATAAAATAATTTGTTCCCTAGTTGTATCGTCACATATACTTTTGAAATGTGCCTACGATTATTGCTATTTATTAATCTATCTATCTATCTGTCTATAGCAGCCTTTAAAGCGCCTGTCTTCGGACATAGGCCTCCTCTCCATTCCTCCACGCTTGTCGGTCCATTGCCATCCGCATCCAGTTATCGCCAGCTAGCTGGCAGATGTCATTTCATCTAAGGGGCGGCTTGCCACGACCGCGGGTGTTAACGGGCTTCCACACCATAGTTCGTCTTGCCCAGCGACTATGGTCCATCGTGGCAATGTGCCCATTTTATTAATCTAATGAGCTATAATATATTCTGTTTGTATTCTATCGAACAGTAATGGAATCAAAAAATAAGTACTCGCCCAATTACCCAATTCCCGAAAATACTATAAATTATGATCATAAGTGGCATCTTGAAAATGAAAGAGCCTTAATAATAATATGATCATAATTGTTATCGAGTTCTTCGACATGTAGACTGACTTCTTTGACATTTACGGTGAAAATTCTGTGATACTGAAAAATATACTCAAGTATGTAATTGTAATAAAATGATTATTTTCATGTTTCCACTTCAGCAATTAGGTTAAATTCGATGCTTTAAAAAGCATGTTTGATAAGTTTATGTCTCACAAAATATAATTATGTTATTTGAAAGCGTATGAAATTAAATTAAACACCCACTCCCCCCACCCCACTCCCACTCGATTACACTACTTAATTATAAGTAATTATTTTTGTTAACTATACCTTTTGTTAATTTTGTTTTAAATTTAATTACGAAGTTCAATTTGTTTGTAATTATGGTTGCATTAATTTCATTCAATGGTAAATAAAATCGAGGAGGCCGCGCTGGGCCGCGAATAATGGCAATCCTTCTGAAAGCCATATGTCCCTGAGGAGGGATAACAGGATATCATCATCATCATCATCATCATCATCATCATCATCATCATCATCAATGCTAAATTAAAATGTAATTTGAAATCTAACTACTCATACTTAAAGACCTGTCATAAGCAAGCAAACATTTCCTGTTTTTAAACATACACAATGGCATAAAAAGCGTACCTAATAACAAGAATACATATGAGATCAAAGTAAACCTGGTGAGATATTATGCCCTCCCAACCTATTATTACTCCATATTTTGTCGTAAAAGCTATTAGGTAACATACAAAAGACGCGTATATAATAAAGTCTGTCGTACAAATTGGCTTTCACGCAACTCAAGAACGCTCATCAGTATTGTGTTAGGCTACAAGGATTTAAAACGTATTATTAACTCCGAGTAAGTTTGAAATAAGTACATAGGACTTTTGGTAAAAACCAGTTTTGGCAGAATAATAGTTAGAGATTCCTTATTATTGTAACACAGCCCTAATACCAAGTGTATTTAAAAAAAAAATCGAAGTTCGTTTTCACATTATCCGATCCGATATCGGGTGTCGGACCGATATCCCATACAGTACAGACGCCATCTTGGATTTTTTCTATTGAAATCCTTCCGACATCCGATATCCGGTCCAAAAGGTATTTTTGAAGTTTTTGTACAAAAAAATGTATGGGTATTACCCATTTCTATACCCCACGAAATGCTTATTGGGCACTCTCGGTTATAACTCATTAGAGGTAAGGCGAAATTACACTCTGTTGACCACTGCGTGTCGCATCCTGCGCGGTGAGTCGGACTGTCCTGAGTTAGTCAGCCGTGTGGTGCAATTATTTGTCCCTGACGTCCCCAGGATAGCCCTCAGGCCCCGGCGACGTGACCTGTTGGCAGTGCCGACGGTGCGCACCGTGTCACGCAGAAATTCGCCACTTCTTCGTGCCCTAACACAACTGAATGCGCTCCTGACATCAGCACCCGAGTGTGATGTGTTTGCGTGGGGATGGGCACCTGTGTGCAAGGAATGTCTGCGATTTTGTGAAGGGATGGATAATAGGTGCTCCACTGTAGAAATGTAATTTATTTATCAAATGTTAATTTATTTAAATTGTATTGTAATCACATTATTGAATGGAATTGTATTCTATTTAAAAAATATTTAAATTATTAAAAAAAAAATGTGAATTGTATTTTATTGAATTGAATTGTATTTTGGTATGTTAATCATGCTATAATTCTTTAAATTGTAATTTTTCATATTTATCTGATCTTATTTTTATTGTATTGAATGTTATTGTATTTGTAATTTAAATTATGTCATTATTATTGTCTGCATGGCGCATTAGTTTGTCACTGTAATGTCATGTATATGTGTTCTATTAAATAAATTAAATAAATTAAATATCGGATCGGATAATGTGAAAACGCACGCTATTTTTACAAAAGATAAAACATTAGCTAATGTCTATGTATTTATCGCTCTTTACTCTTAAAGCTATACTTAGATATCAAAATGTTATTTTAATCATGTTATTTAGACGTTGAAATGGTATTGTGATATCACTTTACTAAATACAACAGCTGAGACATGCTAAATGTGACAAGTTAGCGTCTCTCCTTCGTCACCGAATACGACATTGTCCCACCAGTTATGCTCGTTTAGCAGTCATTTGCGTAGGTGCCGCAATTTAATGGACGTTGCCTAGACAATACACCAAAATTGTAACGTTTATAAATTGTAGTACATTGTTGCTTACCACACCACATGTACAAAATTTGCTAGTATCTTTATACAAATTAGTCTTAGAGCATCCTTATACTAAAGAAATATTGTAGGACATTTTTTACACAGATTGACGGAGTCCCACGGTATTAAGCTCAAGAAGGCTTGTTTTGTACTCATTGTGATAATTTTTGCTTAAAATCGATAAAGAATATTTAAAAATATTTTAAGCGGGTTACTCACATATTAAGTCGATATAGCGTTCGACATGTTTCGGCTCAATTTCGAGAGCCTTTCTCAAGAGTAGCGACACCCCGCCTTTACATGTCGAGAGCGCGACGCATACTGCGGGCGCTTGCTCGGTGCGCGCGGCTGCTGAGGACAGGCGCAGGGGGGGTCGGCGGCGCGGGCGACGTCACCGTGGCGAGATCGGAGCTACCCACTATGTTACTTTTGTCAAAAGCAGGATTGCACACAACACTTATTACGTCACTTGTTAAGGGTGCGTTTACACTGGGGACCGACGTAGTGCCTAGAACTGTTTTCCAACTTGGTGGCACCGACCAACCACTGTCACGATTGAAATTAGGATGACGACTAATTTCTATACCGTACTGGCGCGAGAAAAGTTCTTCGTTCAGCGGAAAATACGGGAAGCTATAGAAATTAGTCGTCATCCTAATTTCAATCGTGACAGTGGTTGGTCGGTGCCACCAAGTTGGAAAACAGTTCTAGGCACTACGTCGGTCCCCAGTGTAAACGCACCCTTAACAAGTGACGTAATAAGTGTTGTGTGCAATCCTGCTTTTGACAAAAGTAACATAGTGGGTAGCTCCGATCTCGCCACGGTGACGTCGCCCGCGCCGCCGACCCCCCCTGCGCCTGTCCTCAGCAGCCGCGCGCACCGAGCAAGCGCCCGCAGTATGCGTCGCGCTCTCGACATGTAAAGGCGGGGTGTCGCTACTCTTGAGAAAGGCTCTCGAAATTGAGCCGAAACATGTCGAACGCTATATCGACTTAATACGTGAGTAACCCGCTTAAAATATTTTTAAATATGTATGAGTCTCACGGGAGTTTTATAGTTAAAATCGATAAAGAATATAATTTTATTGATGACAGGCGAATGAAAATGACAAGAGTGATGATCAGTGGAGGCAGGGTAAACTCACGCCCATATTCTCAAGCGCGGTTGGCTATCCTCCTGTTCACCCTTGCGACACCGACGGAAGGAGAAGGGGTGATGAAATTTTTGAACCGTCACCACACAGGACTATTCATGTCATGCCATATCTTATTTTTGATATGTCTCTGGTGTAGATCCCAGCATTCCAATGTTACGCCAGGAATAAAGCTAAAAAGGCGTTCCTAACTACACTTTCATCCTCTGATTTTTTTCCTTTATAACTTGTGATTTACGGTCATATGCCACGAATGGGTAGTAATTGCAAGGGTTTCTTTATTTTCCATTAATTTTATTACGCCAACGATTAAATTACCCGTGTTACGACAGCTAAATGTAAATGTAACGATATTTTATGACGCCACATATGTTTCTGAAGATGTGTAATATTCCCAGTTAAGTTGATATGACGTAACTCAGTTACAAAAGGAAGCATTTACAGCGTTTTGAGCGGCAAGCATATTTTGCGCGTTGCGACTGAAATGGTTACAAGTCTATGAAACATCACAAGGACTTACATCGTTTTTATGTAGAGGAAACCGGGTCGCGAAGTGCTTTAATAAAGTAAGAATGTTATTAATGCTTCTGCAGCGCAAATAAACATTTATGAGTTTATTTATTTGAATCTGTGTGATGCGTAGTTTTGAATATTGCTGTTTCTAAAACATTAAACTTGGTTCGGTTAGATTGATCGTTAGTAATTCTAACTATATTCGCTATTTATGACAAGCGGTCTACAGTATCCTTATGGCTACTAAATAATTATGACTATGTGCGTTTCCATCATATAAAGGAATAGAATAGAAAGGTGTTTATTTCTCTAGTTAATATGTTTTACAATTATGTCCATCAGGTCGGTTGTGTGTTCGGCCTGTGGGTGTGTCAGCTACTTACAATCTATACTTATGTTCGTCTGGAAGATCTGTATAAGTGTCATGTTGTGTGTGCTGTGTGCTTGTTAGTGTGTGCGTACAGAATAAATTTATATAAATTTAAATGTAGTTTCATGTTGTCCTATCCTACCTTAATACTATTTTTACAACTTATAACTAATTTCCTATAATCTATGGGGACGTGGAGCGGTCGCTCGCTTGCTGAGCTGCCGACTCCTGTCTTTTTTTGGCACATAATTAATTTCTCCTAATCTAGTGTTAGTTAGTAGAGGGTTGTATTGCTCGTGTCTGATGTAGGTGTTACCAGGGGTATCTAGATCCGCAATGTGCATTTCGCGGAATCGGCTCAGCATGTCCTCATTTAAATCTTGTGCGCGGAGATGCCATGGATCCCAGTCGAGCATCTCCCACAGTACTGAAGTATCTAGGCGTTTTGGGAACTGTCCACTAGTCTTAAGTGCCATTCGATATTGACGTTCAATTTTGAGTAGGTTGTTCTTACTGTAGCGTGAGAGTAATTGTACCACGCCATAATCCAGTATTGGGAGTAGACAGGCCTGAATGACAGCGAGTTTCACCGTCAAATCCGTCTTAGCGTGCCAGCCTATAATGGGAGCTAGAGCACCGCGCGCCCGTCGTGCTTTCTGCACTACGTAGTCCGTATGTTTACTCATGGTCATGGTCCTGTCTAGGTGTACACCCAAATATTTTATGCTGTTTTTATATTCAATTACCTCGTGTTTGATGCGAATGGTTCTGCGGTACTTCCGCTTGTGAGTAAACATAGCACACTCGGTTTTCTCTATATTGCACTTTAGTCCCCAACGATGGTAGTAATCGATGACAGCTTCGGTGGCCCAGCCCGCTCGGGTCGTCGCACTGTCTGGTTCGGGAGACCTGTTGAGTATACACAGGTCATCGGCGTATTGAGAAAGCATTAGTCCGCGGATCCGGTTTTGTTCGTCCCAAACGTCATGTACATACATGTTAAAGATTATTGGGCCCAGTATAGAGCCCTGTGGGACTCCGTGTGGCACCGCTTTCTCTTCGCCGTTGGTGGTTCTGAAACGTCCATAGGTTTTTCGACCGCTCAGGTAATTTTCTATCATTTTGATGATGTTATTTGGAACGTTTGCTGTTTGAAGTTTCTTCGTCAGACCCTCGTGGTTTATGGAGTCAAAGGCTTTCGAAAGATCAGTCGATACTAAGGCCACGCTTTCCTGTGCTTCTAGGGCATCCGTTATGAACTTTCCGGTACGAAGTATTTGCGTGCCTGTTCCTCTATTTTTAGTAAAACCATGCTGGAACGGCGGTTGGAGTCTGTCAGTCGTTTGTCGCAGGCGTGAAAGAAGTAAGCGCTCGTACAATTTACCCATGATGTTAAGAAGGGTAATGGGCCGATATGATTTGGCGTCGCGGTGGTTCTTCCCAGCTTTATGCAAGAAGATGCATTCTCCGATTTTCCACCTTTTGGGATAGTACCCTGTCAGTAACAGGTAATCGGCTATAACTTTGTACCGGATGAGAAAGGGGTTGCCTCCGAGTTTCAGAGCATCTGCCTTGATTTTGTCCGGACCTGGGGCCTTCTTATTTTTAAAACGTCTTAGAGCTATCTTAATCTCCTCTGTAGATGTAGCGTCGAGAGGCTGAAAGGGCGTGGTTTTCTCTGTGCTCTTGTCCTTATTATCTATTTCGGCTTCTGTTACGATCGCTGCGTCGACTAAAGTGTCGATAGTCTCTCTCTCACTGTTGCATCCCTGGATGTGGGGGAGTCTTTGAGCTGGTGCTTTCAGGTTGCGTTGGATTCGCCACATCTGAACTCTATTGTGTCGTGGGTCATTTACCATTCTCACCCATTTCTGATCATTATACTCCTGGAGCGCCTGTTTGACCAGGCGTTTCAGACGGTTGTAGGTCGTTCTTTGTTCCATTATTCTGTCCTGGTTAAAGCGTAGTCGCCACGCTTTACTTTTTGCTTTGTTTCTTTCGTCTATTAATTTATTAATCTCATCTGGAAGTTGATCTCGTCTGTTGTACTCATGCAGTGGCGCATACTCATCCAGAGATTCAGTAATAGCATTTTCTAGTTGTTTTATGTATTCCTCGCATTCTGAATCAGATGTGATTTCTTTTGGTAGCTGAGTGGTTTTGAGCCATAAAGTTTGTTGAAATTGTTGTCTGGTTTCTTCGTTACTTGCGATAGTACGGGTGTTTCTTATCATATTTTTCTCTCTATCCACCAATATATTTATATCTAGTAGCCACGGCATGTGGTCTGAGCCAACACATGATATTTGTCGGCATGTTACTGTATCGAAGGCTTCCATTTCGTGTGAGATTATTGCTGCATCAAGAATGCCATAGCCCGCACTGTTTGGTCGTGAAGGTAGGCCTGTGTGGTGTATAGTGCAGACGTCAGAGTTACAGAGATCACGGATGAGTATTCCCGCTCCTTCGTCTCTCGTTTGGTTTAGTGCGGTCATTTTGAGATTGAGGTCTCCTATGGTTATGTTCGGGGCTTCGGTAACAATATCTTCTAACTCGTCCTTGAGTGCTGTGGCGTCAATGTGTTCAGATCTGTGCGGTATGTATATTCCTTTTATTTTCAGGTAATCTCCAGTTACGTGATCGTAGGTAAGGTTGATGGCGACGCCTTCGATGAGGCGGTCTTCTGATTCTGTACCTGGAGTGACGTCGGTCTGGCTCCAACGTAAACCTCGCATCACGTAAAGGGCTGTGGTTAGATGCGATGCGATCGAGTGAGTGATCTTGTCATAGTTCGAGAGATTCATGTGGGTTTTGGAAAAGTCCACACGACATTCGTTGACTATGATTATATGTGGCTTGTGGCGATCAGCTAGAGATTTTAACTCGAGAAATTTACCTTTGAGTCCTTGCGCATTTAGGTGCATTATACGCAGCTTGTGATATTGATGTCTGCGATTACTTGTTGAGAATTTTTATTATTTCCATCATATAAAGGGCCTTTTGCTTCACTCTGTAGATTGAATTTCTGTAGGACTTCCGGAGAACGCGCTTTTTGCACATGAAGATTACGACTTGTTATTTGAAGGTAGAATAGTATTTTATGCAACAGGCGTTTAAAGGAGGTCAAAAAAGACGAGTGGCGTGGGTAACAATTTGAGGCGAAGCCGAAAATTGTTATTAAGACGCCACGAGTATTTTTTGACTCAGTTAAACACCGTTGCATACAATACTTTTTCTACGACCATGCACTTACTTTTTAATAGTTTTCTAGAATAACTTTCGTGAAATTCGCACTGTTCCCTGTATTTTGACTTGTCCTCTGTAATGATAATGCACTCACCCTGTCGCTCGCACTCCCCCGCGCCGCCGCAACCCCCGGCGCCCCGCGCACCCACGCTATATCTCTTAAAGGCTACCTAACAATACTTTAAGAGCTATATCGTATGCGCGGGTGCGCGGGACGCCGGGCGGGGGCGGGCATCTTTTATGTAGGGTTTTCACGGTCTATGCTCGACCCTGTAAATGACGAATAACAGTTCGGGAGTAGAAAAAATATTTATTTGATAGGTAAACACAATTCCAACTATAGGCGGTGCAAGCACAAATTGCTCGCCCTTAGAGTTGGCCAAAAGGCGCCTAGCCTTGTCAGAGGAGATAACATACACTAGAGAAATTCCGTCGGGTACCACGGCGGGCGGGTGGTCTAGTGGTAATGACGTTAGCCGCGTAAGCTGAAGACCCGGGTGCGACAGCTCGGCCACCAGTGGGCCTTGTCGTTTTTTCTTTTGTGTATGTTATCTATTTAAATTTATAAACACAATTCATTTCAAAGTAAAATTTAATTAACACGCTTTTATTAGGTCGTCGTGTATGTAACTAACTATGTAATGGAATCTGCGGAGGCTAATTTAACCATCTTCCAAGGATCGTAGCGTAATGAAAATTGGCAGCTATATGTAGTTCCGATGACAATACAATAATATGGTACTGTTGAGCTGATCTGATGATGGAGTCGGAAGATATGAACTGGAACTACATGATGGAACATCGTATCATAGCCGTTTTTGGGTTTCTTAGAAAAGTCTTGTAATGAACTTTGACTACAATTAGGTTTCAAGGTCTGATGATGAAGCCGAAAGATATGAACTGGAACTACATGATGGAACATCGTATCATAGCTGTTTTTGGGTTTCTTAGAAAGTCTTGTAATGAACTTTGACTACGATTAGGTTTCAAGGTCTGATGATGGAGCCGGAAGATATGAACTGGAACTACATGATGGAACATCGTATCATAGCTGTTTTTGGGCTTCTTAGGAAAGTCTTGTAATGAACTTTGACTACAATTAGGTTTCAAGGTCTGATGATGGAGCCGGAAGATATGAGCTGGAACTACATGATGGAACATCGTGTCATAGCTGTTTTTGGGCTTCTTAGAAAAGTCTTGTAATGAACTTTGACTACGATTAGGTTTCAAGGTCTGATGATGGAGCCGGAAGATATGAACTGGAACTACATGATGGAACATTGTATCATAGCTGTTTTTGGGCTTCTTAGAAAAGTCTTGTAATGAACTTTGACTAGTTACGATTAGGTTTCAAGGTCTGATGATGGAGCCGGAAGATATGAACTGGAACTACATGATGGAACATCGTATCATAGCTGTTTTTGGGCTTCTTAGAAAAGTCTTGTAATGAACTATGACTACGATTAGGTTTCAAGGCCTCATGATGGTGCCGGAAGACAAGAACAGAAAAAGGGGGGGAGGGGGGCTCGAGGGGGGAAGCATGAAAGAAAGATCAATGTAGTATTTAAAAAAAGTTGGGTTAGCGTTTTCTTGTGACCTTTCAGAGCAAACAAAGGGGGGCTCGGGGGCGAAGCCCCCGCATGAAAGAAAGATCAACGTAGTATTTAAGATAAGTTGGGTTAGCGTTTTCTTGTGATCTTTAAGAGCAAACAAAGGGGGCTCGGGGGCGAAGCCCCCGCATAAAAGAAAGATTAACGTAGTATTTAAAATAAGTTGGGATTGCGTTTTCTTGTGACCTTTCAGAGCGAACAAAGGGGGGCTCGGGGGGCGAAGCCCCCCGCATGAAAGAAAGATCAACGTAGTATTTAAGATAAGTTGGGTTAGCGTTTTCTTGTGACCTTTAAGAGCAAACAAAGGGGGGCTCGGGGGGCGAAGCCCCCGCATAAAAGAAAGATTAACCTAGTATTTAAAATAAGTTGGGATAGCGTTTTCTTGTGACCTTTCAGAGAAAACAAAGGGGGGCTCGGGGGGCGAAGCCCACCGCATGAAAGAAAGATCAACGTAGTATTTAAGATAAGTTGGGTTAGCGTTTTCTTGTGACCTTTAAGAGCAAACAAAGGGGGCTCGGGGGCGAAGCCCCCGCATGAAAGAAAGATCAACGTAGTATTTAAGATCAGTTGGGTTAGCGTTTTCTTGTGACCTTTAAGCGCAAACAAAGGGGGGCTCGGGGGGCGAAGCCCCCCGCATAAAAGAAAGATTAACGTAGTATTTAAAATAAGTTGGGTTAGCGTTTTCTTGTGACCTTTCAGAGCAAACAAAGGGGGGCTCGGGGGCGAAGCCCCCGCATGAAAGAAAGATCAACGTAGTATTTAAGATAAGTTGGGTTAGCGTTTTCTTGTGATCTTTAAGAGCAAACAAAGGGGGCTCGGGGGCGAAGCCCCCGCATAAAATAAAGATTAACGTAGTATTTAAAATAAGTTGGGATAGCGTTTTCTTGTGACCTTTCAGAGCAAACAAAGGGGGCTCGGGGGCGAGGCCCCCGCATAAAAGAAAGATCAACGTTGTATTTAAAATAAGTTGGGTTAAGTTTTCTTGTGATCCTTAAGAGTAAAGAAAAGGGGGCCTCGGGGGCGAAGCCCCTCGAATGAAAGAAAGATCAACGAAGTATTTAGAATAAGTTGGGTTAGCGTTTTCTTGTGACCTTTAAGAGCAAACAAAGGGGGCTCGGGGGCGAAGCCCCCGCATGAAAGAAAGATCAACGTAGTATTTAAGATCAGTTGGGTTAGCGTTTTCTTGTGACCTTTAAGTGCAAACAAAGGGAGGCTCGGGGGGCGAAGCCCCTCAAATGAAAGAAAGATCAACGCAGTATTTAGAATAAGTTGGGTTAGCGTTTTCTTGTGACCTTTAAGAGCAAACAAAGGGGGGCTCGGGGGCGAAGCCCCCGCATGAAAGAAAGATCAACGTAGTATTTAAGGTCAGTTGGGTTAGCGTTTTCTTGTGACCTTTAAGTGCAAACAAAGGGGGGGCTCGGGGGCGAAGCCCCCGCATAAAAGAAAGATTAACGTAGTATTTAAAATAAGTTAGGTTAGCGTTTTCTTGTGACCTTTCAGAGGAAACAAAGGGGGGCTCGGGGGGCGAAGCCCCTCGCATGAAAGAAAGATCAACGTAGTATTTAAGATAAGTTGGGTTAGCGTTTTCTTGTGACCTTTAAGAGCAAACAAAGTGGGGCTCGGGGGGCGAAGCCCCCCGCATAAAATAAAGATTAACCTAGTATTTAAAATAAGTTGGGATAGCGTTTTCTTGTGACCTTTCAGAGAAAACAAAGGGGGGCTCGGGGGGCGAAGCCCACCGCATGAAAGAAAGATCAACGTAGTATTTAAGATAAGTTGGGTTAGCGTTTTCTTGTGACCTTTAAGAGCAAACAAAGGGGGGCTCGGGGGGCGAAGCCCCCCGCATGAAAGAAAGATCAACGTAGTATTTAAGATAAGTTGGGTTAGCGTTTTCTTGTTATCTTTAAGAGCAAACAAAGGGGGGCTCGGGGGGCGAGGCCCCCGGCATAAAAGAAAGATCAACGTTGTATTTAAAATAAGTTGGGTTAAGTTTTCTTGTGATCCTTAAGAGTAAAGAAAAGGGGGCCTCGGGGGGCGAAGCCCCTCGAATGAAAGAAAGATCAACGAAGTATTTAGAATAAGTTGGGTTAGCGTTTTCTTGTGACCTTTAAGAGCAAACAAAGGGGGGCTCGGGGGCGAAGCCCCCGCATCAAAGAAAGATCAACGTAGTATTTAAGATCAGTTGGGTTAGCGTTTTCTTGTGACCTTTAAGTGCAAACAAAGGGAGGCTCGGGGGGCGACGCCCCTCGAATGAAAGAAAGATCAACGAAGTATTTAGAATAAGTTGGGTTAGCGTTTTCTTGTGACCTTTAAGAGCAAAGGGGGGCTCGGGGGGCGAAGCCCCCGCATGAAAGAAAGATCAACGTAGTATTTAAGATCAGTTGGGTTAGCGTTTTCTTGTGACCTTTAAGTGCAAACAAAGGGGGGCTCGGGGGGCGAAGCCCCCCGCATAAAAGAAAGATTAACGTAGTATTTAAAATAAGTTGGGTTAGCGTTTTCTTGTGACCTTTCAGAGGAAACAAAGGGGGGCTCGGGGGGCGAAGCCCCCCGCATGAAAGAAAGATCAACGTAGTATTTAAGATAAGTTGGGTTAGCGTTTTCTTGTGACCTTTAAGAGCAAACAAAGGGGGGCTCGGGGGGCGAAGCCCCCTGCATAAAAGATAGATCAACGTTGTATTTGAAAGAAAGATCAACGTAGTATTTAAGATCAGTTGGGTTAGCGTTTTCTTGTGACCTTTAAGTGCAAACAAAGGGAGGCTCGGGGGGCGAAGCCCCTCGAATGAAAGAAAGATCAACGAAGTATTTAGAATAAGTTGGGTTAGCGTTTTCTTGTGACCTTTAAGAGCAAACAAAGGGGGCTCGGGGGCGAAGCCCCCGCATGAAAGAAAGATCAACGTAGTATTTAAGATCAGTTGGGTTAGCGTTTTCTTGTGACCTTTAAGTGCAAACAAAGGGAGGCTCGGGGGGCGAAGCCCCCCGCATAAAAGATAGATCAACGTTGTATTTGAAAGAAAGATCAACGTAGTATTTAAGATCAGTTGGGTTAGCGTTTTCTTGTGACCTTTAAGTGCAAACAAAGGGAGGCTCGGGGGGCGAAGCCCCTCGAATGAAAGAAAGATCAACGAAGTATTTAGAATAAGTTGGGTTAGCGTTTTCTTGTGACCTTTCAGAGGAAACAAAGGGGGCTCGGGGGCGAAGCCCCCGCATGAAAGAAAGATCAACGTAGTATTTAAGATAAGTTGGGTTAGCGTTTTCTTGTGACCTTTAAGAGCAAACAAAGGGGGGCTCGGGGGGCGAAGCCCCCCGCATAAAAGATAGATCAACGTTGTATTTGAAAGAAAGATCAACGTAGTATTTAAGATCAGTTGGGTTAGCGTTTTCTTGTGACCTTTAAGTGCAAACAAAGGGAGGCTCGGGGGGCGAAGCCCCTCGAATGAAAGAAAGATCAACGAAGTATTTAGAATAAGTTGGGTTAGCGTTTTCTTGTGACCTTTCAGAGCAAACAAAGGGGGGCTCGGGGGCGAAGCCCCCCGCATAAAAGATAGATCAACGTTGTATTTAAAATAAGTTGGGTTAAGGTTTTCTTGTGATCCTTAAGAGTAAAGAAAAGGGGGGCTCGGGGGGCGAAGCCCCCGCATGAAAGAAAGACCAACGTAGTATTTAGAATAAGTTGGGTTAGCGTTTTCTTGTGACCTTTAAGAGCAAACAAAGGGGTGCTCGGGGGGCTTCCGCATAAAAGAAAGATAAACGTTGTATTTAAAATAAGTTGGGTTAGGGTTTTCTTGTCACCCTTAAGAGTAACGAAAAGGGGGGCTCGGGGGGCGAATCCCCCCGCATAAAAGGAAGATTAACGTAGTATTTAAAATAAGTTGGGTTAGCGTTTTCTTGTGACCTTTAAGTGCAAACAAAGGGAGGCTCGGGGGGCGAAGCCCCTCGAATGAAAGAAAGATCAACGAAGTATTTAGAATAAGTTGGGTTAGCGTTTTCTTGTGACCTTTCAGAGGAAACAAAGGGGGGCTCGGGGGGCGAAGCCCCCCGCATGAAAGAAAGATCAACGTAGTATTTAAGATAAGTTGGGTTAGCGTTTTCTTGTGACCTTTAAGAGCAAACAAAGGGGGGCTCGGGGGGCGAAGCCCCCGCATAAAAGATAGATCAACGTTGTATTTGAAAGAAAGATCAACGTAGTATTTAAGATCAGTTGGGTTAGCGTTTTCTTGTGACCTTTAAGTGCAAACAAAGGGAGGCTCGGGGGGCGAAGCCCCTCGAATGAAAGAAAGATCAACGTAGTATTTAGAATAAGTTGGGTTAGCGTTTTCTTGTGACCTTTAAGAGCAAACAAAGGGGTGCTCGGGGGGCTTCCGCATAAAAGAAAGATAAACGTTGTATTTAAAATAAGTTGGGTTAGGGTTTTCTTGTCACCCTTAAGAGTAACGAAAAGGGGGCTCGGGGGCGAATCCCCCGCATAAAAGGAAGATTAACGTAGTATTTAAAATAAGTTGGGTTAGCGTTTTCTTGTGACCTTTAAGAGCAAACAAAGGGGGCTTGGGGGCGAAGCCCCCGCATAAAAGAAAGATCAACGTTGTATTTAAAATAAGTTGGGTAATGGTTTTCCTGTGACCCTTAAGAGCAAATAAAGGGGGGTTCGGCAAAAAAGAAATACTTAAATTTTGTTTGAATTAGTTGAAATGTGACAATATTTTCTAATCGAGTCAAACAAAATCCCACTAGCTGAGGGCTTCAAAACAATGTATGGCGAAAGTATGTCTCTCTAATGTCTTCAAAAAGTCCGCGATGGCACATGTCTATACTGTCTATCTTTTACGGATAACTTACTAGGTATAAACATTTTTATGATAGTACCGTAATAAGAAGGTAGCCGCTAGTTATTATTAAGTAGCAATTAGCAATAAGTACACGTTAAGCCACAAATGGCATGTAAAATCCGCCTACTTGAAATAAATTTATGTATAAATGTTAAAAGTATTTCATTATTAATGACTAAAAAGTATAAAATAAATTAATAGTTTAAAAAACACTATAAAACACGCTTTTATAAATGCACGTAAAAGCCAAAAATAAATTATGGATCGTTCAAGTTGTCTCTATTTGTGAGCTGAAGTTTAAAAACTATGTGCTTTTAATTATAATATTTGATTGTAAAAGCGTGGGGCGCTGGAACAGGAAAGACTTTCTTGTAAACAAATACTAATCCGAACTTCCTGGCGAATGAAGTTGCATAAGAACATAACGTTTACATATGCCGCCTAAGGGTTACCAAAGAGAACCAAAGATATCTCGTCCACGAACAAGAACTCTGCATCCTGTCACTGTAGACACTTTCCCCTTTTGTACTTTGATTACTGTCGACTCTCCTCGCTACTAGCGCATATTTTGTCTGAGTTCGACAAACTGGTACCTACTTTGAACACTGACTTTTAATTGATTTGACTGTTTAATGTAGAACCTACTAGTCATGCTGCAACTCCAGTTAGCGCGTCAATCTGTGTAACCTCCTTCCCGTAACATAGCATAATTTGATTTATCAGCAAATTATACAAAAAGTCTTTCCTGTTCCAGCGCCCCACGCTTTTACAATCAAATATTATAATTAAAAGCACATAGTTTTTAAACTTCAGCTCACAAATAGAGACAACTTGAACGATCCATAATTTATTTTTGGCTTTTACGTGCATTTATAAAAGCGTGTTTTATAGTGTTTTTTAAACTATTAATTTATTTTGGTATGAGACAAAAAATCAACGCCCAATTTCTATGTAAGAATTTTGCTGTTTGCGTAGTTTGTGGTAACGTGAAATATCTAAAAAGGCACATTAATTTGAGTGATAATCAATTTAAACTGTACATTTTCCAAAAATTAAAATCCCTGTAAAAAAAAACAATGTCCGTCCGTTTTCAAAATGAAGACATAGTAAGCACCTAAACATGTTGCTCGTTTACTTCCCGAATGATAGATTGTAATTGTACACGTCGTGTAGTATAATGAATGTCTACACGACGAAACTAATTATGATACTAACTTGAAATCGTGCAAGAACATTTAGACTGTACCTAATAGATTAGCAGAGTTTGGTGGCGAACCCAAACAAGATGAAGTGTCTGTGGCACAGAAGTTGCACAGAAGTAACAGTTCACCATATTTTTGGAGGGGGCTTAAAGCCAGGAAATCAGAACGAAATATACCTAATATTTTTGCAGAGGCCGGAAAAGAGCAATGTATGGATGAATTTAGCTTCGCTTGCTTGTTTAAATAAATAAATATTATAGGACATTCTTACACAGATTGACTGAGGCCCACAGTAAGCTCAAGAAGGCTTGTGTTGTGGGTACTCAGACAACGATATATATAATATATAAATACTTATATACATAGAAAACATCCATGACTCAGGAACAAATATTGTGGTCGTCACACAAATACATGCCCTTACCGGGATTAGAACCCGGGACCGCGGCGTAGCAGGCAGGGTCACTACTGACTGCGCCAGTCCGGTCGTCAAAGTCGTTGTAGCCGAATGGCATTTCCAATATGCAAGAGCGGTAGAGATAGATATCTACGAGCGTTTCATAAGCGTTTGTGCATTCGGCTACGCACCCTGGTGTTTTTTTTGCTGATGTGATTTTGCTTTACAGGTACTTATACTTATATAACTATCTTTTTCTACTCCCGTACTGTTATTCGTGAGTTACAAGGTCGTGCATAGAACTTTAAAACCCTACATAAAAGATGTCAGGACAAGTCTATCTAGTCTATACCCTGAAAACATATAGTAGCAGTAGCACGATATAGCTGTTAAAGTTCTGTAAATACATTGCTACCAACTTAACAAACCAATCACTTCATCGTAGAAAATTAAAATATCGTATGAAATACATTGTTGCCAACCTTAGAATGTCAGATAAAGCCTGGCATTCGCAGAGTCGAGACTCGTTCGTTTTCTGCTACGATCATTGGCGACGCGTCGAATCGCATTCAAATGTATGAGAACTTGATTCAACTCGGCTCGATTCGTCTTAGTGGCCAGGCTTCAAATAACCATACCATAGACAGTTTTATTTTCATGTTTGTACTCAAACTGCATATTCAAAATGGTAGGCGGTCCACTAGATAACTAAGTAAGATGACTGAAAGTAGGTGTTTGTTGAATTTATAATTTTCTTTCAAAGTAAGTGCTTGGTCGTAGAAAAAGTATTGTATGCAACGGTGTTTAACTGAGTCAAAAAATGCTCGTGGCGTCTTTATTAACAATTTTCGGCTTCGCCTCAAATTGTTACCTACGCCACTCATCTTTTTTGACCTCTTTTAATCACCAGTTGCATAAAATACACCTACTATTCGTCCTGAGGTACTAAGTTAGAATCTCGACACAATAAGAATTAATATAAACTCCTTCGTGGTGAGAGCTCCGGCATAAAGTCTAGCAATCTATACCAAGCCTCACCAAGGAGAAGTTTTGTTTCCAGGGTGTCAAGTTCCGGCTGTCCCGGGGCCCGTTTCTCGAAAGGTACAAGGGTTGTACTACAAGTGCCCGAACTAACAAATCGTATGGGTTGTCATGGAAACACACTTGTAATAAAAGGCTTGTACCTTTCGAGAAACGGGCCCCCGGTGGCAGTTCTCCGACACTGTAGGGCTGAGTAAGGTGAGTTACTCAGTCACAGTTTAAGGTAAGCTATTAGTAGCCAGAAATGAATATTCTCTTTTGATTTAAGTACAGTCAGAGCTCTGACTGATTCTCGCTTAGTTTCAGTAAACTAAAATCCATAATCCTACGGACCAAATTGACAAGTAAGTGTGAACAAATGTTGCCACAGTTTGGCCAGTGTCGTTCTTATCGATATTCAAATTATTATTACACCGTAGATTTAAGGTGCACCCAGACGATACAATCAAATTGGCAATTTGATATTTTAATCAATATACCAACTTTTTTTGTGATTTCGACAGATCGAAAGGTCTGTAGATCCCTAATTAGATATAAAATGTTAATTTCAAACCAGCAATAATGTAAATGAAATTTATATATTTATTATGATAGTTTATTGAATCTTTACAAATGAATTATTACAATAATTATTGTGTTACAGCCGAAAGATGAAAAGATTGTGTAAATCACATAATAAAAACCGAGGACAAAATGTTACAACTCGACCATTTAGTGTACAATGTCTCGGATCGTTTTATTATAAATGTAACTGATGATGATGATGATGATGAAGATGACGAAATAACGGAGCTTGGAAATGAATAATATTTTATAATAAAGACTACTCATTGTCGGACAACATATTTTTTTTACTTACTGGTTCGGATACCTTTTTATGCTATAAAACTAGTGGGTAAAAACGCATTTTATCCATCCACTACCTCGAAAACCGAACAAACCAAAATGTTTACCTTGTATTTAAAAGTAACATTCGTATTTTTTTGATTTAAACTAGTCTGTTATTTGTAGTTTACAACTTGTCGATATATTGTTATCGACATATACCCTTCACTATTTTTATTTCACTGTTCCTGGTAACATTTCATATGTCAGTCATTTGTCAATTTAGTCCGCAGAATTGTGAATTTTAGTTTAGGCTTTAATTGACAGTAACTAACGTATTCTTTTGTTTTTTTTTCGAGATCCCGATATTTCTCCTCAGTTGTATGTAGGTACCTTAATGGTGGAATGGTGGGTAAGTGAAGACAGGGGTACTCGTAATCATGGTTTTTATCCCATTCAATAAAACATAAGGGTTGACAGAAACCGAAACTGACATTGCAGTGACAGGTTGTCAGCCTCTCGCCTACGCCACAATTTAACCCATATCCCACAGTCGCCTTTTACGACACCCACGGGAAGAAAGGGGGTGGTGAAATTCTTAACCCGTCACCACACGGGCTGCCAAGAGTGGCACTGATACTTTAGTAGTTTCATGTGCTCTGCCTACCCCTTCATGGGATACAGGCGTGATTGTGTGATTGTGTGTGTCAATAAAACATTTTCGGTCGTTTTACAATATAACATTCCACATCACACCACATCAAATTTTCATCGTGTACATGATAATTGATAACTAACAACCCCGTCATATATCAATAAGTGAGTAGGAAATGGATTAAAATTTAATGTCAATTTTGACATGGCTATCTCACAAATCGCAATATCCGATTGCAACACGGTAATCCAATCCAATCACATTAAAGCATTCGCATAATACAGATTCATTGTGAAACATGTTCCGACAGTTACAAGCGGATCTATCATTTAATATTTACTGGATTAACATCATGTAAATAGTTGCAGGTATTCAATTGCAACATGATGTTACAATTGTCAGTATGGTAAGGGGGAATAAAATACAGAGATGAGAAGGAATGTATGTTTTGAAGCGCTGGTAGCCTAGCGGTAAGTACCTGCGACTTTCGTTTCGAAAGTCGCGGGTTCGAACCCCGGCTCGCACCAATGAGTTTTTCGGAATTTATGTGCGAAATGTCATTTGATATTTGCCAGTCGCTTTTCGGTGAAGGAAAACATCGTAAGGAAACCGGACTAATTCCAATAAGGTCTAATTTACCCTTCGGGTTGGAAGGTCAGATGGCAGTCGCTTTCGTAAAAACTAGTGCCTACGCCAAATCTTGGGATTAGTTGTTAAAGCGGACCCCAGGATATGAGCCGTGGCGAATGCCGGGATAACGCAAGGAGGATGATGATGAGAAGGAATGTATGAAGCTTTAAGTAGAAGTAAGGCACAGCGGGGCAAATCTCGACTGGGGGACAAATATAACTGGTCCATTTTTTCCATGTTTTACAATGTTTGCATTATTAAATAGAGTGTCCACCGGTTATATAATATGGTAGGCGTGTTCAGTGGATACATGTAGAACTCAACATTATAGTGTATAATAATGGAAAAAATGGATTAGTTACATTGTCCCCCAGTCGAGATTTGACCCGCTGTACCTAACTATTGTTTGTCCTTCTCGTATTGTGATGTTTCCTTTCTGCATTCTTCTTTTTCGGTCTGGCGTAGCAATGCACGGTCGAGAAGTTTCCAAAGTTGCAGAACATTCCTCATGAGAATTTTCGGTAACTTCTGAGAATGTTCTCGAGAACGAGAATTTATCAGAATACTTAGTAACTTCGTAGTTTATACCATAATTTCGTCGAACTCAGCAAGTCAAGACGTAGTCCCGTGGTAGTGCGCTGGCTTCGTATGCCGATGTTCTCAGGTTCGATCCTGACAGCGATCTTTTTTTTTTTTGTATAAACATATATTGGCATGAACAAAAACAGGCATCAAGAAATAATAGTTCGGTACCTAATTTAAAAAAGTCAGGACTAAAACTGTGAAGTCTGAAAGTCGAAATGTTCCCTGAAGTATAGTGAGAATTTAAGCAACTTATAGTGAGAATTTAGGTAACTTATCACTTATCAACAAAATAGCTAACTGTAATAGACAATATGATACCTATAATAACATATAGTTTTATATTATGCCCATTTAAACATTATTTCAAGTATATTCTCTTATTTAAATAATAAATTGCATGTTGCGGGAATGTTCTGCGAACATTATCAAGAATGTTTCCGCTTTTTGGGAATGTTCTGCAATTTCTACATAACTAGTCTGGCGTAGTTGGTAGTGAGGTAGTGACCCTGCCTGCTAAGCCGCGGTCCCGGGTTCGAATCCCGATAAGGGCATTTATTTGTGTGATGAACACAGATATTTGTTACTGAGTCATGGATGTTTTCTATGTATATAAGTATTTATATATTATATATATCGTTGTCTGAGTACCCACAACACAAGCCTTCTTGAGCTTACCGTGGGCCTCAGTCAATCTGTGTAAGAATGTCCTATAATATTTATTTATTTATTTATTTATATTTGTTCCTGAGTCATGGATGTTTTCTATGTATAGAGGTATGTATTTATCTATATAAGTATATATATCGTCACCTAGTACCCATAGTACAAGCTTTGCTTAGTTTGGGGCTAGGTTGACCCGTGTAAAGTGTTCCCTAATATCATCGATAGAGACGACCTTTTTTATGAGGTAAAAGAGCAGACAGGTCGCCTGATGGTAAGCGATCACTGACGCCCATGGACACCCAAAGCACCAGAAGTGGAGGTGTGTGGCTGGCCTTTAAAATGGGTACGCTCTTTTCTTGAAGGTTTGAAGACATTAAGTATACCAAACTGTATGTCGCTTGCTTACATAATACTAAGTTAATTTATAAATTGCTATGTATATTATTGACATGTAAAATATTGTGTTTTATGAATAAAGATCTGAATCTGAATCTGGTCGTATTGGTCCGGAAACACTTCAGGCATTCACTCCACAGTTTAGCTGTGCAGGGCAGGAAGTTTCTGGAGAAACGTACAGTTGAGGACTGCCAGCTATCTATATATAGCTTATGTTTGCATTCCAGCTCCAGCAGTAAATAGAAAATTCTTATCTGCCACTAACGATTAAAAATGCATCATTTTCGCTAGTGCACGGCATCTTCTCCCGCCGATCTTAAAATGTTGATTTTACTTAGTGCCTGGGCAGCATTATCTGAAAAGGCAAATGGCAATGAATCCTCTGTTACTAGGCTGTGTCTCCATTAACGGTTTCTCGCAAAAAGCATCTTGATGCTAAGCTGTTCCGAACAGTTCGCGAAACTCAGCACGTGTCGCAGCCGGCAGAAGGTATAAATAAATATCTCAAACTTGGTATCTAACTTTTGACACTTGTAGTTGGTTGACAAAAAGAGATTTATTTTAGCGGAATTGGTCCTTAGAACCTATACACGGATTTAAGAAGTGGTGATACCAAAATTTTTGATATGAATTTTGAGGGAAGGTCACTCCCAACTTTTCATGATATCTTTAACATGAAAGCCACTAGGACAAGTTTGGTATCGTTTTCTTATTACTCGAGAATGCTTTTATTTCTAGAATTACATAATATATTGACACCATTATGAAGTATAACCTAATAACCACAAAATTAAAATTTTGAAAAAAACCCCCGACCGCGATTAGTGGACCGATTTTCATGAAACATGGCTAAGAACACTCCCGACTAACTCAGCTTTCAGACAAAAAAAAAATAAATCTAAATCGGTTCATTCATTCGGGAGCTACGATGCCACAGACAGACACACACACAGACAGACAGACAAACCGACAGACAGACAGACACGTCAAACTTATAACACCCCGTCGTTTTTGGGTCGGGGGTTAAAAATAGGCAAAATTTATCAAGATTCGTATTTAAATACTACATACACATTTTGTCAAGTTATCGTGTCGTGTGACAAGTATTACACTCAGTTGCTTAGAAACATCGAGTTACCAGCATTTGCTCCCAGCCGGCTGAGCTGCGTGAAGTTGAATGTATTTAAAAACTTATCAATCTTATCATCGCTACGTTCGAAAAGGACGTACGCGACATTATGAGTTCACGACCTATTTATTTCAAGCTGATAAATGTGCAAGCTTTTGTTACATTTGAATTTCACTGCTTCCTCGTCCTTATAAAGATCAATTGAAATAAATTGTTTTTTTGACGTGAAAAACCGCCTGAAATTATTCAAATGACACAAGCACAGGCACGCTGTTTCATCTTTTTTTAGATTATTTAGATTAAGCCATAAGTCCCCATCAACACGACACAAACCATCTCGGGCTATACCCGCATAATCGGTTTTTGTAAGCGGCTCAGCCCGCAAGGAAATAAGCGTGGCATCTCTAAATTATGCAGCACTCATAAACCAAGGGAAAGTAAGACGGCTTACGCATCGGCGAAAGCCACGGTCGTTAGCGGAATATCAGACATACATAGATTCACATCTATGTTCACACACGGGGCTGCCTACCTCGTATAGGCATACAGTGAGAACAAAAGTGCAAGCCTTCGAAGAACAGAGACGAGTGGAACTTGACGCCAAGCGCGACGAGATAAAGACCACCTGCAGCCATTAACTATAAGTAATTTCATTGAAGGGGTGCTGGCATGCAGTGAGTGTGGTCGTACATTCACTTCAAAAAATAGGCTACATCAGTCACCTGAGAGCTCACGACCGTCGCTCTCTATAATAAGCCAAAACCCAGTCACTGAGGCCGAAACCGGCCGGGACAGGATGATGATGATGATGATGAGGCAGAGCACATGCAACTGCTCAAGTTTCAGTGCTAATCGTGGCAAAATTGAAGGAAATTGAAATTCTGATATTGCAGCGTCAGATTACCATTACACCGCCCACACCATGAAACCCTTATCCCATAGTCTACTTCTACAACACCCACGGGAGGAACGACTTGTCTAACACCCGGTGCAGTGTTCATTGTCAAACTTCGGACATTTTTTCCCGATTGTAGGCCATGATGAGACAGTTCTCAATAGTGTTCGGGATTACAAAACAGTACAACGCCCTCCGTGTACAGTACAACAATGCCTTCAGGATGCTGATGGGACTGCCCCGCTACTGCAGTGCATCAGGTATGTTTGCTAATGCTAGAGTAGACTGTTTCTACACCACGATGCGGAAGCGGTGCACATCCCTGGCGCGTAGGGTGCGGGACAGCTCTAGCGGCCTCCTGAGGGTATTTGCGTCAAGGTTTGACTGTCAGTACATCAATCATTGCCATATGATTCATGTACTGACAGGCAAGCCTATATACTGTACATAAATGTGTCTTTTATGTTATGTCCTGTCCTGTTTTATATCTACTAACCATAGCTGCTATAATTATTTATTACTAATTACTAACACATGTTTTGTTTTGTAAATTTTGTGAATTTTTTGTATATTTTAAATGTATATGGACCTGGTCTGAAATAAATGATTATTATTATTATTATTATTATTACTTATTTACTTTAGTTATTTGGTCAGTCTATTAAGATAGTTTTCACGCGATTTTTTCCGTTTTATTGGGCATCAATTTCAATTTCAATTTATTTCTTCATAACAAAAGTTACATGTCAATACATATTTACAAAAAATACAATTATGTCCATCTTAGTAACACTCACGTTTTTACGCACTGAACTATCAAGGTATAGGATTTTAAGAAGAAGCACATTTCATACTTTGGCTATAAGTGTATGGAGCGACACAAACTCTCTAAACTAGAATTTTCTTAACATTTTTTGCAAATGAAATACGTATATCAAATATATCTCCAGTGCATAGTGTCATAAATTGATAACGCTGAAACCTCTTTCTTTGAGCCTAAGAAAACATCATCTTGAAACAAAATTTAACTAAAGAACTTTGTAGCTACCATTAGTATTTAAAACGTTTCTAGATCGTGAAAAAGTCTAGGAAAATGACGTGTAGTCATGTGGTAATTATATCGCATCCGGCCATAATTACGGAATAGCAAATGACTCAAAACATTCATCAGCAGTTCTCGAAAAGTTTGTACAAAAATTAAGGAAAAAGGTAAATTTGTTTTTTTTTTTTAATATTCATTTTTTGTTACCAAGATTTATTTCATAAATTGAGATTTTAGTAAGTTTAATTTGGTCATTAAGGTTCTCTAGTATCTATATTTCCTTAATTATAACAATTATCCTGTATATATCTTACGAAAGTCGACTTATATCACTAAATGTTGGTAACAAAATAGGTTCAATTAAAATTTGCTGACGTATCTATGTACAAACTTTTTGAGAACTGCTGTCATCACACTCATCAGTCTGTACTCATGCCTCATCAGTTGCAGCGGAACGCAAACGCCTTCAGTGGCGCTGTACGGAGTCTAAGAGAAAGGTCACGAGAATGAACTCCAGGCCCCGTAGCCGAATGGCATTTCTCTGACGCCAAACGAAAGCGATACGCCGCTGGCTCTGTCGCGCCAATACGCAAGCGCGATAGAGATAGATATCTACTAGCGCTTCGTTTCGTGAGCGTTTCGTGAGCGATTGTGCCATTCGGCTAGCCACCCTGGGTAGCGACAGAGCCAGCGGCGTATCGCTTTCGTTTGGCGTCGGAGAAATGCCTTTCGGCTACGGAGCCTGATCTGTCAAAGACAAAAAAAAAATAGTTGAGATGAAAACAACCAAGCTCGTACCCATAACTTGGGCCATTTCTACATACGACGGTGGCCTGTTGCCGGGAGTTATAGTTTGTGTTATTACGTTTTTGCTTGCGGACCACGGATTTATTATATCGTGTTTATTAAATGACTATACACAATATACACATGGCATAGTGAGTTAGCTACCATTTACCCTCGTCACTTTTCAAGGGCTTCCGCCAGAGAGAAAGAGAGTCTTTTATAGAAAAAGTTGAGTGAGATGCAAAAATATTAGATAAACAAATACATTGTGTCCATACGTTATGAAGAAATGATTTCAGGAGAAATTAATTTGAACTGGAATCTTGTCAGCCCCGTCCCGTATTGGTTACAAATTGTGAATAATTTTTTTACATAACGCTCCTTGAAAAACATAGTGACACTATCCAAAAAACATAGGTTTTTAGTTAACAACGCCATCTAGGTCGCGCGTTCATAACGAACGCAATGCAAAGACACCTATCGATTTAGCTCGCTTAGAAGCGACAGGGGGCGCTAATGTCACTATGGCGAATAGTGGGAATAGACGCGTGGCGGACGGGAACAATGTCATGTTTGCATTAATGACCTGGACGCCGATCAAAATGTAGTGAACTCTAAGACGAAAGTTGTCATTTTGTGTATAGTGACGGTGTTCCGCGAGATTGAATGGTAAGTATGACAATTTTCTTATGGAACATTGTATCAATCCTTAAAGTGTCACTTTGAACTTGTAAAAACTATTCAATATTGAGTTTCATTTTAAAGTAACAGTGTCATTTTTGCTATAATGACACTAATACTTTAACAATTCTAAACGTTTTGAGATAGGTATAGTGACACTGTGCACGTAATGACGGTTTGGCTTTAAACTATTAGGCTTAATGCAGGTTAAAAATAAAGTTGTACTGTACTTTTACTTAAAATGACGTTATGGTCTTAACTCGCTAAAAATAATTTGCATGAATGAATCGTCATTATCTCTTTAATGTCATTTTTGATTGTATGAATTACCATAATTACGCTTGTAAAGAAATGGAATACCGCTGTTATGAGTTTAAAGCCACTTTAACTGGTAATGGTAGCTTTAAGCGCGTTGACTGATTATTGTCACTTTAAGTTTTATGTCATGCTTTGCGGTAATTAAAATTACAAAACAGTTAATGATGAATTACCTTCTAGACATATTACGTTTAATACCATTGTTCCATTTAAGTTTAACACATAAACCTACACAATTTTGATGAAATTCTATGAAAAAGACATTTTACTCTATTTTTTTGTAAAATACCTATAAACAGCGCTAATAAAGGTTATTTTTTGTATAATTATTTTTTACGAAGTAATTGCTATTTTTGTGATCTACAAGACACAATTACTAATTTAAGATACCTATACAATATAAAAACTATGATTGCTAGTGGATAAATTTCTTGTGCATTAATATAACTAAATTATTAGCCATAAATAAGTATATTTGTTTGTTACAGTAAAAAATGGCTCAACGATATTCAAGGCTCAAAAATTCAAAGCAATCATCAATAGTATAAACACACCAGCATCTACAGATCACCTATTTGCTACATCGCCACGAGCATGCACATTTCAAGCGGCCGACTAAATTTCGCATAAGTTAGGGTATACCACGTCGTCAAAAAAAAATCGCACCTCGCGCAAAATCGTTTCAAGCAAAAATATCTCTAATCTTATTGACTGTAATCTATCAATATTTGTATCATTTCAAAGTACAATTAAAGCCCTTTAAGAAAAAAAAAGTTGTACAACTTTCTTAAAAACAATAATCGCCAATCCGCCGTGGTTTAAAACAAAAGGTATTGATGCGATTTTAATGGGACTCTAGGTGTGCTACCCCAGACGGTTTTAGAAGGAGCTGAAAAGGTGTCATGATGGTGGTGTCGTCCTCGGTGACTTTTGCACTCCAAAAGTCACCGAGGACGAACGCCTGCAGAAAAAAAGCCTTGAAGGCAATAGGGGTAAAACACCAGAAAAAGCAGCTCAAGTGGTGGTACTGCTCCTAAACGGACTACGGCAGTAGCAAGTTGCTGAACGCCTAAGCATAATCCGTTTCCGGGTGCGATGAGTCTTGTTGTGGTTTCTGGAGACCAGTAGCTACATCAGGAGGCCAGGATCTGAGAGAAGACGCTACACCACCGCTAGAGACAACCGGTACATTGTATCTGCCTCTTTGCGGAACCGCTTTCTTATCGCTCCTGAGCTGCAGATACTGCTTAGAACAGCTCGAAGAACTGTAGTGAGTGTCTCCATGATCAGAAGAAGATTGAGGGAGAAGAAAATGTTACCCCGAAGAGCTGACAGAGGCTACCAATTGAAGCCAGAGCCAATACCCCAATCGAATTGCTATAAGGCTTAAGGATTGGACGTTGCAGCAATAGAGGAAAGTTCCCCAACGAGACGAAGGAGATCATTTACACCATCTATAGACGCAAAAGGGTGTACAGGAGTCAAGGAGAGCAGTTTACACCAGTCTTCACCGAAGAAACAGTCAGTTACGGGAGCGGCTCGTGCATGTTCTGGGGCGGCATTTCTATCGACGGCAAAACGGATCCTTAACTACAGGCAGTAATATTATGGAGATCTTAGAAGAACGTATGGTCTCGTACGCTGAGTTTTTTGGACGTGATTTCCAATTCATGCACGTCTACGCCCGTTGCCATACTGCCTTGATAGTGCGGGACTCCCTGATGCATGAGATCGGAATGCACCGTAATGGAGTGGCCAGCAACAAGCCCTGACCTGAAGCCCATCGAACATCTCTGGGATGAGTTAAAACGGCTTGTTTGGTCACGGGATCCTGTTCCAGCCACCCTCAACGAGCTGGAAGCCGTAGTTATTGAGGAATGGGAAAATATTCCTCAAAAACTGATCGTAACACTGATCAGGTCCATAACTGATCGCGTGGAAGCTACAGGAAGGGCCAGAGGGAGGAACACTGGGTTTTAAGGTTAATTATAAGTCATTTTTTTCGATATTTGTTGATTTTATTGCGTTTGTTTTTTTTTTTTTTAATTTTAACCTGAATGCACTTTGGTTACTTTTTCCTGACAATTTTAATTTTTTGTATAAAATGTCATGAATTTTATGGATATTAAAATAAATGTTGTATTACTAACGCAAATGTAAAGACTGAAAGTGATTTGTGTTTCTAATATATTTTTATTTATATTTTATTGTTTAAGAGGGCAAGCCAGGAGTGTTTACACTAGTTTTTAAGGGCAGTAATGCTAAATAGATACAGGGTTTGAGACCGAATGTCATTTAATTCAATAAATTTTAATGTATATACATAAAATGAGGTTTGATTGCTAATTATTCATTGAAATAAAAGGTAAATTTCATAAAAAAATGGCTATAGTGTCATTTTTCCACAAAGTAAAACGAAAATATAAAATTGTCATGTGTCCCTAAACAAAAATAAATGGAAAAGTGTCACTACCATTTTGTTTAAGCTTAATTATCTTAGAAACAAAATAAAAAAAATACAATTTACTATTATATCTATCAGGTTTAGTCACAAAACTAACAAGATCTGCCAAAAAATTACAAGTTTGTTGTAAAAATGGCAATTTTTGACAATTCAAAAATTTCAAAACTTTAAACCACTGTACCCAAAAAAGACGTTTTTCATTTAATGACACTATGTTTTTCAAGGAGCGATAATATATTATAGCAATAGGCTAAATTGAACGTATACTTAATAGTAGGTACATAGTTATGTTTATTATAAATATTATAATATTGGGCTGGTAAGAAAGTAATGAGCGATCGATAGAATTCCACATAAAATTTTTGAGAGAGTTCTAGAATCTTCTATGGTCGAAAGTATATAAAGGGCGAGTCGCACAGTTTCTCGTCAGTCATTCACTAGCTGTCGCCGAGCTAATATAAGGAAGAAAATGGACGAATTAAAAGTGCATGTAAGGCATTGCTTACTATATGAATTTCAGTCTGGCCATTCAGCCGCCGAAGCAGTGCGTAATATATGTCAGCGTGTTGCTCCTGAAGTTGTGTCTGAGGCCACGGCAAAACGATGGTTCCAGCGGTTTCGTAGTGGCGACTTTTCATTATCAGATCAACCTAAGTCTGGTCGACCGGTGAAGATTGATGTAGCCAAATTAAAAACCTTAATTGAAGGAGATCCGAGGCTAACGAGTCGTACTCTTGCTACCGAGTTAGGCTGCTCTCATGTCACCATAGAAACACATTTACACGAGTTGGGAAAAAACTACAAATACAGTGTTTGGATACCGCACGAACTTGATAGAGATCAACTAAACCGCCGTGCCGATATCTGCATACAACTTCTGTCTTTTCGCCGCACATTCAACTGGTTGGACCATCTTATTACTGGAGATGAAAAATGGGTTTTATATATAAATCACACACGCAAACGTTATTGGCTAGCTCCAAACGAAAAAGGAATAGAGGCACCAAAAACATAGCCTCACCCGAAAAAAGTTATGCTGTCCGTTTGGTGGGATATTCATGGTATTATTCACTGGGAACTCCTACCAAGTGGAATGACTGTTACCGCATCAGTATACTGTAATCAGCTTGAAAATTTAAACCAAAAAATCTGTCAGAATCGTCCACAGCATGCTAAAGTTTTTTTCTTACACGACAATGCTCGCCCACACATTGCAAAAGTGACTCGGCTAAAGCTATTGGAGCTAGGTTGGAAAGTGATACCTCATCCACCGTACTCTCCAGACTTGGCACCTACGGATTACGCATTGTTCAGATCGCTAAGCAATGCCTTGAATGAAAAAAAGTTCGATGATCAAGCCCATCTACGACAGTACATAGCTGAGTTTTTTGAATCTAAACCTAAGAACTTCTTCGCCGATGCTATTCATTCTTTACCAGAACGATGGAGACAAGTAGTAGATAACGAAGGCCGTTATATTTTTGATAAATGATTAAAATAATAAATAAAATAAAAATTACAATATTGGTTATGATTCGCTCATTACTTTCTTACCAACCCAATACAATGAAACGAATTAATTATGATGAATTTAATATTTAAGTCGTTTTCATCATTTAACGAGAAAATTGCAGTTGGCTATAATTCCGTTGAAATTAATTAATTAAAATAACAGCGCTTGATAAAATGTAGTTTTTGAAAATCAGTCTAGATATGACAGCACCACAGAAATAGGATTAAAATAAACTTGGTACGTCAACCGGGGTGGCTTTAGGAAAATTTGGGGCTACTTTGATGGTATTTGAACGGCTTTAAAATTAACATTATTCATTATGTACTGTAACTAGTTAGATAAATAAATGTTCTTGTTAATCTACCATAGAAAATCGCGAATTTACTTGACTTTAAAACTAAATTTTCAAAGTCGCCCCTGCATTTTAAAGCCACCCCGGTTGACCGTACTTAAAATGTTCTACTATAATTATATTATACGCAGTAAATGTAACCGTTTGTTTAAGGTTAATCCATACTAATATTATAAACTTTGTGTGTTTTTCTTTGCCCCTCTTTCACGGCAAAACGGAGCGACGAATTGACGTGATTTTTTAAGTGGAGATAGTTGAAGGGATGGGGAGTGACATAGGCTACTTTTTGTCTCTTTCTAACGCGAGCGAAGGCGCGGGCAAAAGCTAGTACATTATATTCCAACAATTAAATTCATATCACTACCAAATTATTAACGTTATATTTATAGGCGAATGTCTTGAATAATATTGAGAATATTGAGGTAAGTATTGCGACATTTGGTGCCATCTTTATTAATAACCTTTTCCCCTCACTAGCTCGGAAACACGTGTTTTGTCCTTTAATACCAGCGGGTAAAAACGCATTTTATCCACTAGTGGATAAAGTTATTTGACCTTGAATAGAGGCAAATTTTCTGATTTAAAATTGATAAAAGTGGGTTAATCTAGTGATGAAGATGTTTTACCACCTGTGGAACTACTGGAAGCAGTGATAAAAGCGTTTTTGGCGTTGTACTTTCCTCGCTATAGTGAGGGGAAAAGTTTTGTGTTACACACGAGTGCAAAAGTATTTTACTTCTCGTGTGTTGAAAAACTCGCAAGCTCAGGATTCTATTCTCGAACCACTCGCTTCGCTCGTGGTTCAACTATAGAATCCTTTCGCTTGCTCGTTTTTCAATTCCACACTCGGCGTTAAAATACAACTTTGCACTCTTGTATAACAAATAACTATTTCTGAAACAAGTTACGGCCTAGCCAATGCAGCCCAGTAGTAGATAGTTATGTATTGAGTTTTATAGAAAACGTTAGTACTTTTAATGCTACTTCATCTTCATCTATACTTTGAGTCATCTATGGCCATCAGTCATATTCCTCGTAATGTGTAAAAGTGTGCTTGTGTGCTTTGATGACGTCACATACCCGTCAGCTAGGGATTTTTACAGTCTGTGCCGTCTGTGGTGTTGCATGACCTTGACAAAGATTTATTCAAATTTGAATTTTGTCATGCTGTTGATAGAGTCAAAAATGCATGATGCTTATATGTTACATCACTGTGCACTTAAGGGTTAATAATTTCCAATACTGTTAATATCTACTCGTAAGTTGGCATGAAAAACTGGTTTCGTTTCTATTTTGGCTTCCAAAATTCCGGCTTCTTTCACTACTATGTACTAGCCAAATGTGACTGTCAACCGCAACAAATCACGAATAGATACGAACCCTTTTCAGATAGCCTTCGGCCGTCGAGGGTTTCCTCTTATCTCGGATGATTTCTTTGGAAAATTGTATAAACGACGTCATTATTTGTTAATAAGGCCTTCCAATAGTTCCAATAAAATGTGACGTAACAAAATGCAAAGTAGTAAACTTTTCTTCATCATCTTCCTTGCCTTATGCCGGCATTTCACAATTATTGGAAGCCAATCAGCCTTGGTCTAATGCCGATAATGAGGAGGCACACTCAAAGGTTATGACAGATGGCGCCACCCTATTAGTCCATTGTACAGTCAACCAATTGGAACCCTAGGCCACTGTAGAACCATGTCATAGTGACGTTATACATCAGACTGTAAGAAATCTCTTACTGCTTGTCATTTTGACATGGTTGTAGAGTGGCCTAGGGTTCCAATTGGTTGACTGTACAGACAAAGAATTTCATACGTGAGATATGTTTTTTCTCTCTCTCTCACATATGAATGAGAGTGACATGCCTAGAGAATGCACAGGCGCCGCCTGGCGGGATAAAATGTCAGTGTGCCTCCTCATTGTTGTAAAATAAATGCATTGGACGTAAAAAAATGTTTTACGCGAGCGTAGTGAGTTCTTCCAAATGTGGTCTTTTGAGCGTTACGAGGGTTTCAAGGCATGTAGGTGTTCAATTATAAATGTTTAAGGGCCACTTGCACCAACGAAAATGGAGGGTTAACCCTTATATGGAATTTGACAGGTGACAACCCACTAACCCTGAGTTAAGTGGTTGGTGCAAGCGGGCCTCATAGATTGACGAATTTGATTTAGTTTGATGTTTTACAGTAATATTTTCCTCGTATTGCTGTGGTGAAAAATTTTGTGTTTCACTCGGCGGCCTTGAAACCTCTGAACCACTCGCTATGCTCACGGTTCAAAATTGGAATCTTTCGCTTACTCGGGTATCAATATTAGCTCGGATAGCACGTGAGGTTAAACAACAAATTTGCCCCCTTTTAAGGCACTGGTCCCACCGCGAGTTAGTAAGCTATGAGCTGTCGGCTATAAAAACGAACAAAAGATAAGCACTCCCGTGCAAATAATAGAGACACGGCGATATTGATAGCTCACCACTGGGCAAGTAACTATAAACATCGCCGTGTCTCCTTTATTTACGCGGGAGTGATTATCTTTTGTTCGTTTTTATAGCCGATAGTTCATAGCTTACTAGCTCGCGGTGGAACCAGCGCCTTAAACAAATAACTATTGTCTCTTATTTAACAGTAAGTAATTGTAATTGTGGCAATTAATAAATAATCTAAGTAAACCTTTTAAGGCCAGAGTAAATATCTAAATTAAAGACGGAGATTGAACTCGACCCTGAGATTTGTATTCTGTGATTTTATCGTGATAAAATCCGGATGTGGGGATAAAGATCCGTCACGTATTTTGTCAGTGTGAGAATGACACATGTCTAATAGTGATAGTGTCATTTCCAATCAAAAGAGTACTTATTGTTATTGAATATAATGATAATGAGATATTCGATAGAATCGAGTTGTGCCTAAGAGGCCACAGTACTGGCTGTTGAAGGAATACTGTCATATTTTGTATTTGGTATAGCAACCGATTCTTTGATGTTTGTTTACGTTTTGTAAGTCAGTTGGTCAATAACAGTTCTCATGTAAACATTGAATAAATTCCTGGTGTACACTTTCTTGGTTTCCTTGTGCTATAGTACTCTGCTATATAGTGTTAGACCTGTGGGATATCCCCCACAATTGTCGGTTGTCAAGACTTTATTTCTGTAGTATGAAATCGATCTTATATGGTACTAGCTTTTTGCCCGCGTTAGAAAGAGATAAAAAGTAGCCTATGGCACTCTCCATCCCTTGAAATATAACCAGTTAAAAAATCACTTCAATTAATCGCTCCGTTTTGCCGTGAAGGACGGACAAACAAACAGATACACACGCTTTCCCATTTAAAATATTACTATGGATTTTCTCGACCCCATAATTTATGAAACCATTAATTCTTGTGTCAAGATTTCTATGAATTTTCGCTTCTGATTAAAAAATAATTAGTTTGGGTACTAAGGTCAAAGGTGGCGGATAATAATATAAAAAAAAGGCGTTCCACGCCGTGATGCGGAAGCGGCTGGCGTCTCTGTGCGAAAAGTTCTCGAAAAGTTTGTCCCAAAATTAAGAAGTTTTTTTCATTCTTTTTTTGTTACCAATATTTATTTCATGAATTGAGATTTTAGTAAGTTTTATTTGGTCATTAAAGTTCTCTAGTATCTATATTTTCTTATTTATAACAACTATCCTATATATATCTTACGAAAGACGGCTTATATCACTAAATGTTGGTAACAAAATAGGATCAATTAAAATTTGCTGACGTGGCTATGTACAAACTTTTTGAAAACTGCTGAGCAACACTCCTGGGAGCCGATTTTTAAATCTCGGTCATTCGATATCGTGAAATTCGTTTAATTATATCTCCACTACTAGCGATTTGAATTCTACTAACAAAATCGAAAACTAGTGGTCATTACCACTAGTTTTAAAATTACTAGCAGTCCTTTTTCAAAAATAGCATTACATCGTTTTCCACAGACTTCCGAACAGTGAATTCGTTCGTTCGAAATTCAAAAATCGATCACCTGAAGGTGATTGCTGAGAGGATGTACAGCCCTATCCTCACTCACTGTAAGTCCTTGCATGTTCAGTCGAATGATTATATTTTCTACTAACGTATATTTAGTTTCGTTTTGAAGTTATTAGTAACATAACATGGATGTATTTTTGCCCGAAATAAATGATTTCATTTCAATAATCTAGTACCAAGGATGATTTCTATAGGATTGATAATCTTCATGACTCAGAATCATACCTCAATTTTTTTGCGCCACACATTAAATACTATCATAACTACACTGATGATGCCTACAATTTTTTTTCCAAAATGTGTATTGCCGTGATATCAAGTATTAAAATAAAGAAATAGGTATGTATGTCATTAGTTTTTATAATAAATAAAAACACGCAAAAATATTGGGGAACAATATGATTTTTGTCAGTTCCAGGCTACGAAACAGCGCCATCTAGTGTTATCCCTAAAAGGCCCAAGGGGTACACTTTTTTGATATATCGTCCTTGCTAGTACTGTTTTTTTTTTGTGATATAAGCAGCAAACGAGCAGACGATGGAAAGCCTACCTGCCTGATGGAAAGCAGTAATCGCCGCCCATGGACATAAGCAACGTCAGGGGAATCACATGCGTTGCCGACCTTTGGGAACCCTAAATACCAGCTTCTTTAGTCAAATATTTGCGTTTCATATTCTTTTCAGTAAATATTTCACGTTTCTGTATTCAAAGTCTTGAGAAAATTGTTTAATTAAAGTAATGAAATTACTTCTTTGTAAAAGTTTGTTTATTAAAACCGTTCTAGAACTACGAGAAGTTGAAGGCAGAATTTTAAGTCCGAAGTGTCTGAGTCTTGACTTTATTATGAGACCGAAGTGTATCTAATTAACGTTTATTAATATTAGCAATCGACAGCGAAAACACAAATATTTAAATACTTAAGAAACTGTCTTTGAAATGGAAGAAAGTCTTTATTAGTTTCCTAGGCGGACGTCCGTTGCATTTTTTAAACCAATAATTATTGACCGCAGCGAAGCAAGGGCTACGTTTTAACTCAAGCAATTTGCTTTTGTATGTCCGGATGTCTCGCTCTACAGCTCGCATTTCCCAACCGATTCGCGTGAAATTTTGTGACCAGATTCTATGACTCAATAAAATTTTTTTGTCGTCCCAGATTTTGGAAATTGTTAAAAATGACAAAGACATGGGGCCTCACGCCTTAACTTTTAGCCGTATCGATATCTTAAAAGTCTTGTCTTTTAGATGCATGTATATAGAGTGCTTGGCAAAAAAATCAGACGTTTTAGAACACAGGTTTAGACGGTAGATGTAAAAATATGTAATTTTGCATGAGAATAAGCATTTTAATTTCGCCAATCTACGTATGTGTTAGCGTGGCTCAGTGGTAAGTCACCGTGCTTTTTTTCAAATTTCTAATCACCAAGTTCTGCGTTCGAATCCTCCAGGTGCCATAATTTGTGTATTTTTTTTGCATTTGAATTTTATATTAATAATTATATTTTAACCAACTAAGCGATATATACATATTATATACATATAATCATTTTTTTTCAGTAGAAAGTAAAATCCTGTTTGCTTGTTGATCGAAATTTGCATTTTTATGTCCGTATATTTTCCTCTATTCAACCGATTCTCGTAAAATTTAATTATGTAACGAGACAATTTATGATCCAGTGTTTAATAATTTTGAAGTACAAAAAAAAACTTATTATTTATAAATCAATTATAAATAAATGTAGTGCCGAAGATGGCAAAAATAAGTACTAACCAATTTGATATAGAAAGGATGAGCTGAAATAATTACGATGCCTCTCCTACAACGTCACGCCACAATATTCTCACAGATGGCGTTAAACAGAAGATAAAAACTTACCTCGGAAAAATCAACAAAATTGTGTTTGACTAAAGAAAACGGAGTGGAGTCCCTCCGCGCGGCATAAGTGAAACTTCGTAACATAATTATGATAGCTGTTGGCAACAAGAAGAAAAATAATAAAAATAAAAATACAAAAAGTTTTGCATTTGCCGGGAATCGAACCTAGAAATATGACTAGCGTGAGGGCAAAAATGTACTATGAATGACACTGCACCACCGTGGTTTATACTACACGGTGCGAATTTAAGTGCTATGTGCTGCCAACTTTCAAGTAGATTGAATTAGTGAGTTGGCGATGCATCCTAGTATTTAAAATAGCTGGGTTAAGGTTTTCTTGTGACCCTTAAAAGCGAAAATAGGAAACCCACTTCGCGGGCTAGCGTCGACACGTTTACAAAACAAAAATTGATAACTAAACGAAAATGGACAACGAGGGGCGAACCACCACAAGGGGGCTCGGGGGCGAAGTCCACCGTAAAAAAGCCAACGTAGTACGTATTGAAAATAAGTTAGGTTAGGGTCTTTTTTACAACCCTTAAGAGTGAAAATAAGGGGGGCTCGGGGGCGCAGCCCCCGCAAAATAGAAAGACCAATTAAGTTTCCAAACTAAGTAAGGTTAGGGGTTTCTTGTGACCCTGAAAAGCGAAAATAGGCAACCCACTTCGCGGGCTAGCGTCGACACGCTTACAAATCCAAAATTGATAAGAAAAACAAAATGGACCACGAGGGGCGAAGCATCCACAAGGGGGCTCGGGGGGCAAAGCCCCCCGCCAAAAAGAAACACCAACGTAGTACGTATTGAAAATAAGTTAGGTTAGGGTCTTTTTTACGACGCTTAAGAGCGAAGATAAGGGGGGGGGGGCTCGGGGGCGCAG
Organism: Leguminivora glycinivorella; assembly: GCF_023078275.1. Lineage (NCBI taxonomy): Eukaryota > Metazoa > Arthropoda > Insecta > Lepidoptera > Tortricidae > Leguminivora > Leguminivora glycinivorella. The sequence continues at coordinate 6,638,894 of NC_062974.1, read as the reverse complement.
CCCCAAAAAAGAAAGATCAATTAAGTATCCAAACTAAGTAAGGTTAAAGTTTTCTTGCGACCTTTAAGAGGGAAAATAAGGGGGGCTCGGGGGGCGCAGCCTCCCGCAAAATAGAAATACTGATTAAGTATCCAAACTAAGTAAGGTTAGGGTTTTCTTGTTACCATGAAAAGCGAAAATAGGCAGCCCACTTCGCGGGCTAGCGTCGACACCCTTAGAAATCGAAAATTGATAACAAAACCAAAATGGAAGACGAGGGGCGAAGCACCCACAAGGGGGGCTCGGGGGGCGAAGCCCACCGCCAAAAAGAAATACCACGTAGTACGTATTGAAAATAAGTTAGGTTAGGGTTTTCTTGCGAAGCTTAAGATCGAAAATAAGGGGGGGCTCGAGGGGCGCAGCCCCCCGCAAAATAGAAATACCGGTTAAGTATCCAAACTAAGTAAGGTTAGGGTTTTCTTGTGACCCTGAAAAGCGAAAATAGGCAACCTACTTCGCGGGCTAGCGTCGACACGCTTACAAATCCAAAATTGATAAGCAAAACAAAATGGACCACGAGGGGCGAAGCATCCACAAGGGGGGCTCGAAAAGGAATACCAACGTAGTACGTATTGAAAATAAGTTAGGTTAGGGTCTTTTTAACGACGCTTAAGAGCGAAGATAAGGGGGGGGGGGGCTCGGGGGGCGCAGCCCCCCGCAAAAAAGAAAGATCAACTAAGTATCCAAACTAAGTAAGGTTAAAGTTTTCTTGCGACCCTTAAGAGGGAAAATAAGGGGGGGCTCGGGGGCGCAGCCCCCGCAAAATAGAAATACCGATTAAGTATCCAAACTAAGTAAGGTTAGGGTTTTCTTGTTACCATGAAAAGCGAAAATAGGCAGCCCACTCCGCGGGCTAGCGTCGACACCCTTAGAAATCGAAAATTGATAACAAAACCAAAATGGACGAGGGGCCAAGCACCCACAAGGGGGCTCGGGGGCGAAGCCCCCGCAAAAAGAAATAACACGTAGTACGTATTGAAAATAAGTTAGGTTAGGGTTTACTTGCGAAGTTTAAGATCGAAAATAATGGGGGGCTCAGAAACACTAATTAAGTATCCAAACTAAGTAAGGTTAGGGTGTTCTTGTGACCCTGAAAAGCGAAAATAGGCAACCCACTTCGCGGGCTAGCGTCGCCACGCTTACAAATCGAAAATTGATAAGAAAAACAAAATGGACCGCGAGGGGCGTAGCATCCACAAGGGGGGCTCGGGGGGCTCCAAAAAGAAATACCAACGTAGTACGTATTGAAAATAAGTTAGGTTATGGTCTTTTTTACGACGCTTAAGAGCGAAGATAAGGGGGGGCTCGGGGGCGCAGCCCCAAAAAAGAAAGATCAATTAAGTATCCAAACTAAGTAAGGTTAAAGTTTTCTTGAGACCCTTAAGAGGGAAAATAAGGGGGGGCTCGGGGGGCGCAGCCTCCCGCAAAATAGAAATACCGATTAAGTATCCAAACTAAGTAAGGTTAAAGTTTTCTTGCGACCCTTAAGAGGGAAAATAAGGGGGGGCTCGGGGGGCGCAGCCTCCCGCAAAATAGAAATACCGATTAAGTATCCAAACTAAGTAAGGTTAGGGTCTTCTTGTGACCCTGAAAAGCGAAAATAGGCAGCCCACTTCGCGGGCTAGCGTCGACACCCTTAGAAATCGAAAATTGATAACAAAACCAAAATGGACGACGAGGGCACGAAATACCAACGTAATACCTATTGAAAATAAGTTAAGTAGTTTAAGGTTTTCTTGCGACGAAAAAGAGTGAAAATAAGGGGGGGGGGGCTTGGGGGGCCCAGTCCCCGAAAAAAGAAAGACCTATTAAATATCCAAACTAAGTTAGGTTAGGATTTTCTTGTGACGTTTAGAAGCGAAAAGCCCACTTTGCGGGCTAGCGTCGACACGATTACAAAACAAAAGTTGATAACAAAACCAAGGGCAGGACTATGATGCTTGCCATTTTATCACTTATCTACGCGGATAAAACATCCGTCACGTTGTGGCAAGTTAGTCAGTGTGAGATTGACATTATGTCTTATCCACATTGATAAGTGATACAAGTGCAAGCATGATAGCCCCACAGTTTTTATATGTTAAATGCAGAAATTGCCGTTAAGGGCTTGAGTTGAGTGCCTATAGCGTACGAGTTTATGTCAAGAACAAGTGCGGGTAGTTCGAGAAACTCGCGCGGCTAGAAGATGTTGATGCAATTCCTCGCCAGTCTACCCGTGACTACGAACATAATGTGATGTTCGAAACGTCGGGCCTAATATAAATGTAAGTGTTTACGCGATTAAGTCCCGTTTTGTTCTAAAATTACGAGTTTATGTCGCTTGAAACTGTTGCTGTCATGAGGTCATGACTTGACTGCGATAATCACTAATTAGCTTTCAGTTTTGCGTTCTCTAAGCATTTCGCGAAGGTCTACAGCTCCCAGAGCCACTAGTTTAAAATTGATTAGCATTATTACAATGATCTATCAAAACGTGATTAACGTTAATGAAAATTATGAAATATCTTGTCATCCCCGCTCCTTATGGATTCTGGCGCAAAAGTGGGTCACTCGATGGATATGCAAGAAAAACTGATTTTGAGACCTGAAAGTTTTACAATGTTTCAGTTAATTAAATCACTGATGTATGGGGAATTAGTTGATAAGTCTTTGATGAAAGATTTCACCAAAGTATAGTTGCATAGAATTATCTTGCAATCGTGCTTTAATGTTTTAATATTGAAAGGAATACCCTTGGTTCGTAAAACATTGAAAACGATTGACGGAAAACTATGCTGAATACAGGAGTGCTATGTCAAATTGTTTATTTTATGTGCCGTCAAAATATTTTTTCTACTCCCGTACTTCAGTTTGATATTTACAGGGTCGTGCACAGATTTTTTAAAATCCTAGGTGTCAAGAAAAGTCTATACTTAGTCTATTCCCCAAAAACTCATTTGTGCATACACGCAGTATATTTTTTTAGAGTCTGGCTAGCCAAATATTGTTGACAGATATTTCCTTGTGGTATCACCAATAGTCTATGGTTTAAAAAAAAGGCTAAAAGTCTGCTGTCAATTTATGTCACTTATTCAAATTGTTCGCGGGTTATTAAGGGTAAATCTTAAATATTATAACAATGACGATACCAAGCGAGGTCCGCAATTTGCTGTTTAAGCTAATAAATAATTACAACCAAGAGCGAAGTCGACGTGAAGCGACATATAATGAAAAACTGCAATGTTTACAAGTCGTAAACAATATAGTAGGTTGGTGCTCTATTAATATTTTGATACTTTAAGTACTACTTCTAACATTTACCTATAACTTTGATTAAGTATGTGAATATAATAAAACTTAAATCTCATAAACAGGAAAAGAGTGTAAAGACAAGGAGAAACTCGAAGCTCTGGAGGGCATTAATAAAATAAAAATATTGGAACGTAACGACTTACTTACGAAAAACCAATATTTAGAAGATATCAGTGAAGTGACTGGTCAGTAGTAATTTGATATAAAAATATAAAAAATAAAATAAATAATATAATTTAGCATATATACGTTCCACTGCTGGGCACAGGCCTCCTCTCATGTCTGAGAGGGCTCGGGCTATATAGTCTCCACGCTAGCCCAATGCGGGTTGGAGACTTCACATCTTTCGGCCTCTGTCTTGCCTGTGAGCAAACAAGCAAATGCAAATGTTGTAAGTTGGAGTTGAAATTTGGCATAGTAGTCTAATTTAAACTGTGGTGAGACATACTAACAGGCACTTTTAATTTTTTCATCTATACTTGTAATACACGTTAATTATTAATATTTAAATGCCAATAACCATCGTCAAACTTTTAGGTTAATACGTCAAATGCTAACAGATTTTGTCAAATTTCTGTACATATATTAGCAATTTCTATTGATTTTCAATATAAGTGTGCACAGAAAACAAAAATATTTTCTAGTATCAAAACTATATCTCCTACTATACCAAATGTGACCAGCCCTAGATTTTTTGAATTTCCCGCCAAAAGTTGGGGCAATATTTCATTAGCCACACTCTAGCAGCTAAGACGATACAGGAGGAGCCAATTCTCTATACAAACGCTCTCGACTATTTCCTCCCTGGTTTTTGAAGATAGAGCAATGATTTTTTCAACACATATTAATATTATTTTTATCTGTGTCGGACCGTTTTGATTTTTTTGATATTCTTATTTTTAAGGCGAGATGATCTGTCAAAGTAACCAATCCAAGGGGGTGAGGTGCGCGGCGTCCGGGCCGCCCCGCCCGCGCGGCTCTGTTCGCTTGTCGCACACGGGAACTCAAATTCGCGCGGCAACATGGCACAGACGGATCGCAGTATAATGATCGCCGTATTTTAACTGGGCTTTTTTAGTTTTTTCATGAAATAGGAGGCAAATGAGCAGCTGTATCGCCTGATGGTTAACGATCACCGCCTTTATTTTTTTTATTAGGTTTCATCATTTGTGTAAGTAATACTAATGATTTATAGTTACAGTTTGTTTGGTCAGCGTTGTCGGAGCTTTTAAAAGGACGTACCTAAACTACAATCGATTTTATCGATTTTTTCGGATTCTCCAATTGCCATCGTCCAAACTTCTTAGTAAACGCACTTAGCTACAGATCGACAGGGTGAAATAAAAAGGACCATTCAAACTTTGCATAGTGACTTTTGAGGTCATTATGAACAAGTTTTATTAAGGGTCCAATGCTGAAACCACGAAAAAAAAATTGGATGTTCCATAGAAATGAGCTGTATCATAACAGTCTACATTTCGACTGTCATGATACAGCTCATTTCTATGAAATAGATTTTTTTTTTTGCGTTTTCAGCATTAGTCCCATAGTAAATAGGAGCACAATTTGAAAATTACGAGTTACAACTATTTACCTGCAAAGATAATACTGTGTAGAGAATTTTATGGAAATATACCTACTTCTCCTAAACATCATAACTGTAGCTTTTACGGTTTTCCTGAATATATAAAAAAATTGGAAATGGGGACATAAAAATGGGGAGGAGGGAGGAGGGGAAAGATTAACATCTCGGCGAGTTTTCTACTTCATGTAGAAGTTTTTTCTTATAAACCTATTGTTAACAGAACACAGTAACCGTCAGCTTCTTTGACCATAGACTTTATGTAAAAAGACATTATGTCATGTCATTGTTGTTTTAAAAAGACACATTAAATTTGTCAGTCGTGAATAAATAACGCTTTTTTTTCTAATATTTAAAGCCTTTAAGCTGTATTGTATACATGCCAAAGTTTCGGATTTTATTCTTGTTGTTTATGAACCTACTAATAGCAGGTAACATACTCGTATATTTTGATGATCATCACTCAAACATGATGAAATCATTCAGCCAGTCACTGATGAAATCTGTGCTATTTATATTAAGATATGAATAAAATCTAAAGTATGAAAACTATGCAATTGAAACTTTGTCTATTTAATAAAGTTGCTATTGATATCATATCCTGACAATTATATTTATCTGGTTTAAACCAGACCCAAAATTCGAGGATTCAGAGGAACGACAAAATGCTTCAAGAAAGGGCAGAGAAATATAGTGCTTTTCTCTTTGCTTGACTCGTATTGGCGGGGGCACTACCACCACTCTACCGTACCTCCAAATAAAATACAACCAAGCAATCAATACCATTCTATGCCCACCTTGAATTTACAAGTATATTCATATCAAGTATCAACTGTTGTCAAAGGAGTCAGACAGCTTGTTGAAGGATTCATATAATCTTGCAAATTAGACAAATATCTGTAAATATAAAGTACCCTAATCATACCCACCAAATAAAAATAAAAAAAATTGTCCAGCTTTACGAGTATCAATGTATGATTATGGACTTTCATCAAAATTTATTGAGAAGTTAAAATACTGAAATCTTTTAACTATTGTGGAAAAATGGCGACAGTTGTCAAACAAAATTTCTGTCAGGCTGGCCACATGTTTGGCATAGACACAGAAAAAATATAATCTGAATCTGAATCTGAATCTGACAGTTGTCAAACAAAATTTCTGTCAGGCTGGCCACATGTTTGGCATAGACACAGAAAAAATATAGACGGAAGGTAGCACGATCTAATTAACCTTATACCAAACCAGACAGAAATACCTACCTTATCTGATCTTCAATCAGTACCATACCTACCGCCGCCTTTTCTTTCGAACAACTCAATATTTTTATGAAAATTATACGTAAGTTTGTTCACTAGCTGGACATCAGTCATATATTTTCTAAGTGGAAAAGTTGTGCTGTAATGACGTCACAGACGCGTCATCTAGGGGTTTCTAAAATCTATGATGTTTAGATATCGTAAATGTCACTTGATAACATCATATGAAAATGAAATACTTACGAGTATATATAAATTATCATTTTCTTACCTTTTCACAGTCTTTGATTAGAATTTTCTTTATTTATTTGTTTTCTAGCACGCAATTATTTTTTCTGCTTCCTCAAAGCTTTGTTCCCCATTGTTTCAATGACACGTGACCACGCGGAGAAAACTGACACAGGTCCATCCTCTGAAAGCGCCGTCGCGCGACTGAAGAGGCCATAAGTGCCATCCAAAATGTTTTCAATTTCAAAAAAATTTCAAATTTTTTTTTTTTTTGCAAAAACAGGGTTAGTAACAGATCTTAAAATTGGGTTCATAATTTTTCCACCTTTCCTTTGCGGATTTGGTAGTATTTGGTAAATATTATATTATTTTAATGACGCTACCGGCACAAACTCATCAGATTCATCTAGATAATCTTATTACCTATATATTGAAGTAAAAAACAAGTAAAAAAAGTTTTTATCCTAGCTATGGGAATGATTTATTGTTAAAAGAAGAGGTAACTTTGGAGTCATTTTCTATCGAGCGAAGTTGTAACATTCATGTTGTTCAACTCCATAACATACTCACCAGATCCTGAAATTTAACATAATATCGTTTTCAGATTTTTCCATGGCGTTTTCCTATGTTTTTAACGACTTCAAAAAACGAGTGCGCGCGGCGTCTACGGAAATATATCGCCTTAAAGACGCTTAGAGCCCATCAAAAATTCCCAAAAATGGCCTTATTGATTATGGCGCAAATATTACAGTTTTTTTTAATAATATTAATATTACAGTTGAGATAATTGCTTGAGATGTGAAAGAGAAGAGTTTTAAATTGTGAGAGAGAACAATAAGGAGCCCACTGGAAATCAGTTTGCCGGACGTTATCGGCCCGTCAAGCAAAAAAACCGGCCAAGAGCGTGTCGGGCCACGCTCAGTGTAGGGTTCCGTAGTTTTTCGTATTTTTCTCAAAAACTACTGAACCTATTAAGTTCAAAACAATTTTCCTAGAAAGTGTTCATAAAGTTCTACTTTTCTGATTTTTTTCATATTTTTTAAACATATGGTTCAAAAGTTAGAGGGGGGGGGGACTAGGGCTTGCAATATCGGAAGATTTTCAATTCCGGAACTGGTTTTCGAGATTGGACTTCAATTCCGGAATTCCGGAACTAGTTCCGGAATTGAACAATTTTTTTTGGTTTGGTTTTCTGGTGGGTTTTTGATGAAATAATACAATTTTAAATTGAAATTTATTATTAATCGACGTTTAAGACAATAACTCCGTACCTGAAAGGCATATAACACTGAAATTTTCATTTTAGTAATTTTACAGGAAAGCCCATTTTGTGTCAAAATCGGTCTTGCAAGTTATTTCGAACTACAGTTAACGATACAAACGACGTTTTAGTGCCAGTTTTCTGGTAGTGGTCAACGTTAAAGTTATTTTTTTATCGATTGACCATCGAAATAATATAAAAGTAATAATTTACAAGAATGGCATAACGTCTTGTTCATATAACTGTAATAAAAGAAATATTGAATTACCTTTATCAGACTCGAGTAGGGACAAAAGATATCCAAGCTAGCTCAAAAAGACAGATTTTATGATTTATTCCTAGGTACATGTACACCTTAATTTTTTGTAAAAAAAAAATCATTCTTTTCATATTCATTATTTTCCATACATTTGCTTCTCAAATCCTTTGATTTTGTGGTAAGTGGTAATAGACTTAGATAGAGTTTAGTAAAATATGGACACGTCTTTGTGAAAAGTGTATAAAGTAACTACTACGTTATGCTTGTGAATGAATGTAATACCAAATACTACGATTGGCGTCTGAACAGACTTTGTGCTATGATTTCTCATAGCACTGAATATTTTAGGCAAGAAGTAAAATTTAGATTATTACTGAAATTTAAGTTCGATCTAATAAATTGAGCATAAATAACGCTATTAAAATAATAATGTACCTAATGTTATTTATTTATATTTAATTGTCCTTCAGTATAGATAGCATAACACTCAACTCCCGGCTAGTAATTTTAAATTATCACAAAACACAACTTTCTACAGCAAATATTTACTTTAAACTGATTATATATTTCACTTATTAGCTAAAACAATTGAGAGCAAAACCAGAAAGTGACAATGGTATAATATTAGCGGGTTAAACTACACTATCTCGCTCTAACTAGCCCTGGATGCAACCTTTTGGTCATAAAATAGGCACTACCTGAATCCGAGCAGTGTCTAACTTATGAATTTACATATCTTTTATAGACGCGGTGGTAGTTTTGTAAAATAACCAGGCTGATATTACACGTTTTCGTCCAAAAATATATCTTTTTTTAATTCCGGAATTTTCGAGATTATGTGTTTCAATTCCGGAACTGTAATATCGGAAAAATTGTCCGAAATTCCGGAATTTCGAGATTCCGGAATTCCGGAATGCAAGCCCTAGGGGGGACGCACTTTTTTTTCCTTTAGGAGCGATTATTTCCGAAAATATTAATATTATCAAAAAACGATCTTAAAAAACCCTTATTCATTTTTAAATACCTATCCAACAATATATCCCACGTTGGGGTTGGTATGAAAAAAAATATCAGCCCCCATTTTACATGTAGGGGGGGTACCCTAATAAATCATTTTTTTCCATTTTTTATTTTTGCACTTTGTTGGCGTGATTGATATACATATTGGTACCAAATTTCAGCTTTCTAGTACTTACGGTTACTGAGATTATCCGCCGACGGACGGACGGACGGACGGACAGACAGACATGGCGAAACTATAAGGGTTCCTAGTTGACTACGGAACCCTAAAAATGATAGTCCTCGGCCGGGTCCCTTAACTGAATGTGCATATTTTAACACTAAATGTTATCTACAGCCTCTTTTAGTTTTTCCCTCATTTAAGAGGATTTCTATTCTCGGCGTATGATAATTTAATAACGTTACGAGTATCTGCCTATGGCATATTTCCTAGATTCATATATTTCGAGCCACAGACGTCGCTGTATTTAGTAGACGTCGTATGTATTGTATACCTTATAATAAACATTGAACTACACTTATTGGCCATTTTTTTTTCAAACTTGTCCAGCCCACTTTTTTTTGTAACATGGGTATTTTTTACGCGATTCATACTCAGAATCGCGAGGTCTTTCGATTCTGATAGAAGATAAAAAATTTCCTATGATTTTTCAAACTTTTCATTCCGTTACCGCTATACAAAATGTATGAAAAAATGGTAACGGAATGGGAAAAAACCTTGAGACACTTTTTTCTCCTATTAGGAGTGAAAAAGCTTGCGATTCTGAGTGGAAACCACATAAACATTTACAAAACCAAAAATAAAAGTGGGGTGGTTAACTTTGAAAAAAATGGCCTTATAATGTGTTTATACTAAACACATAAGATTTCGAATTTTGTTATCAAATATTTTTAAACTGTCCTCGAAAATTTCATTTTGTGCATTTCCAATGTAAAATAAAATATAATTCATCTATACATATATAATTGTATATATAAATAAACATATAGAATAATTATTTAATTTATACATTTACATAATTATATAAATAAAATATAGTACCTATTATAAAAAATAAAAATAAACAATTGAATATATCTTTCTTTTAAGTAGCACTCCTATCCACACTCGCACGTAGGTTTTTATTTATTAGGTACCTATATGTACGTAATAACAAAAAATATTTAAACAATCCGCCCATGCTTACCCGTTTGTATACTTACTAATTGCAATTCACAACTTTTACCCGTTTATCGTTATAAAACTAAAAAAAAATCACTTTACTGTAAGCGCGTGTGCTCAGAACTCGATTTTTGAATAACAAGATAGTTTTTCGTGGTCTATTTAGATATATATCTGTTGCAAGCTTTAAACGCACAAGTCGCGCAAGTTATGGGGGTCTAACGGACCCCTAACTCGGCCGATCTCGGTTTATTTTATTGGTTTGAAAAGGTTTAACTAGTTGAAGTTTTATCAACTGGATAATTTGACCAATAAAATGTCAATGGCTTTTGGTTTCCAACTTTGAAATTGCGATTGATTTTGTATCTTCTCTGCAATAGCGCCGTTCAAATAACGTCATCATCCATCCTGTCGACCCAGGGTCCGCTTTGACAACTAATCCCAATATTTAGCGTAGGTACCTAAGTACTAGTTTTTTTCAAAAGAGAGTTATTTTCACAAAAACTTCAGACTTACGTTTCTATTACTAACTTTCTTAGACATAAAGGTTTAAATTTACTAAAAGTTGATAATAATAATCATTTCTGTCCTTTCATGCAGACGGGTTGGAATACTTAGAACAAACATCAACGTTTTATATAAGCCACTAGTTTAGCTGATCTAATCGATCTGGTTTGCTGCTGATCGTCTATCGGCATATCTCCAGAAATGTGTGGTTACCCTTCTTGCGGAAATCGCCGGTTCGCTACATCTTATAAAAGTATTGTATGTATGTATGTAAAAACTTTAATGTACAGAACACAAAACATAAATATGATACATTTCTTCTAGGTAACTTGAGTAAGTGAAATGTGATGAAGAATGGTAGACAAATATAGCACTTAGTACAACATACTGTAGGAAAGCGCATTAAAATATAAAGAGAATAAATAAAAACTATAAGATAAAAAATTGGAAAAAAAGAATATTTGATGTAAGAATAAATAGCTACAAATAAGTCATCCATGTTCCAATAGCTACAGCTTGTTTAACTGACCCTTGAGCGTGGCAACGAAATGTTGCTCGGAAGTATTTTTAAGAGCAACAGCGCTGCCGTGTCATGACTATTTATGCTGTATCTCTAAAATCCCATCAGTTTGTGGGAAATTGACTTTGAAGTTTTGATTCGTTTTTTAGAGGTATATCAAATATAAAATATTTTATTAAAAACATGTTGGCGAATAAAGAGTTTTATAGGCCCGTATGTTTTTTGTACCGTTTTATTACTATTAACGGATTTACATCGGTTACAGCAGTTAGTCATGACAACTATTTAGTACAAACCGTGTCATGACAAACTATTGTAACTGTAGTTACAGCAATTTTTTTCCATACATTTTTTAATAAAGTATCAAAACTGAGGATAGAATGCACAAATTAGATAATGAGGTGCCGCGTTGGCTTTGCTGCACTAGAGTTTTTAACTATATAACTATGAGATACAGCAAATAGTCATGACATGAACAGGGATTTTTTTATACATCAATTTGAAATTTTTATTTTCTTGAAAGGTTTTTATTTTTTTCTGCATGGTTAGATAAATATGACCAAAAAAAATATAGCCTTGTTACCACCAATTGATGTATCTATAGTTACATCATTAGTCATGACGGCAGAGCAGGAAGCGACGACTCCTTCGTTATACTACGTACCTGATTGATTATTATGGACAGTAAAAAGTAACACAAAATTATATTGCTCAAATGCTTTAAGGCTTTTATCCCGGTTTTCCCATGACCCCGCCGCAGACATCGGCTTCTGAGGCCGGAAACGGAACTAGGGGCTCAAAAAGATCGCGTGACGGGCGGAGAGATGGGTTAAAAAGCTGTTACTAACGCTCGATATAAAATACGCAGTTACTTCCTTTCTGCGAGGAAGATTGAAGTTTTAATGAATGAATGAATGAATGAATGAATTTATTTGTCAATAGTGGGTTTACAAAAATGGTCTTAAAACTATTTACAATATGTAACTTCTACAGATCTCCACATTGTGCCTACAGACTGGCGTACAAATATCTTTTGCTAACCTAAGTAATCACATGCATATTTACCTACGTTACTATTGGGACCGTGCGCGACGACAACGCCACGTGACAGTGACAATATTGTAACCGCTGTGAAGCGAGGAGTAAGTAAACATTGTGAAAAAAATAATGAAATCTTGTGCTATTTTACTACATTAGACAATTTTGGACGATGGTGATTACAACATTGTCGCCAATAACATTAAAATCGTTGTTTTCAGTGAGAAATTAACAAACTGGTGACTAAAACGGGGTTTCGTGCCATCGCTCACGAAATCATTTTCCAACCTGAGACTATGAATAAAGGCAATAAATTGGTGCTAGCTGGGCATTTTCTACAGATTGAAGACATTATTCCACCATTTATACCTATGTACAATAAAGTATAAATAAATCATTGGCTTTTGAAATAGTTGATCAGTTCACTGCTATCCTGTCATTTTCATAGGCTAACTAACTATAATATAGGTAAATAAATATCATTACAGGGTACAGGGTTTATTGTAAAATAAAAACAAACTGGCTATAATAATGTTTAATTATATTATACATTACAAAAACTTGTTTCATTTACTTGAAAATATTGGAGGTTTACCAGATATCACATCAAATACAATCATGTTCTCAGGATTTTTATTTAAAATGTGATAAGCTTTCAGTGGATGGACTGCTTCTGCTTCTATTGTTCTCGTGCTCCTTCTTCCCATTGAAACCTCGATATTTACGCATTTTCGTCAATCCGTTTCGGTTTGTAAACAGGAGCACAGATGAGGAAACAAATAAAATTATTTCGAACATAACTGGGATTGGCTTCCACGTCGGTTTTTCTACCTCCAATAAAATTTGCACTATAAATTCACCGTAAATTCAATTCAATACTTGTATCAATTGATTACGCACTTTAAGTAATCAATCAATCAATCAATTATTTATTCGTGATAACTACAAAATACACAAGTAAGAAAACAGAAACAGCAAATAAAAGAAATTAAACATATAAGTTACCACGAAATGGTCCCGACTCAGCATAAAAGTAAAACTTCAGAGATTGGACGACACTTTTCTTCTTACGGCAACTATTCACTTAAACGGCGGTTTTTTTTCCACCACGGTCTTGGAAATAGCTAGAATTTAGTCGCTACTTTTCCTGGAGTTATTACAATTCACCATAACAAATTTTACTGGGCCCGTATTAAATTTATCTCAAAAACGACATGAAAATGTTTACTGCAATATGGATTTGACAGCGCAAGTCAGCGACTAAGATGTCAATTTTGGCCGTAGTGAGCGCTGTGATCGTTTTAGCTACCCCCTCCACCCGCTTTGCACCCTGCCAATAATGATCAGGCCCCGTAGCCGAATGGCATTTCTCCGACGCCAAACGAAAGCGATACGCCGCTGGCTCTGTCGCGCCAATACGCAAGCGCGATAGAGATAGATATCTACTAGCGCTTCGTTTCGTGAGCGTTTCGTGAGCGATTGTGCCATTCGGCTAGCCACCCAGGCCCCGTAGCCGAATGGCATTTCTCCGACGCCAAACGAAAGCGATACGCCGCTGGCTCTGTCGCGCCAATACGCAAGCGCGATAGAGATAGATATCTACTAGCGCTTCGTTTCGTGAGCGATTGTGCCATTCGGCTAGCCACCCTGTTAAGAAACTCGCCAACACTATAGAAACATTTCTCACACAACCAAGCTTTCATCATTTTCTTAAATGCTGTAGTTCTTTTATGTCATGCGGTAATTTATTATAAATTGTAATACACATTATGTAGGAATTTTTAGCCGACAATTCTAGCTTTGTAGCTGGTCTATACAATTTATGTTTGTATTGCTGTCTAACATTTCGAGTGCTCATCTGCTGCGTTTCTATGAATTGATCTTTTTTCATCTCGTCTTTAGAGGGCGCTGGTGCATAATAGAGTATTTGACTACATTTAATAGTTACCTATGTATGTGACTGGTGATAAATGATAATTATAATGAGATATATTAAAACACGTGTGTTGTTATATGAAACGAGCCTTTCGGGGAGTTTTCAAATAAGATAACACGACTACAACATTACAAGCTGTTTTTTTTAAAACGTCTCACTTTTCCAAACCTACATACAAAATAAGTTTATATATTCTGTAGTCTTACCAAACATTTTACGTAACGGAATGTTCCTATATACACTTGAGGTACTGCCGGCCTAGACGGAGAGACAACTGGCCCCGTAGCCGAATGGCATTTCTCCGACGCCGAACGAAAGCGATACGCCGCTGGCTCTGTCGCGCCAATACGCAAGCGCGATAGAGATAGATATCTACTAGCGCTTCGTTTCGTGAGCGTTTCGTGAGCGATTGTGCCATTCGGCTAGCCACCCTGTTGACGCTACACGGTAGCAGTACGCTAGACAGTCTGGCTCTGTCGCGCCACCACAGTGTACAGTCAACCAATTGGAACACTAGGCCACTCTACAACCATGTCAAAATAACAATAAAAAAAAAAAAATATATTATAAGAAATTCTTACACAGATTGACTGAGTCCCACGGTAAGCTCAAGAAGGCTTGTGTTGCAGGTACTCAGACAACGATATATATAATATATAAATACTTATATACATAGAAAACATCCATGACTCAGGAACAAATATCTGTGCTCATCACACAAATAAATGCCCTTACCGGGATTCGAACCCGGGACCGCGGCGTAGCAGGCAGGGTCACTACCGACTGCGCCAGACCGGTCGTCAAAAATATTTCTTACAATCGGAATTATAACGTCACTATGACATATGTAGTCTTACAGTGGCCTAGGGTTCCAATTGGTTGACTGTACCATAGATAACTTTACAATCACTCAAGCTTCGTAAGCGTATCGTAGCTACCTTTCCCTATCGCTCTTCTATAGTGGCGCGACAGAGACAGACGGCGTTCCGATCGCCACATATCGTAACCGATTGTCACTTTTTTTAAATTTGTATTTAATTTGGAGCCTTGGTCCATGGGACTACGCCAACTCCGTTAGGCCACTTCACATTATTATCAACTAGCTTTTGCCCGCGGCTTTGCTCGCGTTAGAAAGACACAAAAAGTAGCCTATGTCACTCTCCATCCCTTCAACTATCTCCACCTAAAAAATCACGTCAATTCGTCACTCCGTTTTGCCGTGAAAGACGGACAAACAAACAGACATACACACTTTCCCATTTATATTTAAATCTCGACTGGGGGACAATTGTAACTAGTTAATTTTTTCCATTATTACACTATGATGTTGAGTTCTACATGTATCCACTGAACACGCCTACCATATATAACCGGTGGACACTATTTAGTAATGCAAACATTGTAAAACATGGAAAAAATGGACCAGTTACATTTGCCCCCCAGTCGAGATTTGCCCCGCTGTATGTACCTTATGGATAAATAAATACAAACTCATTATAAAGAATAAGTCAAAACAAAAGTAGAAAATAAAACAACCGAATTTGTATATTTATCTATAAAAGAAACTAGGTATATACAAATTCAGCAGTCTTTGACAGGGGTTCCGCGAGAATTGATTGGAACACTCCTATCGGTCATCGTGTATCCGTGGACCTCAAAGATCTGCATTCTCTTCGCTCGAGTCCGGACACACTCCATAAGGAAGTGATGCACATCATCAACAGTTCCACAATCTGTATTATATCATAAATTAAATATAACAAGATCATACCATCCCATACATTAAAATGCGACCGCCTACGAACGCGCTTACACTCCACCACACATAGATGGCGCCACAAAAAATGCCTTGTTGCCACCGATTATTTGTAGATTGGCATTAAGTGTCAATTCCGAGCCGTAAATCTATGTCAAAAAGTGACACTTAACGCCATCTACAAGTATAATCGAAAGCTACAAGACATTTTTTTTTGTTGACGACCGGTCTGGCTCAGTCGATAGTGACCCTGCCTGCTGAGCCGCGGTCCTGGGTTCGAATCCCGGTAAGGGCATTTATTTGTGTGATGAGCACAGATATTTGTTCCTGAGTCATGGATGTTTTCTATGTATATAAGTATGTATTTATCTATTTAAGTATGTATATCGTCGCTTAGCACCCATAGTACAAGCTTTGCTTAGTTTGGGGCTAAGTTGATCTGTGTAAGGTGTCCCCCAATATTAATTAATTTATTTATTTATTTAATTTATGATTATATGTTTGTGATTGTCACTTCTAAACCGGCAGAATAGCGATTGGGATAGCTAGCTATAAAACGCTTACAAAGCGTAAGCGATTGTAAGCTTGGCTATAAGAGTACTACCAGGGTTGGTTACAGCATATTTATTGCACGTCGTATCGCACGTGAGAGTGTAATTAACGATATGTTTTCCTCGAACATTAAGGTCGTGTTTAATTATGGCTCCGACGTGAAGTTGGCGACAAACTCCGCGCGAACACAGATTACCCCCTTGCTCACAACTTTCGCAAGGAAACTGGCTAATATACTTATACGTGATTCGTTTATTTGTAAGAAATATCTCTTTAACTCTTTACAGGAATTAAACACGACATGTTGAAAACCAATTACAAACGCTGGCAGTGCAACGAGGCAATGCTGCTAGCATTTTTGGCACTTTTGGATCAGGGGCTCGTTTCTCGCAGCGGGGCAATTTTTTTCAAAGTTGTGTTGCGAACGCAACCTTTTATTTGTATACTTACCGCTCGGCTAGTTCCGTAAGATTTATAAAGAGCCAATAGGAGCGCACCACATACGATGTATCGCGGCCAATGAGGCAACTAAAACTTAACCAACGTTTTTAACAGCTTAAATCTTGCAAATCACTCTTTCATCATCTTCGCTACCTTAAACACCACTTCCATACTTAACCGTTTAGTCAAATCACCCTTGTAAACCAGCACCTATTTTGAATATAATATTGTCTACTTATATTGAAGTTTTTATAAGTCGTCGGCTCCTGATCCTGCACGGCGGCTACAGTTGTCCACCCCAAGTTTTTTTTGGATTTGGAAATTTTTATGTGTTTTCCACTCAGAATCGCGAGCTTTTTCAATCCTAATAGGAGAAAAAAAGTGTCCCAAGGTTTTTTTCCCATTCCGTTACCATTTTTTCATACATTTTGTATGGCGGTAACGGAATGGAAGGTTCGAAAAAATGTATGTAAATCTTGGGACATTTTTTTTCTCCTATCAGGATCGAAAGAGCTCTCGATTCTGAGTATGAATCGCATAAAAAATACCCATGTTACAAAAAAAGTGGAGTGGACAACTTTGAAAAAAAAATGTCAGAGCTACAAGTTACAATTTACAAGTGGTAGTCAATGTCTAATATATTACGATGAGTTGGAAAGAGACTTCCGCTTGTAACTTGTAACTTTCAGTTTTGAGAAATGGGCCCCTGGTGATAGCCGGAACGTAACTTAATTATCTATTTATTTATAGTCTTCATTTTTTTTATTAGTCTTAATTTTATTTTATTTTTAACGATTAGTTTAGAATTTTTTTTTATTCATATAGAAAGGTACATTATTTAAGATTATTGATAATTAGTTGTTTTTTGTTTCCTTTTTTAAAATTTAGTTTCCCAAATATTTTTGTAAAACTGTTTTTTTTTTAAATAATATTTAACCCTTTATAGGGCACTGGTCTCAAAAAAGACCACCCTGTATCTTTTTGTATTTTTTTCTTGTTCAGAATTTTTAGGACTACAGCATGGCGATGAGATTCAAGACTTCACGATTTTTTGAGTCTTGCCCGTTAAAGGGTTAATAGTGTATTATATAACGGTAACGTTATGAAGGCTATAAAAGTTGAGTACCGCGGTTAGGCCACGAAGGCTTGCCGAGTGGCCTAAGTAAGGTACGAGACTTTTATAGCCTTCATAATGTTACGATTGTATACTATACTTTTTCTACGACAGCCACATACATACCTATTCGAGAATAATAAAATGGGCTTCATGTAATGAATGGGAATATTTGTGTGGATCGTCGTAGCATTGAGTATTCTGTCCACAATGTTGATGGCGAGAACTTGTTGCACAATTCTTCAAAATATGCCAACAACGCCGTTTCAGAGAAAGTTGAAACATTTTTTTGCAATTTCCATGTCAAAACAATCATAACATTTTTGGTACGCTTTATCTGACTTTTCATGTAACAAATTGTCAATCACTTTGAGCGCCCATAGCCTTGATTTCTTCGGAAGTGAATTTTTCACCAGAATCACTCATAATTACTTATGTTTTTGCACAATAACGTCGAATTAAAACAAACTACACACCACCGAAATAGTTCAAATAGTTTCGTGATAAGTTTACAAATGTCAAACATACCATAGACAAGAGAAATAGAAAATAAGCCGGTTTTAAATTACGAAAAATGTGGTTGCGTTCAAGAATATTTAAATATCGAATGTAAAATTATTAGATAAACTTATGATTTTTACCTTTGTTTTGCAATATCTAATATGTAAAACGCATTTAAGTTTATTTTTTCATCTTGATTTAAATTATGAACCTAAATATTATATTATTTATTAAAAGTTACTTATTACTGTAAATGAAAACATACCTGATAAATGGAAGTTGTGATTTTAAAAAAAATTTAACAGAACTCCTATATTCATATGATTACTGCTAGCAGTAATCCTATGAACCTATAGACAAATAGACTTTCTCATCGTTACTCAAATGAACTTAATTTGGATACCGCTGACAATAATCTAATTGACAGATTTAAGTGCTGGAGTAGAAAAACTATATTATAGTTATTGGTATGTACAATCATAAAAAAATAAAAACTAAAACTTTCCTTATCGTGTGTAGTAAAATGTGTATTAATGTATTACATTATGATTATGACACATAATACTACACGCCTACACACATATTGCCATCTCCTGTGCAGTTATATTGTCAGGTTCAAATATTGATGACGGGTATGTATTCTGAATTATGCACGAAATAAAGCATTAGATAGTATGGTTTAAGATATTTATTTCTCTTAAGATTTACAATAAATCACTTACAGAGAAAACAATGTTTTTGTATAAATCTAGGTAAGAGAGGGAGCATGCAATAACAGTAAGAATAACATTCAATAACTCGCCGTGGCAACTAAACCGATGCGGTAAACAACTAAGAGGCCGGTTAAACTGCACTTTACACAAAAGTTGATTGTGGATGTAACTGAGCGGTTTAGCTTATACATACTTAAAGAGTTACCATTATTTGTAGTACTTCTTTTAAATACAATTTTAATGCTGTAAGTTGATTCTTAATGAAACGATATTTCAAGTCGGAAAAATCATGCTACTTAATCGAATAGGTACGCTTCCCATGCATGCAGATGCCTGCATGGAGATGTAACAAAACAATGTATGATAGGATTGTACCACTTTTTAGGGTTCCGTAGTCAACTAGGAACCCTTATATAATAGTTTCGCCATGTCTGTCTGTCCGTCCGTCCGTCCGCGGATAATCTCAGTGACCGTTAGCACCAGAAAGCTGAAATTTGGTACCAATATGTATATCAATCACGCCGACAAAGTGGTAAAAAAAAATTGGAAAAAAATGTTTTATTAGGGTACACCCCTACACGTAAAGTGGGGAGTGATTTTTTTCAACCCTAACGTTGATATATTGTTGTTAGGTATTTAAAAATGAATAGGAGTTTACGAAAGTCATTTTTTGATATTGTTATTATTTTCGGAAATAATCGCTCCAAAAGTAAAAAAAAATGTGTGTCCCCCCTCTAACTTTTGAACCTTATGTTTAAAAAATATGAAAAAAAATCTCTCTAAAGTAAAACTTTATAAAGACTTTCTAGGAAAATTATTTTGAACTTGGTTGGTTGAACAGTTTTTGAAAAAAATATGGTAAACTACGGAACTCTACACTGAGCATGGCCCGACACGCTCTTGGCCGGTTTTTTTATGAAACGACGATCTATAATGAAACTTCACACTTCGCGGCCTATTATAAGGTCAATATTTCATAGATACCGTGTTTGAGAAAAAGTTTGTGACAACGATTTGACATTAATAGTTGAACATGTTTTATATTAAAACTAGCGACCCGCCCCGGCTTCGCACGGGTACTATACCTACATGTAAACCTTCCTCTACAATCACTCTATCTATTAAAAAAAACCGCATCAAAATCCGTTGCGTAGTTTTAAAGATTTAAGCATACATAGGGACATAGGGACAGAGAAAGCGACTTTGTTTTATACTATGTAGTGATAGTGATATATGCCTGGCGTTATTCGTATAAATTTATTTTTCTATTCCCGAAATGTTATTCGTCATTTACGGGGTCGTGCATAGATCTTTAAAACCCTACATAAAAGTCTATGTCCCAAAGCCAGCCACCGCCGACTTCCCGCGCATGCGCGCAGTAACGAAAAAAATGAAAACGCATTGTTGGGCTCTGTAACCATGGAACGCATTGTTATAATGTTACTGCGCGCGTGCGCGGGAAGCCGGCGGGGGATGGCTTTGGGCAGCTGAATACCGGAAAATACAGGAAACAGTGAGAATTTCACGAAAGTTATTCTAGAAAACTATTAAACACTAAGTGTATGGTCGTAGAAAAAGTATTGTATGCAACGGTGTTTAACTGAGTCAAAAAAAAACTCGTAGCGTCTATTAACAATTTTCGGCTTCGCCTCAAATTATAACCCACGCCACTAGTCTTTTTTGAACTCCTTTAAACGCCGGTTGCATAAAATACTATATAATAAGTTACTAGAAAAGGAAACTAAGATCTAGATTGCTTTTAGCAATTTTTATCGGATTTTCCGGAGCCCGTGCAAAAGACTCAGAGAAATTGAGTTTTGTGCTGATTTTAAGTTAAAACTTTAATTAAAAAGCAGCTTCAAAATACACACTGAATACTAGTTAGTATTTTTTTAAAGCTGCTGACACTGATTCATTGTAAGCCGAATGCACAAACGCTCACGAAACGCTCACGATAATATCTCTGTCGTAGCTATTTATCTATATCGCTCTTGCGTATTGACGCGACAGAGCCAGACTACCTTTCGCGGCGTTTCGTTTTCGTTTCGCGTCGTAGAAATGCCATTCGGCTACGGGGCCTGTCCAACTTAAAATGTGTACTTATATATGACGTGTGGCCTATTTGCTGAATAAATGATTTGTAATTTGTATATTTTGTTTTGTTGTTGAGATTATTTTCCAATGTCGTTACGTTTCCTCTGTCGTAATTGTTATTAAATATTTAGTCGTAAAATTCGTATTCGTAGCCCAATTAAACTAAATCACACAATCCGATACAATAAAATATGATCGCAAACAAAACCCGGTATCAGTGCGGCACTGGGATCATTTCTTGATATTTATTGTCGTACATCCCGTAAACATTGGCAGGCGCGACCTAAAATTCAATTTACAGGGCTATTTTTTGTGCACTGACTTTAAAATTATATTTAAAACATGTTATAATATTAGGTATAGCGTCTTGCGATTTTGTTACATATAAATAGGAATTCCCCAAGTTATTACGCGAACCCGTATACTGCCATGGTCAAATTCGTAGTAGGTACGCTAGTTACGATAATCATAACAATAGTACATTACGACGAGTAAATAAAGTGTAAGATGGAGTTGTGGCCATAACTTTTCTAAACGAGCTTAGTTGCGATAAACAGCCGACTTTGAAATTTAACGCGATGGACCTTTATACACTTGCGGACAAATCAACTGATGTTTAAATATAGAACAGCAGTTCCCAAAAAAATTGTACAAAAATTGAGGAATAAGTTAATTTTTCTTTTTTTATTCCTATTTTGTAACCAAAATTTTTTTGATGAATTGTGATTTTAGTAAGCTTTATTTCGTCATTAAGGTTCTCTAGTATCTATAGTTTCTTAATTATAACAATTATCCTGTATATATCTTACGAAAATCAACTTATATTACTAAATGTTGGTAACAAAATAGGATCAATCAAAATTTGCTGACGTGGCTATGTACAAACTTTTTGAGAACGTAACTTTACTTGCAGAAGATTATGCTTTCAAGTTTATTTGTCCCACATATGACCTACATTTTAATATGTATAGTTCTAGTTGCGTGTCCATTGTTAACCCCCGACGCAAAAACGACGGGGTGTTATAAGTTTGACGTAGACACGTCACACACACACACACAGACGTCTGTGTGTGTGTCTGTCTGTCTGTTTGTCTGTCTGTGTGTGTGTCTGTCTGTGGCATCGTAGCTCCCGAACGGATGAACCGATTTGGATTTAGTTTTTTTTTGTCTGAAAGCTGAGTAAGTCGGGTATGTTCTTAGCCATGTTTCATGAAATTCGGTCTACTATGTCGCGGTCGGGGGTTTTTTAAAAATTGTAATTTTGTGGTTAGGTTATAAATAAATAACATTTAGTCCCGAAATATTTGTTCAACATCTCAACAATTCAATTTCTATCTCACTCACACCCTGAAAAACGAGTCGCATTTCATTTCGCGTAATTGAAACCGTCAGTGTTTAATGAACTCACGTCCCTGCTCACATCCGATCAGTATCGCACCGAGCCATCACTGTCACGTGGTTAGCGAGGCTTAGGCACAGTATAGTAAAGAGTAGTGTCGTACAGTATGGCCACTCCCGCTCCCCGCGGAAAGTGCCGCCCACCCCTCTCGGTTACCTCACAGTTACCGCCTGTCAAAAACGCGAACATAACGCGAACAGTCGAGTTATGAGTGAACAACCGGTCACTCATAACTCGACCTTGAGTTATGAGTGACCGGTTTCTATCAGGCGGACCGTTCAAGTTCTTAGGATTCGGGTTGCCGACGACTCAAAGGACAAATAGACGGAACAAATTCGTTCCGTAGGTCCTTCCGTCACCAGCACACCGCACCCTCGTCGAGCTCTGGCAGCCTTACTCACCGGCAGGAACACAACACTATGAGTAGGTTCTAGTGCTATTTGGCTGCGGTCTTCTGTAAGGCGGAGGCACTTCCCCAGTAAGGGGGTGAAGTCAGTGAAGAGGATACAAAACAGTTTAAATAGGAAGTGACCCATTTGAACCAACCAACTTGAGATTTTCGTAGCTTGTTTCGTTTTTAACCCCCGACGCAAAAACGACAGGGTGTTTAAGTTTGAGGTGTCTGTCTATATGTCTATCGGTCTGCGTATGTATCTGTCTGTGGCATCGTCTACCCAACGGGTGAACCGATTTAGATTTAGTTTTTTTTTGAAAGCCGAGTTAGTCGGGAGTGTTCTTAGCCATTTTTCATGAAAATCGGTCCATTATGTCGGGGGTTTTTTTCAAAATTTTGTGGTTAGGTTATTTCGTTTTTTTTTTCTTAATGTATTTTTTTAACAGGACTGGACTGGAAATTATCGATCAGCTTTTCCGAAAAAAGTGTAACTTAAAGCTATAATTATTATGTAGCTGAACGCATCGTTTTGGAGGCCAAGATCCTCTTTGGATCACAGTGCCATACTAGTTAGTTTGAACGCATCGGTACGCAATAATTACGCATGTTCGTTCATACCAACGAGCGATTTTTGTTCGGCTAGAGCCGATTCCATGTCGATAGGTTTCGAGTAACCCTTAAAAGTGCATAATTTTTTGCGATTATAAGAGCGGAAAGAAGACGGAGGTCGAAGTTTGTTACAATTACAGGGAGTGTGAAAGAGACCGATGTGGGGTTTAGTGGCAAATTGCTATTATTTTTAATGAGTCCTACTGGTAACGGGCAATTATTTGTGCCATTATCTCAGTTAAATTTAAATTTAATTAAAATAGCTAAGGAGCTTCGCGTAGTTGGAAGAATAAATAGGGCTATTAGTGACTAATCTGTAAAATAATTACTTCTTTATAGAGTTCTGAAGGTAAAATTGCGAAAACGGAAACCATAAAAATTCGTCATGTTTGTTCGTCTCGTTGTTTTCAGTAACAAAAAAAAAATATTTATTGGCTACGTGCACGACAATTACGCCCACTACTATGTGAACTTGAAATGGAAAATGTCAAAAAATGACATGTAAACAAACATTATATTTTATCGATTTTTCGTTAATTTTAAATAAATCGAATAACAAGAGCTACTAGTTCAAGTGTAATTTAGGTAGATAGATTATAAAGACATGGATATAATACCAAAAATCAGTTTCCAAAGCATTACTCACGGTATAAACTTCCAACCCCAGACTACAGAAAAGAGTCAATAAATTGGTGCTGGCAGGGCATATAAGGAATCTTGAAGAACATAGGAGTAATGGTACAAGTTCTTCAAGCTAGTGATATGGTATTCGCTAAACCTCCGTCCCGTTAATGCCATACAAAACAAATCTAAACGTAAGTACCTAGTCATGTCCGCGGCCGCAGAAATATCTGACACGGGCCTATTCCCAGGCTAGGCCTGAATCTATAAGCATATTTTTTACGGTAGGAAAAATACTAACAGCGTATTGAACAATATTAGGTAAACAAAGCTTAAATATAATTTATTATAATGTTTTGTTTTGACATGTCACTTACGTTTTCTTTTCACCGTAGCTATCCATTTAGTTCTTTGATCCAATTTCCAGTGTGCTCTAAGAAACGCATAAAACGTGCAACGACTATTTATGCCATTATTTTTACAATTAACAACGAAACAACATTGATGCCCCATATCAAACATTACACATTGTATTATATTTTATGAGTTTTGATAGATGACAACCACAATCAGTGTCGATTTTGACCACCGCAAGCACTGCGACCGCTTTGCTCACCCCCTCCATGCACTTCGCACGAAGCCAATATATGATCCCTGGTTCGAATCCCGGAAAGGACATTTGTGTGATGAACACAGAAACTATCGTTACCTAGCACCCATAGTACAAGCTTTTTGCTTAGTTTTGGGCTAGGTTGATGTGTGTAAGTTGTCCCCACAATATTTATGTATTTAATTATAAGTATGCTAGCAGTAGGTATAAAAATATTGGTACATATATGTATAGTGGATACCCCCCTCCCAACTGAGGGGGGACTGAAATCTTCTCGAGGCTGAGGCGTAGGGTTAGAGCCGGCGTAGCTTTATTTGACGTTCATATGCGCATTGTAATATGCCTACTTGAAAAATAAATATTTCATTTTCATATCATATGTATACTTATATTGACCGGGATATAGACCGTGATTACCTTTTTGATTTTCGTCGAGCTCCCGATATTCAATATAAGTCTAATGAAAATAACCGTGAATCATTCAAAACTCTTATATATATGTAATTTGGTGGTCCATTAAGACTATGATATTTTTAAGTAGGCACAAACAATTGTGCAACCAATCCTACGTATCACCAAAAATATATATAACTCCATATAGACAGATAAAGTCTAAGAAAAAAACGTATCATACAGAAAAAGGTACGGTGGCCTAGACAGTCTAGACACCTTTGGGGTACGCTCAGCTAGATGGCACTAATATTAATATTTGACATTTTAACACATATCGAACTAAGAATATGAACCAAATTGTCAAAACAGGCTTAAAAGTTAAAGATGGCAGTCTATGCACTGTGATTACACATTTTACTTCAACAGTAACTCTCTATAATACTCGATCCTCTTTGGTATCACATAACTTTTGATATCTTTCTTAACTATAAAACTCCCGTGAGACTCAAACATATCTAAAAATATTTTAAGCGGGTTACTCACGTGTTAAGTCGACTTAACACGTGAGTAACCCGCTTAAAATATTTTTAGATATCTTTCTTGTATCCAAATTCTGCGAAATAATATCGCCAGATGCAGGATTAGTAGTCTTCATGATTCTTCAGAAACAAATTCAACTAAAGTTAATATTTTAAATTGTTTCCTACTTAAACTTCTGCTCAACGTTAGTTACACAGCGAAATTGTGCGAGGGACACTCGAGACATTTAAGTGCAGCCCCGAGACTAACAGGGCTCACTTTATGGCTCGTGTGGCTTTTATAGCCTCCTCCGTCGACGGAAAAACGCTGCCGTTTTTGTGTGGTAAGGCCTTTTGAGTGGTGTTGTTTTAAAGCAGCTGACGGGCGCATCATATTTATCATGTTTTTTTGATTTTGGTTTTTTCTCGGTCACAGAACGCCTGGGAGGTGACGGGTTATAATTTCATGAGATACACTCTATTAATCTCTATCCCCATAAAAATCCCTTCATCAGTTTTTGAGTTTATCGCGAATACACAAATAAACGGACACACAGACAGATGCCGCGGGTTAAGTAAACATCATCATCATCATAACCTAATATATATTGATTTAAACTAACACGATTTGCACTCATAATTTTAGAAAAAAACGGGCCTTAATCGCGTAAACACTTACATTTATATTTGGTAGATATACCAGCTAATATAACCTAATTTCATCAAAATTTAACTATTAAAATAACATTTTGCACCAGCGAGGCTGTCAAGAGCGTCGCCAACTTGTAGTGACAGTAAAGTATGGAATTTAAGTCACCATGTTGTTGTTGTAGTCTTGAGGTGCAAAGGCCTTCCTATCTTCAGCAACCCTTGTGGCCTCGCAGCCTCGCTCCAGCTCAAACCAGCCGCTCGTAGTTCAGTTACGACGGACCGCTTCCAATGAGTGGACAGGGCGCCCGGGGCCACAGCTTGCATTCTGTGGTTTCAAGTCGAGAGCAATGCTCGCGTTATTTCTTTCCCCTCTCCGAAGAGTGTGTCCAATCCATCTACATTTTCGTGTCGCGATTTCCTCGTCAATGGGTGTTTGCTGGCATATACTCCACAGGTCTTGTTTTCGCATAGTGTTTGGCCAGAAAACACAAAGGACCGACCTCAAGGACTTGTCACCGTCACCATGTAACTACATTAAATGGGTGCGTATCGATCGATATAACTTTTTTTGATATATTTTAGTCGTTATAACGATCATTTGATATAATTATTGAATCATATAACAACAAATAATATACTAACAAATTGTATAATTCTTATTTAATATAATGATCATTTTTTCGAATAACATTTATTATAACATACTTTGAGTATAATGCTTATTTCCGATAATAAACAAATTGTATAACACAAATTCTTTCTAAAGCACAGTTAGAATAACAAAAAAATGTACAATAAATTAAACCCTATTAAACCCATCACTTACCAGAAAAGTAAATTAGGTTAGAACTGTGACCCCTATACAGAACGCGCTGCTACCAGAAAAATAGGTTAGGTTAGGTTAGAACTGTGACCCTTAACACTTTCGAAACCGGGCTCTACGCGGCGCTACGACATTTTCGCTACATACGGGGAAACCCATGTAATCGGCTACGCTTCTACGAGCGGTGTACCCGACAGTCGGGTTCTTGGTAGCGAAAGTGTTAAACATAGGTACTGCTATCAGAAAAGTAGGTTAGGTTAGGTTAGAACTTTGATCCCTTCAAAAAAGAATAAAATTAATTCATGAAATATTTTATACTGTTTGCTAGTTATATTATACTAGTCGTATATCAATAGATAGTTATACCATATAACGGTTATTATAAATAAGTGTTATACGAAATAATGATTATACAAAATAAAAATAGATATTTTGTGGTTATACCAAATGTTAATTATGTCAAATGAGTAATTATATCCTTTAAATATATACCAAATGTTGTTATATCAAATGTTACTATATCAAAAAAAGTTATACCAATCATTACACACCCACATTAAATACTACATGATATATAAAGGAAACATTTCCTCAGTTCCTTCGTACGTCATAGATACTTGTATGTTTCCACGAAGTTATTAATAGTTCCGTAAGTTGGCTCCCACACATTACAACTCAGAGGGTTTGAGTCAACATTGCTACTGCTAAAATCACAGACAAGCAAAAGGCGGCATAATGTTTGATTTACAAATAAATTAGAATGTTACTCTCTATTTTAATACACCTTGTTTCGTTTCGTTACATTCGACACGTCGTTAGGCTTATCAACAGAAGCTACATTCCATAGAATTAGAGCAAAGTAATATTGACAACCATTAAAAAAATATAAAGCAATATTTTTTTACATGCCGCTATATGTTATTAGCTTGGTATGTTTACTGTCGATCAATAAAAAATCTGGGTACGTAGCCGAATGGCATAAACGCTCACGAAACGAAACGCTCGTAAATATCTAACTCTATCGCTCTTGCGTATTAGTGCGATAGAGCCAGACTAACTTTCGCGGCGTTTCGTTTTCGTTTCGCGTCGCAGAAACGCCATTCGGCTACGGCGCCAGTTGTTGGGCATAAAGGCCGGTTCACACGTATTAAGTTGTCAAGTAAGTAACTAAATTTTAACTTAATTTTAAGCGACTTAATTTTAAGTAAGCATTTACACGTCGTAAACAGCTAAGCTCTTTAGTCATCCCGAAATTCAGTAATTAAATTCGTATTCAATGAGGATTTAGACGAACTGAAGGATGAAATAGACAGAGAAACGAGAGCACCCACGAGACTGTGGGTGAGAAACTGGATAAGCAGAAGGAAGGAATATGGCGCTAGTGCAATTTTGTTTAATATATTCTTCAATAATTAAATTTCACTGTCTAGTGTCTTCCGACCACAACATTTTTCAAAAAATATAGTTAACTCACGAACATTACGATCGCAACCGCTCCGCCAAACTTATACAATTAACTAATATTTAACTAAATCGTGCCTGTCCAAACGTGTCAAGTGGTAGTTCACGCCCACCCAC
Organism: Leguminivora glycinivorella; assembly: GCF_023078275.1. Lineage (NCBI taxonomy): Eukaryota > Metazoa > Arthropoda > Insecta > Lepidoptera > Tortricidae > Leguminivora > Leguminivora glycinivorella. The sequence goes on along the minus strand of NC_062974.1, from coordinate 6,610,028 downwards.
TTAACCGAAAAATAGACAAAATTCTAATCTACTTGCTTAAGTGCACGCTAAATATTAACTTGTAACTTATTACTAAATTGATTGTTTACACGCGTTAAGTCGCTTAAAATTAAGTTAATATTTAGTTAATTACTTGACAACTTAATACGTGTGAACCAGCCTTAACATTGGGTCTCTTAAAACTGTCGAGAGACGTCATGATCTGGCGCCCGCGCGCCATTCAACGGAATGTCGTCTTCAAAATCACTCTCACCACGTTGCGAATATTGCATATAGCACAGAAATAGTATAATCCACTACTAGTCGGATACCGGTATAAATAACGAAATTCAATAAATAAATAAATAAATAAAACATTATAGGACATTCTTACACAGATTGACTGAGTCCCACAGTAAGCTCAAGATGGCTTGTGTTGTGGGTATTCAGACAACGATATGTACATATAATATACATTTTACCTATATACATAGAAAACATCCATGACTCAGGACAGGAACAAATATTTGTGCTCATCACACAAATAAATGCCCTTACCGGGATTCGAACCCGGGACCGCGATGTAGCAGGCAGGGTCACTACGGTCTCTAGGCCAGATCGGTCGTCTAAAGTCAAAACTTAAATATAAAACCTTTACCAATTTACATAAATGCGAACCTATTACCTTATTTACCCTGGTAAGACAAAGGTATTTTTTTAAGATTTTGAATTCGGAATTTTCTTTTATTTCTATAACAGTTCAAAATTACAATATAATTTGTATTGGTACAAGCACGTCGGGGCTTGCGAGGTTAAAACCGGTATTCATTATACCGGTAACGACGTAAAACTTTGTAATAAATCTTAGTAGTTATATAAACTAGTGTTTGTACACTGCAAGGGTCGATGAAAACATTCGGCCCATTGAACAATTTGATTTAGATTCCGGCCGCACCTCACGTAGTCGATAAATTTACGGTAAAGTGTTCCGAACACTTGTTTTTGTTATAGTTCCCAATGAATCGGATGGTAAACTGAGCGGCTAGTTCGTGTTATAGTTAGTGTTTGGGTACTGCATAATAAGTGGAGTTTAGTTGTTTTCGAATTTACTGCATACGTTAAGCACATATTCAAATATTCGTTGTTATCAAATTTCTTGTAATTAAAACTAATTGGGAACTTGCCTGTATGTACTTCAAATAAATGTTTTATATCCATGCAGGAAATAAAGCATGAAGAAAATATGGTCAGTAGTCGGAGAAAAAAATATAAATTAAATGAGTTGAGCGTGACGTCACTCGACACGATTTCATATTAATCCTATATTAGCAAATCATTCAAATCCGTTTTGAGAATCCTTAAAAAAAGTGGATTTGACTAAAAGGAATTTAGCTTATTATTAGCATAATGTTTGTTTATGCCACTATAAGTTTATAAATTACAGAAAAAAAAATTATAGCGCTTCTTTCTAAAATTGTACCCGCACCCTTTGGAATCCGTTATAGAGAAGATATTTATGATTGTTTATTATTATTGAGTCCCGAGGATTAATATTATATATAGATAACTAGCTTTTTCCCGCGGCTACGCTCGCGTTAGAAAGAGATAAAAAGTAGCCAATGTCACTCTCCATCCCTTCAACTATCTTCACTTAAAAAATCACGTCAATCCGTCGCTCCGTTTTGCCGTGAAAGACGGACAAACAGACAGACACACACACACTTTCCTATTTATAATATTAGTATAAATTAATTACCTGCCTGTGTAAAATGCATGAGTTTAAAACTAATTGGAGCAGAAAAAAATCTTCCAAAAGCATTAGTAATTTACTTCACTCAATTTGCATTAACTTTAATTTATTTGCCTTAACATTTATATATGGCTTTGAAACCTCATTTCAAGAAATTCGAAATAGAATTAATCATGGGTTCCTTTCAGGCCCTGAATTCAATCACTCAGTGCCTATCGAATTGATCGGATCCGAGATCAGACCATTCAACTGTCTAAAATGTAGACGTTAAGTACATCATATGATATTAGTTATACATTTGGTTACATCAAGACATACAGAATAGCTAGCACGGTCGAGTATACACTGAGAGAAAAAACAACCAGTTTTCATGTTCGTTCAACAAGTTTTTTGGTTAAAATAGCGCCTACGTGTAAAATAACGCCTCTTTGGTTCAAACAACAAGTTAGATTTTGTTAAGTGTAACTAGTACATTCTACATGTTACTCGTCATTTGAATCAACAATATATTTGAATCAACAAGTCGATTTCATAAAAGCAATATCTTTTAACAAGTTTGACCTTGTTGTTCGAACAATTTCGACATGTGTCATCAATATTGTGATTTATTCCGTTTAGGCCCATTTCCACCAACCGCGTAACTCGGGGTTACTGGCCTGTCATCTGTCAAATTCCATGTAAAATGGTAGGTTAACCCTCCATTTTGGTAGGTGCAAGTGGCCCTTACTAAAATACTTTTGCTTCAAACGGCTAAACCCGCAACAAGTCGAACTTGTTCAATTCACATTGCAAATTTCTTTCAGTGCAGCTTATCGCGTCGATGTGTCCTTTTCGGTTTTCGCACTTTCTGTAAATGCGACAAGAACTTGTGCGCTATGCTATGCCCGCTGGGCTAAGCCTACATCCGCATTCCGCACTAAAAGGTAATATCTACAGAGAAACATCAACAAGGTGTCGTGACTTACTTGTTTAAGAGATTCGGTCACAGTATAATAGTATTTCGTTACAGTATGGCCACTCTCGCTTCCCGCTGAAAGTGCCGCCCGCCCCCTCTCGGTTACCTCACAGTTACCGCCTGTCAAAAACGCGAACCACACGCGAACAGTCGACCTGTCATATTTCACTCATACAAGCATAGCACGAATTCACCTCAACGAGGTTAAGTAAGACTGTGTGCTAGGAACGCGCCTCTTTCATATATTTGACCGCCAGTGTCCGCGGTGTGGTTCGATGCAGACTGCTGAATCCGATACAGAGCAGCCGATTCAATAGATTCACGCCGTTTATTGTTTTAAAACGTATATTATGTGTAGGTACATATTTTAGGGCCACATGCACCAACGAAAATGGAGGGGTAACCCGAGGGTTAACCCACTATTTTATATTGAATTTGACAGATGACAGCCTATCAACCCTGAGTACGTGGTTGGCAGTGGCGGGGCGTGAAAATTTTCGATGGTAAAGCCGGAGGGGTTTTTGGCATCTGTTTTGTATGGACTTCTACAGATACTAGAGAATTTTAGGGAACCCGTTGGGAATCGAGTTGTATCGACGCTCCGCCACTGGTGGTTGGTGCAAGTGGGCCTTAGTCTATAAGTAACAAGTAAGCTGTCAATACAATTAATTCTTGAATTTGGAGCTGAGAAGCTTAGGTAACAGTTACAGCAAATATAACCACATGATGTGCGAACATCCCTCAAATAGGTGTTATATTGATTTAAGCTTACACGAACTTGAATCATATTTTTTAATCCAAACGGGACTTAATTCCCGGCTTAATTTAAAAACATCTCTGAAATGTTCGTAAATATTTCAGCACAAGTGATTTTTTTATCTGAATCCGACGGTGCACTTTTCCTGGCTATTTTATTCCAGCAGTGAACATTTTACAAGTGGAAATTGAGGTGCAATTTGTTGAAAAGTCTTGTGTCGCCGAAATGTGGGTAAGGCAAGCGCTCGGGTGAAAAATCTCATTTGCCGGCGTGGGCAAGTGCAACCTCTTTCAATGGCTGCTTTTACACCGGTCGTGGGGAATTTCTAAAGGACTTTTCAATATAAAGAACACCATATTATGGCAAATCGCAGACATTGGCTTAATGACTTGGTCTTAGAAGTAATCGTGTGTAGTTAATTAGTACTAGCCCCGCTGCAAAAGAGTTCATCTAGTAATACAGAAATATTTTGTTTCTTTTATTTAATAACGTTTACACATGTAGGTAGTAGGTATATCACGTCACAGTAATGAGAATTTCAAAAGTACTATAATATAGTTTATTTTGATTGTATAAAATAAAATTGCAAATAACTTATATTGTAAAAAAAAATACTTTAAAAAAATGTTGTCTTAATTACGTCCTCTTCTTCTATACAGTTCTTAGTAATGTAGAAATTGCAGAACATTCCCAAAAATCGGAAACATTCTTGAGAATGTTCGCAGAACATTCCTGCAACATGAAATTTATTGTTTAAACGAGAGAATATACTTGAAATAAAGTTTAAATGGGCATAATATAAAACTGTATGTTATTATACATATAATATTATCCATTACCTACCTCAGGGAACATTTCGACTTTCAGACTTCACAGTTTTAGTCCTGACTCTTTTAAATTAGGCACGGAACTATTATTTCTTGATTGATTGACCTTGATTTGGTCATGTCAAAAAAAAAAAGATCGATGTCAGGATCGAACCTGAGGACATCGGCATACGGAGCCAGCGCACTACCACGGGTCTTGACTTGCTGAGTCCGACGAAATCATGATATAAACTACGAAGTTACTAAGTATTCTGATAAATTCTCGTTCTCGAGAACATTCTCAGAAGTTACCGAAAATTCTCATGAGGAAAGTTCTGCAACTTTGGAAACTTCTCGTCCGTGCATACTAGTTCTGCATGCTTTGGCTTGATAATTGGCTTTTAGTTTATTAGCAGAACTTAGTTACTTCCTTTGGACCCCCTTACATCTATTCTGTCATGCAGTGTATAAAAGATAAAATAAAAATCGTAATTTTTTTCCTTTCAATATCAATAATATTTCTTGTATTTAGATTAAGTTATTGTACAATACTGCCATAAATAAATTAATAGTTTAAAAAACACTATAAAACACGCTTTTATAAATGCACGTAAAAGCCAAAAATAAATTATGGATCGTTCAAGTTGTCTCTATTTGTGAGCTGAAGTTTAAAAACTATGTGCTTTTAATTATAATATTTGATTGTAAAAGCGTGGGGCGCTGGAACAGGAAAGACTTTTTGTGTAATTTGCTGATAAATCAAATTATGCTATGTTACGGGAAGGAGGTTACACAGATTGACGCGCTAACTGGAGTTGCAGCATGACTAGTAGATTCTACATTAAACAGTCAAATCAATTAAAAGTCAGTGTTCAAAGTAGGTACCAGTTTGTCGAACTCAGACAAAATATGCGCTAGTAGCGAGGAGAGTCGACAGTAATCAAAGTACAAAAGGGGAAAGTGTCTACAGTGACAGGATGCAGAGTTCTTGTTCGTGGACGAGATATCATTGGTTCTCTTTGGTAACCCTTAGGCGGCATATGTAAACGTTATGTTCTTATGCAACTTCATTCGCCAGGAAGTTCGGATTAGTATTTGTTTACAAGAAAGTCTTTCCTGTTCCAGCGCCCCACGCTTTTACAATCAAATATTATAATTAAAAGCACATAGTTTTTAAACTTCAGCTCACAAATAGAGACAACTTGAACGATCCATAATTTATTTTTGGCTTTTACGTGCATTTATAAAAGCGTGTTTTATAGTGTTTTTTAAACTATTAATTTATTTTATACTTTTTAGTCATTAATAATGAAATACTTTTAACATTTATACGTAAATTAGTTCAAGTAGGCGGATTTTACATGCCATTTGTGGCTTAACGTGTACTTATTGCTAATTGCTACTTAATAATAACTAGCGGCTACCTTCTTATTACGGTATTATCATAAAAATGTTTATACCTAGTAAGTTATCCGTAAAAGATAGACAATATATAGACATGTGCCATCGCGGACTTTTTGAAGACATTAGAGAGACATACTTTCGCCATACATTGTTTTGAAGCTCTCAGCTAGTGGGATTTTGTTTGACTCGATTAGAAAATATTGTCACATTTCAACTAATTCAAACAAAATTTAAGTATTTCTTTTTTGCCGAACCCCCCTTTATTTGCTCTTAAGGGTCACAGGAAAACCATTACCCAACTTATTTTAAATACAACGTTAATCTTTATTTTATGCGGGGGCTTCGCCCCCCGAGCCCCCCTTTGTTTGCTCTTAAAGGTCACAAGAAAACGCTAACCCAACTTATCTTAAATACTACGTTGATCTTTCTTTCATGCGGTGGGCTTCGCCCCCCGAGCCCCCCTTTGTTTGCTCTGAAAGGTCACAAGAAAACGCTATCCCAACTTATTTTAAATACTACGTTAATCTTTCTTTTATGCGGGGGGATTCGCCCCCGAGCCCCCCTTTGTTTGCTCTTAAAGGTCACAAGAAAACGCTAACCCAACTTATCTTAAATACTACGTTGATCTTTCTTTCATGCGGGGGCTTCGCCCCGAGCCCCCTTTGTTTGCTCTGAAAGGTCACAAGAAAACGCTAACCCAACTTATTTTAAATACTACGTTAATCTTTCTTTTATGCGGGGGCTTCGCCCCCGAGCCCCCCTTTGTTTGCACTTAAAGGTCACAAGAAAACGCTAACTCAACTGATCTTAAATACTACGTTGATCTTTTTTTCATGCGGGGGCTTCGCCCCCGAGCCCCCCTTTGTTTGCTCTTAAAGGTCACAAGAAAACGCTAACCCAACTTATCTTAAATACTACGTTGATCTTTCTTTCATGCGGGGGCTTCGCCCCCGAGCCCCCTTTGTTTGCTCTGAAAGGTCACAAGAAAACGCTAACCCAACTTATTTTAAATACTACGTTAATCTTTCTTTTATGCGGGGGGCTTCGCCCCCCGAGCCCCCCTTTGTTTGCACTTAAAGGTCACAAGAAAACGCTAGCCCAACTGATCTTAAATAAAACGTTGATCTTTCTTTCATGCGGGGGCTTCGCCCCCCGAGCCCCCCTTTGTTTGCTCTTAAAGGTCACAAGAAAACGCTAACCCAACTTGTTCTAAATACTTCGTTGATCTTTCTTTCATTCGAGGGGCTTCGCCCCGAGGCCCCCTTTTCTTTACTCTTAAGGATCACAAGAAAACTTAACCCAACTTATTTTAAATACAACGTTGATCTTTCTTTTATGCGGGGGGCCTCGCCCCCCGAGCCCCCCTTTGTTTGCTCTGAAAGGTCACAAGAAAACGCTAACCCAACTTATTTTAAATACTACGTTGATCTATCTTTTATGCGGGGGGCTTCGCCCCCGAGCCCCCCTTTGTTTGTTCTGAAAGGTCACAAGAAAACGCTAACCCAACTTATTTTAAATACTACGTTACGTTAATCTTTCTTTTATGCGGGGGGCTTCGCCCCCCGAGCCCCCTTTGTTTGCTCTTAAAGGTCACAAGAAAACGCTAACCCAACTTATCTTAAATACTACGTTGAACTTTCTTTCATGCGGGGGGCTTCGCCCCCCGAGCCCCCCTTTGTTTGCTCTGAAAGGTCACAAGAAAACGCTATCCCAACTTATTTTAAATACTACGTTAATCTTTATTTTATGCGGGGGCTTCGCCCCCCGAGCCCCCTTTGTTTGCTCTTAAAGGTCACAAGAAAACGCTAACCCAACTTATCTTAAATACTACGTTGATCTTTCTTTCATGCGGTGGGCTTCGCCCCCGAGCCCCCCTTTGTTTGCTCTGAAAGGTCACAAGAAAACGCTATCCCAACTTATTTTAAATACTACGTTAATCTTTCTTTTATGCGGGGGGCTTCGCCCCCCGAGCCCCCCTTTGTTTGCTCTTAAAGGTCACAAGAAAACGCTAACCCAACTTATCTTAAATACTACGTTGATCTTTCTTTCATGCGGGGGGCTTCGCCCCCCGAGCCCCCCTTTGTTTGCTCTGAAAGGTCACAAGAAAACGCTAACCCAACTTATTTTAAATACTACGTTAATCTTTCTTTCATTCGAGGGGCTTCGCCCCCCGAGCCTCCCTTTGTTTGCACTTAAAGGTCACAAGAAAACGCTAACCCAACTGATCTTAAATACTACGTTGATCTTTCTTTCATGCGGGGGCTTCGCCCCCCGAGCCCCCCTTTGTTTGCTCTGAAAGGTCACAAGAAAACGCTAACCCAACTTATTTTAAATACTACGTTAATCTTTCTTTCATTCGAGGGGCTTCGCCCCCCGAGCCTCCCTTTGTTTGCACTTAAAGGTCACAAGAAAACGCTAACCCAACTTATCTTAAATACTACGTTGATCTTTCTTTTATGCGGGGGGCTTCGCCCCCCGAGCCCCCCTTTGTTTGCACTTAAAGGTCACAAGAAAACGCTAGCCCAACTGATCTTAAATAATACGTTGATCTTTCTTTCATGCGGGGGCTTCGCCCCCCGAGCCCCCCTTTGTTTGCTCTTAAAGGTCACAAGAAAACGCTAACCCAACTTGTTCTAAATACTTCGTTGATCTTTCTTTCATTCGAGGGGCTTCGCCCCGAGGCCCCTTTTCTTTACTCTTAAGGATCACAAGAAAACTTAACCCAACTTATTTTAAATACAACGTTGATCTTTCTTTTATGGGGGGGCCTCGCCCCCGAGCCCCCTTTGTTTGCTCTGAAAGGTCACAAGAAAACGCTAACCCGACTTATTTTAAATACTACGTTGATCTATCTTTTATGCGGGGCTTCGCCCCGAGCCCCCTTTGTTTGCTCTGAAAGGTCACAAGAAAACGCTAACCCAACTTATTTTAAATACTACGTTACGTTAATCTTTCTTTTATGCGGGGGCTTCGCCCCCGAGCCCCCCTTTGTTTGCTCTTAAAGGTCACAAGAAAACGCTAACCCAACTTATCTTAAATACTACGTTGAACTTTCTTTCATGCGGGGGCTTCGCCCCCGAGCCCCCTTTGTTTGCTCTGAAAGGTCACAAGAAAACGCTATCCCAACTTATTTTAAATACTACGTTAATCTTTATTTTATGCGAGGGGCTTCGCCCCCCGAGCCCCCTTTTGTTTGCTCTTAAAGGTCACAAGAAAACGCTAACCCAACTTATCTTAAATACTACGTTGATCTTTCTTTCATGCGGTGGGCTTCGCCCCCGAGCCCCCTTTGTTTGCTCTGAAAGGTCACAAGAAAACGCTATCCCAACTTATTTTAAATACTACGTTAATCTTTCTTTTATGCGGGGGCTTCGCCCCCCGAGCCCCCCTTTGTTTGCTCTTAAAGGTCACAAGAAAACGCTAACCCAACTTATCTTAAATACTACGTTGATCTTTCTTTCATGCGGGGGGCTTCGCCCCCCGAGCCCCCCTTTGTTTGCTCTGAAAGGTCACAAGAAAACGCTAACCCAACTTATTTTAAATACTTCGTTGATCTTTCTTTCATTCGAGGGGCTTCGCCCCCCGAGCCTCCCTTTGTTTGCACTTAAAGGTCACAAGAAAACGCTAACCCAACTGATCTTAAACACTACGTTGATCTTTCTTTCATGCGGGGCTTCGCCCCCGAGCCCCCTTTGTTTGCTCTTAAAGGTCACAAGAAAACGCTAACCCAACTTATTCTAAATACTTCGTTGATCTTTCTTTCATTCGAGGGGCTTCGCCCCCCGAGGCCCCCTTTTCTTTACTCTTAAGGATCACAAGAAAACTTAACCCAACTTATTTTAAATACAACGTTGTTCTTTCTTTTATGCGGGGGGCCTCGCCCCCCGAGCCCTCCTTTGTTTGCTCTGAAAGGTCACAAGAAAACGCTATCCCAACTTATTTTAAATACTAGGTTAATCTTTCTTTTATGCGGGGGGCTTCGCCCCTCGAGCAACCCTTTGTTTGCTCTTAAAGGTCACAAGAAAACGCTAATCCAACTTATCTTAAATACTACGTTGATCTTTCTTTCATGCGGGGGGCTTCGCCCCCCGAGCCCCCCTTTGTTCGCTCTGAAAGGTCACAAGAAAACGCAATCCCAACTTATTTTAAATACTACGTTAATCTTTCTTTTATGCGGGGGGCTTCGCCCCCCGAGCCCCCCTTTGTTTGCTCTTAAAGATCACAAGAAAACGCTAACCCAACTTTTTTTAAATACTACGTTGATCTTTCTTTCATGCTTCCCCCTCGAGCCCCCCTCCCCTCTTTTTCTGTTCTTATCTTCCGGCACTATCATCAGGCCTTGAAACCTAATCGTAGTCATAGTTCATTACAAGACTTTTCTAAGAAGCCCAAAAACAGCTATGATACGATGTTCCATCATGTAGTTCCAGTTCATATCTTCCGGCTCCATCATCAGACCTTGAAACCTAATCGTAGTCAAAGTTCATTACAAGACTTTTCTAAGAAGCCCAAAAACAGCTATGATACAATGTTCCATCATGTAGTTCCAGTTCATATCTTCCGGCTCCATCATCAGACCTTGAAACCTAATCGTAGTCAAAGTTCATTACAAGACTTTTCTAAGAAGCCCAAAAACAGCTATGACACGATGTTCATCATGTAGTTCCAGCTCATATCTTCCGGCTCCATCATCAGACCTTGAAACCTAATTGTAGTCAAAGTTCATTACAAGACTTTCCTAAGAAGCCCAAAAACAGCTATGATACGATGTTCCATCATGTAGTTCCAGTTCATATCTTCCGGCTCCATCATCAGACCTTGAAACCTAATCGTAGTCAAAGTTCATTACAAGACTTTTCTATGAAACCCAAAAACAGCTATGATACGATGTTCCATCATGTAGTTCCAGTTCATATCTTTCGGCTTCATCATCAGACCTTGAAACCTAATTGTAGTCAAAGTTCATTACAAGACTTTTCTAAGAAACCCAAAAACGGCTATGATACGATGTTCCATCATGTAGTTCCAGTTCATATCTTCCGACTCCATCATCAGATCAGCTCAACAGTACCATATTATTGTATTGTCATCGGAACTACTGGTCCAAGAGCTGGCAGGATTTTGGAGTAGGTCCTTGAGGCAACCTGGAAAGGTGCTCAGATGCTTCTCTGATCATAGCCAACATCAGGTCTGCAAGTCTGGCAGCTGGGGAGCGGGGCTTTATCGAGCTATAAATTTTTAAAGATTTAATTTTTTGAGGCCCAAAAAAGGTGTTTGAGGCAACCTGGAATTATTAAAAAGTGAAAATAGAGTTCCTCAGAAGTCGCATAGTATTTATGCCAGATCATTTGGCCGGGTCCTTCACCGTGCCAGAACGGTACAAAGTGGTAAAAAAAAAATTCCAAAAAAGGTTCTTGAGGCAGTCTGTCATTTTTACCAGTGAAAGATGAGGGTCTAAATAGCCATGGAAAAATAATGCCATGACATGAGGTGGGGTCCGTACCCTGCCATTCGATCTTGAAAGTCAATTTTTTAGTTTTTCGTAAATAACTCGTAAACGGTGGCCCACAGCAAAAAAATATGTTAAACAGAAAATATCTACATAAAATTTCCTACAAGAAAGGTTATGTACGATTTTTCGATAGGATCAATATATAAATGGATAATATAGTAAGAAAGTTTTTTTTAATCGATTACATGCTCCGTTTTTCGTCAATACCTCGTAAATGGTGGCCCACAGCAAAAAATTATGTTAAACAGAAAATATCTACATAATATTTCCTATAAGAAAGGTTATATAACTTTTTTCGCTAGGATCAATTTTTTAGTTGGAAAGTATTTTTAAATAGATATTTGGGCCGTTTTTTGTTGATAACTCAAAAACGGTGGCTCACAGCCAAAAATAATGTTAGACAGAATTAATCTACATGATATTTACTACAAGAAAGGTTCTATACGTTTTTTCGCTAGAATCAATACTTTAGTTGAAAAGTATTTTTAAATACATTTCATGGGCAGTTTTTTGTTAATAACTCGAAATCGGTGGCCCACAGCCAAAAATAATGGTATACAGAATTAATCTACATAATATTTCCCACAAGAAACGTTCTATAACATTTTTCGCTAGAATCAATATTTTAGTTGGAAAGTATTTTTAAATAGATTACATGGGCCGTTTTTTGTTAATAACTCGAAATCGGTGGCTCACAGCCAAAACTAATGTTACACAAAATTAATCTACATAATATTTCATACAAGAAGGGTTCTATAACATTTTTCGCTAGAATCAATATTTTAGTTGGAAATTATTTTTAAATAAATTTCATGGGCCGTTTTTTGTTAATAACTCGTAATCGGTGGCTCACAGCCAAAACTAATGTTACACAGAATTAATCTTCATAATATTTCCTACAAGAAAGGTTCTATAATATTTTTCGCTAGGATCAATATTTTAGTTGGGAAGTATTTTTAAATAGATTTCATGGGCCGTTTTTTGTAAATACCTCGTAAAAGGTGGCCTACAGCTAAATAAAATGTTCACGAGAAAAAAATCTACATAAGATTTCCTACAAGAAAGGTTCTAAGTATACGTTTTTTCGCTAGAATCAATATTTTAGTTGGAAAGTATTTTAAAATGGGCCGCTTTTTGTTGATAACTCAAAAACGGTGGCTCACAGCAAAAAATAACGATATACAGAATTAATCGTCATAATATTTCCTACAAGAAAGGTTCTATAAGATTTTTCGCTAGGATCAATATTTTAGTTGGAAAATATTTTTAAATAGATTTCGTTAGCCGTTTTTTGTAAATACCTCGTAAACGGTGGCCCACAGCTAAATAAAATGTTCACGAGAATAAAATCTACATAAAATTTCCTTTAAGAAAGGTTCTATACGTTTTTTCGCTAGGATCAATATTTTAGTTGGAAAGTACATATTTTGAAATAGATTACATGGGCCGCTTTTTATTAATAACATCAAAAACGGTGCCCCATTACCAGAAATAATATTAAACAGAAATAATCTATATAATATTTGCTACAAGAAACGTTATGTAAGATTTTTCGTTAGGATCAATATTTTAGTAGGACAGTATTTTAAATAGATTACACGAGCCGTTTTTTGCAAATAACTCGAAAACGGTGGTCCACAGCTAAATCAATCTTCAACGGGAATAACAAACATAAAATTTGCTACAATAAAAGTTTTGTACGTTTTTTCGCTAGGATCAAATATTTAAATAGATTTATTTATTTATTTACACAAAGAAAATTACACAGTATGACAGTATACAAAACTAAAGCACCGTGAATTTTAAATAAACATTACAACAAGTAACACAAAATTAAATATTAAATAAACAGCAAAATCAAAACATGACGCTCGTATAGCCCGGTCTACTGCCACGAACCATATCTGTTTTTTTGATTACATGTTGGAAAAGATGGACTCGCACCACCAAGTAGATGCGATATATTTCGATTTCAAAAAGGCATTCGACTTGGTCGACAATGACGTACTACTGCAGAAATTTGCAGCACTCGGTTTCACCCCAAAGCTCTTGTCGTTTTTTGCTAATTACTTGAAAGATCGTAGCCAATACATGCAAATGTCGAACTTCCGGTCTAGAGAATATTATACGCGTTCGGGAGTTAGCCAGGGGAGCAACTTGGGTCCGACACAGTTTCTTATTATGGTAAACGACCTTTGCAGTAGTATTGTTGGGGCGCATTTTCTCCTCTTTGCTGACGATCTCAAGTTAATGTTGCCAATAGATAGTTCCTTGGACTGCGACTTTCTCCAGCAGATGGTGGATACAGTGTCACGGTGGAGCGCTAAGAACAAGCTGGAGCTTAACGCTAAGAAATGTAAAGCCATCACATTTACTAGGTCAAAAAACCCGATCACAGCGAGCTACCATCTTTCTGGCGTTCCGCTGGAGCACGTTTCCGCCATCCAAGATCTTGGTATTGGTTTGGATACTAAGCTCAACATGCACGATCACATCATAAGCATTTGCAAGAAGGCTAACAAGACGTTAGATTTTATCATGAGAACAGCCGCACAATTCAGTGACGTGAAAATTGCCCTACTATTGTATAATGCGTATGTCAGAAGCAAATTAGAGTATAATGCGATATAAACGCGTATAAACGCCCATCTGCTCGCAAGAATATCATCATTAGGTGCCACGTCTAAAAACTCATTCACTATTTGCAGTGCACGAACTAGCGGTTACTTGCGGCAAAACACGGTTCGAGCGGCCGGCACCGCCAGTAGGGGGTGCCTACATTCACGAAAAGCATATTTCGTCACAGAGAGAACAAATAGACGGACCAGCTGGGATACTAAAACCGGGCAATCTGACTCCCCCTTCAAAATACCACATGCAACAGACATCAGCACGACATTACGCCTAACTTCTAACGAGAAGAAACCCAACGTCCCCAAAAGGAATTTTGTTGGGTACAAGAATCGGAATACCCGTACATTTTTTTATAAAAGAAACGCAAAAATGTTTTTTGGACCTTTTCGAGCAGCAGGATGTAGGGCGCTTCATGGGGATTCCAAACGGCTGAGGCTGTCTCAAGCTTACTTCTCACCAGGGTAGTATAAAGAAGCTTTATGTCCCTGGGATTGTCAAATTCTTTGGCGTTGCGGACAACAAACCCAAGCCTGCGGTAACAGTCTGCAGCAAGCATTGTCATGTGCTCATGAAAGTTAAGGTGGGAATCTAAAACATAACCGCACAGTTGTCAACATTGAACTGAAGTTTCAGAAGTTTGTTTACAAGACTCAATTCATAAACCCGATCAATATCACTTTGTAAAGATTGTAAGTCAGAATCTTCCTGGACCCTGTAAATTAGTTTCAGGTCGTCAGCATAGAGTAGGCATTGCGCATGCTTAGGCACCAAGGCAAGATCATTGACCATAACACCAAAGAGCAGAGGACCCAGAATAGAGCCCTGACTGACCCCGGAACGGGTGGGGTAGGCACTCGACACAAAGCATCTGTGCTGCACATATTGCCGTCTATCACGTAGATAACTAGCAAAAAGGCAAAGCAGTTTAGGCGAGAAACCAATGCTGCATAATTTGCTTAAGAGTACGTCGTTATCTACGCGATCAAAGGCTTTTTTAAATCAAAGTACAGCACGTCCACCTGCATCCCTCTATCTAAGTAGCGCGAAACGGAATCAACCAAGGTTAAGAGGCCTTATTCCTAAAGAAGAGCGTTTTTTGCAAAATGTAACATTTTTCATTCAAAACTATAATGAAACTATACTTAAGTGATTATTAAAAAAACTGATAATGTTTCTAAAAGAACATATCTTAAGCTAGTTAATCATAATATAATATTTTAAAATATGTTTTTTTATACTTAAAACAAATCAGTTTTTTCGGTAGACGTTTTCAAATTTCGTAGTGGGATCACTCGTTTAGAATCGTGATTGTGCTGTTAAATATGTTATTTGGGGTAATAAATGATCACAAATCACAATCCTATTTGTTATATCCAGCACGGGAAGCATGGTCGCGCGATAGACGAAAAAATATCAGGCCGTCCGGATATCGCACTTACAAATAGTGCGATGGACGGCCTGCTATTTTATCGTCTATCGCGCGACCATGCTCCCCGTGCTGTACGAGGTAATCATAGTTTGACATTTTAAGATTTATTTGAAATGGTGGATAAATAACCTTCCTAAACTAGAACTTCTTGTTGACATATAAGAAAAAAATTATACATATAGGACATACCTTTCTGTCGACAGACATTTTTTTAAAGCACCTAAAATTCGAATAAAATACACTGTTGATACGGGCCCGCTCAGTCTGCGCCGAGCGCTCGTAGACAATGGACTTGCGTTCGATCGTCCGGCGCTCCTTGCTTTCGTAAGTAGCTAGATAGTTCCGAGAAATGCTGTATACTGCGACTTAACAAATCTTGATCCCGTGGGTGGCAAACAGGCATACGGTCTTATATATAGCTGCAACCCCATTGATTTCTAACCTCTCCCTATATCTGGAGAACGGCTAAACCGATTTCGACGGTCGAAGTGTCTTTGTATAGAGGGAGCGGGGAGGCGTATGGGAAAAATATGGAATTTGGTCTGCGACTCTTGGGTCAAAAAATGTTGGACGGCCTGGCTAAACGGCGGGAGATATTGGGGGGGTGCTCGACCAAATGTCATAGAAGACCCTGGGTAGTTTTTGAAGCCGCCATTTTTTTTTCAAAATGGCCGACTTTTTTTTTGTCGATTTTTCAAGTTTATCCTAGAGTGCTCAGATTTTGGTCATAGAATCTCTCTAGGGTCTAGAATAAACTGATATAAAATTTTTTTGAAAAATGCTACAAATGTGAAAAAAATTTCCACTTTTTTTGTATGGCAACTTTTAAACCGTAAGAGATAGCCGGGGGGTGCTCGATCAAATGTCATACAGGAGCCCGAGTAGAAAAAAGTTGCATCAAAAAAATTCAAAATGGCCGACTTTTTTTTTCAAGTTGGTCCGAGCGCGCTGAAATTTTGCATGCGGAGAGGTATGGGCCCCTAGAATACAAATGTCAAAAAATTTTTATCGAAAATCCAAGATGGCCGCCGTTATGGCAAAATAAATTCGCAGGAACGGAGCTCACCTTTAGGCTCCCACCCGGGCCAAATCCAAGTAATTTCACTGCGGGCATAAAGTGCTCCCATACAATTTCCTTACAAAAGTGTCTTAAACAAGCGTAACCGGCGGGCCGAAGGCCCGACGGTGGAGCTTCGGAGCCGAGCGAAGGCCGAAGGCCGAGCTCCGCGTAGGGCCTAAGGCCCGCCGTCCCTGATCGACTCGCCGGCGGTCCGGGAAGTTGTAAAAATACTTTCCAACTAAAATATTGATCCTAGCGAAAAATATTATAGAATCTTTCTTGTAGGAAATATTATGAAGATTAATTCTGTGAAACATTAGTTTTGGCTGTAAGCCACCGATTTCGAGTTATTAACAAAAAACGGCCCATGAAATCTATTCAAAAATACTTTCCAACTAAAATATTGATCCTAGTGAAAAATCTTATAGAACCTTTCTTGTAGAAAATATTATGTAGATTAATTCTGTCTAACATTATTTTTGCCTGTGAGCCACCGTTTTTGAGTTATCAACAAAAAACGGCTCAAATATTTATTTAAAAATACTTTCCAACTAAAAAATTGATCCTAGCGAAAAAAGTTATATAACCTTTCTTATAGGAAATTATATTTCTTAAGCTTCATTCTTCAGATATAAAAAACCAGGTAGTCCTTTAACCTACTAGGCAACTCATCGCATGTTTAAAGTGGGTAGTAATAAAACTCGAACAGGCCTATTCCCACTTCTCCACCTAGTCTAGGTGGGGAGTACGGCTTGCCGCCATTGCTCATTCTTTATTCTTGCGAGGCAACGAACGCACGTAAATCCAGATGCCTAAACGTAGTGCAGAAGAAAAAATAGCGCACTATACGCGAAAAATCCAAAGAATACAAGAAAAGAAACTCAAACGTATTCAACAAGTTTCAACAGTGTTGCCAAATTCTTCAGACTCTGAAGAAAAATCAGGTGAGTGTAATATTTTTCGTAAAAACCTACACTTTGTGGTCCAATATAATACATTTAGTACCGCGCGGGCCGTGAGTCCACGCCTGGTAGCTATAAACCTGGGGGGCGGCCGTGAGTCGTCACGAAGGTAAAACCTGCTTGGGGGTTGGCCGTGAGTCAACACGATAGCAATATATGAAAAAACTATGAAGATTATCCTTTAGATAAAAATACAATTAAAACACCTTATGGGTTTTTCTTGTAAACTAACTCATATTCTACCCTCAAATTAAATTACTTATTTTATTTTCTATTTTTAGACCACGAAGATGCTTCGGCGTTCGAAAATGTTAATGAAGAACCTGAAGGGTCTGCCGCAAATTCGAATGAGGAGACTCCACCGCCACCTCAAACTGAGGCAGGTGACGCCGAAACAGTCCCTGTAATAGACGCGGAGTTACTGACCGCTCTTGGGGAGGCCACGGACGAGGCTCCCAAATATGGTGAACAAATTCATCCGGATTTGGCTCAAAGATGGCTGCCTATATTACGTAAAGGTATGGACAAAAATGCCAAGGACGAACTGATCAAAGAGTACAGTATACCAGAAAACTGTAAACTACTAAGAGCTCCGTCATTAAATGCCGAGATCTCCGCGGCTGTTACAGACATAGCCAGAGGTCGTGATAAGAAAATCGAAGCAGAACAACAGCTCTTAGGCGTGGGCCTATCCGCTATAAATAGAGCCATGACCTTACTTTTAACTACCGACGACAAACAAAGTAAGGTCCGAGCGATAAAAACCCTATCTGACGGATGTCGCATCTTATCCGACCTTCATTTCTTACAGTCGCAGGCCAGAGTGAAACTAGTCACTCCAGGCTTAGATAAGGTCTTCCTTAATCTGATCCAAGATGTTGAGAGAGATGAGGCCCTGTTCGGCAGCAAACTGTCCGAAAAAATCAAGGCATCGAAAGCGATCGAAAAACAAAGCTCTCAGATTAAGAAGACTGTCGCGACACCAGCCACAAGTACATTCCAGGCTGCGGGCCCATCCTACGCTCGATACCGGGGAAACTGGTCGAGGCCCGCTCGCTTCCAACCGACGAGCCGACGGGGGCGCGGCGGGCCACGCTGGAGCGCGCCGGCAGCTCCGAGGTCGACGGCGCCGGCCAGCGCGCAAACGCAGCCCAAGGCAGCTTACACCAGGCCACGTGCACCAGCGCGCCAGTAACACAGGTACACGCCGGTCGGCTTAATGCTTTTTATAATTGTTGGGTAAATGTTACTAAAAATAGGACCGTATTGGACTGGATCCAGAACGGATTTCCTATTCCTTTCACGGGACCTGTTAACCAAACTGTGAAACCTGTTAATTCATTTTCACGTCAAGAGACGCATGAAATGAAATTAGCTATTCAAAATTTGATTGATCTAGGTGCTATCACTGAATGTCAACAAAGCGAGGATCAATTCATATCGAAGATTTTTCTAACCCCTAAATCAAATGGTGGTTATAGGTTCATCCTTAACCTAAAAAACCTGAACCAGTTCGTTTGTAAGTCTCATTTTAAAATGGAAGACTTTAGGACGGCTTCAAAGTTAATACCCAAAAATGGATTTATGGCTACCATCGATTTAAAAGAGGCATATCTACTTGTACCTATAGCGAAGGCCGATAGGAAGTACTTGAGATTCGAATTTAACAGTATAACATACGAATTTACCGCTTTGGCGTATGGACTTTCAGTGGCACCTAGAACTTTCACCAAAATAATGAAAGAAGTAATTACATTTTTAAGAAAGCAAGGTTTTACATCAACCGTATATTTAGATGATATTTTATGTGTCGGAAGGGATTACCACGAATGTAAACAAAACGTAGAAGATACTATCCGTCTACTAGAATGCTTAGGGTTTGTTGTAAATTACAACAAAAGTGCCTTACAGCCTCAACAGCACTGCAAATTTCTAGGCTTTGTTTACAATTCAGTGGAAATGTCAATATCTCTTCCTATAGAGAAACGTAACAACATAGCACAGCTACTGAAAAAGTTTATAAAATTACCTGTTTGCTCAATAAGAGAATATGCTCAATTGTTAGGAGTACTAACATCCGCATGCCCAGCAGCCAAATACGGATGGTTGTACACTAAATTGCTCGAAAGATATAAATTCTTGGCTATTCAAAAATATCAGAATTATGAAGCAAAAGTCAAACTACCCTCTGAAGTGTTACCCGACTTAATTTGGTGGAATAATAATATATACGAAGTTTCTTGCAATTTAGGCAACGTCAAATTCGATTTAGAAATTTTTACCGACGCATCCCGCACTGGGTGGGGTGCGTTTTGCGGCGGGGCGTGTGCAAACGGCGCATGGAAAACAGAAGAACAAGAATTCCATATAAATTATCTCGAATTGCTTGCGGTCTTTCTAGGTCTCAAATGCTTCGCGCGTGATAAACATAACTGTGCTTTGTTGTTACGTATCGATAATACCACTGCGATCAGTTACATTAATCGTATGGGAGGAATCCAGTTCCCCCACTTAAATGACATAACAAGGTCCATTTGGCAGTGGTGCGAAGAGCGTAAGATATGGATATTCGCCTCCTACATTAACACAAAGGATAATGTAGAAGCGGATAGGGAATCCAGGAGATTAAATCCAGATATTGAATGGAATTTGAGTATGGAAGCCTTTAAAGAAATATCCGAACAGTTTGGTTTGCCACAAATTGACCTTTTCGCTTCTCGCACCTCTGCCAAATGCCAGACATATGTATCATGGAAGCCAGACCCTGACGCTCTTACAGTTGACGCCTTTACTATCAGCTGGTACAATACACATTTTTACGCGTTCCCACCATTCGCGCTAGTTCTCAAATGTTTACATAAGATCATATACGACAAAGCCACGGGTATACTTGTATTCCCGTATTGGCCGTCCCAACCGTGGTTCCCACTATTAACACGATTGTTAATATCCGATTTATTATATTTTGATCCCAATAAGCACATTGATCAATTTCGTTGTTCCAGAATTCGAAGTCAGAAATTCACCCAGTTTACCCTGGCGGCCGCGAAGCTCTCCGGCGCGCGTTTTCAAGTAGAGGGACCCCCGACGCGTCACTGAGCCTCATGCTGGCTTCCATTTCGGAAAACACACTACGTCAGTATGACGTATCTTTTAAATTATGGTGGAAATTTTGTATTAATAATAATTTAAATTTTTATGAGGGTTCCATTTCCGCTATCCTTGGTTTTTTAACAGAGGAATTTAATAAAGGAGCATCATACGGATCATTAAATAGTCACAGATCCGCACTGTCGCTCCTACTTGGCTCTGTCATCACCTCAGATGACCAAATTAAAAGATTGTTAAAAGGTGTCTATAAATTAAAACCCACGATTCCTAAATATAGTAATACATGGGATCCTCAGATAGTCTTAAACCAGATAGCGTCATGGATCCCTAATAAAGAAATTTCTCTAGAAAAATTAACTAAAAAATTGGCGATCTTGTTAGCAATATGCACTGCACACAGAGTACAGACGCTTTCATGTATTAAAATAGAAAACATTATTGTAAACCCTAATGGCGTCAAGATTATGATTTATGATATTATTAAAACATCAGCCGCAGGGCGTGATCAGCCAACTTTGTTCCTACCATATTTCCATGATAACAGAAACATATGTCCCGCGACTGTTATAGTTGATTATCTTTACGTAACATCTAACTTCAGAAATGAAAGCACCCAAAATTTGTTATTAACATTTAAAAAACCGTATAAAAACGCATCTGCTCAATCCATTAGCAGGTGGATTAAGCAAGTGCTTGGCGAGAGCGGCATCGAAGTCGCGACATTTAGCGCGCACAGCACGCGTCATGCCGCGACGTCGGCCGCACACCGCGCGGGCATTTCGCTCGATGCTATCCGGAAGGCTGCAGGCTGGTCGAAAACCTCAGAGACTTTTGCCAAATTTTACAACCGCCCACTTGTTGATGAGGGCGATTTTGCAAGAGCCATTTGCCTTCCGGATAAGAATTGATTACAAAAAATTGATTGTAGTATTACGATACTTGTCTATAAATATATTTCTAATAATAAATGATGATAATTGAAGAAAATTCTAGTTTTTTATTGAATGCGAAATGCAGCAAAACTTTCATCTCTTAACATCTACCTGGTTTTTTATATCTGAAGAATGAAGCTTAAGAAATATAATACATGATCAAACGAACTTCAGAGTGAAGTTCGATCAGTATTATATGAGTAAGCTTCATTCGAAGATATAGTTTCCCTCCCTCCCAAAACCCAGAAAGAAAGTTTTGCTTTAGGAAAAATAGTCTCTAAAAAGAATGAGCAATGGCGGCAAGCCGTACTCCCCACCTAGACTAGGTGGAGAAGTGGGAATAGGCCTGTTCGAGTTTTATTACTACCCACTTTAAACATGCGATGAGTTGCCTAGTAGGTTAAAGGACTACCTGGTTTTTTATATCTTCGAATGAAGCTTACTCATATAATACTGATCGAACTTCACTCTGAAGTTCGTTTGATCATGTATTTTATGTAGATATTTTCTGTTTAACATAATTTTTTGCTGTGGGCCACCGTTTACGAGGTATTGACGAAAAACGGAGCATGTAATCGATTAAAAAAAACTTTCTTTCTAAATTATCCGTTTATATATTGATCCTATCGAAAAAACGTACATAACCTTTCTTGTAGGAAATTTTAAGTAGATATTTTCTGTTTAACATATTTTTTCGCTGTGGGCCACCGTTTACGAGTTATTTACGAAAAACTAAAATAATGACTTTCAAGATCGAATGGCAGGGTACGGACCCCACCTCATGTCATGGCATTATTTTTCCATGGCTATTTAGACCCCCATCTTTCACTGGTAAAAATGACAGACTGCCTCAAGAACCTTTTTTGGAATTTTTTTTTACCACTTTGTACCGTTCTGGCACGGTGAAGGACCCGGCCAAATGATCTGGCATAAATACTATGCGACTTCTGAGGAACTCTATTTTCACTTTTTAATAATTCCAGGTTGCCTCAAACACCTTTTTTGGGCCTCAAAAAATTAAATCTTTAAAAATTCATAGCTCGATAAAGCCCCGCTCCCCAGCTGCCAGACTTGCAGACCTGATGTTGGCTATGATCAGAGAAGCATCTGAGCACCTTTCCAGGTTGCCTCAAGGACCTACTCCAAAATCCTGCCAGCTCTCCGTCTATACATATAGCTGCCAATTTTCATTACGCTACGATCCTTGGAAGATGGTTAAATTAGCCTCCGCAGATTCCATTACATAGTTAGTTACATACACGACGACCTAATAAAAGCGTGTTAAAAATAAACTAGATTAGTATTAGCATTAAACATTAATGATTTTTGTACAAACAGGAGAACCTCAAAAAATGGTCTGACTAGACGAAAACATATGAATCGGGGCTAGTACTTACCTAACGAAAAATGATCATATTTACTTTGCTCCTCTGGAATATTAAGGTTATTGGGTATGCTGCGTTTCTGTTAAATGATGATGCCTTTAAAATCCCCCCGGGAATAAATAAAATCCTGGAAAAAATCCCGGGTGCCGATATGATGACTGGTGCCCGTGTGGTGACGGGTTAAGAATCTCACCACCCCTTTCTTCCCGTGGGTGTCGTAAAAGCCGACTACGGGATATGGCCTAAATTGTGGCGTAGGCGAGGCGAGAGGCTGGCAACCTGATGTCACTTCAATGTCACAGTTGTGTTTTCATTCAACCCCTTATTTGCCAAGGGTGGCACTGAAACTTGAGTAGTTTCATGTGCTCTGTCTGCCCCTTTGGGAGACAGCGTGATTGTAGGTATGTCCCTTTAAAATTAAAATCTAAAGTGATATTCTTGACGGACTCTCGCACTTACTAATTTTTTATGCATGAGAACGATGAATTTTGGTTTCGAATTTAACCAAAAGTATCACTACCGAGTTCCTGATAATAAACCGAACGACGTGTCGAATTTAACGGAAACCAAAAAAAACACAATGTGTAAATGGTTTCATAAAAAAAAAGACGCGACGGTGTAAGTTCCAGCCACGCCCCACGAAGAGGCGCGTTGAGAAACACTTCAGCCACAACTGGTGCCGTCTGCTACCCTCATTCAGACCTAAAGGATATCGTACACTACACGTTACAAGCAATGATAAGCTGGAAAGAAAAATGATGGACGAAGAACACGAAACTTCAGGCCGCCTATATTCCTAAATAAAGTAGACATATGAAAAAACACAGTAGCACATGAAACTCATCAAGCTTCTGTGCCATTCTTAGCAAAAGTGGTTGAAAGAAAACTAAATTGTGATATTGCAATGACATACCAGAATGACCGGATCAGGGTACGTTGACAAATCGTCACTACTTTTAAAAAATCTCGTATCTCACGCTGTTCGTCAAAGTTAAAACGCAGTAAGTCTATATGCATTCCATACATACTTACTACAATTTTCTTTTCATTGACAGACGAAGATACAAGTTTTTTTAAAAGTAGTGACGAAATGCACAAACGCTAACGATAATATCGTTAAAATAAAACTATGGAAACGGATTAAATCGCGTATAATGAATTTACAATTCATCCAGATGTTTCGAACACTTTACAGCGTTCGTGGTCAACGGGTGACTGAGGAAAAATTACAATGTGCAAAAGCTACCCACATACAAGAAATATTAACGAACCATGACCATAAATAATATAGATTTCTAAGGCAGGTTCACACACTATAAATAAAGCTAGTTATAGAATATTCAAAAAATTAACCATTACTATGGTAAAAAAAAACAATTAATCTACACAAAATTGACCAAAACAAATTGCAAATGTCCAACACCATACAAAATAAAAAAAACCGGCCAAGAGCGTGTCGGGCCACGCTCAGTGTAGGGTTCCGTAGTTTTCCGTATTTTTCTCAAAAACTACTGAACCTATCAAGTTCAAAATAATTTTCCTAGAAAGTCTTTATAAAGTTCTACTTTTGTAATTTTTTTCATATTTTTTAAACATAATGGTTCAAAAGTTAGAGGGGGGGGGGTCGCACTTTGTTTTCCTTTAGGAGCGATTATTTCTGAAAATATTAATATTATCAAAAAACTATCTTAGTAAACCCTTATTCATTTTTAAATACCTATCCAACATATATCACACGTTGGCGTTGGAATGAAAAAAAAAAAAATCAGCCCCCACTTTACATGTAGGGGGAGTACCCTAATATTTTTTTTTTCCATTTTTTATTTTTGCACTTTGTTGGCGTGATTGATATACATATTGGTACCAAATTACCTTTCTAGTGCTAACGGTTACTGAGATTATCCGCGGACGGACGGACGGACAGACAGACATGGCGAAACTATAAGGGTTCCTAGTTGACTACGGAACCCTAACAAATGCCTTGCAGTCTTCGTCGTACTTAGTTAATAATCGTCGTCCTGATAATATCGTTATTGTTATCTCTATTGCTCTTCCGTATCAGCGCGACAGTGTGACTGCGTTTCGGTCGGTTCGATTTATCTTATACTTTTAAACGAGCAATTCTTGTATATTTATTTATTTATTTATATATACCGACGATCTCGGAAACCGCTCTAACGATTTCGCTGAAATTTGTTATGTGGGGGTTTTCGGGGGTGAAAAATCGATCTAGCGTAGCCTTAGATCCCGGAAAACGCGAATTTTCGAGTTTTCATAAGTTTTTCTTTCGCGTTAGTAAACGTAAAATATGGTCGTTAATTTCGCCGCGCGCGCATCGATTCAGCTTAGCTCAGTCGTACGAGGTCGCTCTAATGTACGCAGATAGATCGTAGGTGTCAGGGTTTCGAATCCCGGCCAGAAATTAAGTTTTTGTTTTTTGTCTTTTTTTTTGTTTTTGTATTTATAAGAGTTTTTTTTTAATCTAAAGACGTGATATATTAAAATAGAACCGAGCGAAGCTCGGTCGCCCAGATACTGAAATTAAAATTGCACGAAACGCTTGGCGAGGAACAGAAGCCTATGGAGGAATCTGGACTTCAAGTGATGCACAATATATCTAGGCAACCTATTTGTAATGTGTCCGTGTTAATATTTTATACTATCACAAGAAATAACAAACGATAGTAAATTTATTATTTCTTGACAGCGTATCTTTATCATCATCATCGTCCTATCAGCCCTCTATCGCCCACTGGTGAGCATAGGCCTCTCTTCTAATACGCCACTTCTCCTGGTCCTGAGCTAAGCTTATCAAGCATATCTTAGACCATATTAATGCTTTAGTTTTATTGCAATTTCCGGCCCGTACCGGTCAACAATATATTGATTTAGACTAACACGAGTCTACCCGTGACCACGAACATAATGTGATGTTCGAAACGTCGGGCCTAATATAAATGTAAGTGTTTACGCGATTAAGTCCCGTTTTGTTCTAAAATTATGAGTGCAAATCGTGTTAGTCTAAATCAACATATTAATGCTGTGGCCACAGGACAACATAATTATTTCCCTCCTCTGAGAGTCTAAGAGACTGCATCAGTGTGTTTGAACCCTAAGCATCTAAGCGGCTAGGAATTGTAAGTGCAATTGTATAATGTTAAGTTAAAAATGTAACAGCTTACATCTCGAGAGAGCAAATTATACTTTTTGTTGTGAAGAACACGATCTAGCTAAGTAAAGTATAACTATTATAATAATTATATACTTTTGACCCACCCTGATACGCACGGGTATTATATACACATAAATCTTCCTCTTGAATACCACGTCGGTGGCAAACAGGTATATGGTCCGCCTGATGGAAAGCGGTTACCGTAACTTATGGAAACCTGAAACTGAAGGGGTGTCACATGCGCGTTGCCGACCCATCTGATTCTCTCTTTCTATTGAAAAGACCGCAATAGTACATTACATCAGAGGCCGGGAAAATGAGGATTTCCGGTCAAGTGGGTATATAGGGCGGATAGGGATACGAGGCCGGGAATCCGTTTTCACGCCGAGGCATGTATAGTGCTTTTCTCAAACATACAATGAAATAAAATAAAAATGCTCTAAAGGACAATATTTAAAAAAAAAAGTTACTTTGCAGGCCTAGGCCTAAAAAATAATATGACATCCCTTTACAGTCCTCTCGAGTTGTTGCGCCCAAAAAGCGATACTTCCCAGCCAATTTTAAGGAACGTAAAGACAATATTTCATTACATGTTTGAGAAAATGTATTTTACTTCTCGTGTGTTAAAAAACTCGCAAGTTCAGGATTCTATTCTCGAACCACTCGCTTCGCTCGTGGTTCAACTGTAGAATCCTTTCGCTTGCTCGTTTTTCAATTTCACACTCGGCGTTAAAATACAACTTTGCCGCCTTGTATAACAAATAACTATTCTTTTTTCCGCGTATCAAAATTTCCAGTTTGCATAGGCTGACAGAAGTTATTTTCTCTAACGTACAGCGGGGCCATTTCGACAATTTGTTTTATGTTCCAATGTTTGCATTCTTAATTAGAGATTCTACCGGTAACATGGCACGCATGTTCAGTGGATACATGTTGAACTAAATTTAATAGTGTAATCATGGAAATAATTGATCATGTCCCCTAGTCGGAATTTGTCCCACTGTACCTAACTTTTAATAAATTTTATCAAACAACATTTTAACTTGCGTAAATAATGTAACGTCTAAAAGCAAGATCCAAACAAAGCATTTCATACGAGTTTTACGCTACTTGCGTACTAATAAAGAAACCCATTAAGAAATTTTAGCATAAAAACCTTGTAAACATCTTTTCTCTCTGTTTTTTACTGTGTATTTATACGATTTCTTCCATACTAATATTATAAATGGGAAAGTGTGTCTGTTTGTTTGTCCGTCTTTCACGGCAAAACGGAGCGATAAATCGATTTTTTAAGTGCAGATAGTTGAAAAGATGGAAAGAGACATAGGCAACTTTTTGTCTCTTTCCAACCTCCCACTTCCCTAAAATAGAAGGTGGAAGTGTGTATGGAATATTCCGCAAAACCATATCCACTTTTAAAATTCACCTTCGTAAATTCATACTGGCTAAGCAAAAATGCAACACTTAGGCAATCGTGCACACTCACACATATTTACATTTACACACATTACACACAAACACTAAGTTTTAAGCTAACTTTGTTTTATTTAGTATTTATTTTTCATTAACAATTTGTATACATATAGTCCATTTACTGAGTGCCACCTAGTCCAACTCCTGGTCCTTACTGAAAATCAGCGTCGCGGAGCGGGCCATGTGGCTCACGCCGAGACACCCAGCTGAGTAATGACCTTTTAGCGCAATCCACTATTATGTACAATTAGATTAAGCTAGTTATAAGTATGCTGTGCTAATAAACGTCTTTTCTTTCTTTCTTTCTTTCAATTTTTGAATTTAACGCGAGCGAAGCCGCGGGCAAAAAAAGCTAGTAATATATAACTATCGTAGGCGTTAGAAAGTAGGTATTTGTACATATAAAAAGCAACAAATGTGTTACTGCAAATTTGAACTTTAAGTATATGTATAACCTCTAAAATTAGCTCTAAATAGACACTATATTCGTCGAATTCAGAAACCTCCTCCTTTTTGAAGTCGGTTAAAAATACGCCATTTTTGATCTTACGACAAATACAGCGTTTCACTCAAATCTTCGACGTATGTCAAAATTCTAATAAACTAATTGGGAAAGATAATTAACAATACATAATTCGTAAAAAATCAAGAGTGAACAGGCATCTTCTGGGCGAGCTCACTCCATCGTAGGCCACGTCTTTGCCTTTGGCTAGTCTGTGGTCAAGAGTAAGCCCATTTTTATAAAAAAAAAAAACGTTTGACTTATTGTCTTTTTCAGCGCGTCAAACTATATCCATACCAAATCTCGTTTTAATCGAACTAGCAGTTTGAAAGTAAAAAGGCCAGATGCCGTAGCCGAATGGCATTTCTGCGACGCGAAACGGAAACGAAACGCCGCGAAAGGTAGTCTGGCTCTGTTGCGCCAACACGCAAGAGCGATAGAGATAGATATCTACGAGCGTTTCGTTTCGTGAGCGTTTGTGCCATTCGGCTACGTATCCTGGATACGTTACCTTTCGCTGCTTTCGCAGCGTTTCGTTTTCATTTCACGTCGCAGAAATGCCATTCGGCTATTTCGGCTACAGCACCAGAGTTTGTTTTAATAAAAACTAAAGTTAGCAGCTGGTTCGATTCGTTACCGGCTTTTGGCATTGATGACTTTTCCATTTGTATTGCTAGGACATCTTTTTTACGGTACAATTTACCTCCACTTGAATAACTGTTTCTCACTATCACTAAGTATCATGTGACGAGAAAGGTGTACGAATGAATGTGGAAGGACGTAACGGGAGAGGAAAACTGAGGAAGAGGTGGACTGGGTGAGATATGATATGAAAAGCAAACAAGTTAAGACGCTACAGGAGTGAAAACGCTAAAATAGAAAGGATCCCGCTTTCTATTTGGGAATTTTAGTTAAATAACTGTTATTAACTAGACTTATCCAAAAAAAATTGTCCATTCAGAACAACTCAGTTACTTTAAATATTGTGAAAAAATCTTTAAAATCGATGTTCCGCTCTCGTTAGTCCTTCAAAACTTAATCGTAACGAAATTTGAGAATCTGAATAATAATGAAATTATTATGTGTCGGACCGTTTAGTTTTTTTTTTACTATTTGTTACCAATTTTGAATACCACACCTTTTTTTGCGCCATAATCAATAAGGCCGTTTTTGGAAATTGTTGATGGGCTAGCGTCTTTAATTAACTTTTTAACAAAAAATAAAACCGCCTTCAAAAATAAGCGCGTTAAAAAACACGGAGAAACTAAAAAGCCAAAAATAACAAACCTTTGAATTCAGATTTCTTATCAGATTGCAATAATCTAAACATCCAAATTATAAACAAATCAATTATTTTTGAAGTCGGTACCAGACCTGTTTGCCCCTTCCAACCATACGCAGGCTGGCCCCGCCTTCAAAAATAATTGATTTGTTTATAATTTGGATGTTTAGATAATTGCAATCTGATAAGAAATCTGAATTCAAAGGTTTGTTATTTTTGGCTTTTTAGTTTCTCCGTGTTTTGTAACGCGCTTATTTTTGAAGGCGGTTTTATTTTTTGTTAAAAAGTTAATTTATTTGTTGATTTTTAGTGGTTCCTAGTGATATTATATGTATCAGTCCGAATATATGTACAGTAGTGAAAGAATTATCCTTTAACTCCTAACCATTGAGGAGTTGACCTTCCATCATCAGCTCAGCCACATAAAATTACTACCGTCAGGCGTAAATACTGGTGTACCTTTGAAAAATACACTAAAAACCTTACATGTGCCTATAACATTTGAAGAGTTCCCTCGATTTCTCCAAGATACCATCATCAGACCCTGACTTGTGTCAATGGGACCATCTCGGGATTATACCCGTTCGATCAAAAAAAAATTTTTGAAAATCGATCCAGGATTCTCGGAGATATCGAGTAACATACATACAAAAAAAAAAAAAAAAAAACATTCAGTCGAATTGAGAACCTCCTCCTTTTTTGAAGTCGGTTAAAAACAAGAACATGTCCATCTCGGACACTGGCGATCAAATATATGAAAGAGGCGCGTTCCTAGCACACAGTCTAAGCTAGTGTAGGTGAACGCGTACTGAGCCGTGGAAACGGCCAAGCACACACGCGAAGAGTGCCCTGCGTGGGCGGAGCCTCGCGCAGCCCTGTCCGCGGCAATAGGGGATGACCTCACACTGCCGACAATAATCCGCCGCATGGTCGACAGTGAAGAGTCATGGGCTGCTGTGATGTGGGCTGATGTGTTCACCATGTGATGAAATTTTTTACCATTCTGTCGTAGTACAATCCAAGGTAAAGGTACTTACTTGTACATTGTACGGTGACCTCATATAAAATAACGACAGCCCGTCTTCTGGTATAGTGCACTAGGTGGCACTAGTATCGCTGTAAGACCCAAAAATCTACTCATCAAAAATGTAGGCCGTTGTACAAGAGTTTCGCACATTTGGACTGTTAAATGTAAACATGACATGAATATCGGCTTTCCACACAAACTTATTATTTTTAACCCCCGACGCAAAAACGAAGGGGTGTTATAAGTTTGACGTGTCTGTCTGTCTGTCTGTCTGTCTGTCTGTCTGTCCGTCCGTCTGTCTGTCTGTTTGTCTGTGTGTGTGTCTGTCTGTGGCATCGTAGCTCCCGAACGAATGAACCGATTTAGATTTATTTTTTTTGTCTGAAAGCTGAGTTAGTCGGGAGTGTTCTTAGCCATGTTTCATGAAAATCGGTCCACTATGTCGCGGTCGGGGGTTGTTTCAAAATTTTAATTTTGTGGTTAGGTTATTAAAAGTATCATCTCTGGCGGTCGGGGTGGTGTAGCGGTCGAACACGTCAGCCGCGATAGCTGGCGACCCGGGTTCGATTCCCGGCTTCACCACCAGTGGGCTTGATCGCTTTTTCTTTAGTGTATGGTATCTATTTCAGTTTATAATTTATATACCTACAGTAGTGTTACTACTTAACAAAAAAACAAATCAAAAAAATATTTAATAAAATAATTTGATTTGTTCCCTACATCGAGTATCATCTCCGATTGAAGTTTTTTTTTTACTTAGCCATTCCACTCTGAACTTGGTCAGTTTTTGGTTTGTTTTAGCCAATGCAATAATGTAAAAATCGCTCCATACGTAAAAAAAATGTGTCCCCCCGGTCTAACTTTTGAACCGTAAGTTTGAAATATATGAAAAGAAATCACAAAAGTATAGAAATTTATAAAGACTTTCTAAGAGAATTATTTAGAACTTGATAGGTTGAACAGTTTTTGAAAAAAAATACGGGAAACTAATGGAACCCTACTACACTGAGCGTGGCCGACACGCTCTTGGCCGGTTTTTATAAACCTATCAAAACATTGTTTCCTAAAAAAAAACATTCAGTCGAATTGAGAACCTCCTCCTTTTTTGAAGTCGGTTAAAAAAAAGTGTAGTTAAACGGAAAAGCTAATTTTCCGCCATACATACAAACAATTGGTGGTTCAACATAAATGGTGGAGGGTAGAATAATTTTTCTGCCAACAAACTGCTGTGCAGTTTGGCAGATAAGTACAAAACTTGTTGTAATTTTTTTCTTTGTTTATAACGAAATAAAAAAAAAAAATTAAAACGTCACTGTGATCACTATTAACGCTGAAAAAAAAATCTCTTTTCAAGGGTGCTGTGACAAAAAAAAAACTAAACGTCTGGAAAAAAAATTGTATGAGATACTGGATACGGTCCGGCTTCCTAGTGGATCGAGGCCCAAGGACGTCTTCAGTTCAGGCTATTCACAGACGATGTCATTACTAATTCCGCAGGCAGCTCTACTCTGGGTTGAGGTGTGCCTCGTATTTGTGCATACGTAAACTGACTATGAAATTGGAATTTGATACAAGGCCTTCAGATACCTTTACCCCCTTATTCATAAACGTACTCTAAAGTTATCAACCCAAGTAGCACAGATAGCTGTATAACTGCACACATTAGGTTCTATTCGTAACTTTACGCGTTTTAGCACTGTTATAAGAGCATTCAGAGGAACCTTCGGCTGCATAGTAGCATTCAGTGAAATTTAAACAGCTTAAGCAGTTTAAGAGCTGCATTACGGTGGAGAACAGTACCACTAATTCGCCAATAGTGCTGTAATGGTATATTTGCAACGACATTATTCAGCTATTAGCATTTTTGACAGCCTAGAATGTAATAAGAGCTGCGTAGTAGATCACACTACTCCAAAAGCGATATAAGAAGCCACTTGTGACCTTTTAAAACGCTGACTTTTTAAGATAGCACATGTGGACCATTAAAGAGCCAAAAGAGGTATAATGGAGAAAATGTGGCGTATAATACTGCTTAGAGTTGAACATTTATACCACAAATCAGCCTTTATATCGCCTTTATTATTATCTGAATAGCGGCTGTTTAAAACACCCACTAGACGCCTGGTAGCTATTTTGTGGGGCACTTGTGTACCGTAATAACGGCTATTGCTTTATGTGGTACACGCGTAGATTATTAACTAGGAATAAGCTGAATAAATGTTATTTTATGGTAACTTGTAACCTCCTCGTCTTTATTATGAATCCACCATTTTCATCGCTTAACCTATAAATACATCCTGATTAATTTCGACTTTTATGATATTTTGGGTATAAATTATGAATGTATTGTATCAGTTATTACTTTTTAAAACCATAATGCTTACTTTGTATTGTATAAATGTCTCCAAAACACAAAAAAAATATTTCATCACATCTTATTTATTTATTGTAACTAATTAAATACTGAATATTTACGTGGCGCATTAAAATTTTGTTAGTAAATATGTATATATAATGTCGGTAAACTTTCATTCCCAAACATATTTGCATAAGATATACAAAACAAAACGTGGTTACCAATAACCAACAGATAAACCATTCACCATTAAAGTTTCACTCACTAAAGTTCCAACCAAATAGCTAGAATATAAGTAAAAATTTGTTTGCATTTCACCTAAATGTATGAAATCACGTATATAATGTGACCCTTTAGCTGAGTAAGTGGCTACTTGTGTTCTCTTATTTTGCCGATATTCAGCCCTTATAACTCTTGCCAGCCTTATACCCCTGTTACATTGCTGCTATACCGCTTTTGCTGAGTAAGTGGCTACTTGTGTTCTTTTATTCTGCCGATATTCAGCCCTTATAACTCTTGCCACCCTTATACCCCTGTTACATTGCTGCTATACCGCTTTTAAAGCACTATGTACCCTTAAGGCTGTCTAATTTGTGCCCATTTAAGAGTATTAAGGGCTGTCATAGCTATTATAGAGCTTTTACATAGCTCTTTATGTACCTTTATTACAGCCTAAAGCGTTAAAAAATGCCTTTATTCAGCTGTTATACAGCAAATGTGTGTTACTTGGGAAGGCGATAAAGTTCGTTTGTCCCTCTCCGACGTATTGGTGTGATAGAAAGGGAGAAACGAACTTAATCGGCTTGATACCTTTAGTGTACGTTTATTATGAATAAGGGGGTTACCTACTCTTTATCTTGCGGCGTCCGACTGTGAACCGTAATATGAGTTGAAGTGGGTTTTAGACATGTTTTTTTTTGTTTGTTGTTAGTGAAAGCTACGAGTATCAACTTTTTTTCATGTTCTGTGAGCGATATCATTGATATCTTGATTGAAATTCGTAGAATTTTGCAACATGGATGGGGTTGTTAAATGATCAAGTCTTATACTTGTACATATTTTTTGTAATTTTCTCAAAATAATTCAGATTTAACATCTTATAAATACATGTGTAACATAAATACATCTTATAAATAATGCTTTCAATTTATTTTATAATCTTGAAGTAATAATCCAAAAACAATTTTTTCTACTTGTCGACTGTAATCTGTCAATTAGGGCACCACATACTAAACAATAAGTGCTAACTTATCAGTGTTGGATACTCTATGGCAGTTCCGACTCAATTATAATAAGCTCATTATAGTTGACTTTAGTTAACTGAAATAATTTGAAAAATAGAACTTCATACAATTTCTATACTAATTTGCGATACTTACCTGGCAAATTTTCCTGTATCTGAAACACATTTTTTTTATCTGACGCGTTATCGGCCAATCAGAGACGGTTATTACAAACAATTGGTTGCTAGGTAATTCGATGTTGATACAAGGGTGAACGACTCTATTAACATTAATTTTAACTTGCATGAATGATGATATTTCCGTCCATTGATGATGAAGATGATGACTCGTAGAAAAAGTATTGTATAAAATAGTGATATAATTAAGCTTTTCACTCTCGTACCGTACTATTAGGCCACTCAGCAAGCTTCGTGGCCTAAACATGGTACTCGACTGATAAGCTTTGTATTATATCACGGTTGTATAAAATACTATTTAATAACTCAACAATAATGCGTAAATTTTAATTATAAAACTTCATTGAGGCTCAATTATTTACTTGTATTAATTATGAGACTTAAACATATTAAAATAGTTTTCATAAGCCACCGGCAGCGTATTCAATGGTCCCGAATACGCTGCCGGTGTTCATTATGAGGTAGAGTAGGAATTTATTGAAATACCTATATTGACACGTTCACGGATGGCTAGTGACGTCATCTGTCATAGACCAAAGAAAACATATGTGTCTAAGAATATATTAAGCTTTTACTCGACTTAATTATATTTGACTTAAAATCATTTTGAAATGTTAAGGTAATTTTGACATTTATGGCGCGATTAAACTGGAAAAACTCTGTACGACAATGTTAAGGATACGTCAAATACTATTTTTAACCCCCGACGCGAAAACGACGGGGTGTTATAAGTTTGACGTGTCTGTATGTCTGTTTGTTTCTCTGTCTGTGGTATCGTAGCTCCCGAACCGAACCGATTTGGATTTATTTTTTGTTTGTAATCTGAATTAGTCAGGAGTGTCCTTAGCCATATTAAACTACAAAACTACTACTAAACTACTACTATACTATAGACTATATAAAAATGTATAGTTATTGAACAAATGTATAAAATGTAGATAATGTGTATAGATGTAATTACATAAATATGTGCAATAATCTAATATGGTAAAAGTTATGACCTGTAATTTTCATTACCAATAAAGAATGTCTATGTCTATGTCTATTTTATGAAAACCGGTCCAAAATGTTGGTTTTCTTTTTAAATTTTAATTTTGTGGTTAGGTTATTATACATGCGGGCGTGCTTAAAGTCTTTCGGGTTCTTCATGTTATACATGTTCTTATCTAGAAATTTAGCTTCCCTTATGAAGTGACTATTCGAGTATAAAATTATATATCGTATGAGTGCATTGGGTTGCGAGCGATAGGAGTTGAGTTAGCCCTTTGTCAAAGGCAATACTTAATCTTACCAGTCTGGATATATTGCTTGCTGGATCCCTACTCCCCTGTCAGATTAATTGTGGTAAGCAAAGTAGAAATAAGACACGCTGGGTGGCCGACTTAAGGAGTTATTGATTGCAGACGTAACATGCGATCTTAAAAAAAAACAACTGTGTTTAACGTAAAAAATAAACGTTTAAAAAAAACAGTAGGTATTTTAGCCAAATTGGATGTTGGTGAAAGTCGCAGTTTTATTTCCAATTTTACAGACCTCACTTTTTCTCGGCTCCTGTGGAACTGTATTCTCAAACAAAGTCGATTTTTGGATCTATAGTATCGTTGTGAAAAGTTTCTTCGTTTTATCAAATGAATGAAATATAAATATGAATGGAAATGGAAATAAATACAATTTTAATGTGATTGTTAATTATTTATTTTAATTTTATTTTATAATTTTATAGGAATGGTAATGTTTTAAGTTTTTAAAATTTTAATTTGATATATAATTTAAAAAAAAAGTACTTTATTCTTTATTTAAATTATTCTATTGTATTCTAGTGTGAAATTGTATGTGCCTAATCTATAATAAATAACCTAGTTTTAAGCTAAATGTACCTATTACTAACCAAAATATGGGTCGAATTATATAATAATTTCAATTTCAATTTCAATTTATGGCAGAATCCAGTTTTTGGGCAAAAAATCAGCTCCATAACCAGAGAGTGGGTCAAACACTTGGGCAGAATTTTCATATTATTCAGCTACAACGAAAGCATTTCGATCAAAACTTAACAAAAGATCTCAACGGCAACCTTATACAACACTACATGCCTTTTTAATTGACTGTATCAGACGCTTCAAAGGTAAAAATCATAAAGAACAGGAAAATTAACGGAATTCCTTTGACCTGGACCTGTAGCCAAGAGTACTATGGTTAACGCTCCCTGTCCAACGATTCGCAAATAGCTCTGCAACACCGATACAGAAGAGCGATAAAGAGAGATAACTAAACTACTATACGCTATGAAGCATCAACGATTTTCTTGGCTGCAGAGCCTAGTACGTACGAACTTTTCGCTTCTTTAGAACGAAACTGTCCCAACTCAATAGCGAATTGTTTCAGCGTTAGGTCTATTTCGTTCCAAAGGTGCTTTTTATACTCGTAGCTAAGGAACGAAACGTAACGATACGAGTGAGGAATTGAGGGACAAATGAGGCTATTTTTAGTTACAGTCCAAAAGATCGTATGTCATTGTGCCTTGTTAAGAAATACTACTTTTCGACAAGGCTGCTTTGTATGATGGATGTGATGAATATATTTTATATACTCGCGATTTCACATCACTCATTTTCAAGTTGTTTAGATGGCTCTGTTGACTTCGATTGAAAATGTATCATCAATGACCATCAATCTAAAAAGCTATAAGGGATTTAGCTATTTTTTGACAACATGGGAAGGTTGGGAACATTACTTATATTATTTTTAAATAATATTAAAAGTAATACCTATAAGGGGGAGGCAGAGATTACGGATTTCCATTTACTACGATCCTGACTAACCACTTTCGGTTCACACACTTTCATAACGTTTCTCATACACGCTCGTCGGTTTCGAGTACTTCTGAGCCTTTTTGCAATAATCTAATATTTGTAATAATATAATATTTGAATATTTGTTCATTATTCAACATAGCGTTTACCTTCGCCATACCCTCTTCTTCATTCTCTGGCGTGAGATCGTCCGTAATCGCAACATAAAACTTTTAAAATACTTGAAAATCCATTGATGTTATTTAAGTTTGGACTGCGTTTTGAAATTGATGTGTTCAGTTATCCTGTCTTCGCACTTAAGTATTATATTAAGGGGTAGAATCAAGTAACACATCGTGTAAGTCGTAACTCTGAGTAAAATAAACAAATGTCAAAAATATGCAAAATGATGTGTTTACTTTATAAGTATTTTAGAATTCTTTTTTCATAGTATAGGCGTCACGGAAAAGGTATGTGTATGCAAAGATGAATTGTATAGGATTTACAGTCTTCATACCAAGAATCGTACCTCAATAGTTTAACGACACAAATTTATTTTTTTCAAAATGTGTATTGTTGTAATATCATGATTCAAAATGTGTATTGACATCTTCTGTATTCTCCTATTCTGTAGGTAAGGGTTCTAAATATATACGTGTACCTTAGATATATATTAAATACACGCTGTACTACTTTCGTAATCAGGCGTTGGATGAGCGGGTCGTCTCAACACAGGCGCTGTAAGCCTAAAGAGAAGTCCCAGCAAATTGTATAAGCATATGTTATTATTTAAATAAAGATATTTTTCATTTTTTTTCATTTTCATTTTCATTGATGTGATGTCATTTGTTCTTAAAAAAACTAAAAACCGGCCAAGAGCGTGTCGAGCCACGCTCAGTGTAGGGTTCCGTAGTTTTCCGTATTTTTCTCAAAAACTACTGAACCTATCAAGTTCAAAATAATTTTCCTAGAAAGTCTTTATAAAGTTCTACTTTTGTAATTTTTTTCATATTTTTTAAACATATGGTTCAAAAGTTAGAGGGGGGGGGACGCACTTTTTTTTCGTTTAGGAGCGATTATTTCCGAAAATATTAATATTATCAAAAAACGATCTTAGTAAACCCTTATTCATTTTTAAATACCTATCCAACAATATATCACACGTTGGGGGTTGAATGAAAAAATATATCAGCCCCCACTTTACATGTAGGGGGGGTACCCTAATAAAACAATTTTTGCCATTTTTTATTTTTGCACTTTGTTGGCGTGATTAATATACATATTGGTACCAAATTTCAGCTTTCTAGTGCTAACGGTTACTGAGATTATCCGCGGACGGACGGATGGACGGACGGACGGACGGACGGACGGACGGACGGACGGACAGACAGACATGGCGAAACTATAAGGGTTCCTAGTTGACTACGGAACCCTAAAAACACGCAAAAATATTTGGGGAAAATATAATTTTGGCCGCTTCCAGGCTGCGAAACAGCGCCATCTAGTTTTAAGCCTAAAGGACCCATACATTTCAGTTCAGTTCATTATTTTAATTCTAGCACGTAATTGTTTCAGGGCGCTGCTGTTCTGCACTTTCTCCATACGATTAATTGAATGAATTGATCCGTGACGTTTGCCTGTCGAATTAGTCCTCTAAAACATCAATATTTGATAGTAGGGGCTTCCAGCCTCGACTCTGTATTTTGTTGGCGGATAGAATTGTCATCTTAACAGCGTGTTGAACGTTAGTTAGTTGTTAATTAACGCTTAGACGTGGATTCACGATTAATTAGCAAAGGCACCGGAACTGCGCTGTTCATAAGACATGCCGATGGCTCGCTTCTAAACCAGTCAACTGCCGGCCTTGACGGAGTGACAGTTCGCTACTATGGGAACAAATCAAATTATTTTAACAAATATTTTGATTTGGGTTTTTAAGTAGTCACACTACTATATATAAATTAAAAATCGAAATAAGGTGTCATATATTAAAGAAAAAATGACGGACACCACCAGTGGCGAAGGCCGGATTCGAATCGGCGTCTTTAGCAATCCGGGCTAACGCCACGAACCCCTAGGCCACCCCGTCACAGCGGAAGCCGTCGAAATTTCTCTTCTATATGCCATCTTTGTAAGACTAGGCGTCTTTGGCCAACTCTAAGGGCAAGCAGTAGGTGCTTGCACCTCCTATACGAAACCTTTACAGGTTTACGTTATAGCTAGAAAGACTAGTGCTGCCACCTATACGCAACTAATACGCGCTTTTTCTTGAATATATGACATCTTATTTCGATTTCTGAAGTGACAATTGTTCAACTACGTGGCGAACGAAAGGCTGTCTCTGTCGCGCCACTACGGAAGCGCGAAAGGGATAGCTACGATTAAAATATTATCGTAAGCGTTTGTGCATTTGGCTGCGTACCCAGAAAAGCGATAGGCAGAACAAGTCAACATTCGCTTACGAAGTATAAGGGCCGGTTGCATCAAACCGTCTGTCACCGTTAAAGCATTCG
This sequence comes from Leguminivora glycinivorella, assembly GCF_023078275.1. Classification (NCBI taxonomy): domain Eukaryota; kingdom Metazoa; phylum Arthropoda; class Insecta; order Lepidoptera; family Tortricidae; genus Leguminivora; species Leguminivora glycinivorella. The sequence continues at coordinate 6,570,815 of NC_062974.1, read as the reverse complement.
TTAAATCTTATTGTATGGGAATGATAAGTCTGTCAAATGAGGTTAATGCAACTGGCCCTAAGTAAGTGATTGTGTCGTGTTGACTAGATCATTTGGACACCAGGGTACCAGCGTACTTATCCAAATGCACAAACGCCCACGATAAATAATATCTGTTTCATAGCTATCTATCTCTATCGCCCTATGCGTATTGGCGCGACAGAGAATTTCTGTCGGCGTCTAGCGTCGACGATTGCCATTCGGCTACGCCGGCTGTTCAGGTCCCGTAGCCGAAAGGCATTTCTACGACGCGAAACGAAAACGAAACGCCGCGAAAGGTAGTCTGGCTCTGTCGCGCCAATACGTAAGAGCGATAGAGGTAGATATCTACGAGCGTTTCGTTTCGTGAGCGTTTGTGCATTCGGCTACGCGCGCTCTATTATATTGTAATACGCTACATACCTATGTATGTTTTTTTCCAGTTTCATGTTGGAATAATACTCTTCTAAAATATGCCCTTGAGGTAATTGTACCAAGGATGCTGGCGACATTTCCTTACTGTATCGAAATGCTCATAATGTAATTATAATACAAAATAAACAGAGCATGTTATCCTGCAGCCGTTCACATTTAGGAAACGTTCAGTGAACGCGGTAACAGAACTGGAGGCGCCACGTGCTAAGGATATTACGTGCTTGCGGCTACAACGCCGGGAAATATGGCATCGTAAGGGGATAAGACAATCGAGTCTCTATACGAATTCTTCATTTTCCTCCGGGATACATACATACATACATACAATCACGCCTGTGTCCCATGAAGGGGTAGGCAGAGCACATGAAACTAGGTACTCAAGTTTCAGTGCCACTCTTGGCAAATAAGGGGTTGAAAGAAAACGAAACTGCGACATTGCAGTGACAGGTTGCCAGCCTCTCGCCTACGCCACATCGAACATATTTTCAGATAATTTTATGTGTGTCTAAATATGTATGTATGTATGTATAAGCTTTATTGTACATAAAGGAAACAAAAGAGACACAGTTACAGAGTCAGTAATATACAATGTAGGCGGACTTATCCCTTAATGGGATCTCTTCCAGTTAACCTTTGAGGAAATGAGTAGAAATAAATATATAAAGGAAGAAACTATCTAACGCACAGCCGAAACTGCTGGTCCCAGAGATTTTAAATTTGGCACGTAGGTTCTTTTAAGGTGTAGAGGAGCACTAAGAACGAATTTTTCAAAATTCACCCTCCTGTGCGTTTTCACATTATCCGATCCGATATCAGATGTCGGACCGATATCCTATTCAGTAAAGGTGCCGCCTTTGATTTTTGCCTTTGAAATCCTTCTGACATCCGATATTGGATCGGATAATGTGAAAACGGTCTGAGGGAGTGAAATGGGGCTCCAAACTTTGTATTGAAAAACAAGATTAGATTAGTACTCGGGAAAAGCCGTGGGAAAAATCTAGTTATATTATAACGATGTGGCATACCGCCTCAGACAGACACACCGCTAACAAAGAGATCAACGCGTTTTTATTATATAACAATATTTCTAAAGTACCTAATGAAACTTTGGCGGGTATAGTCCGAAAATTCAAAAATATGGTCGGAATATTGACTTGACTTCGTCAATTACTGTGAGCAGAGTGGTTGCAAAATTCAGGGAGACTGGATCAATTCATAATGTTTTGGAATATTTATAGTCAAAAGTCTATGTCAATAAGCCTACAACCACTTATGTTTTAAAAGAGGAAATTCGACGCTGCATCGGAGAAATTCAGCCGCATTTATGCAAAATGGTTATAGAAAATTTTGACAAAAGAGTGCGTAGGATTTGGCAGCTAAGCCTAGGAGGATATTTTCCTGACGTGCTGTTCTACAAATAACCCTATTTTATGTATTTTATGATTTTATTTACAAATGATTTTCTTATAGGTGGCGATACATTAAAACACAATTGTAGGCGACGGAACTACAACCTCTGTGCTGCGCGTGTGCTGGCAGCCTGGCCGGTTATGGATGCCGCTGCCAGCGCGCGTCTTTTGTTTATGTACATATTTTTCAGTGTGATACGAAATGTCAACAAAGGCTCATATGTATAGTTTTGCACATCAAATTGTAATTATTATGTGTAAATAGCCTTTTCTTTTGTATATATCCGTGTAAATAATTGTGTAATGTGCTTAACCTGTGCCTGTGTAAATAAACTGTAAATAGAACCCTTTCGTGTATAATTTTCATCATCCGCGGCTCGATCTGTTACAACAATCAAAGGGAGTGTTTTAATTTTAAGTCACGATTTACGAATTTCCTTTTCGCACATGTATCGTACGACGTTTTTCAGTACAGATGGCCATCCGAAGTTTCGACCTGACATATAATGAACCACTTCTCGCACTAGTGAAAAATGTGTTTTTCATATACAGCGCGTAAACCTAATAAGGGCGATAAATGAAACCAGGCATATAATTCAATATTGTTATCATTAATTAAGAGGTGTTTTTGAGTTACTCTTAATTTTCACCCCATAATGAATTTTTGATAAAATTCCCAGCAGCAATGTACTGTAAACGTTGTTGCGATGACAATCAATGACAACTGTCAACGAGCGTTAAACGCGAGTGTGTTTGCATTACGTTGCGGGCCGAATTAATTTGTAGGGATAAAAAAATATTTCAATTTTAAGTAAAAGTTATCTAATTCCATTATTTATGTTCTATACTCACCACCGTTAAGAGGTTCGCCCGTATTAGGTTTACACCCTGTATATCAAATCTTGCGTCCTTTTTGGGACACCCGCATATCCATACTTCCATACTAATAATTATAAATGGGAAAGTGTGTGTGTCTGTTTGTTTGTCCGTCTTTCACGGCAAAATGGAGCGACAAATTGACGTGATTTTTTAAGTGGAGATAGATGAAGGGATGGAGAGTGACATAGGCTCTTTCTAAACCCCTACTTCTCTAAAATAGGGGGTGGAAGTATATATGGAGCATTCCACAATTTTTGAATTTAACGCGAGCGAAGCCGCGGGCAAAAGCTGGTATGTTACATTTACATGTACATGTCTGTTCTCCTTTATTATTTGTAAAGATCGTTATCAGCGTGCTGTATTGGTGGCAGAGTATGGTTGCCAAAAAAACAAATACACAAGTATTTAAAACATTACATATATTTAACAAATTATGAAATATATACACATTTATAATTACTTATCCAAATTACATTGAATAAATAACTAAAATTTGTTCAATAGATTTGGCTGTCAGAAGTTCACGTCAATTAGAAAAAATCCATTTTAAATAACTAAATGACCTTTCTACGTTGACAGAAGTTACAGGAAGGTTGTTATAAAATCTAGGTAGTGTGTCATATCCATACTGGGATTATTCGTGCACTTTATTACACTCCTCCGTGCACTGCTTTTGACTTAAACTACTTGAATAACAATTCTAGATAATCAATCGTATTTAGAGTGCATTTGATTATTTGGATTAAAATAATATACACTTCGCGTAATGTATTTTTATGACATACATAATTAATGTCATTTGACGTAAATTGTTTTAAAAATATATATTTGGTCGGAAAAGGCTTTGTACCGTAGAGGTGTAATCCTAAGAAGGTAAGTAATCTAAGTATTTATTTTGTAGTTAAGAACAAAGTTAATATTTAAATGTATTTGTTTTTTTTTGCCAACCGTACCATCTGCCACGAAAAGTGCACCTTGATAACGATCTTTAATTATTTGTAACTAACAACATGCTACTGGCAACACCTGCTATGAAATGAAACTATAATAGAAGGAAAATCTCTCACGCGTGTGTTTTAGTTATTTTATGAACAATTTCCGTAGAATGTGCGAGACATTATGTTTAATTAAATGCTTCTAACAAGGTTGATATAAAACCGCATTTTAATCCTTATTGCTATGAGGAATTTAATTTTCTATACTTAATTAATTTTCCCAGGTGCCTTACACTGAACTGACTGAACTCTTAGCTTAAAATGTTAGGGCCACTTGCACCACCTGCTTAACTCAAGGATAACCCGAGGTTAATTCTTAGAACAAATTAAATTATCCTCATAGAAAATAATTTAATTTGTATTTTTTAGTAGACACACTACTATTTTAACTATAAACTGAAATAAATGTCATATGCAACGAAAAAATGACCAAGGCCTCCAAGTGTCCAAAGGTGGACACTTGAAGGCCTTGGTCATTTTTTTTTCATTGTAATCACATGGGTTGATTCAGTTAGGAGATCGAACTAGTTTCGGTTCTATCTCAGAGATGGCCGGGGGCGCCTTAGCCTTCGGTAATTGTGTCATATACTTGAAAATTTCGACCATTGCCACCGTGACCGAATGGCCGAGTGGTTGAGGCATCCGTCGCGATAACGGAGGACGCTGGTTCGGATCCAGCTTTGGACACTTGGAGGCCTTGGTCATTTTTTCTTTGTATATGACATTTATTTCAGTTTATTTCAGTTTATAACCCGAGGTTAACCCACCATTTTATATGGAATTTGACAGTTGACAGCCCATTAACCCTGAGTTAAGTGGTTGGCGCAAGTGAGCCTTAGAGGCCTAGAAGAAAACAAGTGACAAAGACTATTTTTACTAATTTAAATGAACCTGCGATCGACCATAGACTTAACCAATTCCTAAATAATCGTTAGATTGGTAACGACTAAAGACCGTTATCAAGGTGCACTTTTCGTGGCAGATGGTACGATTGGCAAAAAAAAACAAATACATTTAAATATTAACTTTGTTCTTAACTACAAAATAAATACTTAGATTACTTACCTTCTTAGGATTACACCTCTACGGTACAAAGCCTTTTCCGACCAAATATATATTTTTAAAACAATTTACGTCAAATGACATTAATTATGTATGTCATAAAAATACATTACGCGAAGTGTATATTATTTTAATACAAATAATCAAATGCACTCTAAATACGATTAATTATCTAGAATTGTTATTCAAGTAGTTTAAGTCAAAAGCAGTGCACGGAGGAGTGTAATAAAGTGCACGAATAATCCCAGTATGGATATGACACACTACCTAGATTTTATAACAACCTTCCTGTAACTTCTGTCAACGTAGAAAGGTCATTTAGTTATTTAAAATTGATTTTTTCTAATTGACGTGAACTTCTGACAGCCAAATCTATTGAACAAATTTTAGTTATTTATTCAATGTAATTTGGATAAGTAATTATAAATGTGTATATATTTCATAATTTGTTAAATATATGTAATGTTTTAAATACTTGTGTATTTGTTTTTTTGGCAACCATACTCTGCCACCAATACAGCACGCTGATAACGATCTTTAGTAACGACCAATCTTGATCTTCACACGAGCTCGGACTAAAGACAACGCGATGGCTTTGACATCGATTTTTATTATGTGTTTTCAAAAGTTTTACATAAGGTACAGCGGGACAAATCGCGACTGGGGGGCAAATGTAACTGGTAAATTTTTTCCATGTTTTAAAATGCTTTATTAAATAGAGTGTCCACCGGTTATATGGTAGGCGTGTTGAGTGCATAATCTAAATATATAAAAGAAGAAGCTGACTGACTGACTGACTGACTGACTGACTGACTGACTGACTGACTGACTGACTGACTGACTGACATATCAACGCACAGCCGAAACCGCTGGTCCTAGAGATTTCAAATTTGGCACGTAGGTTCCTTATATAGTGTAGAGGAGCACTAAGAAAGGATTTTCCAAAATTCACCTCCTAAGGGGGTCGAATGGGGGTTCAAAGTTTGTATGGGGAAACAAGATTAGTTTGACTATTTTATTCGAAACTTCACAGGAAGATTCCTTAAGACATATGATTGAATACGTGTTTCAGGTTTTTTGAAAATTTAACCCCTAAAAGGGTGAAAAGGGGGTGATAAAGTAAAAAAATCAATATGGGTATCGTTTTTATGGTTTATCGGGTCGCTGATCACGATAAATACAACGTTTTAAAAATCTAATGAGGCGGAAGTGAAATATCATCTCCTCTGTTGTGGTGCAAAAGGGTTTAAATATCAAAAAAATATATTGACTGACAGACATATCAAAGCACAGCCGAAACCACTGGTCCTAGAGATTTTAAATTTGGCACGTAGGTTCCTTATGTAGTGTAGATGAGCGCTAAGAAAGGATTTTCCAAAATTCACCTCCAAAGGGGGTCACATGGGGGTTCAAAGTTTGTATGGGGAAACAAGATTAGTTTGACTATTTTATTCGAAACTTCACAGGAAGTTTCCTTAAGACATATGACTTAATACGTGTTTCAGATTTTTTGAAAATTTTACCCCTAAAAGGGTCAAAAGGGGTTAATAAAGTCAAAAAACCAATATGGGTGTCGTTTTTATGGTTTATCGGGTCGCTGATCACGATAAATACAACGTTTTTTAAATCTAACGAGGCGGAAGTGAAACACCTTCTCCCCTGTTGTGGTGCAATGGGGTTTAAATATAAAAAAAAATATATAGACTGACGGACATATTATCAACGCACAGCTGAAACCGCTGGTCCTAGAGATGTCAAATTTGGCACGTTGGTTCCTTATATAGTGTAAAGGAACACTAAGAAAGGATTTTTCAAAATTCGCCTCCTAAGGGGGTCAAATGGGGGTTCAAAGTTTGTATGGGGAAACAATGTTAGTTTCACTGTTTTATGCGAAACTTCACAGGAGGATTGCTAAAGACATATGACTAAATACCTGTTTCAAGTTTTTTAAAAATGTACCATTTAAAAGGGTGAAAAGGGGTGATAACGTCAAAAAACCAATATGGGTATCGTTTTTATGGTTTATCGGGTCGCTGATCACGATAAATACAACGTTTTTAAAATCTGACGTGGCGGAAGTGAAATACCTTTTCCCCTGTTGTGGTGCAATGGGGTTTAAATATCGAAAATAGCCATATGGATTTCTTTTTTATGTTTACTTCTGGTTCAAGAGATTTCAAATTACACGTAAGTTCCTTAGAAGAGCACTAAGAAAGGATTTTTTAAAATTCACCGCCTAACATGATAATTTGACAGGGACAGGAACAGGGACGGGGCGGGGCGGGGCGGGACGGGACGAGACGGGAGGGGACGAGCCGGAACAGGGATAAGGGTAGGGATAGGGATAGGTATAGTAATAGGGATAGGGATAGGGATAGGGATAGGGATAGGGATAGGGATAGGGATAGGGATAGGGATAGGGATAGGGATAGGGATAGGGATAGGGATAGGGATAGGGATAGGGATAGGGATAGGGATAGGGATAGGGATAGGATAGGGATAGGGATAGGGATAGGGATAGGGATAGGGATAGGGATAGGGATAGGGATAGGGATAGGGATAGGGATAGGGATAGGGATAGGGATAGGGATAGGGATAGGATAGGGATAGGGATAGGGATAGGGATAGGGATAGGGATAGGGATAGGGATAGGGATAGGATAGGGATAGGGATAGGGATAGGGATAGGGATAGGGATAGGGATAGGGATAGGGATAGGGATAGGGATAGGGATAGGGATAGGGATAGGGATAGGGATAGGGATAGGGATAGGGATAGGGATAGGGATAGGGATAGGGATAGGGATAGGGATAGGGATAGGGGAGGGACGGGGACGGGGAATATATATGGTAAGCGTGTTCAGTGGATACATGTAGAAGTATAATGCCCCGCTGCACCTTAATCGAAATAATTGCGGACAAATGTACCTACATAGAAACCTACGGATCCAAATGAAAATCTTATTTTTTGTAAACGTTTGACTAAGAATACTTTTATTACGCGGGCGAAGCCGCGGGTAAAAGCTAGTTATATATAGAACTCAACATCATAGTGTAGGTAATAAGTCTGTCCGTTACTTCATAAAAACTCGGCAATCCGGTTTAAATAGTAAAAAGATAATTAGAAATCCCAGCCCTTGGTTAGCTAAAGATAGTTTTAATCTCTTTTAAACTCATACATACATCCAGTGAAAAACGTGCGATACAAAACAATTTCGCAAACATTCCAGCGAGTACGCGAGATGTAAAATGTGAGTACAAAACGTCGAGCGCGTAATCATTGGCCATTAGAGCTTGCCCTAATGTAGGCAACTCTTTGATGTGTACACGTACGGAGTACCTAGCCAACGACGGAGTCGCTTAGGGAAGGTTGCTATCATTGGACCACTTAACTTCGCTGCTCTATAATTCATAGATTTTATGTCAAAAGATTTTATGTTTTATGTCACAAATTCAATTGTCAATTTATTTATACTTTCATGATTTTATTATTTTGCGTAATTTAACTTCAACAGCGCTCGAAACACACTTGGACACGTCACTCTTTTCCCGAAAGCGAGGCGCGACTGAGGTTACGGGGTGGCCCAAAGTGAGGCCTAAGGTCACCTTGTACCTTACTGGATTCCATCTAGCACGATTAGATTTAGAAATATTTAAGTGGTCCAATCAAAGCGCTGGTCCAATGATCGCAACCTTCCTCTACTCTTAAACGTATCGTAGCTAGCTCTCCCTATCGCTCTATTGTGTGCGTAGTCCAATGCACAAACGCTCACGAACTGCTCACGATAATATATCTTTCGTAGCTATCTATCACTATTGCTCTTGCGTATTGGCGCGACAGAGCCAGACTACATTTCTGCAGCGTTTCGATGGCGTTTCGTTTCGCAGAAATGCCATTCGGTTTCGGGGCCTGTTTCGTAGCTATTTATCTCTATCGCTCTTGCGCAGTGGCGCGACAGAGCCAGTCTACGTTTCGATCGGCCTCTATAGCGTCAACGATTGTTACAGATGTAATGCGAAAAGGGTTTCCTTCGTATTTTTCTGGAAAAGTTCGTATTTGTCATGCTAGTTCAGTCGATGTCAGTACATCTTGTACTGAGGCTGACTGAAATAGCATGACACGTTCTTACGTTTCCGTAACAATACGAAGGCAAATCTTTTCTCACTACATCTGTATTCGGCTAGGCCTGCAGGCGCGGCAGAGCCAGATAGCGTTTCGATCACAGAACTTTATTTATATAGAAGAAACAAGTTCATCTATTTGTATAGGGGCCGAGCGTGTCAAATTTTGTACTGAAGTTGTTTCTTGCCTGTAATTTTAAATATGTCTCAGGCTCTTGATTGTTCATAATTTTTGTGTTGTTGCAATTGAATATCACGTAACGAGGCATTTTTTATGTTTTGATTGACTTCAACTTACAAAAATTGACGCCCGAAAGCTGCAAGCTGCGATTGAAGACGGACAACTCAGTGGATTTCACTGAGTTCATTTGACACGCTAAGTAGATACGTTTACTTGATCTATGGTATATATGACATCTGTGGTTTCGATCGCCACATAGCAGCTACGTAACGATTGTCACTTCGGCTAGACCGACTGAGACCTACTGGAGGAACGCACCGGAATTCGCTTGTTTCGCTTTCAACTGTATTCTGAAAAGAAAGATATTCGCAAATGGATGACATATCGTATATATCATATCTTTTGTCCATTTCGTCCACCAGATTTTACTAAAGGTTCAATGCAAGGGATATTGACTGACTTTTTCAAAATCTTCGATTGTTCTTGTGCGTCTTGGCTCTATTACTGTTTTGGTCTTCATATTTTCAATATTGTATTAGTGCGTTTCTATTCTATCGACTTAAATAATAAATATTGTTAATTATTTAATCGTCGTTTCCTTTTTAACCCCCGACGCAAAAACGACGGGGTGTTATAAGTTTGAAGTGTCTGTCTGTCTGTTTGTCTGTCTGTCTGTGTGTGTGTCTGTCTGTGGCATCGTAGCTCCCGAACGGATGAACCGATTTAGATTTAGTTTTTTGTCTGAAAGCTGAGTTAGTCGGGAGTGTTCTTTTTTTTTTAATACCACGTCGGTGGCAAACAGGTATACGGCCCGCCTGATGGAAAGCGGTCACTGCAACCTATGGACGCCCGCAACTCAAGGGGTGTCACGTGCGCGTTGCCGATCCATTAGAAACTTGTACACTCCTATTTTGAAGGACCCCATACTGTAGTTCATCGGGAATACCTCGACAGGGAGCTCATTCCACGGCCGGAGCGGTTCTTAGCCATGTTTCATGAAAATCGGTCTACTATGTCGCTGTCGGGGGTTTTTTCAAAATTTTAATTTTGTGGTTAGGTTAGTCTATAACTAGGTGTATCTAACCTATGTGTAATAATTGTAAAACATGGAAAAAAATATTATATGAATCTGTCCTCCTGTAGGTACATTGTTTTCTTTGCAGTTATTGCATTAGACGAAGTAGTTATTTGTGTATTTTTGTCAGTAAGTAGGAATTGAATAAATTCTGGTGAAAAATGCGGAAATATGTATTGTGATGGAAAATAAAATACTTACTTGGTGTGAAATGATATTTGACATCTTAATTGAAAAAAAAAAAAAAAAACTTTTCATTGGTGACTTTAATAACCTTACTATCATTATCGCTGTCAAGTTCAATAGTAACAACTTACCACATTTTTTGATTCACTTGAATGACTTTATATTTACCATAAGAACGGATCTAGAACCGAAAAATACAGACAGCAATCAAAATATGAATACAACCAAAGTTCAAAATTATATGTATACATCTACCTTAATGCACAGCTAATAAAGCATTTTAAACATATTTTGCCACTTTAAACGACGACCAGTTTGGCCGAGTCGGTAGTGATCTTGCCTGCTACGCCGCGGTCCCGGATTCGAATCCCGGTAAGGGCATTTATTTATGTAATGAGCACAGATATTTATTCCTGTCATGAATATTTTCTATATATATAAGTATTTGTATATTATATATATCATTGTCTGAGAACCCATAACACAAGCCTTCTTGAGCTTACCGTGGGACTCACTCAGTCAATCTGTGTAAGAATGGCCTATAATATATATTTTGAAAAATTAATATTGTCACAATTATTAAATCACTTTCACAGCAACAATCTGATGCACAAAAAACAGTTTGGGTTCACGCGGGGCAGATCGACCACTGACGCAGGGGTGGAATTAGTTAAAAATATCTTCGATGCCTGGGAGGAGTCACAGGATGCCATAGGCATTTTTTGTGACTTATCCAAGGCGTTCGACTGCGTGAGTCACGAAACACTCGTCAGGAAACTTTATTTTTATGGAGTTAGAGGGAAAGCGCTGGATCTGTTAAAATCTTATTTGTATGGGAGAATCCAAAGAGTAGATGTCAATGGAGAACGGTCTTCTGGGTCACTAGTTACCATGGGAGTACCCCAGGGTTCTATATTGGGACCCTTCCTGTTCCTCATTTATATAAATGACTTACCTCACTTAGTTAAGGATCACCATGACATAATACTGTTTGCTGACGATACCTCTCTCATCTTTAAAGTCAAACGTCACGTAGATGCCAATGATCATGTAAACAGCGCTTTGTCTAATATAGTGAAATGGTTCAACGTCAATAACCTATTGTTAAATGAAAGGAAAACTAAATATGTAAGGTTCGTGACTACTAATGTCAAAACTACACCAACAACTGTCACCATCAATGATGAGGAACTGGAGTTAACCAGCAGTACAGTATTCCTAGGCCTAACTTTGGATGCCAAGCTGCAATGGGGTTTGCACATAAATATTCTTGCAAACAAACTCAGTTCTGCAGCGTTTGCAGTATCTAAAATTCGCCACCTAACAGATGAAAAGACAGCAAGATTGGTATACTTTGCCTACTTTCACAGTATCATGTCATATGGCATCTTGCTCTGGGGTAGCGCTGCTGACGTCAATACTGTCTTTGTACTCCAGAAGCGCGCCATACGTTCTATTTATAAAATGAGTGCTAGAGCTTCGCTAAGAAATAAATTCAAGGAAATTAATATACTGACTGTGTACTCCCAATACATTTATGAAAATATTATTTACGTCCATAAACATAAAGATAACTTCAAAAGAAATTGCGACATTCATAACATCAATACCAGAAACAAGGACAAACTAGCAATGCCAACCACACGGTTACAAAAAATCAGGAACTCTTTCGTGGGTAACTGCGTACGGTTCTATAATAAACTGCCTAGTACTATAACTGAACTTCCATTACATAGACTGAAGAAATACGTAAAGAATAGATTAATGTGTAAGGCTTACTATAGCACTAAGGATTATATTAATGACAAAACCGCCTGGGACTGAGTTGACTTGCGCACTCTAAATACTAGCTAATGACTAGCTAATACCGTTTATATAATATTTAATTGCCATATTATACTGTTGTATTGTATTATTTACTAATATAATTTCGTATAACTGTAATATAATTATTATTGTAATACTTATCTGTAATTCTTAAGCTGTAATTGTTAATATTTTGTATGACATGTCAAAAGTGCTTATTTAATTAAGCCTACTTGAATAAATATTTGAAATTGAAATTATGTATGTATATTTTTGTTGCTGACTGTACACGTATCTGCAATAAAACTCGACCCAAATTCGATTGGCAATAAAACCGTTGTTCCATGAAAGGGACAAACTTAATTGGTTTTTATCAAAAAATTCTCGCGCTTAGAAACCACCATGAGCCTCACACGAGTTACGCTATTATCGACTTTCTGACAAGGGTTATAAGGTATTGAGAGGGATTTTTTCTATGTGGTTTAAGGCTGTTGAAACGATGCAGATTGACGTTTTTTGCCCTTTTTGTGGTTAAGTCCTTTTTCACGCGATGCGTGTAATCTAGGGATGTGGTTTTTTAACTTTCCGCGCCAGTGACAGTGGAATATTTTTTTCTGGCTGAAAAACGATTCTGAAGAAACGATTAATAAAAAAAAAAAAACATTTATTTCGGACAATTAAAATCCATATCATATTACATTAAATAACACTAATGAGTTTATGTATGTACAGTCAACCAATTGGAACCCTAGGTCTACAACCATGTCAAAATGACAACTAGTATGAGATTTCTTACAATCTGATTTATAACGTCACTATGACATAGTTCTAGAGTCGCCAAGGGTTCCAATTGGTTGACTGTACGAGACTGGGATAGTTAATATATCTAGAAATAGGTATATACTAAAATAACAAAAACACTCATTATAAAGGATCTTTCCGTCTCATTAACAAGTAAAGAGATTATACAACTTTTAACTAGCAGTTTTGTTGTCAGAGCTAAAAATTTAAAAAGTTGTAATTATGAATATACTTATTTACTTACGTTACACTTTGTAATGTTTCTCAGCATGGAATTTTAAGTGCCTAGTAATTGAGCTATTTATACAAAATAGTTACATCCCTGTGGTGATGGGATGGTTAAAGAATTTCACCACCGTTTTCTTCCCATGGATGTCAGAAGTCGACTATGGTATATGGGTTCAATTGTGGCGTAGGCCAGAGGCTGGCAACCTGTCAGTAAAATGTCGGAATTTCGTTTTTTTTTTCAACTCCGTAATTTTTTTGTTTTTAATTTTAGTATTAAATACATAATATTTTATATTATAGTTGCCTGTACTTTATTTTAAATAATAATATTGTAGTTGTGATATTGTATTCTTCTGTTTTTGGTAAATACAGGCACACTGAAACTTGAACAGTTTGGGAATACAGGGGGCACTTTAAATAGGTAGGTATGTAAATATGTAATCGTTTAGATTACATATCGTCACTACTAAAATCTCGTATCTCACGCTGTTCCTCAAAGTTAAAACGCAGTGTCTATATGCATTCCATGCATACTTACTACAATTTTCTTTTCATTGACAGACGTAGATACAAGTTTTTTTAAAAGTAGTGACGATATTACATAGCGACTGGGTCTACTACAGCCAAAATAAAAAAAAACCTTTTCCTGTTAACTATGTTAAAATTTTAAAGCTCTGAAATTAACTAACTCTGAAAACAATGATCATTGTTTTACGGTGTTTCATTTTAGTTTTAAAACTCTCGTTAACACATTTATAAAACACAGTTTATAAACCTTTTTGTATAATAAAAATATAATAAAGTGCAGTACGGGATATAAATCTGTCAGAACAAAGGCTTTCTATTCAACATGCACAGAGCGAACAATACAGCCGGCTCGAATAAAGCAAATTACATTCATTTATTATTTTAAATTAGCTTTAAATTTAGTTCCGACTTGAAGTGCACTTTAAAAAGGCAATGAAAACGAGAACTCGTTGTACAAAATGGAATACACAATAAGGAAATGTAATTTTACGCGTTTTTTCACTGAAGAATAGTTATTTGTTTTTAAGGGGACATTGTTGGTTAGCGCACGGGCCAAGCCAAGATTGACACCAAAAGATGCCTAAGATGCAATGTGAACTCTTGAAAGTTGTAAGGATTGCATGGGTTTCAAGGCACGCAGGTTAAACAAATTTTGGCATCGAGTGAAACACAAAATTTTTCACCGCACACTAGAGAAATTCGCCTTGTGAATTTTACAAGTTCGACTTGTTGCGGGTTTATCCGTTTGAAACAAAAGTATTTTAATAATCGGAATTAATCACAAAATTGATGATACAACTGTACAATACAATTGTACCTTCAAATCAAGAGTGAACAGGCACCTTCTGGGCGAGCTCACTCCATCGTAGGCCACGTCTTTGCCTTTGGCTAGTCTGTGGCCAAGAGTAAGCCCATTTATTATTAAAAAAAAAAACATGTACGCACAAGGTCAAACTTGTTAAAAGATATTTGATTGAATCAGCCAAACATATGTTTAAAACAATATGTCAGACATGTTGCTTTTATAAAATCGACTTGTTCATTCAAATAAAATAAAACTTGTAGAATGTACACTGTATAACTTGTATTGAATGTAGTTTGAACCAAAGAGCACGTAAGCTCCATTTTAATCAAAAAAATTGTTGAACGAACATGAAATCTATTTGTATTTTCCCCCAGTGCAACAACAAAAGGAAAATATTAACTGTAAAACATCGAACTAAATCAAAACCACCTTCTTAACATTTATGATTCGACAAGTTACGAATTCCTTTTTTCAGTAAATATGGCCCTTTGAAGTTTCGTCCTCACAAAAAATTTAGTTATTTACAAACTAATGGGGAAAACATACTGGCCGTAGCCGTATGGCATTTTTCCGACGCGAAACGAAAACGAAACGCCGCGAAAGGTAGTATCGCTCCGTCACGCCAATACGCAAGAGCGATAGATACATATCTACTAGCGTTACGTTCCGTGAGCGTTTGTGCCATTCGGCTACGCACCCAGGCCCCGTAGCCGAATGGCATTTTTGCGATGCGAAACACCACCGAAACGCTGCAGAAAGGTAGTCTGGCTCTGTCGCGCCAATACGCAAGAGCGATAGAGATAGATAGCTACGAAAGAGTTATCGTGAGCGTTTGTGCATCCGGCTAGGCACACTGATAAGAATAGGCAATAAAAATATGCAAAAACAAGTAATTTACGAGAACATTCACTGAATCATACAATAATCATGTAAAAACATTAAAAACGTTAAATATTAACAAGCAGTGCATTTATTCGACATCATTCGCCTGGAAGAAAGTTTAGGTAGTATTCCGTCCGTCCGTCCGTCCGTCCGTCCGTCCGTCCGTCCGTCCGTCCGTCCGTCCGTCCGTCCGTCCGTCCGTCCGCGGATAATCTCAGTAACCGTAAGCACTAGAAAGCTGAAATTTGGTACCAATATGTATATCAATCACGCCAACAAAGTGCAAAAATAAAAAATGGAAAAAAATGTTTTATAAGGGTACCACCCCCACCATGTAAAGTGGGGGCTGATATTTTTTTTCATTCCAACCCCAACGTGTGATACATTTTTGGATAGGTATTTAAAAATGAATAAGGGTTTACTAAGATCGTTTTTTGATAATATTAATATTTTCGGAAATAATCGCTCCTAAAGGAAAAAAATGTGCGTCCCCCCCTCTAACTTTTGAACCATATGTTTAAAAAATATGAAAAAAATCACAAAAGTAGAACTTTATAAAGACTTTCTAGGAAAATTATTTTGAACTTGATATGTTCAGAAGTTTTTGAGAAAAATACGAAAAACTACGGAACCCTACACTGAGCGTGGCCCGACACGCTCTTGGCCGGTTTTTTTTTAATGATTATTTCATTATTATTGTTGACAACACACTATTTTTGACCTTCACGATTTTCTGTTTCGTTTATGGTGCAGTCAAGCAATTGAAACCCTAGGCCACTGTACGACTATGTCACAGTGACGTTATAAATCAGATTGTAAGATATCTCTTACTGCTTGTCATTTTGACATGGTTGTAAACAGGGTTCCAATTGGTTGACAGTACCTAAAATCGGCGTCAACAGAAGTAAAATTGTGAATGATGTCAACAAATCATTTAATAAGAGATCCTTATTTGAGTAATATTTTACTGTTTTAATGGTTTGGGGTCATGATTAGGTATGTATCGATTAAATGGCACATGGATTTAGCCAGTATTTGATGAGGTAGAATGGAAATCAAAAAAACATTCATAATAAAACTTTCATAATTTAATTGTTTTTTTTTTTTTTAAATAGTAATGGTTTGCTTGGGTGCTGAAAATTCAGGCTTCTGTGTTTATCCACAATGGAGTAACGGGGGGTTGAAAATGGTCTGAAATGCTTAGAGAAAGGGATGGTACGGCCGTGCCTCTTTTTGCTCGACTTGGCGGGGGCACGGTAGTGTCCCAGATATCATTGTCTGAGTACCCATAACACAAGCCTTCTTGAGCTTACCGTGGGACTCAGTCAATCTGTGTAAGAATATCCTATAATATTTATTAATTATTAAAACTGTCATTACAGTCAGAAAACGACTTGTTGTATGGGAAAAACAAGATTAGATTAGTACGCAAGCGAAGCCGTCGGAAAAGCAAACAGAGGAAATTAATTAGCAATGAAACTATAAGGCAGTCTAAACTTCTATTACCGGTATCTCCAAGGCTTCTCATTGCCAATTAACAACGAAAACACAAACATTCCCAAATTTAGAGCGTGAGCAAGCAATGTCTACTAGCGCGGTCTGTTAGACCGCCAAAATGTCTGTTAGTTATATAGAAGCGCTAGCTCCGCTTCAGTTACTGAGTAAAGCTAAATGTTTGAGGAAATTAAGTGTTTCAAGGTAAATGTTTATTTATAGAATACTACCTACATTTCGATACAGGTGCTGCAAAAAAAAATGCGCGGAAGAAGTGAAACTTCGTAATGTGGAAATGAACATAGGAAGGGGTATTTCAAAATTCGAGTTGGCAACACTGAGCGTTAAACGATTAACGCTGTCAGTGAGCGTTAAACGTTTAACCCTGTCAGTTGGAAAACTTGGAAGTCACATCAGAATATTCACTGGTGGCGATACTAGCCTTCTTCGCCGACCGGTCTGGGCCCAATTCTCGAAGCTACAAGTTACAAGAGGTAGTTAATGTATAATATGACAAGTTGGAGAGAGACTTCCGCTTGTAACTTGTAACTTTCTGTTTTGAGAAATGGGCCACTGGTTTAGTAATTGTTTAATGCAGCAGTTCCCAAGATAAAAAGACAAATCCTATTTTGTTACTAAGATTTATTTGATGAATTGAAATTTTAGTAAGTTTTAGTTCGTCATTAAGGTTCTCTACTATCTGTACCTCTATTTTCTTAATTACCTCTACATTATATAAAATATCCTGTATACATATATCATACAAAAGTTGGTAACAAAATAGGATCAGTTATAATTTGAGAACTTTTTGAGAACTGCTGAATAGCGGACGGTTTTAAAAACAGTACAATCAAGTTACAATTTTATAATTATAGGTTCTAACTGACCAAACCTGCGTTTTTGTATTTTCCTGACCAAGCCTTCGTTGCGGATATTTGTTTGTCAAGTATTTAATGTTGTTTACTTTTATATATACTTAATTTCGTCAATACATATATGTGATTTACAAATAATGTACATAATTCAAGTGATCATGATTAACTTACCGACTGCTTGTTCTATTTCTGTCCCAAAAACTTAGCGCCAATTATTTTTAGAATCAAACATTATTTCATTCAAAATCTTTAAAAATATTGTCGAACTTCCGAAATCGCATTCACAAGGGGGCGATCACGAAATTCAGGCACCGGGAGGCTCATTACCGAGTTTTAACGTAATAACCCCCAACGGTCCCGCGGGTGACATTTCATTGTGCGCATTAATGGAGTTGAAAAGTGTCATTAAAATGTATAATGCACTTGTGCGATATTTTTGTGGATAGAGAAACGCGTTGAATACGTCAACCATGAGTTTTTGACGATTTGGATTAGATGCGCCATTTTTTTCAAAGTTGTCCCTACTTTTTTGTAACATGGGTATTTTTTACGCGATTCATACTCAGAATCGCGAGGTTTTTCGATCCTGATAGGATAAAAAAATAATGTCCCAAGATTTCCATACATTTTTCAAACCTTCCATTCCGTTACCGCCATACAAAATGTATGAAAAAATGGTCACGGAAAATAGGAAAAAAACCTTGGGACGCTTTTTTTCTACTAGGATAAACCACATAAAAATTTCCAAATCCAAACAAGTGGGGTAGACAACTTTGAAAAAAAAAAATGGCCTAAATGTGCTAAGATTCTGCCCGATTTTGTTATGTTAGTGGCAGTGTCAAAGCTTTTTTGGCGTTAGAAGCTCGTTTGGAAATTGGAATAGCGTGACTAGCTTGAGCCATCTCTTGTCGTATAATCACAAAAGCAACCTCGTTGGCTGTGACAGCGTATTTTAAAGTTAGCCTTGTTTATTTGCAATTTCGGACATTTTGTGGCGCTATAGTGATAGTTGTTTGTGCAGAAGCTCAAAAAATGCCAAATACGACGTAGATTGAACAAAAGATCTCCTTTAGTAATGATGTGTGAAGCGACCGAATAGTCTTTTCAACTGATTCAAAGATGATGTCGTGAATTTTCATCTAAATCGCTTCAGATAAAACTTCAGAATATTATTGATTCTTTTCAATTGTAAGACAATTTTTCGGGATAAAAACTATATTATGTGTAACTAACAAGTATCAAAGCCTAGCAACGAAGTATTTTTTATTATTTAAGTAATACTTAAGTACTTAACTTAAACAGCGCCCAATATTAATTAATTCAGTCATCGAAACTATTAGTAGAAATCAATAACACTCTTAAAATAAAAACTTATGTTCTTCATTTTTCTTTTTTGTGACTCAAACTGTCTCAGTACCAAATTCTATCTAAATTAGTTCAGCCGTTATTGTTGCTCTCTGTAATTCCCGCCACCCTTTAGATAACATTAAGGCATAATTGTTGATTTTAAAAGCTTTCTAGTTCCTCATCGAGAGTCAAATAATAACTACTTATTTAATAGATTTAAACTTAATTGGATCAGAGGTTTAAGTGTGAAAAGGAATTTAAAAAACCTTTTTTATGTTTCTACTTAAGACCGTTTTAATAATATGATACCACGGGCCCATATCTCAAACTGAAAGTTACAAGTTACAAGCGGAAGCCTCTTTCCAACTTGTCATATTATTTAGATATTGACTATTTAAGTATTTACCACTTGTAAATTGTAAGTTGTAGCTTCGAGAAATGGGCCCCAGATATCAATTGAACATCCTAGATTTATACAAAAATGATACCAAACAAGGCCTATATTAATGATACCTATAAGCACAGAGATATCGTGATAAAGTTGAATTGAGAGTAAAGTCCATCAGCATTTTTATTAAAAATCTTTGCGGCTCCACTCCTTAAAATCCATTATTGGGCCATAAAGACCAATACTGCCAAAAGAAATGTCTTGTTCATTTAATGCCGAATTTTTTGAATTACACAATACACTATGATGAAACTAAGCAGAACGTTGTTTTTGTGAGTAGCTGCGACTACAAAGAGAATAACTAATATTTTTATCTCCCGTGTCCCTGACGTGTAAAATTTTATTTTATCAATAAAGGATTTGATTGTATTGTATTGTTGTATTCAAAAATATGGTAGGTACACTATTAAAGTAATCAGTTTCCCAAAATTACGAAAACAGTCAATAGACATGTTTGTTTTTATTAATTCCATTAGTATTGTTCTTGTTTGTTTAAGAGTAAATCCATTTATAACTTAAAAAAATGTTCTAAATAATAGCATAGAAATAAAAAATATAATTGCACGCAGGCAGAGAGGGAGTTATAGAAAAATCGTTTTCCCTAGGGAGTTACGAAATTTCTAATACCTTATGTAACTTATTTTTATCTTTGTACATATTTTTATATTGCAAGTGTGATGAAAAACATTGTGCGTAATCCGGGGCGTAAGAATATCGCAAAAACAAGTCCTTAAATCGCTCCGACAAGCCGTCTCGATTTAACTAAGTATACTCTCATTTGGCACAATTTAGCTTACGCCCCTATTGCACAGCATTATTATTTCACACAATACAGAAAACAAAAGCGTAAATATCCACATCAACTTTATAAAAGGTAAAACAATAGGCAATGCGGGTTACATACAGTTAGGGTTTAAAATAATTATTGTCATTAGTGCGAGGCCAACAAGTTTGGAATTTTAAACCGCGGAATAGTTTTGAGGATTTGTTCGCAAGCATTTCGGGGAATTTACGCGAAATCATTATTCACGTGTGAACAGGACTCGTTTGCGGCAAAGTTGGACCATTAAACCCTTGCCAGAGTTCGGCTTGCTTCATTTTGGGCCCAATTAGATTGTCTTGAACGAGTCAACCGCTTTAGCATAATGTCAACAGGGATAATGTCGCCTTGTGAATGAATCTCTTGAAGATATCTTCTTTTTTATGTTATTAATAAGGAAACAAGTTATTTGATTAATTAACTAGTGGCTCTGGGAGCTGTAGACCTTCGCGAAATGCTTAGAGAACGCAAAACTGAAAGCTAATTAGTGATTATCGCAGTCAAGTCATGACCTCATGACAGCAACAGTTTCAAGCGACATAAACTCGTAATTTTAGAACAAAACGGGACTTAATCGCGTAAACACTTACATTTTATATTAGGCCCGACGTTTCGAACATCACATTATGTTCGTAGTCACGGGTAGACTGGCGAGGAATTGCATCAACATCTTCTAGCCGCGCGAGTTTCTCGAACTACCCGCACTTGTTCTTGACATAAACTCGTACGCTATAGGCACTCAACTCAAGCCCTTAACGGCAATTTCTGCATTTAACATATAAAAACTGTGGGGCTATCATGCTTGCACTTGTATTACTTATCAATGTGGATAAGACATAATGTCAATCTCACACTGACTAACTTGCCACAACGTGACGGATGTTTTATCCGCGTAGATAAGTGATAAAATGGCAAGCATCATAGTCCTGCCCTTGGTTTTGTTATCAACTTTTGTTTTGTAATCGTGTCGACGCTAGCCCGCAAAGTGGGCTTTTCGCTTCTAAACGTCACAAGAAAATCCTAACCTAACTTAGTTTGGATATTTAATAGGTCTTTCTTTTTTCGGGGACTGGGCCCCCCAAGGCCCCCCCCTTATTTTCACTCTTTTTCGTCGCAAGAAAACCTTAAACTAACTTATTTTCAATAGGTATTACGTTGGTATTTCGTGCCCTCGTCGTCCATTTTGGTTTTGTTATCAATTTTCGATTTCTAAGGGTGTCGACGCTAGCCCGCGAAGTGGGCTGCCTATTTTCGCTTTTCAGGGTCACAAGAAGACCCTAACCTTACTTAGTTTGGATCCTTAATCGGTATTTCTATTTTGCGGGAGGCTGCGCCCCCCGAGCCCCCCCTTATTTTCCCTCTTAAGGGTCGCAAGAAAACTTTAACCTTACTTAGTTTGGATACTTAATCGGTATTTCTATTTTGCGGGAGGCTGCGCCCCCCGAGCCCCCCCTTATTTTCCCTCTTAAGGGTCTCAAGAAAACTTTAACCTTACTTAGTTTGGATACTTAATTGATCTTTCTTTTTTGCGGGGGGCTGCGCCCCCCGAGCCCCTCCTTATCTTCGCTCTTAAGCGTCGTAAAAAAGACCATAACCTAACTTATTTTCAATACGTACTACGTTGGTATTTCTTTTTGGCGGGGGGCTTCGCCCCCCGAGCCCCCCTTGTGGATGCTACGCCCCTCGCGGTCCATTTTGTTTTTCTTATCAATTTTCGATTTGTAAGCGTGGCGACGCTAGCCCGCGAAGTGGGTTGCCTATTTTCGCTTTTCAGGGTCACAAGAACACCCTAACCTTACTTAGTTTGGATACTTAATTAGTGTTTCTGAGCCCCCCATTATTTTCGATCTTAAACTTCGCAAGTAAACCCTAACCTAACTTATTTTCAATACGTACTACGTGTTATTTTTTTTTTTTTTTTTGGCGGGGGCTTCGCCCCCCGAGCCCCCCTTGTGGGTGCTTGGCCCCTCGTCCATTTTGGTTTTGTTATCAATTTTCGATTTCTAAGGGTGTCGACGCTAGCCCGCGGAGTGGGCTGCCTATTTTCGCTTTTCATGGTAACAAGAAAACCCTAACCTTACTTAGTTTGGATACTTAATCGGTATTTCTATTTTGCGGGGGCTGCGCCCCCGAGCCCCCCCCTTATTTTCCCTCTTAAGGGTCGCAAGAAAACTTTAACCTTACTTAGTTTGGATACTTAGTTGATCTTTCTTTTTTGCGGGGCTGCGCCCCCGAGCCCCCCCCCCTTATTATCTTCGCTCTTAAGCGTCGTTAAAAAGACCCTAACCTAACTTATTTTCAATACGTACTACGTTGGTATTCCTTTTCGAGCCCCCCTTGTGGATGCTTCGCCCCTCGTGGTCCATTTTGTTTTGCTTATCAATTTTGGATTTGTAAGCGTGTCGACGCTAGCCCGCGAAGTAGGTTGCCTATTTTCGCTTTTCAGGGTCACAAGAAAACCCTAACCTTACTTAGTTTGGATACTTAACCGGTATTTCTATTTTGCGGGGCTGCGCCCCTCGAGCCCCCCTTATTTTCGATCTTAAGCTTCGCAAGAAAACCCTAACCTAACTTATTTTCAATACGTACTACGTGGTATTTCTTTTTGGCGGTGGGCTTCGCCCCCGAGCCCCCCTTGTGGGTGCTTCGCCCCTCGTCTTCCATTTTGGTTTTGTTATCAATTTTCGATTTCTAAGGGTGTCGACGCTAGCCCGCGAAGTGGGCTGCCTATTTTTGCTTTTCATGGTAACAAGAAAACCCTAACCTTACTTAGTTTGGATACTTAATCAGTATTTCTATTTTGCGGGAGGCTGTGCCCCCCGAGCCCCCCCTTATTTTCCCTCTTAAAGGTCGCAAGAAAACTTTAACCTTACTTAGTTTGGATACTTAATTGATCTTTCTTTTTTGCGGGGGGCTGCGCCCCCCGAGCCCCCCCCCCCCTCCCCTTATCTTCGCTCTTAAGCGTCGTAAAAAAGACCCTAACCTAACTTATTTTCAATACGTACTACGTTGGTGTTTCTTTTTGGCGGGGGGCGGCTTCGCCCCCCGAGCCCCCCTTGTGGATGCTTCGCCCCTCGTGGTCCATTTTGTTTTTCTTATCAATTTTGGATTTGTAAGCGTGTCGACGCTAGCCCGCGAAGTGGGTTGCCTATTTTCGCTTTTCAGGGTCACAAGAAACCCCTAACCTTACTTAGTTTGGAAACTTAATTGGTCTTTCTATTTTGCGGGGGGCTGCGCCCCCGAGCCCCCCCCTTATTTTCACTCTTAAGGGTTGTAAAAAAGACCCTAACCTAACTTATTTTCAATACGTACTACGTTGGCTTTTTTACGGTGGACTTCGCCCCCGAGCCCCCTTGTGGGTGGTTCGCCCCTCGTTGTTCATTTTCGTTTAGTTATCAATTTTTGTTTTGTAAACGTGTCGACGCTAGCCCGCGAAGTGGGTTTCCTATTTTCGCTTTTAAGGGTCACAAGAAAACCTTAACCCAGCTATTTTAAATATTAGGATGCATCGCCAACTCACTAATTCAATCTACTTGAAAGTTGGCAGCACATAACACTTAAATTCGCACCGTGTAGTATAAACCACGGTGGTGCAGTGTCATTCATAGTACATTTTTGCCCTCACGCTAGTCATATTTCTAGGTTCGATTCCCGGCAAATGCAAAACTTTTTGTATTTTTATTTTTATTATTTTTCTTCTTGTTGCCAACAGCTATCATAATTATGTTACGAAGTTTCACTTATGCCGCGCGGAGGGACTCCACTCCGTTTTCTTTAGTCAAACACAATTTTGTTGATTTTTCCGAGGTAAGTTTTTATCTTCTGTTTAACGCCATCTGTGAGAATATTGTGGCGTGACGTTGTAGGAGAGGCATCGTAATTATTTCAGCTCATCCTTTCTATATCAAATTGGTTAGTACTTATTTTTGCCATCTTCGGCACTACATTTATTTATAATTGATTTATAAATAATAAGTTTTTTTTTGTACTTCAAAATTATTAAACACTGGATCATAAATTGTCTCGTTACATAATTAAATTTTACGAGAATCGGTTGAATAGAGGAAAATATACGGACATAAAAATGCAAATTTCGATCAACAAGCAAACAGGATTTTACTTTCTACTGAAAAAAAATGATTATATGTATATAATATGTATATATCGCTTAGTTGGTTAAAATATAATTATTAATATAAAATTCAAATGCAAAAAAAAAATACAAAAATTATGGCACCTGGAGGATTCGAACGCAGAACTTGGTGATTATAAATTTGAAAAAAAGCACGGTGACTTACCACTGAGCCACGCTAACACATACGTAGATTGGCGAAATTAAAATGCTTATTCTCATGCAAAATTACATATTTTTACATCTACCGTCTAAACCTGTGTTCTAAAACGTCTGATTTTTTTGCCAAGCACTCTATATACATGCATCTAAAAGACAAGACTTTTAAGATATCGATACGGCTAAAAGTTAAGGCGTGAGGCCCCATGTCTTTGTCATTTTTAACAATTTCCAAAATCTGGGACGACAAAAAAATTTTATTGAGTCATAGAATCTGGTCACAAAATTTCACGCGAATCGGTTGGGAAATGCGAGCTGTAGAGCGAGACATCCGGACATACAAAAGCAAATTGCTTGAGTTAAAACGTAGCCCTTGCTTCGCTGCGGTCAATTATAATATCAAATATATCAATTGAACACGTACGTTACAAATCAGGCGGGAAAAGCACGGTGGCGCGCTAGCGTATCACCCCAGCCAGCGCAGCCGAATGCCAATCATCGACGCCAGACGCCGACAGCAATGCAATCTCTGTCGCGCCAATACGCAAGAGCGATAGAGATAGATAGCTATATAGCTACGAATATAGCTACGAAACATATTATATTATCGTGTGCGTTTGTGAATTCGGCTACGCGCACAGGCTGCCCTTTCCGCACTATTTGTGAGTATGAAAGAGACGCACCGACACTCTAAGGTTATTACACTACGAGTAGAATGGCTACGCCCACAGGTTACTTATGTAACAGAATTCCGAGAAGAACTTCGTTAAGTAATCCTTAGGAGTTAGAGTTTTAAGCTCTTCCCATGGTATAAAAAATCGTAAGCTTAAAAGTTAAAACAAGTAACCTAAAGGAAGAGCGACGCCTCCCAACACAGGCATTTTGCTTACCGGGCGGCACCATGACCTTACATCATGTAAGTAAACAGTCATTTATGAAATAAATAATTTTAATTTTTTTTTAAACACGTGACGTGACAAAAATATAGGTAACCTGAGTAGGGTTGCAAAAAAACGGTTTTTTTCTGGCTTGAAAAAAAAAACATGAGAAAAATCCGTGAAAAAAACAGTTTTTTTTCTGGAGTATGTTTTTTTTCTAAAGTACGAAATCTCAAAATTTGCAAAGTAGTTAATACTTTTATACGGTTTTTTAGACTTAATGTTAACTATTAAACGAATTTAATCAAATAACTTTAATTCCTGGTCTTATAAAAGTAACATTTACGAAATCTGTAGTTGGTAGTTATCACTATTTACTGTTGGCAACACCACCGCCTCTCCACGCTACACGCAGAATCGGGAATTCCCCAATAAACGTTTGTATATTGAATGTTAATTGAATTAAAATGTACGTTATTGTTATTGAAACACGTTACAACTCACGAAAAACCGTTATTGTCGTATTATTTGTTCATCTGAAAAAAAAAACATATTTAGAAAAAAAACTATGGTGCTCGGTTTTTTTTCACAACTCTGAAAAAAAAAAACATTTGTTTTTTTTTCTATTTACAACCCTAAACCTGAGCCTCTAGCAAAAGGTACAATCGTTGATGATTCGTGGCGAACGATACGCATTAAATTGGCTCTGTAGAACATAGTAGGACTGAAGGATAATAAAGAGAATTATAAGAGTACTAGCTTTTACCCGCGGCTTCGCCCGCGTAATAAAAGTATTCTTATTGAAACGTTTACAAAAAATAAGATTTTCATTTGGATCCGTAGGTTTCTTTGTAGGTACATCTGTCCGCGATTATTTCGATTAAGGTAAAGCGGGGCAATTCTCGACTGGAGGGCCATTGTAACTGATATATTTGCTGTACGGTCCGGTTTTGGCTGACTGTACCTTACACCTATTGTTTTTAAAGAAATTCTTGCAATGATTGTAGAATTGTTACACAGCGACCACAGCGTAGGTAGTAGGTACGAATATGTATGTATTTTACCTATATAAATATTTATACTGGGGAAACTTCATACAACCCACATAGCCAGTATCTCGACGCTATGGTCGGTAGGGTAAAAAGTACTTCCTTGCATTATCGCTTTCAATTTTTTCCATTTTGCTTATACTTATTGCAAACGTAAACATATAAAAGGCAAGCAAACAACGATCTTCTTACAGCACATTGAATGTAATAGTTATTACGGATGCAGGATACTCGCCGATGCCTACTTACTAATACCTTCCCACTGAGCCACCTGCATTTTACACTGCCTAGATATCGATTGCCGACCGATTATTCCGACCCCAATCCCTATTCTTATCCCCGTCCCTATCTCTATCTTTGTCCCCGTCCCCGTTCCCGTCCCGTCTCTGTCCCCGTCCCTCCCCTATCCCTATCCCCGTCCCCGTCCCCTATTTTTATCCCTATTTCTATCCCTATCCCTATCCCTATCCCTATCCCTATCCCTATCCCTATCCCTATCCCTATCCCTATCCCTATCCCTATCCCTATCCCTATCCCTATCCCTATCCCTATCCCTATCCCTATCCCTATCCCTATCCCTATCCCTATCCCTATCCCTATCCCTATCCCTATCCCTATCCCTATCCCTATCCCTATCCCTATCCCTATCCCTATCCCTATCCCTATCCCTATCCCTATCCCTATCCCTATCCCTATCCCTATCCCTATCCCTATCCCTATCCCTATCCCTATCCCTATCCCTAGCCCTAGCCCTATCCCTATCCCTATCCCTATCCCTATCCCTATCCCTATCCCTATCCCTATCCCTATCCCTATCCCTATCCCTATCCCTATCCCTATCCCTATCCCTATCCCTATCCCTATCCCGATCCCTATCCCTATCCCTATCCGTATCCCTATCCCTATCCCTATCCCGATCCCTATCCCTATCCCTATCCCTATCCCTATCCCTATCCCTATCCCTATCCCTATCCCTATCCCTATCCCTATCCCTATCCCTATCCCGATCCCGATCCCTATCCAGATCCAGATCCAGATCCCTATCCCTATCCCTATCCCTATCCCCACCCCTACCCCTAGTGCTCCTCTAAGGAACTTCCGTGTCAATTTGAAATCTCTTGAACCAGAAGTAAAGATAAAAACTAAAGCTATACTTATGGCTATTTTGGATATTTGAACCCCATTGCACAACAACAGGGGAGAAAATTTCTTTTCCACCTCATTAGATTTTAAAATCGTTGTATTTATCGTGATCAGCGACCCGATAAACCATAAAAACGATACCCATATTGTGTTTTTGACTTTACCCCCTTTGCACCCCTTTAGGAGTCAAATTTTCAAAAAACCTGAAACATGTATTTAGTCATAATAATGTCTTTAGGAATCCTCCTGTGAAGTTTCGAATAAAATAGTCAAACTAATCTTGTTTCCCCATACAAACTTTGAACCCCCATTTCACCCTTTTGAGAAGAGAATTTTGAAAAATCCTTTCTTAGTGCTCCTCTACACTATATAAGGAACCTACGTGCCAAATTTGAAATCTCTAGGACCAGCGGTTTCGGCTGTGTGTTGATATATCAATCAGTCAGTCAATATCTTCTGTTATATATTTAAACCCCATTGCACCACAACAGGGGAGAAGTTATTTCACTTCCGCCTCGTTAGATTTTAAAAACGTTGTATTTATCGTGATCAGCGACCCGATAAACCATAAAAACGATACCCATATTGATTTTTTGACCTTATCACCCCCTTTTCACCCTTTTAGGGGTTAAATTTTCAAAAAACCTGAAACACGTATTCAGTCATATGTCTTAAGGAATCTTCCTGTGAAGTTTCGAATAAAATAGTCAAACTAATCTCGTTTCCCCATACAAACTTTGAACCCCCATTTGACCCCCTTAGGAGGTGAATTTTGAAAAATCCTTTCTTAGTGCTGTCCTCTACATCTTATAAGGAACCTACGTGCCAAATTTGAAATCTCTAGGACCAGCGGTTTCGGCTGTGTGTTGATATGTCAGTCAGTCAGTCAATATCTTCTTTTATATTTTTTTTTGATATTTAAACCCCATTGCACCACAACAGGTATTTCACTTCCGCCTCGTTAGATTTTAAAAACGTTGTATTTATCGTGATCAGCGACCCGATAAACCATAAAAACGATACCCATACTGATTTTTTGACTTTATCACCCCCTTTTCACCCTTTTAGGGGTTAAATTTTCAAAAAACCTGAAACACGTATTCAGTCATATGTCTTAAGGAATCTTCCTGTGAAGTTTCGAATAAAATAGTCAAACTAATCTTGTTTCCCCATACAAACTTTGAACCCCCATTTGACCCCCTTAGGAGGTGAATTTTGAAAAATCCTTTCTTAGTGCTCCTCTACACTATATAAGGAACCTACGTGCCAAATTTGAAATCTCTAGGACCAGCGGTTTCGGCTGTGCGTTGATATGTCAGTCAGTCAGTCAGTCAGTCAGTCAGTCAGTCAGTCAGTCAGCTTCTTCTTTTATATATTTAGACGGAATGACACTTGTCGTCAACGATTGTACGCTTGGATAAAAGAGGATCGAGTATTATAGAGAGTTACTGTCGAAGTAAAATGTGTAATCACAGTGCATATACTGCCATCTCTCGACATGGGCATAGAACTTTTTGAACCTCGATTTTGACAATTTGGCCCATATTCTTATTTATTTATTAAAAACACTTAAATAAAAATTCCATACAATAAATATCATAACCGATTAAAAATAAAAATTAAACTAAAAATCTAAATCTAAGGAGGGCGCCCCGAGGCATAGTGCCCAAGATGCTGGCAGCATTTCCTCGCTGAATTGCAATACTTATACGTTGAGCGAGGAAGCTGCCAGCTCTTTTGTCCCATATTCTTAGCTTGATATGTGTTAAAATGTCAAATATTAATATTAGCGCCATCTAGCTGAGCGTACCCCAAAGGTGTAATGCCATCTAGGCCACCGTACCTTTTTCTGTATGGTACTGAGGTACGTTTTTTTCTTAGACTATCTGTCTATGGCTTGGATAGAGAGCCTGTCGGCCTAACCATAATGACAACAGCTGATGCTAGACGCCGATCGAAACGCAATCTGGCTCTGTCGTGCCAATATGGAAGAGCTATATAGATAGCTACGATATTATCGTAAGCGGGTGTTCACTGCGGGTGCTAACTGTATGTTACGAATAAATAAATTCATTTCATTTCATTTCATTTCATTTCATTTCATTTGACCCTGGTCTCATAGCCAACACGCCAATCTCTTACTCTCCGTTGCGAACAAAAACTGTCAGTGTCGAATCAATGATAAACAGACACGAAACGGTTCGTTGTAGTAGCGCAAGCGATCGTCACCTTGGCGTAGGCTGAGGCTGTGTAGAAAAATCCGATAATCCTACCAGGCCCCGTAGCCGAATGGCATTTCTCCGACGCCAAACGAAAGCGATACGCCGCTGGCTCTGTCGCGCCAATACGCAAGCGCGATAGAGATAGATATCTACTAGCGCTTCGTTTCGTGAGCGTTTCGTGAGCGATTGTGCCATTCGGCTAGCCACCCTGATAAGCGGATTGCCGGGCAGACCTGCCAAACTCGTGTATTTGACTAGATTAATCCAGATAGACAGGGGCCGTTTGTTTTGAAAGCGTAGTGCACACCAGCAACACATTTTAACAGCAGACGTTTGCAAAATTGATTGACAAATTGGCTGATGGAAGCATTCTCGTTTTAAAAGCAAAGCCGCCAAAGAGTGGAATGCCCTGCCTGAGTCTATGTTTCCGCGTGAGTACAATCCAGGTCTCTTTAAAGCAAGAGTAAATAGTTATCACATAGGTAAGCATGCTCCACCTTAGACCGCATTATCACTTACCCTCAGGTGTGATCGTGGTCAAGCGTCTACCTATTCAAACTTTAAAAAAAAACGACCGGTTTGTCCAAGTAGATAGTAGCCCTATTTAATTGCTAAGCCAATTCGATCCTGCAGGGTTAGCACGTGATTGCCGCAGTATGTCGCCGCGAGATAGACTACCCGTCCTTTATTATATGTCATTAATACAGTTAGAAGAAGACGTGTCATCTATCTCGCGGCGACATACTCTCGCGGCCATCATGTGCTAGGTAGGCCTACTGGGTTAGAATCAAGTTTTAGAGCATTTTTTTTTCGACACTTTTATGAAATGTGATATTTAAAAAAAAATATGCTATTTCTTCTCAGAATCACTAGCTATTTCGGTCCTTGTACTTAAAAAAAAATGTCTCATACGATTTTTTCTTATTTTGTTACCATTTTCCGTATATGTTGTGTGGGTTAACAAAAGAGGAAAGTAACAAAAATGGAAATTCTGGGACACTTTTTGTCTCCCAGTGAGATTGAAAGTACTCGTGACTCTGAGTATAATTGACCTCAAATTCCCTAAAAAAATCAAAATAAAAAAAGGCAAAAAAAAAAAGAAATGCTAATGGTGTGTTCCGAATCGTGTTCAACTCTTTCTAGACTTCACTTTGTATACATTAACATCACGTGCCCTCCGAAGTAGACGTGACGCTTTCTATGCAAAAAGTGTCGGACACGCTTCGGAACACAGTGAATCATATTAAAAGCAATAGAAGCAGATAAAATTTTCCGATATTTCGATTTTTTCAATCTGTAACTGTTGAAAAGAGCAGGTATAGCATCGGGAATATTACGGAATTATTTTTAAGTCACTACCTATCTAATAAAAAAAAATCGCGATTTATCGATATCGATAAACATTGTTCTTTCCTTATGACTTTTCAAAATATCGCACCCAAAATTTTCGGCTCTAGTTATTTATCCTCTTTACTTTGTCTAATTCTAATCTATTCGACGAAGTAACTAGGGTAATAAAATTATGATAGAACTTCAGTTAACTTCGTTTAATCATTAAAATATATGGAGCATAAAATATTCATGTTAAACTTGTACTTTAACTATCAGTGCACTTATTATTATAGAACATTCAGGAACAGTTCACATGTAACACCCCTAATGTTCGAATGGAAAAGTCACTTCGGTATTAGTTCCGAACCACAAACTAAACTTTTAACTGGATGCGTTACGTCCGGCTCTATTCGAATTGATAAAAAAATTGTAGAGGCTTTTTTTTAATACTACGTCGGTGGCAAACAAGCATACGGTCCGCCTGATGGAAAGCGGTCACCGTAACCTATGGACACCTGCAACTCAAGAAGTGTCACATGCGCGTTGCTAACCCATTAGAAACTTGTACACTTCCTTTTGCTGTAGAAGCACACAGCAAAAAGGAGTGTACAAGTTCCGAGGAGGGTTCTGGTTGTCGACGACTCAAAGGACAATAGACGAAACAAATTTAGTTCCGTAGTTCCTTCTGTCACCAGCACACCGCACCCTCGTTGAGCTCTGGCGGCCTTACTCACCGGCAGGAACACAACACTATGAGTAGGGTCTAGTGCTATTTGGAGGCGGAGGTTCTTCCCCAGTTGGGCTCTGCTCTAGATTCGAGCGAGATGATATCCGCTGTGCCCTACCACACAAAGCCGAATATCATTCTCTATGCCCTACCTCCTCCTCCTTTTTTCTCCTAGATCGAAGAAGCTAGTCATTTTAAGTAGGAATAACATTACCTTAGAATAGAAAAACGATTAATTGAATCTGTTTTCGCGGAAATGCCCGTATCTGTGCTGACACTAAAGATTTAACCCGTATCTTTTCAATCCCGAATGGTCGCAAAAATGTATTTGCAGTTATTTTCTCCAATATCCAAGGGGAAAATAAAGCAAAATTTATAAAAGCAATATATATTTGTTGTCATTGACGTTGTCTGTCACGTTGACTTAACAGTATTCGCAATACATTTCCTCTCAGGAAAAACTTGTTCATCAATCAATTAAAATACAAGTTATTTTTAAAAGTCGCTGGACAAAATGTTGGTCAGTATGACGAGTATAGCCTATAGTTTATTTATTTGCTTTTGTTACAGGGCCCACCCGATATAGAGAATCACTGTCCAAGTATACGTGTAGTCACAGAGCATAGACCTTTCCGATTTACTGCAAAAAACCTTTCAACGCCTAATGGCACAATAGTACATTACGATACAAGTGCGTAAAAAAGGAAGTTCGAAACGAGTGGCGATAAATTAAAACACGACCGAAAGGAGTGTTTTAAATCGACACGAGTTACGAATTTCCTTTTTGCACGCGTATCGTACGACGTTTTTCAGTACAGATGACCCTCCGAAGTTTCGACCTGGCATATAATGAACCACTTCTCGCACTAGTGCGTAAAAAAAACACCATCTGTATTGAAAAATGGTACTCGTTACCAGTCTTGAATTTGTTACGTTTCAAATTATTGCCTCAATCATTCTTCTGATTCAGCTGATGAAGAATTGTTCTCGAAACGCGTTTAGCCTCTTTTTTGTCGTAAACGGCCGGTAGTCCACGTGCTCTTGTAAAATCTAGCTATCAATTTACAAGTGCTAAGTCACCATACAATGTCGTACTTACCGTACAAAAATTACCAATATTAGCTCATATCACCTTGACACTGGCGAAATAGTCCCAATGGACTGAAGCCATTTAATTTTAAAAACTGAACTGAAAGTAGGGCAAGCGTAAATTCTAGCAACATTGCCGACCGCCTCTTGACTGCAACTTCTCAAATACCTACTACAAACTTTACTTTACCATCAAAGACGGCCACCTTATAATGATACCAAGTATATTATTATGCTAAATTGTTAGTTCTCGTTACAGCTAACGGCAAAGACATTGTTGTAGAACTAAATATTAGACGTTTGTTTTATGGATGTTACAAATTTGTATTGTCAGTGGAGTATTTTCTCACACGTTTGGAGTGCCGCCAGAGATATAAAGTATGGTTTGGTTGGCTTAGCGGGGTTCGTTCTCGACTTAGACGCGTAAATGAACGAAATATATGCCTTTGAAGTTGCCAAAATGTTGAAATTAGAGCCACCCGAAGGGTGTTAGCGACACCCTTATGCTATGTAAGAATGTGTCCTGTGTATGTTAACGAGCTGTGGGTGTATTTATTAGGTAAACTAAATGTGGTTGTATGTATGCATTTAGGGATGATGGAAGTGGATTGTGCGGCCAAAAGAGCCTACCTGTGGCGATCTACCGAGAAACGGCCGGTCGGAAGGCCCAGGTACCGATGGATCGATGAGGTTCAGAAAAACCTGTGTGACCTTGGAGTGACTGAGTGGCATCAGATCGCACAGGATAGGAGCGAATCGGAGTCTAGTGTCGGAGGCCAAGATCCACTTCGGGTCGCTGAGCCATCGCAGTAAGTATGTATGTATTTATAGTCGAAAACCATTGGTTTGGCCCAGATCAGCGGAGGCTCTAAAGCTCCGCGCTGGGTATAGGGATATGTTTTACATATGAAATACAAACTTATTTTAGATGCGATAAAGATCACTTATGCCAGTGTCATACCTCGGACACTGGCGTTCAAATATAATATGAAAGAGGCGCGTTCCTAGCACACAGTCTAAGTTCGTGTAGGCGAACGCGTACCATGCTTGTGTGAGTGAGATATGACAGGTCGACTGTTCGCGTTTTTGACATGCGATAACTGTGAGGTAACCGAGAGGGGGTGGGCGGCACTTTCAGCGGGGGGCGGGAGTGGCCATACTGTACGATAGTACTCTTTATTATACTGTGCCAGTGTCAAAGGTGACATTTTTGTTCAATGGAATATCATTTTCGACACTGAAAAATCAGATTAATTGTATCTCGACCAATTACGTACGTTTTTGACGTATCTCTCTTTGGCGGATAGTCGCCACCCTTTGGTCACTGAATACTCTTTGCATTAGGTATGTTGTTATTGCCTATTATGTACCTACTAGCTTTTTCCCGCGGCTTCGATCGCGTTAGAAAGGGACAAAAAGTAGCCTATGTCACTCTCTATCCCTTCAACTATTTACACTTTAAAAAATCACGACAATGTGTCGCTCCGTTTTGCCCTGAAAGGCGGACAAACAAACAGACACACACACTTTCCCACTTATAATATTATAGTATGGATTAATCTCATCATACTATTTACTTATCTTTGAACCACTAAAGTAGTGAATTTTATCTGCAATAATAAAGGTGAATCGTTCAGTCTAGGCGTTTGGCGGTCGTTATATTTACAAGTTTAGCGGGAACAGCAGTAAAACGAATACATTTTATGCGAAACGTCAACAGTTTTGAGTGTGGTACAATACAATAGATGATAGGTCTTTGTACAGGCAAACACAACCCAACAACCTTTGTCGCTTAACAAGTTTGCTGCCTACCCATCATCATCCTCCTTGCGTTATCCCGGCATTTGCTTTAGCTCATGAGACCCTAGGGTCCGATTTTGACAACTAATCCCAAGATTTGGCGTAGACACTAGTTTTATGATCAAGCGACTTCCATCTGGTCTTAAAACCCGAAGAGTAATTGCCTTATTGAAATTAGTCCGGTTTCCCACATGTTATCCTTCACGGAAAAGCGACAGGCAAATACCTATCAAATGACATTTCGCACATAAATTATACAAAACTCATTGGGACGAGCCGGGGTTTGAATACCAGCGACCTCCAGATTGCATGTCGCATGTTCTTCACGCTAGGCCACTAGCGTTTGAAAACCATTTACTTCGTTCAAGTTGGCTGCCCACTATTTGCACCAAAAGTGCTGCACTGATCCCATTGAGGTGCTCACATCGAACTATTATTGAGGTTTGATAAAGTTGTGTTCCACCGGTGATATTTATTTCAGCTTGTGTTAAGTTCATACTTCCATACTAATACTAATATACTAATCCAGACACGCGGCAGCGTGTCAAGCCAAGTTCAAGTAAAATATACTAATCCATACTTAATATTATAAGTGGGAAAGAGTGTGTTTCTGTTTGTTTGTCCGTCTTTCACAGTGTGATACTATACAGCACGACCACGGATGATTTTATTAATTCTGTTGCGGTACAAATTCACGAAAAAAAATGTACTTTTTTGTACCTACGTTTAAAAAAAATGTACCTTTATGGTTTTGGAGTTTTGACATAGGGGCCGTGGTCCACACTATATTTAATGAGTTTTTAAATTTCTGTTGCAGTACAAATTCACGAAAAAAATGTACTTTTTTGTACTTACCTTTAAAAAAAAAAACCCGCATGGTTTCGGAGTTTTGACATGGGTTGTGGTCGTGCTAGATAAGTACTTCCTGGCACGACCACACTATATTTATGTTTAATTTGATGGTCAAATGAATGTTAAACAAATGTTTAGAAATTGTACTTTGTAAATTACTTCAAAAACTTATTGTGGTCGTGCCAGGTAGTACCTATCCTAGCACGACCACAACCCATGTCGAAACTCCGTAACCATGCGGGTTTTTTTAAAAAAAGGTAAGTACAAAAAAGTACATTTTTTTTCGTGAATTTGTACCACAACAGAAATTTAAACGATCATTAAATATAGTGTGGTCGTGCCAGGGAGTACCTACCTAGCACGACCACGGCCCCTATGTCGAAACTCCGAAACCATAAAGGTACATTTTTTTTAAACGTAAGTACAAAAAAGTACATTTTTTTTCGTGAATTTGTACCGCAACAGAATTAGTAAAATCATCCGTGGTCGTGCTGTATAGTATCACACCTTTCACAGCAAAACGGAGGAACAAATTGAAGTGATTTTTTAAGTCGAGATAGTGATTTTAACACGCTTTTATTAGGTCGTCGTGTATGTAACTAACTATGTAATGGAATCTGCGGAGGCTAATTTAACCATCTTCCAAGGATCGTAGCGTAATGAAAATTGGCAGCTATATGTAGTTCCGATGACAATACAATAATATGGTACTGTTGAGCTGATCTGATGATGGAGTCGGAAGATATGAACTGGAACTACATGATGGAACATCGTATCATAGCCGTTTTTGGGTTTCTTAGAAAAGTCTTGTAATGAACTTTGACTACAATTAGGTTTCAAGGTCTGATGATGAAGCCGAAAGATATGAACTGGAACTACATGATGGAACATCGTATCATAGCTGTTTTTGGGTTTCTTAGAAAAGTCTTGTAATGAACTTTGACTACGATTAGGTTTCAAGGTCTGATGATGGAGCCGGAAGATATGAACTGGAACTACATGATGGAACATCGTATCATAGCTGTTTTTGGGCTTCTTAGGAAAGTCTTGTAATGAACTTTGACTACAATTAGGTTTCAAGGTCTGATGATGGAGCCGGAAGATATGAGCTGGAACTACATGATGGAACATCGTATCATAGCTGTTTTTGGGCTTCTTAGGAAAGTCTTGTAATGAACTTTGACTACAATTAGGTTTCAAGGTCTGATGATGGAGCCGGAAGATATGAGCTGGAACTACATGATGGAACATCGTATCATAGCTGTTTTTGGGTTTCTTAGAAAAGTCTTGTAATGAACTTTGACTACGATTAGGTTTCAAGGTCTGATGATGGAGCCGGAAGATATGAACTGGAACTACATGATGGAACATCGTATCATAGCTGTTTTTGGGCTTCTTAGGAAAGTCTTGTAATGAACTTTGACTACAATTAGGTTTCAAGGTCTGATGATGGAGCCGGAAGATATGAGCTGGAACTACATGATGGAACATCGTATCATAGCTGTTTTTGGGCTTCTTAGAAAAGTCTTGTAATGAACTATGACTACGATTAGGTTTCAAGGCCTGATGATGGTGCCGGAAGACAAGAACAGAAAAAGGGGGGGAGGGGGGCTCGAGGGGGGAAGCATGAAAGAAAGATCAACGTAGTATTTAAAAAAAGTTGGGTTAGCGTTTTCTTGTGACCTTTCAGAGCAAACAAAGGGGGGCTCGGGGGGCGAAGCCCCCTGCATGAAAGAAAGATCAACGTAGTATTTAAGATAAGTTGGGTTAGCGTTTTCTTGTGATCTTTAAGAGCAAACAAGGGGGGGGCTCGGGGGGCGAAGCCCCCGCATGAAAGAAAGATTAACGTAGTATTTAAAATAAGTTGGGATTGCGTTTTCTTGTGACCTTTCAGAGCGAACAAAGGGGGGCTCGGGGGGCGAAGGCCCCCGCATGAAAGAAAGATCAACGTAGTATTTAAGATAAGTTGGGTTAGCGTTTTCTTGTGACCTTTAAGAGCAAACAAAGGGGGGCTCGGGGGGCGAAGCCCCCGCATAAAAGAAAGATTAACCTAGTATTTAAAATAAGTTGGGATAACGTTTTCTTGTGACCTTTCAGAGCAAACAAAGTGGGGCTCGGGGGGTGAAGCCCACCGCATGAAAGAAAGATCAACGTAGTATTTAAGATAAGTTGGGTTAGCGTTTTCTTGTGACCTTTAAGAGCAAACAAAGGAGGGCTCGGGGGGCCAAGCCCCCCGCATAAAATAAAGATTAACGTAGTATTTAAAATAAGTTGGGATAGCGTTTTCTTGTGACCTTTAAGAGCAAACAAAGGGGGGCTCGGGGGGCGAGGCCCCCCGCATAAAAGAAAGATCAACGTTGTATTTAAAATAAGTTGGGTTAAGTTTTCTTGTGATCCTTAAGAGTAAAGAAAAGGGGGCCTCGGGGGGCGAAGCCCCTCGAATGAAAGAAAGATCAACGAAGTATTTAGAATAAGTTGGGTTAGCGTTTTCTTGTGACCTTTAAGAGCAAACAAAGGGGGGCTCGGGGGGCGAAGCCCCCCGCATGAAAGAAAGATCAACGTAGTATTTAAGATCAGTTGGGTTAGCGTTTTCTTGTGACCTTTAAGTGCAAACAAAGGGAGGCTCGGGGGGCGAAGCCCCTCGAATGAAAGAAAGATCAACGAAGTATTTAGAATAAGTTGGGTTAGCGTTTTCTTGTGACCTTTCAGAGCAAACAAAGGGGGGCTCGGGGGGCGAAGCCCCCCGCATGAAAGAAAGATCAACGAAGTATTTAAGATAAGTTGGGTTAGCGTTTTCTTGTGACCTTTAAGAGCAAACAAAGGGGGCTCGGGGGCGAAGCCCCCGCATAAAAGAAAGATTAACGTAGTATTTAAAATAAGTTGGGATAGCGTTTTCTTGTGACCTTTCAGAGCAAACAAAGGGGGGCTCGGGGGCGAGGCCCCCGCATAAAAGAAAGATCAACGTTGTATTTAAAATAAGTTGGGTTAAGTTTTCTTGTGATCCTTAAGAGTAAAGAAAGGGGGCCTCGGGAGGCGAAGCCCCTCGAATGAAAGAAAGATCAACGAAGTATTTAGAATAAGTTGGGTTAGCGTTTTCTTGTGACCTTTAAGAGCAAACAAAGGGGGCTCGGGGGCGAAGCCCCCCCATGAAAGAAAGATCAACGTAGTATTTAAGATCAGTTGGGTTAGCGTTTTCTTGTGACCTTTAAGTGCAAACAAAGGGGGGCTCGGGGGGCAAAGCCCCCCGCATAAAAGAAAGATTAACGTAGTATTTAAAATAAGTTGGATTAGCGTTTTTTGTGACCTTTCAGAGCAAACAAAGGGGGGCTCGGGGGGCGAAGCCCCCGCATGAAAGAAAGATCAACGTAGTATTTAAGATAAGTTGGGTTAGCGTTTTCTTGTGACCTTTAAGAGCAAACAAAGGGGGGCTCGGGGGGCGAAGCCCCCCGCATAAAAGAAAGATTAACGTAGTATTTAAAATAAGTTGGGATAGCGTTTTCTTGTGACCTTTCAGAGCAAACAAAGGGGGGCTCGGGGGGCGA
Organism: Leguminivora glycinivorella; assembly: GCF_023078275.1. NCBI lineage: Eukaryota > Metazoa > Arthropoda > Insecta > Lepidoptera > Tortricidae > Leguminivora > Leguminivora glycinivorella. The sequence goes on along the minus strand of NC_062974.1, from coordinate 6,531,496 downwards.
GGCCCCCCGCATAAAAGAAAGATCAACGTTGTATTTAAAATAAGTTGGGTTAAGTTTTCTTGTGATCCTTAAGAGTAAAGAAAAGGGGGCCTCGGGGGGCGAAGCCCCTCGAATGAAAAAAAGATCAACGAAGTATTTAGAACAAGTTGGGTTAGCGTTTTCTTGTGACCTTTAAGAGCAAACAAAGGGGGGCTCGGGGGCGAAGCCCCCGCATGAAAGAAAGATCAACGTAGTATTTAAGATCAGTTGGGCTAGCGTTTTCTTGTGACCTTTAAGTGCAAACAAAGGGGGGCTCGGGGGGCGAAGCCCCCCGCATAAAAGAAAGATTAACGTAGTATTTAAAATAAGTTGGGTTAGCGTTTTCTTGTGACCTTTCAGAGCAAACAAAGGGGGGCTCGGGGGGCGAAGCCCCCGCATGAAAGAAAGATCAACGTAGTATTTAAGATAAGTTGGGTTAGCGTTTTCTTGTGACCTTTAAGAGCAAACAAAGGGGGGCTCGGGGGGCGAAGCCCCCCGCATAAAAGAAAGATTAACGTAGTATTTAAAATAAGTTGGGTTAGCGTTTTCTTGTGATCCTTAAGAGTAAAGAAAAGGGGGGCTCGGGGGCGAAGCCCCCGCATGAAAGAAAGATCAACGTAGTATTTAGAATAAGTTGGGTTAGCGTTTTCTTGTGACCTTTAAGAGCAAACAAAGGGGTGCTCGGGGGGCTTCCGCATAAAAGAAAGATAAACGTTGTATTTAAAATAAGTTGGGTTAGGGTTTTCTTGTCACCCTTAAGAGTAACGAAAAGGGGGGCACGGGGGGCGAAGCCCCCCGCATAAAAGGAAGATTAACGTAGTATTTAAAATAAGTTGGGTTAGCGTTTTCTTGTGACCTTTAAGAGCAAACAAAGGGGGGTTTGGGGGGCGAAGCCCCCCGCAAAAAAGAAAGATCAACGTTGTATTTAAAATAAGTTGGGTAATGGTTTTCCTGTGACCCTTAAGAGCAAATAAAGGGGGGTTCGGCAAAAAAGAAATACTTAAATTTTGTTTGAATTAGTTGAAATGTGACAATATTTTCTAATCGAGTCAAACAAAATCCCACTAGCTGAGAGCTTCAAAACAATGTATGGCGAAAGTATGTCTCTCTAATGTCTTCAAAAAGTCCGCGATGGCACATGTCTATACTGTCTATCTTTTACGGATAACTTACTAGGTATAAACATTTTTATGATAATACCGTAATAAGAAGGTAGCCGCTAGTTATTATTAAGTAGCAATTAGCAATAAGTACACGTTAAGCCACAAATGGCATGTAAAATCCGCCTACTTGAAATAAATTTATGTATAAATGTTAAAAGTATTTCATTATTAATGACTAAAAAGTATAAAATAAATTAATAGTTTAAAAAACACTATAAAACACGCTTTTATAAATGCACGTAAAAGCCAAAAATAAATTATGGATCGTTCAAGTTGTCTCTATTTGTGAGCTGAAGTTTAAAAACTATGTGCTTTTAATTATAATATTTGATTGTAAAAGCGTGGGGCGCTGGAACAGGAAAGACTTTCTTGTAAACAAATACTAATCCGAACTTCCTGGCGAATGAAGTTGCATAAGAACATAACGTTTACATATGCCGCCTAAGGGTTACCAAAGAGAACCAAAGATATCTCGTCCACGAACAAGAACTCTGCATCCTGTCACTGTAGACACTTTCCCCTTTTGTAAAGTAAAGTAAAAGTAAAATTTATTAATTGTTAACTGTGTACATAAGATGGTATGATATACAGGAAATTCGGTATCAACAGTTGCCCATTTCGAGCGTACAATATTCTTAAAAAACTACTGACTATATTAGCTTACTGGCTAACTTATAATTATTACCCGGGATATTTCAGAAAAAACTCATTTAGGTCGTAGAAAACATTTTCTACCAACCAATTTTTTAACTTAAGCTTATATCTATTACCCTCCAACATCTTTATCTCAACTGGTAAGGCATTAAAAACACGTATTGCAGTATTGTATGCGCATCTATAGTACAATGCGTTATTTGATTTTGGACACACGAGATTAAATTTATACTGCTCTCTGAGATTGTCTCTGTGTGACGATTTTTTCCTAAAATAATCATTGTTGTTCTTTATAAACAGACAAAGTTCTAAAATGTATATCCCAGTAAGTGTAAGATAACGCTTTTCTTTAAATATCCCACGCAAAGATTGCTCAGTATGCATGCGATATATTGTGCGCAAGCATCGTTTCTGGAGAATGAATGTACTTTGGATGTCCACCGAATTTCCCCAGAAAATAACACCGTATGTTAGCAGTGGAAACACACTTCCGTAATAAAACTTTTTTCCGACATCCTCAGAGCAAGTAGCCGAAAGTATTGATAGTGCATAACACTTACTAGATATAATCTTATTTATTTTAGCAATATGTTCCTTCCAGTTTAAGAAAGTATCTATTGTGATCCCAAGAAATGGTATACTATTTACTTCTTCAATCAATGTGCCACTTTCTGCAACATTCAAGCACAGAGAGGGTGTTTTATAGTTTCTGAAACTAATAAGTTTTGTTTTGGTTAAATTTACTTTTAGATTTAGAGTTTTAAGCCAGTTAACCACTTTGTGGAGGGTGTTATTAATATTTTGTTCTAATTCCCAAGTGTTTGACTTATCACCCGAAAACAGTATTGTTGCGTCGTCAGCAAACAAAATACATAATTCATTGACAATTTCTGGAAGCTCATTAATATAAATCAGGAACAACGTAGGCCCTAAAACACTCCCCTGAGGTACCCCGACTTTAATAGTTTCAAAGGCTGACTGTGTGCTGATCAAAGTTTTCTGCTCCTTGTCATAACTAACAACCTCTGTTGATTGCTGCCTATTCGTCAGGTAACTTTCAAATAGTTTCAGAGCATGTCCCCTTATTCCAGCATTATCCAACTGTTTTAAAAGAATTTCATAAACAACACAGTCAAATGCCTTAGACATATCTAGCAACAGAGATACACATGGTTTGTTACTATTGACTTTATCCCATATGTCATTAAACATTTTGAAAACTGCTAAGGATGTGGATTTTTGTTTTTGAAAACCAAATTGGTTTGGATTAAGTATGTTTTTTTTACTTAAATACGTATTTAACCGGTTTAAAATTACCCTCTCAAATATTTTAGAAAAACAAGGCAAAAGCGCTATAGGCCTATAATTATTTACATTATCCAATGCGCCCTTTTTATGCAGTGGTTTAATAATTGCCTTCTTTAAGGCGTCTGGAAATGTACTAGTACTTAACATTAAATTTATTATATGAACTAATGGATTAATAATATAGTCAATACATGACTTGATTAGTTGCATTGGAATACCATCATGACCGGAGCTTTTTTTGTTTTTTATTGTATTGACAATTTTTTTTATTTCATAAGCGTCCACGGGTACAATAAACATGCTACTTGATTCTTTATTTGCTGTTAATTTATATTCTGAGGGGCATAGCAACTTATCTAAATTTTGGCTCACATAAAAAGTATTAAATGTTTCTGCTATTTGTAAAGGATCCGTTATGACATTACCATTTGAATTTAGTTTTTCCACAGTCGGAGAAATACTATTTGAGGGTAATGTATGTTGCCTTATAAGGTCCCACGTGGCTTTAGTTGTATTAATACTATTTTTTATATATTTATCGTTTGATATTATTCTCGATTTCCGTATAATTCTTTTCAACATTTTACAATATCTTCTATATAATATTACATTCGAACTTTTCCTACATTTTTGAATACGTAAGTACATATTGCGTTTAGTTTTACTGGATGTAATTATTCCAGGAGTTTTCCAATTGGGTCTTTTTTTACATGTTTTTTTAACTTGTTGAATGGGGATGCAAAGACTGTATATTAACTGAAAGAGGTCTATAAATATATTATATGCATCATTTACATCATCCTGTGTATACACTTCAGAAAAGTTTATTTGTGAAATATACTTGACGAAGATCTCTATATTATCATTAATTCTTCTGATATTTGTATACCAGTACTTTTCCTGAAAAGCTATACTTGTGGGTATCTCAATCATTTGTCCTGTGTGGTCGGATAGTCCCATATTCAATACTTTTGAAATACATTTACGGTGGTTAGTTAAAATATTATCAATACTTTGATTACTGTCGACTCTCCTCGCTACTAGCGCATATTTTGTCTGAGTTCGACAAACTGGTACCTACTTTGAACACTGACTTTTAATTGATTTGACTGTTTAATGTAGAACCTACTAGTCATGCTGCAACTCCAGTTAGCGCGTCAATCTGTGTAACCTCCTTCCCGTAACATAGCATAATTTGATTTATCAGCAAATTATACAAAAAGTCTTTCCTGTTCCAGCGCCCCACGCTTTTACAATCAAATATTATAATTAAAAGCACATAGTTTTTAAACTTCAGCTCACAAATAGAGACAACTTGAACGATCCATAATTTATTTTTGGCTTTTACGTGCATTTATAAAAGCGTGTTTTATAGTGTTTTTTAAACTATTAATTTATTTTAAGTAGTGACAATATAGGCAACTTTTTGTCTCTTTCTAACGCGAGCGAAGCCGCGGGCAAAAGCTAGTAGTAGTACATAGATTGTTTAGTCAAGAATACAATTAATATCGATATAATTATAACACGTGATAAATATTTCGTATTTGATTTTATTTACAAGTAGTGACCCCATACGAGCAATATATTGAAGGTGTGCAAGCAATCACTAAACGAAGATGTGTCTCGGAAATTTATTTCAATAGTACCTAGCGCAAGTCCTCTTAACAACAATATCTTTTTCACTACACCAACTGGTAATTAGGTTCTCTTTGGTATTCGATAACGGATAGCAAAATTGCATTTCATCCACAAGTAATTTCATACAAATTTTAACTTGATGTCTTAATCTGGCTGGTAGAATTTACCTATAAATGATGATTTTGAATCATAAATATTAAATAATTTGATGGATTTGATTTTGTTTGATGTTTTCTAGTCAGTATTTGTTCGTGTTGATGTAGTGAAAATTTTGTGTTTCACTCGGTGGCAAAGTTTGTTTAATCTTCGTGCCATGAAATCCTCGGAACGCTCAAGATTCCACATTCTGAACCACTCCTTATGCTCTTGGTTTAGTATTAAAATCTTTCGCTTGCTCGGGTATCAATATTAGCACGTGCAGTTAAACAGCAACTTTGCCCCTTGTATAACAAATAACTATTAGTCATTCATAGGTATTCTCATAGGTAAGCGTGATCCACCGTAGACCGCATCATCACTTACCATCAGGTGTGATCGTGGTCAAACGTCTACCTATTCATACTTATAAAAAAAAATCATCCTATATAGGATACAGAACTGGTCACGTCCCTGTTCGAATGGAACCGAAATGTCCCTGGGGGTCGATTTTTGAGTCTCACGCGTTCGAATTCAGAAAATTTTCACTGAAAATAATAGGCAAGTCACCGTTTTCAACCGATATTTTAGTGACAGTGAGATTCATAAATCGGCCCCCTGAACAAGATCTCTCATACCTCATAACTTATACCTCACCCCACAGCCTAGTTTTAGTGCCGTACTAAATGGTTTCCACGTTCACTACACAGTAAAGAAGGTATTTTGATAACTGAACAAAGGCGTTACAAAGTTACTCGTTGTTTCCATGAAACATTATCTTTGTAATAAAAGAAACTCGAGTAGGATGGCCAACTTTTACGTCTAAATTTTAAAAGTTAGTGTTTATGTTTTGGCACCGTGTTCGGATTTTCAATTGAATTTTCTAGCTGAGTTTAGGTTATGTACTGTCAAGTTTTATTTGGCCTGTTCTAAGTTACATATACAGTTTACATGTACTTAAATAAAATTCTATAATTTGAATACTGTCCTTGAGTCGTGTTTTATTGAATTCATAGGTAAACAGAATAGCATAGGTAGTTTTTTTTTAATCCGTAACTTTTTTCTGAAAAACACCGTACACCAGCGATAGATGTTACATCAATTGCTGTAAAGAAACGGGCTTTGTGTTCGATATGCGATTGACTTTCATAGTTTTGACACTTACTTAGTGTGAGTTAATTGTAAAGCCCGTTTCTCAATCAGTAATTATTAATTAAAGTAATATCTATCGCAGGTGTATGGTTTTTTTTTAGAAAAAATAACTATATGCCGAAATTACAATAAAAATACAAAAGCAGCAGACATAGTGTTCTTAACTTTTTACATTAAAATAAAATTCTGGCAAATGTAAAAGGGCAAATTCTGTCTAAAAGGGCAAATTCTGTCGAGTTTTTCTTTTTGATCACTTCTTTAAATACCTATTGTTATTTTGCCCCAACTTAAACTGGGTTATTGTCTAGACGGCTGATAGGTGGCCACCTGGTGCTATCCATTGAAAACGAAGCGCCAAAAGCTCTGTGCCGGCCCGGCCTGTATTAAGTGACATTTGGATAACGCGGTTGATCCCTAGTCGTAAAGGATTAAACACAGGTATCATTGACTGACAGACACATAACCCATCTTTATTTCGCACTGTCGGATAAAAGCAACCCCATCCCTAATACATATAGTAATATAATTATACTAAAAAAAGTAAATCCCATAAGTCGGCGACGGTTTATACGGGCAATCTGGAACGGAACTACTTGAAAACCTTTCCCGACTGCCTGTAAAAGGCTTTGTGCGGCAAAAACTAACTTACACATCAGAATCTGCATCTGACGGGTTTATTTCCACGTACAAACTTAGCGGGAAACGTGTGCAGAATTGGACTTTATAGTCGTAAGCGTAGGGTTACCGAGAGAAGCTGAGTAAATACACGGTAGCCGTGCATTGTCCGCCACCGTATGCAGTTTTGTCCTGGATGTCCCGATGAAACAATCTCGCTTTGTCACCCTGTTCCGGGGGTAAAAGCCAGATGATATAAAAGTAGTTTTCGGGGAATCGCGAGTGGCCAGTACCCACAATTCTCTTTGTTATGTCCGTTTTTCATGTTACATATTATGAAATACAAGCGAGATTTCAGAAACAAATTTGTAGTAAGTTTCTCTTAATCATATATTATTTAATATTTTGTGTAATGTGTTTGTGAGGCACACAGGCAAAAGCGAGCGATTTGAGCCATGCGCTGAACCAGCTGTGGACCCAAATCGGGAAAGGTAGGATTGATTTTTTACTTCGCGACAAAACTACCATTTAGTAGTAACATTAAAAAAAATGAATAAAACTAACATTGACTCATACAAAAATACATAAACAATTAATCCTATATACGTTCCACTGCATTTCTGGCCACAGGACTGCCTGCTACGATTCTTAGTAGGTATATTGCATTTAGTTCCGTTCGTACCTTGGCTCTCGGCCGAAGTCGATATTCCCCGCTACATATGTCACGGAGATCGCGGAGCCCTAAATACGGCGCTTATAGCCCGATGTCGCAGGAGCCCCCAGGGAGAACCAGACTCTTTGCAACGTGCGGCCACTAAAACGGCGTGGCGTTTCAGCCGGACTAGCCGAAGTTACAATCGCTACGCTACGTGGCAATCGAAATGCAGTCTGGCTAGGTCGCGCCACTACAGGGTGCGTAGCCGAATGGCACAAACGCTCACGAAACGTTCACGAAACGAAACGCTAGTAGATATCTATCTCTATCGCGCTTGCCTATTGGCGCGACAGAGCCAGCGGCGTTTCGCTTTCGTTTCGCGTCGGAGAAATGCCATTCGGCTACGGGGCCAGGAGAACGGTAGAGAGCTGGCTACGAAACGCTTACGATGCTACGTACCCACAGACTTTATAGCTATACTAATCCCCATTTTAGGGAAGTGGCGGGTCAGAAAAAGACAAAACGTAGCCTATATCAGTCTCCATCCCTTCAACTATCTCCACTTTAAAAATCACGTCAATTCGTTGCTCCGTTTTGCCGTGGAAGACGGATAAACAAACGGACATACCCACTTTCCCATTTATATGTACCTATGGAAATATGGATATTAGCCGTCTCGCAAGACTATTTTTGAGTGCTACGCGACTGAGATGCTACGCTACGGAGATGCTACGCGACTGGGATGCTACGCGTATGCGAAAAGAGCGTGGACTAGCAAGACAGTATGATGCAAGTGATGTAATTGATATCAAAACGTGTTCGACGCATCTTGTCGTGTGTGAAACGAAGTGAATAAACTGACGCGTGTCCTACGCGTCGGTTTAAATAAAACGGAATTAACGAAATGCAAATCAATGGAGAGCAGCCTCGTGGGCAATGGGCTATAGTCTTATTAAGCTATTTCGATAGCGAAATTTATAGCGCGTCAGAGCAAGGGTTGAGTAAACGTCATAATATTATAGAACTGTGAAATAATACTTGCACTGGCGGGGCTTTCAATGCCGTTAGCTTGATGTGATTTTACTTACTAAGACTACGATAACATTCGTTGTTGCAAATAAATAGACGAATCGCCTGATGGTGATTTGGTTTGTCGGTCAGTTTACACATAATAAATATATACCTCTATACATATCGTCACTACTTTTAAAAAAACTTGTATCTTCGTCTGTCAATGAAAAGAAAATTGTAGTAAGTATGTATGGAATGCATAAAGACTTACTGCATTTTAACTTTGAGGGACAGCGTGATATGAGATTTCTTAATAGTAGTGACGATATATATATACAGTGCCAGTGCCACAAAAAGACATTCAATTACAGTATTCAATTAAAAAAACACCTTGTTCTACCACAGCAGATAAAATTAAGTATTTATATTCATTTGGTAGCTTATTAAAGAGGCTTACTTTGATGAAAAATCTGGAGGTGTCGCTTGCATGATAAGTAATACTTAAAAAAAAAAAATGATTTTTTTTTTCATTTTTTTATTAAGTTTTTGTATGGAAATATAACACAAAATTAATATCATATAATTGTCCTACCTAAATGCACAATATACGTGACGCACGTCGAAATCGGCTGCCCAGAAAAAAAAATATCGAAGAAAGTTCAAATTTCGTTTTTTTTTTAAATTACTAAACTATAAAGTTTTGGGAGCTGAAATTTGGCATACTCGATACTAATACAAAGACGAATCAATGAAAAAAAAATTCAAGCCAAAACTCGCTGGGGGCAGATTCACTTAGCTTATCCTGGCATGGCCTTTGCGTCGATTGTTATGACTTATGAAGTATGTTCAATTGAAATCAGATTAAACATGTTTTGAAATGATAAACATGTGTACAGATGTAGTGCGAAAATATTTGCCTTCGTATAGTTACGGAAACGTACGAACGTGTCATGCTATTTCAGTCAGTCTCAGTACAAGATGTACTGACATTGACTGAACTACCATGAGAAATACGAACGTTTCCGGAAAAATACGAAGGAAACTCATTTCGGACTACATCTGTAAATTACCTATGTAGCTTTTTGAGATATTCGCTATATTAATGGCCCATCTTCCGCAAGGTAACGGCCGGGAAGATGGCGGGCCTTTATTTAGCGCAAAATGTATTATCGCCCCTAAATTGTATATTGTGGGTCAAGTGCCAGGTGAGGGCAAAGGTCACGTCCCTCGGGCCCGCTGATGGGCTTTATTTGGCCTGTTTCGTTATTCTTGGCATTCTCACTCACATTTGTTTGAGATCGTGATCGGGTAGGTAATACTGAAATAATAAAAGTTGATATGATTAGTTTGAGAACACAAACTGTTTTATTCAAGTCAAAAGAGGGGAAGCGATCATGGCGCAATATCATTAGTCGATAGGGCCCGCATCCGGGGTACGAGAGATTTCTGGAACGCGTACCACAGGGCCCGCATTCGGGGAAATTAAATAGTAATAGTTACTTTCATTGGTCGTTACCTCGCTTGCGGGGATTCCATGTATGCTGCATACCAAACGAGTTCACGACCAATTAAATTTCACCACTTTCATTGGTTGTTTTCTCGCCTACGGGGACTCCCCGTATGCTGTATACCGAACGAGTTATTGACTAATGAAATAGCGCCATAATAATGGCGCAATTTAATTAGTCGATAGGGTCAGCATGCGGGGTACGAGATTTCTGGAACGCGTGCCACAGGGTCCGCATTCGGGGAAACGTTTTCAATAGTCGATAGAGTCCGCATTCGGGGTACGAGAGATTTCTGGAACGCGTGCCACAGGCCCCGCATTCGGGGAAATTAAATAGTAATAGTAACTTACATTGGTTGTTATGTACGCTGCACCGAACGAGTTAACGACCAATTAAATTGCACCACTTTCATTGGTTGTTTTCTCGCCTGCGGGGACTCCCCGTATGTTGTATACCGAACGAATTATCGACTAATGAAATAGCGCCATAATGATGGCGCAATTTAATTAGTCGATAGGGCCCGCATGCGGGGTACGAGATTTCTGGAACGCGTGCCACAGGGCCCGCATTCGGGGAAACGTTTTCAATAGTCGATAAGGGTCCGCATTCGGGGTACGAGAAATTTCTGGAACGCGTGCCACAGAGCCCGCATTCGGGGAAATTAAATAGTAATAGTAACTTACATTGGTTGTTAAATATGTACGCTGCATACCGAACGAGTTAACGACCAATTAAATTGCACCACTTTTATTGGTTGTTTTCTCGCCTGCGGGGACTCCCCGTATGCTGTATACCGTGTTATCGACTAAGGAAATTGCGCCATAATACTCGTAATCAACGTCAGATAAGACATACAGTCTGCCCAAAGAGTAGAAATAAAAAAATGGCACATTGTAGTGTGATCCCTTTCAAATCAATATGTGTGAGAAAACGGGACGACAATACGATGTTGCCACTTTTTAACCGACATCTTTATTGAAAACAAAGAAGAAGGAGATTATAGGGTGTGGTATTTCGGCGGTTCCGAGGCAACCTGCCGAATCCTACGCCAAGTCAGACTACGCAACGGAGCCACGCTGTTACGTCGTCGCCCAAATCTAATGTTTAATTTGTATTACTTATCGTTTGTGTCTTGTTTTGTAGATTCACAGTGCCTTTGTGTAAGCTGTAATGCTGTGTTACTTTTTGATTAAATAAATAAATAAATAATAACTATATTCGGGTTCATTTTCATTTCATTTCATTTATTCAGTCACATAAAAAACTTACAGTAATATCACCAAGTCGTTTACATGCTAAATGTCAATTCTAATATACAAATGTCAAAAAATATTGTAAAACTAAACTATTTAAGTACACAGTATTGAAATCTAATAATTATAATAAGTAAGCAATAAATTTCCTAGTACTAAAAAACAAATTCAATCAGACATCAAATGCAATTTAAAAAAAAATAATAACAAATATAATTATAAAAAAATAATATAAATTATCAGGGAAACATAACATTTAAAATTTGATAACATTTTCTGCGAAACCCACCAACACCGTCTGCAAATATGTCGGCATCATGACCCTCAGTGGCCATCATATTTAATAACGCCAGTGCCCTGGCTGTGGGCGCGTTGTCGGCCTGCCGGGTGCGCGCGCGCAGCCACGCAAACAAGCGGCGGCGGCGGCGCGGCGGCGCCTCCAGCTCGGGCAGCCCTCGCCACACAGGCACGTGCAAGCCCATTCGCTCCAACACAGACGAATTGTTAATCCTATTGTTAATTATCCCATGATAGTGGTCTAATAACAATAGTTTCCGCCTTAATTCGAGTGTATCCAGGCCCACCATCCCCGATTTTATGTACCTATGTGACCTGGTTACTCCGAGACCCGTGGTCCGATTTCAATAATTCTTTTTTTGTTTGAAAAGAACTACCTCCAAGGTGCCCATATTCATCTGGAGCTGTTTTGATGATGAGATCCATGAAGAATTGAGGGAACTCCTCAAATTTTAAAGGCACATGTATAGTGATTTCTGTATTTTCTCATTAATTTCTACTCTTTTTGGTCAGACTGTAAGTAGGTAATGTATTATTTTATCAAACATTTTATTTACTTTGATAAAAAAATATATTGTCACTGACATGAATTTTATATTGTCGTTCTTGCCTGTCCCATAGTGGATACCCCCCTCCAACTGAGGGGGGACTGAAATCTTCTCCGGCGTAGCTTTATTTGACGTTCATAAGCGCATTGTATTATGCCTACTTGGAAAACAAATATTTCATTTCATTTCATTTCATTGCTTTCACCTTCAAGCCAAAGGTTGATGATGATGATGATGATGGTGTATTCTTGTTATCCCTCACTAGGGACATAGGGCTCTTAGAAGAATCTTCCACTTTTAACGATCCTGGGCGACTGCTTCCAAATCCTTCCAGCCTAGTCCACTTGCGCCAGCCTCCTTCTCATGGTTGAGATATTTAAGAATATTGCATACCTAACTAAGTGCATCACCATAACTTTGTATCTAAACCGGGATCTGAAATAATGATCAGGTCAATGAGCCTGATAATAAATATGAACAAAATGTTACAGTATCAATCCATTATTATTACAAAATAATGCTCTAAATCCGGTCAGGGCTGTATTAATACACAATCAAATGATTGATCGTTAATTAAGGTAAAATAAATAAATCATCCCCCATGCGTTATCCCGGCATTTGCCACGGCTCATGGGAGCCTGGGGTCCGCTTTGACAACTAATCCCAAGATTTGGCGTAGGCAATAGTTTTTACGAAAGCGACTGCCATCTGACCTTCCAACCCGAAGGGTAACTAGGCCTAATTGGAATTAGTCCGGTTTCCTCACGATGTTTTCCTTCACCGAAAAGCGACTGGCAAATATCAAATGACATTTCGTATATAAGTTCAGAAAAACTCATTGGTACGAGCCGGGCTCGAACCCGCGACCTCCGGATCGAAAGTCGCACGCTCTTACCGCTAGGCCACCAGCGCTTCCAAGCGCGCAAGGTAAAATAAATAAATAATAATAAATAAATAAATAAAGCGGTGTACACCTCTCGACACCCTTGAGTTCTCATACCGGTGTTGCCCTTGAGCCATCTTGGATGTCGCTTTTTGTGGGGGCCCATCTTGTGGGGACGAGTCACCGTCTGCCGGAAATAAAATTGGATACCGTTTTATTAGGCAGGCGTCCGGTTTTTTATCCATAGCCCAGTATTTAGTCCATCACTTTCATCAAAATAAACCAGTTCATTTTAGATTCCATTAACTCTCAAATAGTCCTTACACCCTGGCGGGTGTTGCCGCTGCGTGTGTCCCATGATACGGGCAAGGGCAACATCCGCTCGGTGTACCCCTTACATTTCATTAAAGTGTCGAAAGGGCCTCTACGTGTTGGCTTCGGCCCCGCGCACGCCTCCCAAAGGTCCGGAACACCATTGTTCCGTGATGGGAAAGACATACAAATAAATAAATATTATAGGACATTGTTACACAGATTGACCGAGTCCCAAGGTAAGCTCGAGGGCTTGTGTTGCAGGTACTCAGACAACGATATATATAATATACAAATACTTATATACATAATAGAAAACATCCATGACTCAGGAACAAATATCTATGCTCATCACACAAATAAATGCCCTTACCGGGATTCGAACCCGGGACCGCGGCGTAGCAGGCAGGGCCACTACGCGCTAGGCCAGACCGGTCGTCAAGTATGATAGCGTAACATTACGGTTAACTTCTTACCAGGGGCGGCTCACTCCGCGATCCTATCGCCGCGCTACAAGTATATCCTGGCGGCCGCGAGTTCGCGGCCTACTCAAGGGTGGCGCACATTCTCACGGAATGCACGTTCGCACTTTCTATTGTTACTTTACGTCGCGAGGTTTTTTAAGCGATGTCCGCGGGTGGAATGGCTAATAATACTTAGTTAAATAGACACATTGAATAAAATAAATACCAAAAGACATTCTTATACAGATCTACTACTGATTAAGTCCCACGGAAATGTTCAATAAGGCTTGTGATGTTGGAACCTTGAACAAAAATATATAAATACAGCGTATATACCTAGAAAGTACTCAAGACTTGAATATAATAATATAACATTTAATGTGAGTATTAATTCGTTTGGATCCATTGGTAACCCTATCACCGGACGCCGCGCACGTGCGGCTCGTTTCTTTGTAAGAATGTTGTAGGTATTTAAAAAGGCGGCATTTCGGAAAGATCAAAGCAGTGGGCCTTCTGTACTTGTACTATTATATATTCTGTGTTCTTACTATAACCAAAAATTTCATACATTTTCTGTCATGTATATCTATTGAGTAGTTCTAAAACTAAAAAAACATATACCTATTAGGTATAAAGGCTCCGAACGCAATTCCGTAGTTTATTTTCTAATACAAAAATCCTTAAGTGTTAATATAGAGAAATAATTAAGGGGAGAGTTGTAACTCCATACAAAATCCTCCAAATAGCGTGAATTATCAGTATCACTACTCGATACTAGGTGGCAAAATTGCCTCGTCTGCCAAAAATTTAATATGAACAGTTTACAACTTATATTAAAAGCAGAAGGAATTGAAAACATTGATATTAGCTAAAAATTGGTTAGCTTTAATATGTTTTGAAATGATAAACATGTAAAGTACCTATGTAGTCTTTTGAGAAATTCGCTATATTAATGGCTCACCTTACTTGTCAATAGATGTCGCGACGAACGAAGAGTCTAATGCTCACCAATTTTTATCTAATATTACAATAGTATAAATCAGTATTCTGTTTTCAATTCCTTCTGCTTGTAATATAAGTTGTAAACTGTTCTAATATTAAATTTTTGGCAGACGAGACACTATTGACACCTAGTATCGAGTAGTGGTACTGATAATTCACGCTATTTGACGCGTGATTGACGCGTGATTGTCGGTAGATGTCACTATAACTATGCCTATACAAATAACTCGCGTGTACTGTGGACAAATAACACTTACAAATCTTCTCTTACTTATTCCTCTATGGTGGTAGGTAGGCGTTTTGTATAAGCGGAAAGATTACGACGGTAATGCGCAGTACCTTATAACCTTTTCCCAACTTTTTAAAAACCCATAAAAAGGAAACCATAAACGCTTAGAAAGTTTTAAAAACTCTTGCAATCATAATAACCGTTTGAGAACCACTTTTAGCAGAGATTTTTATAAAAAAAAAACTTTTTTTACATCAAATTTAACACAAATGTTATTGTAATAAACGAGCCAAGTTCTTTTGAGTGAGTGAATTTAATTTTCGACCCAAAGGAGAAAGAGAGGAGAACTTGTTGCATCTTGTAATAGAATATATTACAGTATATATTTTGTACAAACTTGAATTAGGTCTAAGAGTCACTTTGTAGGTACATATTTATAGGTACAGGAAAAATGTTTTGTTTTCCTGACGTATTTATTTTTACTTCTTTTCAATTTTTAGGAAAGATGTGGGTTGTAACAACAGATGTTACAGCCCACATCCTTCCTAAATATTTGATACATTGAGTAAGTAATAAAGAGGTAGATTGAAAGTTGCGCCTATAACGGAAAAGATGAGGAGTGGCAGGTTGGCGTGGTACAGTCACGGACTTTAATTGTGGATCCACTTCTAGCTCATTTTATACTGGAACGTCATAGCTTAACTATGCTTAATTATGATATGTCCATTGTCCAGTATAAAATGAGCTAGAAGTGGATCAACAATTAAAGTCCGTGACTGTACGGTCATGTAATGAGGAGGGATGAATGCATATAGGCAAAAGAATGTTAGAGATGAAGGTTGATGGATGGAGAGGGAGGGGTAAACCCAAAAAACGTTGGATGGATTGTGTGAAAGAGGATATGAGAAAGAAAGATGTGTGTTGAGATGACGAAAGATAGAGGAGAATGGAGGAGGAAGACGTGTTGTACCGACCCCACATAACGTGGGATAAGGGTAGGAGGAAGAAAAAAAATAAAACCGCCTTCAAAAATAAGCGCGTTACAAAACACGGAGAAACTAAAAAGCAAAAAAATAATAAACCTTTGAATTCAGATTTCTTATCGTATTGCAATAATCTAAACATCCAAATTATAAACAAATCAATTATTTTCGCAGTCGGTACCAGACCTGTTCGTCGCCTTGCTATTGCCTGTTTGCCCCACCCAACCATACGCAGGCTGGCACCGACTCCAAAAATAATTGATTTGTTTATAATTTGGATGTTTAGATTATTGCAATACGATAAGAAATCTGAATTCAAAGGTTTATTATTTTTTGCTTTTTAGTTTCTCCGTGTTTTGTAACGCGCTTATTTTTGAAGGCGGTTTTATTTTTTGTTAAAAAAGTTTATTTCTTTGTTGATTTTTAGTGGTTCCTATTGATATTATATGTATCAGTCCGAATACATGTACACTAGTGAAAGAATTATCCTTTAACTCCTAACCATTGAGGAGTTGACCTTCCATCATCAGCTCAGCCACATAAAATTATTACCATCAGGCGTAAATACTGGTTTACCTTTGAAAAATACACTAAAAACATTACATGTGCCTATAACATTTGAAGATTTCCCTCGATTTCTCCAGGATCCCATCATCAGACCCTGACTTGGTGCCAATGGGACCATCTCGGGGTTATACCCGTTCGATCAAAAAAAAAATTTTGAAAATCGGTCCACAATTCTCGGAGATATCGAGGAACATACATAAAAAAAAAAAAAAAAAAAAAACATTCAGTCGAATTGAGAACCTCCTCCTTTTTTGAAGTCGGTTAAAAAGAGGTAGATTCCCGTTGCAGAAAAGTTTAAGTGATTAACCACAGATTAATAACTCTCGAGCTGCTCAGATCTCGAAGTTTTTCATCTGCACGGCATTTTAAGTCAGAAATAGCATTCCACCAGATCACAACCTTCATGATTTGATACCTTCCCTTAGGCACTGGTCCCACCGCGAGCTAGTAAGCTATGAGCTAGCGGCTATAAAAACGAACAAAAGATAAGCACCCTCGTGCAAATAAAAGAGACACGGCGATTTTGATAGCCCACCGCTGGGCGAGTAACTATAAACATCGCCGTGTCTCTTTTATTTCCACGGGAGTGTTTATCTTGTGTTCGTTTTTATAGCCGATAGCTCATAACTTACTAGCTCGTGGTGGGACCAGTGCCTTAATTGCAACTCGTTCGCGTTTAAGTAACTTGAATATCAAACTTTCCTCAAAATGTAAAGTTAGAATGAGGCTCCATTGCTCCAAACCGTTATCGTTATTTTAAACTGTATCAGATAAACGCTTCATTAAACCTAAATATGCGACCAACATTTCAGGAAAGTTAGACGATTGCGGTTATTTAGGCATAAAGGCTATACTCGTAACACTAAAACCCATAAGCCGAAACAGGCACTAATAAGAGAAAATAGAAAATAACTGTACGAATAAACATAACAATATTGCCGAACAGATGGGAGGTTTAACACATCTTCCGAACGAGTTTCAAACTTGAATAAAATTTAACGACCGGCTGGAGGCCTTGCGAGACATACTGGAGGGTAGGCCCCGTAGCCGAATGGCATTTTTGCGACGCGAAACGTCACCGAAACGCCGCAGAAATGTAGTCTGGCTCTGTCACGCCAATACGCAAGAGCGATAGAGATAGATAGCTATGAAAGAGATATTATCGTGAGCGTTTGTGCATTCGGCTACGCATACAGAAATGAAAATATCCTCAGAATGTTGAGTAGGTAAAATCTTGGGAACTTAAAGGAATGTCTAATAAATAAATGCCTGGTCTATCGGGCATATGTAAGCGTAAAAAACACCTGAGGACATACCGGCTGATATCGTGAGATTTGTGTGTAGGCAAAATGACAACTACTTATCACAAATGTGAATAATCAAGATCGGGTAGTTCGAAAAACCCAGTCGCCAGTCTGCCCGTGACCACGAACTTAGTAATATGTCTTTCAAAACGTCGGGTCAGAATTCAGATACTATTGTAAGTATTACGCGATTAAGTTCCGTTTAGTTCTAAAAATTATGACGGCTAATCGTGTTAGGTTTGGTATACACAATACCGACCAAATGTGGCAACCCTCAGTCATTTGCAGAAAACATGGACCTGACATTTAAAAATTAATGTTGTCCATTTTTCTACCAATGTGTCCCGGCCCAAACTTCTTCGTGATTACGTTATAGCTCCAACAATATGGTCGGGGCTCCCGGCTTCGCCGCCTCTATTATCATAGGATTATTGCTTAAAACACTTCTTAACCGCACTAAGCTGAATAAGGGTCTTGTTACCATAAGTTTTGTTTGAGCGTCTTGCCTCTGGGTAAGTATGATAAGAATAACTGGCCCCGTAGCCGAATGGCATTTCTCCGACGCCAAACGAAAACGAAACGTAGTTCGGCTCTGTCGCGCCAATACGCAAGAGCGATAGGGATAGATATCTACTAGCGTTTCGTTTCGTGAGCGTTTGTGCCATTCGGCTACGCACCCTGAAATACCTGATGTTTAGCTTAAGATTTTAGGGTTGAATGTATAATGTAGACCGTTGGATTTTAGAAATTGTTAGATTTTATCGCATTTTGATATGACTTTGTGATCAAGTTTGGAGAATGGCATATTTCACTTCATTTCGAGTGCACCACGAGAACAACGCCGTTCTTGAAATGTTGGAGATTAGTTTAAAAACTTGGTTATACGGGATTAAGCACAGATGTCATATATACCATACATACATACATACATACATACATACACTCACGCCTGTATCCCATAAAGGGGTAGGCAGAACACATGAAACTACTAAAGCTTCAGTACCACTCTTGGCAAATAAGGAGTTGAAAGAAAACGAAACTGTGACATTGCAGTGACAGGTTGCCAGCCTCTCGCCTACGCCACAATTTAACCCATACCATACCATACCATATATACCATAGATCAAGCAAACGTATCTACTTAGCGTGTCAAATGAACTCAGTGAAATCCACTGAGTTGTCCGTCTTTAATCGCAGCTTGCAGCTTTCGGGCGTCAATTTTTGTAAGTTGAAGTCAATCAAAACATAAAAAATGCCTCGTTACGTGATATTCAATTGCAACAACACAAAAATTATGAACAATCAAGAGCCTGAGACATATTTCAAATTACAGGCAAGAAACAACTTCAGTACAAAATTTGACACGCTCGGCCCCTATACAAATAGATGAACTTGTTTCTTCTATCTAAATAAAGTTCTGTGGGATTAAGTTACGTTTTCGATTTTATGTTATGTGTGATTTTGACGACCGGTCTGGCTCAGTCGGTAGTGACCCTTGTAGTGTATAGGTGTCTCGAGTACATATGGGAGTCGGTGTCCGAGTGCGATGGAGCACGGACGTGCGGTGTGTATTGGCGAGCCAACCCGATGTATATAGTGTAATAGCGTGACATTACAAGTGGCGACGAGGATAAAAGCAAGTACTTACCACGTGAATCTAGTATTCGGAAAAGATGGGATAGAAACATAAGTAACATAACCTATAAAATCGAGTAACGATGCGCCATGATGCACCGTTATTTTTTTGTAAACAGGTTTGGTTACCTGCCGTTTTAAATTACTGGCATTCTTAGTAGTTTCGGAACGTAATGAAGCTAAATGAAAGTGTTCATTAAATACTACAAAGCGAAATGATTATAACGGCAGTTTTTCAAGAATTAAGTCAAAACCAAATAAAAATAAATGAAATGTTATTTCTTTCAACCGTGCGAATATAAACCTTAAGCAGGTAACCGAACGATGCAATTAATAAAATGTTTGAGGCAATTGACAATATACGGCCAGCCTTCCTAGATTGTCATGCCTATACATACAGGTGTCGGTGTGTGGCTCCTACCTACCTAGTAAACGGTTTGGTTACCTACCTAGATTGCCAAATGTTTTTAGGTACCAAAATGTTATTTGAGTTTATGTGTAGTGGGTTTATAAAATTGATTTATTATTTACATAAATCACAGCCCGGAATCATTACAATAATTTCCGTCCAACCAAAAGAAATTATATTTATTTTTAATTAGTGAAGTTACCATCTACCTGTTGGTTGGTTTAATACACAAAATTATGTGATGTTGCTAAATTTATGAATGGTTAAGCTATTTACCTAAATAAGGCATTTACTTGAATGATAAAATGTTGTACAACCATCACACTTAAATGTCCTATGGTAGCATTAGTCGATGTTTGAGAGTAAGGTGAAAACCAAAACAAACTAGATAAATACTTACCTAAGTATACTTCCTTACAGGGGTGAATTTACGTAAAAGTAACGTAAGTCACGACTTCATTAAGTGGTTATTTGAACTACAGCTGCAAATGAAAGGATCTATGCATATGTCGGGAAAGTAACACTTATTTAGAGATAGATTATCACTTGAACGTGAATCTTTTGAATTGATTGAACATGCCATAAAATCGTGACTAATACTCTTGTCGCGGATTGACTTACGTAATTTTACGTAATACGACATTCCTAACGCCGATTTCGAGCAGTTTTATCTGAGTATTTAATTACTTAAAAACCAGAAAACTAGATGGGTTCACATTAAGTGCTAAATAGACCTACTTATAATAAATAAAGAAATCCATTTAAGTATTAAATTACTTTGTCAGTAAAGTCGGCAGAAAAAAAGGAGGCATTAAACGGATATGCAACTCTGTACATTCAATTGTATCGAACATTTAATTGGCACCTAAGTACTATGAAATTTTATGCCATTTGTGGCTGAAAATAAGGCATTAAATTGCGAATTTGGAAACAGCACATGGAGGTGCACTCTGTACATTCAATTGTATTGTTTAGTATCGACCATTTAAATGGCATCTAAATACTATGAAATTTTATGCCATTTGTGGCTGAAAATAAGGCATTAAATTGCGAATTTGGAAACAGCAGATTACAGAATCTGGACATTAAATTGTCGTGTGTGTGAATTGGATAACAGAAATTCTGGTTATTAAGCTAGTTAATACAGCAGATTACCGAATCTGGACATTAAATTGTCATGGAAAAAAAACCTACTGGTAACAGAATAACAATGACCTGACCTGTACAGTGTGCACGGCTCATTCAAAGCAGATAAAATGTATCTGGTCATTAATTTGACATGACTTTAGCCTTACGAGGATAAATATAGATATATGTGGAACCAGCAGATTACTGAATCTGGACATTTAATTGTCATGTAAAATAAATGAAAAAAAAACAAATACTTACCTTGGTTAAGGCAGATATATTTATCTGGTCATTAAATTGTTGTAAACATAGTTAAACAGCAATTAAAAAAAAAAAAAAAAAACTGAACATTGAATTGTTGCAAATATGAGCTTAATGATAATAACCTAAACACGAAGTAAATTACGGTTATACTGGTTGAACGTGCGCTTAAATGACGCTTAGATCAGATGATAAATGCTATCTGAGCCTTCAATTGTCATAATAGTAGATTGACGTCGGTCAATAAATATCATTAAATTGAAACCGAAATAAATTACACATATGAAAGAAAAAAATACCAAGGCATCCAGTGCCTGAGAGTCTGAGACAACTACCCCAGTAAAACACTCAAGTATAGGGCTTGCAATATCGGACGATTTTCAATTCCGGAACTGGTTTTCGAGATTGGACTTCAATTCCGGAATTCCGGAACTAGTTCCGGAATTGAACAATTTTTTTTGGTTTGTGTTTCTGGTGGGTTTTTGATGAAATGATACAATTTTAAATTGAAATTTATTATAAATCGACGTTTAAGACAATAACTCCGTACCTGAAAGGCATATAACACCGAAATTTTCATTTTAGTAATTTTACAGGAAAGCCCATTTTGTGTCAAAATCGGTCTTGCAAGGAATTTCGAACTACAATTAACGATACAAACGAGGTTTCAGTGCCAGTTTTCTGATAGTGGTCAACGTTAAAGTTATTTTTTTATCCATTGACCATCGAAATAATATAAAAGTAATAATTTGGCATTAAGAATGGCATAACGTCTTGTTTACATAACTGTAATAAAAGAAATATTGAATTACTTTTATCAGACTCGAGTAGGGACAAAAGATATCCAAGATAGCCCAAAAAGACAGATTTTATAATTTATTCCTAGGTTTTTGTAAAAAAATAAATCATTCTTTTCATATTCATCATTTTCCATACATTTGCTTTTCAAATCTTTTTATTTTGTGGTAAGTGGTAATATACTTAGAGTTTAGGAAAATATGCACACGTCTTTGTGAAAAGTGTATAAAGTATTAACTACGACGTTATGCTTGTGAATGAATGTAATACCAAATACTACGATTTGCGTCTGAACTTAAGACTTTATGCCTAAAATATTCAGTGCTATGAGAAAAAAAGTAAAATTTTGAGTTTTAATTTAGATTATTACTGAAATTTAAGTTCGATCTAATAAATTGAGCATAAATAACGCTTATAAAATAATAATGTTCCTAATGTTATTTATTTATATTTAATTGTCCTTTAGTATTCGAGCATAACACTCAACTCCCGGCTAGTAATTTTAAATTATCACGAAACACAACTTTCTACAACAAATATTTACTTTAGACTGATTATATATACCTGAACCATATTCTGAAAAAATCCTTGGAGATTACCAATGTGGTTTCCGTAGAAACCGTAGCATGATGGACCAGATTTTCCTGCTTAAGCAAATCATGGAAAAGAAGTGGGAATACGCACAAAGTTCGTTCACTCTTTGTTTGTGGACTTCACGAAGGCCTATGACAGTATAGACAGGGACGCTCTTTATGCCATTCTCGTCAATTTTAATATCCCAAAAAAACTAGTTGCCATGATAACTACAGCAACAAAAGAGAGTAGGATGCGTGTCAGGGTAGGCGGGGAGCTGACAGAAGAATTTAAAGTGATGACCGGTCTAAAGCAAGGAGATGCCTTATCACCTGTGCTCTTCAACTTGGCCCTTGAACATGTTGTCCGAAAAGTGTTAGCGTTGGACATAGGGCTGGAGTTGAGCGGCAGGCACAAAGTGATAGGGTACGCGGACGACCTTGCTTTATTAGGGAAAAGTCGAGGGGAAGTAGAGCTGGCAGCTAGTGTCCTCGAACGAGAGGCCTCTCGGATAGGTCTCAGGATTAACCAGTCCAAAACTGAATACTTTCAGATAAAGCGCTACAAAAATACGCGAGTTAAGCGCGCAAGTCTTCATGTTGGGGGTACCGTCTACCATGGAACTGACAAATTCCGGTATCTTGGATGCACCATCACCGACACAAACACCAGGGAGGAGGAAATTATAATTCGCATCCAGAGTGCGTTGCGGTGCAGTGCAGCCCTCCATAAAGTGTTGGTGTCCGGGCTTCTCAGTAGAAATACTAAGCTGAGAATATATAACACCGTAATTCGACCAATCCTAATGTCCATGGCTGTGAGGCCTGGACACTAACACAAAAAGAGGAAAGTCAGCTCCTTGTATGCGCAGGATCGGGATAAGTGGCGTGCTCTCGTTTTGGAGGCCATGATCCTTGTGATAGGCTAGTAGACATTCCTACACGTTGATCACGTAGACAACGTAGTAGTGATTGAATGCAGATAAACCACCTCTCCATACGATAAGGGATTGCCTCTGTCACGTAGATTAAGTATATATAAGATAATGTACTTTAGTATTGGGGGAGAGTTAGACTGGAGAGAGTTAGGAGTTAGGTTGGGGAGATTACATCTTTAGACCGGAACTGACTACAGTGTTTCCATCAACCCACTCCCAGGCTCTCAGCCTATTTCATGGCGACCGTGGACTTTGTGACACCGACCGTGACGTAGCTGTCTACGCGCTGTTGCTGCGAACACTTAAAAACATGGACGGCGAGGACGCAGATGACGACGCGGAAGACCAGCTGGACCAGTGTTTTTAAAAAAAAAAGTTGAAATGGATCATCAAGTATCGCTGCGAGATTGGGCGTTGTGGCTATGGAGAGTATGGAGCATACTGGAGGTTCGAGATGGCTACAGGATTTGGCGCGGGGTTGGCGTAGGCACCGGCCAGGCGACTCGGCGAATGCAGCACAGCACGTCGAGCGCGAGCGGCAAAGAGGTGAAGTTTAGTTTTAATGTAATGTTTTTTTATGGTTCTAGTTACTTGTGTTTATTGTTAGGATTGTATGTTTTATTTTTTGTCTATTAATTTAATTTGATTGTTATTGGATATAAATATTACCTATAATGATAATTAATAGTATTTAAATGTGATGTAATTTGTAGTGTTAATATTACGTTCAAATAAGGAATAGCAGTATCGTTCTATAAATAAATATTATGTATTCATTTGTGCATACTCAAACCGATTCAGCAAGGTCGAAGACTGATGTAGTTTCGAGTAAGCAATAAAAAATGGGTGCATAATTTTCTAGGTCAGACGGACTGCATAATGTCAATGTTAAATTATGACATGACGTACGTATGGAAGACAGTTAATTAAATAATAATATTATTTCGATGATTCGCTCATCAGATGAGTTTAACCGGACATGACAATTCAATAATTTGCCTTTGGTGTTTAACCAGCTCGAGGTATTATTAGAAATACACAAGATAAGATTTTCATTTTTTTTTAATGAATGAATATATATATCATTAATAATGATATTTGAAGTGATATTATGAATATTTAGTTACTCTATAAATTACATAAATCAAGATTCTTCATGGACGAAGGCACGCCAAGACGTAGCGTCCCGAGACTTGGTTAGGATATGTATATGTTTGTGGAAGAGTAAAAAGATGAGCTCAAATAAAATGAGGGTACGTACAAAATATGTTATAAATGTTATAATTATTTTAAAGAGGATTTTACGCGCGCGAGAGACAAAATGGATTTATTTACCTAGGTGATCATAAAGAAAAGGACATGGACATACAATACCGATCGGGAATTGAGAATAATGGGTTTTGACCAAATGGTTTGAATAAACTGTAATACTAGCTATGACATCTTTATTTTTTTTTGTTGTTAAAATCGTTATAAGTAGGTATATACTGGATTTGTTATGATAAGTTTTGTAACATGACTAATTGGCAGATTAATTTACTTATATAATAAAAGACGCTTACTTAAGGTTTTAGGTATGTGATGTAAGATGATGAGTTAGAATTCGTTAGTTAAAATATAAGTTTTAATCCTCTACAATGCAACTGCACTTGATACACTACACTAGCCCCTGTGTCAACCGATAAGTGATCATTATTATAATCATTAGTATAATATTAGCTACTGTATATTCATAATTAGTTTTAAAATAGTTACCTGTAATTACGTAGTGAGCTTAAAGTTGTTAAAATGTTATTGACTATGTATGGAATGTTAGTACTAATATAAGTTAAATATTAGATTGTAAAGTGAAAAGTGTTTAGTGTATAAGCATAGGACTTAATTGTATTGCCTTTAGTTTCTTTCGGGGGAGGGAACCCCTTACCTTTTCAGGGGAGGTGTGATAGGCTAGTAGACATTCCTATACGTTGATCACGTAGACAACGTAGTAGTGATTGAATGCAGATAAACCACCTCTCCATACGATAAGGGATTGCCTCTGTCACGTAGATTAAGTATATATAAGATAATGTACTTTAGTATTGGGGGAGAGTTAGAGAGGAGAGTTAGGAGTTAGGTTGGAGAGATTACATCTTTAGACCGGAACTGACTACAGTGTTTCCATCAACCCACTCCCAGGCTCTCAGCCTATTTCATCCTCTTTGGATCACAGTGCCATACTAGTTAGTTAGTTACTTAGATTACTTATTCACTTAGATCACTTATTAGCTAAAACAATTGAGAGCAAAACCAGAAAGTGACAGTGGTATAATATTAGCGGGTTAAAACTACACTATCTCGCTCTAACTAGCCCTGGATACAACCCTTTGGTCATAAAATAGGCACTACCTCATATTTTTTATAGACGCGGTGGTAGTTTTGTAAAATAACCAGGCTGATATCACACGTTTTCGTCCAAAAATATATCTTTTTTCAATTCCGGAATTTTCGAGATTATGTGTTTCAATTCCGGAACTGTAATATCGGAAAAATTGTCCGAAATTCCGGAATTTCGAGATTCCGGAATTCCGGAATGCAAGCCCTACTCAAGTACAATGACTGAGTACTTTGAGATAGCATAAGTTGAAATATTTTCAATATAATATATTTTGACTTGTGTTAGTTAGAATCATTAAATTGATTGGGTACAGGTTGCCCCAAGAAAGTCCAGTATGGCTTCTTAATTGTCGTTGGAGGCATTTGACAGCGAAGGTGATCCTACATCAGTAGGAGTTCGGTGGTAGCGCTGGAAAAGAGCACTCTTTATATACCTAGATGCCGCTAACGTCAATCAGAGTGAAAAGAGTGAAAAAAAATAAATAAATAAAGACAGTTCATTGGTTTGACATTGCATTGTATATAAAAAAAACACGTAGTGGTGCAGCTGAATTGAATAAAATTAAGCGAACGCTTGATACATTTCAACAACGCGGAAAAAAAAGAAGTTGCTAACTCTGCTTACCGTCAACAAGGCTTTGTCAGTATGGGTGACCTCAAGAGAAAGACATGCCTATTTAAGTTGATCTATGATAGATTTTCAAAGACAATCTACGTCAGTTGAAAATCATTATAAAAATATATTGGTACTGAAGGTACTCGTTATCAGTTAGGGTAATAGGTACATACTGCAGAGATTCATGTAGGTGAATCTCATACAAGTCAGGTGTCCAGTTAAAACAAATAAACTAATGGATCTGTGAGCCTCTATTGAACTAATATAGAAAAAAAAATAAGAAATAAAAATGCTGAACTTGTTTGCGTAATTTCACGGGAGGATATTGAAATGTGGTCTCTCTTTCGTGAATACATATTAAATTTGTATAAGATTTTCCAAGCGAACTAGTAACCTAAGTTTGTAAATTTATAAAATAAATCTCACTAGTGACCTTATTTCGTCTGGTCAAGAAAATGAACAAAAGGACAACAATCAGCGGCTGAATCAGCTTTGTCTGTAGTGATTGTAAAATGTTAAATAATTACAGATTTCAATGCTTCACGTCAATTATCTAGGTACCTAACTACTTACAATGCACATTATTTAGAAGTTAGGGAACATGATTCTATTCTATATATAAATGGATTGATAGACGGATGTGAAGTTAAGGGTACAACTGAGAGAAATTTGCCTTGTGAATCTAACAAACTCGTCTTGTTGCGTGTTTATCTGTTTGAAACAATAGTATTTTAGTAAAGGGAATAAATCACAATATTGATGATACAAGTCGAATTTGTACGAACCAAACAACAAGGTCAAACTTGTTAAAATATATATTATTGAATCAGCCAAACATATGTTTAAATCAATATGTGACATGTGCTTTTACAAAATCGACTTGTTGGTTTAAATAAAAGATTGGTTCAAAAAAAAAAAAAACAATAATATTTCCTCCCACGAACGCTCCGGCTGTGGAATGAGCTATGTCAAGGTATTCCCCGATGAACTACAGTATGGGGTTCTAAAAAAAAAAAAAGGAGTATACATGTTTCTAATGGGTCGACGACGCGCATGTGACACCCCTTGAGTTGCAGGCGTCCATAGGTTACGGTGACCGCTTTCAATTAGGAGGCCCTATAACTGTTTGCCACCGACGTGGTATAAAAAAAAAATGTAGAAGGAAGTGTAACTACACTTAACAACATCAAACTTGTAGTTGGAATGAAAGAACACGTAGGCGCAATTTTAACAAAAAAAAAAAAAATAGAAATATTGAACGAACATTAAATCTAGTTGTTTTTCTCTCCGTGTGACACATAAATAAACGCTGAGTCTGTCAAGATAATTATAACATCTCCTGAAGGAATTTAAAGACACAGCTGCAAAAACAAATTCAAATCGTGGTACCTGGGGAGAAACACTGTGCTTACCTACTACGAGGTAGTTACCTCGTAGTTCGGTGAGCTGTATAAGTATTCTGTTACTCCTGTTACTCCGGTCAATTTCAGTATGACTTGATGCCTTGTAAATGGGCATGCTGATTTGTTCGGTTAACAGCGCAAAGAAAGTAAATGAAGGAGATAATATTTGGGTAATAATTTAGATAATATTTTATCAAAGGAATGGAATGCACTCCCACCATAGATGTTCCCAGAAAAATACGACCTCGGTCTCTTTAAGATAAAAGTGAATATGCTAAGTATTACTGAATCGGTGAGCTCCATCTTCGACTATATCTTCACCTTCCATCGGGTGTGACTATGGTCAATAGCCAATCAGCCAAAAAAAAAAAAAGTGGTTTTGTAATTTCTTTAATAATCATATTATAAAATAGCCTAGCCTAAGAGTTAAGATCTTAAGATAGATAAAGAGATAATAATAATAAAAAAAAGATGTTGATAAAATACTTTAAAAGAATAGTGTTATCTAAAATATATACATACTGTGTAGATATAAATCGGATGTTAGTATAGTTGGGTCAATTGGGTAAGCACTTCTTAAATAGTATATGAACAGCTATCTATTTTAGAAAATTAATCGTTGATTACTTTGTGTGGTACAAAGTATCTACGAGAAAGAAAGCTGATCATGATGAAACAAAATCAATAAAACGATAAAGTGGATACGTGACCCTGAATAGGATTTTAATGCATATTCTATATAGTATCTCTATGTATTACAATGCAATGAATCACGAGCCCTTTCGATCCAGAAAAAAAAAACAGTAGACAGTAAAAGTTTTAATAACTATGCACTGCAATTTATAATTAAATTTATGAGTAGATCTAACTAAACATTATAATATCCGTAAGTATTATGAATTGCATTAGATGAAATGAAAAATGAAATAAAATGAAATAAATGTTTATTCAAAAACTAAACCTACAACTAAATTTATCTTCTGCCAAACCAGAGTATGGTTTGTCGGCAGACGAGGCTCCAGATACATTAGGTTCTATAACTAAATACTTATATGTACTATTTACTAGTTACTAGCAATAATAGGTGCATATAATGAAGTATAGGGCCAATACAATCAGTTATCAATGTTATCATCAATAATTACCTAATATACATTAGACGCCTGACAAGCGACCTATTAAAAAAAAATAATAATAATAATGTAAATCATGAAAAGGTATGAAATTAGTGAAATACGAGCCGTACACCTTAGATGATATGATTCTTGATGGTTGATGGTAGTCTTGATAGAAACACTGATTTTTGATACACTTATAAATTTATTGATAACCAAGGTATACTGAGTACTAGCTAGGAGCACGTATAAACATAAACTAATGCATAAATCGATGTATAGCGTAATCGCAAATACAGCGATCAATCAATCAATCAATCATTATTTATTTGCAATAAAACATAACTAAATGCATGCAAATGCAATCAAGCAATGCAAAGCAATTCTAATCAAGTCATAATTATATTAATTTTAATGCTGACGCGAGAAATGTGCGATGCTTGCATTGTACAATTATATTGTATGCTATTGAAGAAAGAAAGAAAAAACAATCATATATGTATATAAAAAAAAATGTACTAATCTAGTTTTCAAAACAGTCTGAATTGAAAAAGGTAACAGATTTAAAGAAGAAGGAGTGAGACTGACATCTAGGAATTGTAGTTAATAAAACACACAAGTATGTTTGAGTATACACTGCAGGTGGTGGTGCAGCGTCCGCTCTGAGTCAACCCTCAGACCGGAATGTCCTAAACATATGACTAAAGATAGAAAATTAATCCCTAATTATAACTACTTCACATACAGTACTAAGTGGTAAAGACGGAGATGATCAAGTTAGGAATGACGAAATTGGGCAGACAATTAGAAGAAACGTAGTTCATTAAAAAGAAAAAAAAAAAGATACACGGCACAGCATGGCAAGTATTTGAATTAAAACTAAATTGACCTATTATTTAAATATTTATAAAAAAAAAAAAATTAAAACAAGAAAGGGATGTAGTGTATAGGTGTCTCGAGTACATATGGCAGTCGGTGTCCGAGTGCGATGGAGCACGGACGTGCGGTGTGTATTGGCGAGCCAACCCGATGTATATAGTGTAATAGCGTGACATTACAACCCTGTCTGCTAAGCCGCGGTCCTAGGTTCGAATCCCGGTAAGGGCATTTATTTGTGTGATTAGCACAGATATTTGTTCCTGGGTCATGGATGTTTTCTATGTGTATAAGTATGTATTTATCTATTTAAGTATGTATATCGTCGCTTAGCACCCATAGTACAAGCTTTGCTTAGTTTGGGGCTAAGTTGATCTGTGTAAGGTGTCCCCAATATTTATTTATTTATTTATTTATTTATTTATTTATGTATGAAGATTGCTAAGAGTGGCACTGAAACTTTTGGGTACCAATACTATGTGAGTTTATTTATGTATGTAGGAATCTAAAAGTGCTTTCGCGTTTATTTCAGACTAGCTTTTGTCCGCGGCTTCACTCGCGTTAGAAAGAGACAACAAAACGTAGACTATGTCACTCTCCATCCCTTCAACTATCTCCAATTAAAAAATCACATTAATTCGTCGCTCCGTTTTGCCGTCAAAGTCGGACAAACAAGTAGAAACACGCACTTTCCCATTTATAATATATATGATTTTTTATAAATATTAACGAAAAAATATGTCTATAAATATTAAGGAAACAAATATTCCAAGAACTGAAACAGTACTTTAAGTTGAAGTTGCTGGAGAGTAGAGATTCGCCAATGCATCTTGAAACTACAGAAACAGCTCTTCTATACCAACTGTAGTCCATATTTCTAACATTGATACTCTCAATGCAAGTTAGTTGAACAAAACCCATTATAACTTCTCAAGTACGGACGAGTGTGGCGTATGCTAAAACTTCTGTTTTATAACGGCTTGTGGGGCTGATTCCGGTTAGGCCGATTTGTGAAAGTCCAGAATAATACCTATGATTATAAAAGTTAATGGGACTGGGAATTGGTCAACGAAAACAAAAATAAATTGCCTCGTTACCTGATATTGAATTGCAAAAACACAAGACGTATTTACTTTCACAGGTAACTAAGTAACATTGCTGCACTGTCAGTAAAATATGTGATACGCTCGGCCCTTATCCATACCTACCTGGGCCATTTTTTTCAATGTTTTCCACCCCACTTTTCTGGTCACATGGGTATTTTTAAGCGATTCATACTCAGAATCGCGAGGTCTTTCGATCCTGATAGGAGAAAAAAAATGTCCCAAGGTTTTTTTCCAATACCGTTACCATTTGTTCACACATTTTGTATTTGAATTTCAATTTATTTATTTACAAATAAGCTTACAGTAAACACTTTAAAAAAATGGCAAATTTACAATTAGATTAAATTATTCCTTCTATTGTAGTTCTGTAGTTTGCACTGATTGATTAAGTACAAACTTTAGGTAGTATAAAAATATACAAGAAACCATATCAAATAGTTAAAATAGAATAAGCCTCTGAGTTTTGTTTAGACGACTGTACAGTTTCCACTAAAAGCCGTGGTTATTAAACTTGTGTTTAGTATAAGAACCTTTACAAAACTGTTCATGGAGCAAATAAGTAGCAGTTTTGCTGAATTATAAAATTCACAATGTATAACCACAAAATTAAAATTTTGAAAAAACCGCCAACCGCGACGTAGTAGACTCATTTTCATGAAACATGGCTAAGAACACTCCCGACTAACTCAGCTTTCAGACAAAAAAACTAAGTCTAAATCGGTTCATCAGACAAACAGACGGACAGACAGACGGACGGACGGACGGACGGACGGACGGACGGACGGACGGACGGACGGACGGACGGACGGACGGACAGACGGACAGACAGACACGTCAAACTTGTCAAACTTATAACACCCTGTCGTTTTTGCGTCGGGGGTTAAAAATAGTTAGAAATGTCAAAGGGGTCGAGATTCTAGGAGTCAGAGGTCATAATTATTAACAACTTGGCAAACTGAAAATATATAGAACTAGCTTTTGCCCGCGGCTTCACTTGCGTTATAAAGAGACAAAAAGTATCATATGTCTCTCTCCATCTCTTCAACTATCTCCACTTAAAAAATCACGTCAATTTGTCGCTCCGTTTTGCCGTGAAAGACGGACAAACAAACAGAAACACACTATTTTCCATTTATAATGTAATGATAAGGGCCCATACCCCATACTACTAACATTTTAAGGGTTCATGGTTATCGTAATAGTCTATTACAGTACTTATTCAAATAACATGATTGCAAAACGTTCTAACATACAAGTTTTAATAGCTGCTTGTTTTCTAGGGTCATGTGAAAATGAAACTTGGGCTCCGACACAAGAGTACCTACGCAGCTCTACTCGGTCATCTTAAATATATATATTTTTTTTTTAATACTACGTCGGTGGCAAACAAGTATACGGCCCGCCTGATGTAAAGCGGTCACCGTAACCTATGGACGCCTGCAACTCAAACAGTGTCACATGCGCGTTGCCACCCCATTAGAAACTTGTACACCCCATTACTTTTGCTGTGTTAAGTACACAGTAAAAAGGAGTGTACAAGTTCTAAGGAGGGTTCGGGTTGCCGACGACTCAAAGGACATTAAACGGAACAAGTTAGTTCCGTAAGTCCTCCCGTCATCAGCACACCGCACCCTCGTTGAGCTCTGGCAGCCTTACTCACCGACAGGAACACAACACTATGAGTAGGGTCTAGTGCTATTTGGCTGCGGTCTTCTGTAAGGCGGAGGTACTACCCCAGTTGGGCTCTGCTCTAGATTCGAGCGAGACAATATCCGCTGTGCTGTGCCCTACCACACAAAGCGGAATATCATTCGCTATGCCCTACCTCCTATTCGGTAATATTTTTGGGCGTTTAGAAGTCTCCTGAGCTCGTCCTCGGCTTCTTTTCTAAATTATTTAATTGTTTTCACGACAAAGGCGTGCTTGCTACATTTTACAAAGTTTTGTTACATAACCAGGCACTAAATACCATTTAATTATGGCAGGGTGTTATATGTTTGACCTGTCTGTCTGTTTGTCTGTCTGTCTGTATGCGTGTCTGTCTGTGGCATCGTAGCTCCCGAACGGATGAACCGATTTAGATTTTGTTTTTGTCTGAAAGCTGAGTTAGTCGGGAGTGTTCGTAGCAATATTTCATGAAAAAAATATATTTTTTAAATATAAAAAGTTGCTAATTAGCGCAAACAAACTCTATAAAAACACTTGTGAAACTTGGCAACTCACAAAGTTAGTTTTATGTTAACAAATACTAATTAGAACTTGTAAGCACATTAAATTTGTCAAAAATATGTATACCAACTTATTAATAATATAAAGCTTGCTTGTAAGAAATTATTTTTTTACCAGAACCCTGTTTTATTTTTACCTCTGATGTTTCTACAATCAAGTGAGTAAAAATTTCTGTTTTAAGTGAGCGACACACTCGTACCTACTTAATATTTTCTGACAACTTGAAAAAGTATCATCCGAGCATAAAAGCTCGCGCAGTAGAAATATAACCGCAGAAGTTTCGGAAAAGTTGTTTTAAAATAATGAATTTATGAATCTCGCATACGGGATTTTGTCACTAAAATACCGGTTGAAAACGGTGACTTGCTTATTATTTTCAGTGACAATGTTCTGAATACGAACGCGTGAGACTCAAAAATCGGCCCCCAGGCTAAGATAAGATGGCATTACATTTGATAGCACCGCCTTGGCAAGGGTTAAGTAAACATCATACTTTCGAAGTTTGACGATTTGCACCAACGAGGCTGTCAAAATTGTTGCCACATTGTCTTGGACTGACTCTAATGGCCGCTGTACACATATGGCCAACGGTTCCACCAACCCTTTGTGAAACCCCTTGGCCAAGATAAGAGCCGCTGTTTACACATTGGCGAACCAATCACTTGGCATTGGGTCTTCATGAAAGATGGACGTGGAATGGAAAAGTCTAGGAAATTCTAGGTCATAGACGTTGTCAGAAAAATTTGATTAAAAAATAATAACCCCGTAGTAAAATTAAATTATTTGAAATATTAACAATTTTTTGAATATTCTGATAAGAACATTTATCTTTTTAGGAAATACATTAAACATTTGCAAGGTTATTTTATTTCCTAAAATCTACACTATTATTGGCATAGATAAACTTATTATTTTCGTAAATATTTCACTACTGTCCTCTCTGACGGCTGACGACCAACTGAATGAAGCGCCAACGTGTAAACGCAGTTGGCCATTGGCGCCAAGATCCTTTGATGTGTGGACAAAAAACCGACACCAATCGGTTGGCCGGCAAGCGCAAGCGCCAACTGCCAACTTACGGCCAAGTAGCCCTCTACACGCTTGGCCAAGGGGGTTGGTGGAACCGTTGGCCATATGTGTACAGCGGCCATAACACACATGATAGCTGTTTGACGCAGACTTCGATCGAACATCTGCAGTTCCTATTGCCATATTCCGTAATAGTGCTTAAAATTACACGGGTCAACAGACCTGACAAGTCTTTTCTGTCGGCGGGCTAATCATCAGGGCATCCTTAGTGCGTTTACACATTATCCGATCCGATTCGGATGTAGGACCGATATCCCATACATTTAAGACGATACGATATGATACAGGTCAATTCTCCATACAAACGCTCTCGACTATTTCCTCCCTGGTTTTTGAAGATAGAGCAATGATTTTTTTGCTATTTTTAATTTAAAAGACGCTAGAGCCAATGAAAAATTTCTAAAAACGGCCTTTTCCAATATGGCTTAAAAAAAGGTGTGATACTCAAGATCGGTAACAATTAGCCAAAAAATCTAAACGGTCCGACACAGATTATTTCATTGTTATTCAGATTCTCAAAATTCGTTCCGTTTAAATAAGTTTTGAAGGAGGAAACAGTCGAGAGCGGAACTTCGATTTTAAAGATTTTTTCGCAATATCTTTTAACTGAGTTGTTCTTAATGGACATTTTATTTTCGATAAATCTAGTTAATAACACTAGTATATTTAACTGAAATTCCCAAATTGAAAGAGCGACTCCTTTCCATTTTAGCATTTTCGCCCCCGTAGCGTCTTAAGCCGCCATCTTTGATTTTTGCCTTTGAAATTCTTCCGACTTCCGATATCGGATCAGATAATGTGAAAACGCACTTAGTCACAAAAGGTACCGTACCGACTTACTGGCACGCTAATATCATTCGGCGTAATAGTGACATTTTTCCCTTTCACTACTACCAACTCAAAATAACCAGCATTGTGCAACCAGGGGCCCGTTTCTCAAAAGGTACAAGCCTTGTATTACAAGTGCGCGAACTGTCAAATCGTATGGGTTGTCATGGAAACACACTTGTAATACAAGGCTTGTACCTTTCGAGAAACGGGCCCCAGAAGCTTAGACAAGCGTCTTGATTGGAAAACTAGTACTAAATCAAGCGCAGCAGGCGTATTATGCTTTAATCTCTATGTGAATAAAGTATCCGTCACGCTTTGGCAAGTATGTCAGTGCGAGAGTGACAGATGTCTTATCCACGAGGTTAAGTGATAAAATTGGAAGCATAATACGCCGGCTGGACTTATTACTGTTTCCACCAACTTTACGTACAGGGACAGAGATATGAAAGCAAAATAAACCAAGAATATCCCACAGATTTACGCGATAAACGCTGGCGTGGCTTGTAAAAAATGTTGCTTCGTTTAAAACGATACGTGAGTGCTAACTACGAGAAGCGTTTAAAATACTTTAAAATCTCTGGAAATATAAACTTTGCCGTCGTGATGAAGCTCGGGATATTCAGTAAATATTCGTACGGTAAAATGCAGCGGAGCTTTAAAATTCCGGACATATTTTTAAAAACTACATTATTTTTATTAGGACCGGAAAATTGTCGGATAAGGTTGTTCAGTGGGAGACTGAGGTTGAGGTTGCAGGAGGCAAACAAACAATAGTACATTGTGCAACAAGGGGAGGAAGTTGAATATTACTAACGAGAGTAAGTTAAATCGCAACGGCTTGCCGGAAGACTCGAGTTAGTAATATTCATACTCCCCGAGTTACACACAATGTTTTTCATCACACTCGCAATGTAAAATATATGTAAATAAATGTAAAAAAGTTAAGTACGGTACAAGAAATTTCATTATTCCCTTGGGGGAACGATTTTTCTATAACTCACGCTCCGCCTGCGTATTGCACGCAGGCGGAGCGTGAGTTAAGTACGGTACAAGAAATTTCATTATTCCCTTGGGGGAACGATTTTTCTATAACTCACGCTCCGCCTGCGTGCAATAGCACATTTAAAGAGCGGGTGTGATGAAAAACTTTTTGCAAAAAAAAGATAAACCGACATTAAAAAGAATGAAATAAGTAGTAGTAGTAAGTAGTAAAACACTTTATTGTACCAGAAAATAATACAACACACAGGAAAAAGAGCTTATAAAACATTATCATTTGTAAAACAATGGAAAATCCGCAACATGCATCGTCATCAATTAACTAAAACTAAAGGTACATACTTACTTAAAAAAAAAAGACACACATTCCACTTTAAGTATAAATAAGCAAGCGTCACTAGACCGCAACGTACGCAAGGCCCATTTGCACCAACCTCTTAACTCAGGGTTGCCCATCAACCCTGAGTTAAGAGGTTGGTGCAAATGTCATCTGTCAAATCCTATATAAAATGGTGGGTGAACCCTCCATTTTTGTTATAGCAAGTGGCCCTAAAGGAAATGTTCGATGTCGGTGCCAAGTCAAATTTTGAAGCAATACATTCGGTGCGATTCAGTCAGGTGCAGACTGCAGACAAAAGTGGAACTGGGGGGTTTACAGAAGAATTAATATTCGAGTTGCTTACTAAAACCCAAATCATCATACATGTACCATTATAAATTCAGGAGCCATCAACTCTCCATAGACCCATCATCAGAACAGCACCATATTAAGGTGAGGTGGTGGAGGAAGTGATAACTCCTTTCGAACAAGAATTGCTTAATGCTCCTACCTATAGAGAACTTAGGATATGAATTTAGATAAAAAACTCTATAAAGCCTAGTTAAAAATGATTTGAACAATAAAGCGTCGTTTTCATCGTCCAGCAATTTAGAATATCGGTTGTAATTATTTTGCAGCTCAGAAGTTCCGCTGATATTTTTTATTCCTTTCATAGAAATCACCGAGTCGTGGTTTGACGATAAGAATATAGCTCAAGTTAATTCAAGTTACAAGATACAGCGGGTTGTTTACGTTTAACACATTGACAGTTCAGGGTACTTTGCCATTGTAAAATTGTAACAACCCTATACACTCCGTAAGCGTATTTTAGTTTGTGCGTAGCCGAATGCACATTGCTCACAAAACTCTCACGATAATAGGCTACTTGACCCTTTTTAGGGTTCCGTACCAAAAAGGTACAACAGGAACCCTTATGGTGCGACTCTGTCCGTCTGTCACATTCCTAAATATCTCGAGAACTACTAATGCTATCAACTTGAAATTTGGAACAGTTGTGAACATTGTGAACCTCTACAAATAGAAGGTATAATTTTTTTAAATTTATTAATTTTATTTGTAGAAAATGGCCAACATGAAAGGGGGGCAAAGTGTAAATTTCAAGTTACTAGGTCAAGTGAGGTTAGAAAGAGCTCAAATTGAACGTAAATAAACTATTTTTTATAATTTTTTTGTTGTGGAAAAAAAAAGAATTTTGAAGAAAAAAGTAAAAAAAAATACCGTTCCCCCCCCCCCTTATCTCCGAAGTTTACCAACTAAAAATTATGAAAATTTTAGGAAACATTGGTTTTATGCTATATATTACAGGAAACATATATTATAATCGTGTTTGTATCTTGAAAACTTTTTTTTTAATTCACAAATTTTTTTTCAGATTTTTACATTTAATTTACCCACCTTTGCGGATGTATATAGTACTTTAAATTAATACGAGATGTTACGTAATTCATCTTCTTTCCAATAAAGTAAAAATTGTTTAAATCGGTTAACATTATAAAGAATAATCCCTGAAAAACCAACATACTATGGTCGCGCAAATTAGTTAGCGAATTCACCGAGAGATGGCGCTATAGGTACACAATAATGCTCATTAGTACCTATACTTTTGTCTTCTAGTCAAGTCGTTAGAGTTATGTGAAAACATGAGATTTTTTTAACTGGGGAGTTTGAAAGTTTGTACGGAACCCTCGGTGGGTGAGTCCGACTCGCACTTGACCGGTTTTTTAAAGTCTATTTTATATTATTTATTACTGTCCAATTAACCGAAAAAGATTACTACCATATTTTATTACGACTTGATAACCACAAAAATCATTTATAAAGTTTACTTTAACTTAATTAGGCAAAAACATCATTAGCCATGTTAACCTATAAGTAGATTGTTGCGCATGACATAAATCGAATTGAGCACAAAATTTTCTGACATTTAAGTTATGAAGTTCATCATGTCAGTGATTGACTCGGCATGAAGTTAAGTTAGGTTCTATGACGTCACTACACGTCTGACAGTTTTTTCGGTGGCCAAAGTTAAAATAAATATTACACACATTTTTATTCGAAAATACGTAGCCACCATACACTTTTAATACCCAAACTCTATAAAAATTGGTTTCTTATGTCAAATACTACAGGAAACAATAATTTCTTGTGCCAAATTCGATTAGAGTCTAGTAGCCTATATTTCTTTCGTAGCTATCTGTTATCTCTATCGCTCTTGCGTATTGGCGCGACAGAGCCCCTCACACGCGGTAGGCAGAGCACATGTAAGTGCTCAAGTTTCCGTGCCACTCTTGACAATCAAAGAATTTAAAGAAAACGAAATTGCGATATTCGAGTGACAGGTTGCCAGTCCATCGCTCACACCACTATAGAAACGATATCCCACTGTCTAGGGTCTACTTCTACGAGACCCACGGGAGAAAAGGTTGTACTGTTATTGTAAAATAATGCTTTTTACAACAGTTAATATCTTGTACCAAACAATCCCGACTAAATTACTCGTATTACTTTAAAAAGCTCACAGAGAAAATTACTGCTATAATACCTAACGCGACTCCCGTATTACCGAGTATATTATGTCATTTGGGTGTACGCTTCGATGCTATCCTATTTACACAGGGGTTTATAATTTTATACGGGATATAATTTTTATAACCGACAATATTTAAGGAGGGTTATTATAAAGCTGATATCCCCGCGCCTTAAGTAGCCGCTGTGTGGCGGCATATGCGTACGCGTCATAGATTTTTGGGGCAGTATGAAATGGTTAAAATCTATACCTCATTTTTTTTAATTAGAAAATTGGTAAACAAAGAAGCAGTCGTCGTCAAACTATCTTCTTAGGACAAATATTAGATGTTAACAATTATATCCACAACGAAGACATAACAGGTCAATATTAGGTTGTTGTAGCCTTTTTTGGGGTTCCGTAGTCAACTAGGAACCCTTATAGTTTCGCCATGTCTGTCTGTCCGTCCGTCCGTCCGTCCGTCCGTCCGCGGATAATCTCAGTAACCGTAAGCACTAGAAAACTGAAATTTGGTACCAATATGTATATCAATCACGCCAACAAAGTGAAAAAATAAAAAATGGAAAAAAATGTTTTATTAGGGTACCCCCCCTACATGTAAAGTGGGGGCTGATTTTTTTTTAATTCCAACCCCAACGTGTGATATATTTTTGGATAGGTATTTAAAAATAAATAAGGGTTTACTAAGATCGTTTTTAGATAATATTAATATTTTCGGAAATAATCTCTCCTAAAGGAAAAAAAAGTGCGTCCCCCCCCTCTAACTTTTGAACCATATGTTTAAAAAATATGAAAAAAATCACAAAAGAAGAACTTTATAAAGACTTTTTAGGAAAATTGGTTTGAACTTGATAGGTTCAGTAGTTTTTGAGAAAAATACGAAAAACTACGGAACCCTACACTGAGCGTGGCCCGACACGCTCTTGGCCGGTTTTTTTTTTTAATTGCACTCATAGGTATATCAACCGCATCATTTGATTATTTGCGAAGCAAAATTGGAGTGATTATTTATTTATTCGAAAAAACTAACATTCAGAGGACTAAGTGACGGTGTTTTTGCAAGCCACTTGGGCCTGCATCTGGCTAATCCATTGCAGTAATCACAGTCGAATGCCACCAAACACACAGCACAAAATAGAATATTAATAATAAAGTAATTAAATAAGTGCTCGTATCATAAAATTATATACGTTAATACAAAAAATAACGTACTGGTCTAATATGTATAAATAAATAAATACCATTGACAAATATGACAGCTCATAAAATGAACCGATAGTTCCAAATGTCTGCATCTTTAGGTTTTTTAATATGCAACCTTTCCAGAACTAAATTAGGAAATGTTAAATAATACAGATTAAAATAAATATTTTCTAATTAAACGTATAATTCTTAGTATTATTTATATACAAAGATCAAACACACTTGTATAATTTTGGTGTAGAAAACAATAGAGTACTTTATTAAAATGTCTGTTTATGATACTGACAGTTGTGGCAAAAATGTCTCATATAAAGGTCTTTTTCTCAAACATGCAATGAAATATTGTCTTTACGTTCCTTAAAATGGCTGGGAAGTATTGCTGTTTGGGCGCAACAACTCGAGAGGACTGTAAAGGGATTTCATATTATTTTTCAGGCTTTTTAGGCCTGCAAAGTAACTTTTTTTTATAAAATATTGTCCTTTAGAGCATTTTTTTTATTTCATTGTATGTTTGAGAAAAGCACTATACATGCCTCGGCGTGAAAACGGATTCCCGGCCTCGTATCCCTATCCGGCCCCACCCACCATATACCCACTCCATAGCCTTCTTGAGCTTACCGTGGGGCTCAGTCAATCTGTGTAAGAATGTCCTATAATATTTATTTATTTATTTATTTATATCCGGCCATATACCCACTTGGCCGGAAATCCTCATTTTCCCGGTCTCTGATGTAACGTACTATTGTGCTTGCGTGCTTTTACGTTCTCTCTAATGCTAAAAATGCCGGGATATAGGTAACGAAATTAATATCTTTTTTTTTACATAGCCTTTGAAATATTGTCTGTTACTTATGATTAACGCTAATTGCATTGAATTTTGCGAAAAAAAAAATAAGCAAGGACCATATAAACACGGGACAGACAAAGCCCATACAAAAAAATATACCCCTGAAATGTATAGGCCTTTTAGGCTTAAAAGTAGATGACGCTGTTTCGCAGCCTGGATGTGGCCAAAATCACATTTTCCCTAAATATTTTTTTATTTTTTATAAGAACAATGACTGGCTTATTTATTTTTTTATATCATGAGATCACGTCAATACCTACACATTTAAAAAAAATGTAGGCGTCATCAGTGTAGTTATGATATTATTTAATAGGTGGCGCTAAAAAGTGGAGTACAATTCTTCGTATG
The DNA here is from genome assembly GCF_023078275.1 of Leguminivora glycinivorella. NCBI lineage: Eukaryota > Metazoa > Arthropoda > Insecta > Lepidoptera > Tortricidae > Leguminivora > Leguminivora glycinivorella. The sequence goes on along the minus strand of NC_062974.1, from coordinate 6,490,151 downwards.
GAGATTGTAAATCATCCATGATATAAGTAATGTTACTATCAAAGACATCAGGAATGAAGACATCATCAATTCATCATCCTCCTTGCGTTATCCCCGCATTTGCCACGGATCATAGTAGCCTGGGGTCCGCTGTGACAACGAATCCCAAGATTTAGCGTAGGCACTAGTTTTACGAAAGCGACTGCCATCTGACCTTTCCAACCCAAAGGGTAACTACGTCTTATTGGAATTGGTCCGGTTTCCACACGAAGCGTTCCTTCGCCGAAACGCGACTGGCAAATATCAAATACTACAAGACAAAGAGATCAAGGTTCTTAATCTTAACGTTCTTATTTTTATCACAATAATATAATTTTTAAAATTAGTGTAGGTAATTACTACGCAGCTGTACTTCCATAACGAGTGCTGAACCAATTCAACAACAAAAGAAATAAAATGTAGAATTCTTATAAAATACAGCGTCGTCGCTGTATTATCTTCATAATATTTTATATATTTACATTGCGTATTTTCCGAGAAGAGAGGTTATTCGAGAACACTTGACGTCCCCGAATTACTCATGATTCGATAAAATCAACGAATGAAAGGCCAGAATATGTTATCACGAGAAATCTTCTAACTGGGCCGGAACTCGTTGATGTAAAAAATAGATGCTGGCACTGAATAGGATCTAGAGGTCAGATATGACAATATTTACTTAGTTAGTGTTGTGTGGCTCAACTCAACCTAATATAATTGTGTGGATCTACCTCGTATTGTATTATTATATGAATCTACTTACTAAGTGATGAATACGTGTTTGAGGGATATGTATGGTCGAGCATATTCTAAATAAATGCTTATTCTTATTCTTATAATATGTATATGCGTACTGATATATATGACTTCTTAGCGTGCCAAACAAATTTAAATATTCATATTCATATTCATATTCATCTTTATTCAGTTTTCATCTTCATCACTTCATTCAGTCATCTTTATTCTGTTCAGTCACACAACATTAACTATAATAATAAAGAAATCGCAGTAAGGAACAGACTTGGCACGACTTTGTCTAGATTTCATTACTTTTTAGAGGAACAAGCAGCTCCATCGAGACTTGGCTAGTTTTTTACAGAATGATTTTGGTGGGATGTGACTATACAAATAGATTAACTTATTTATTTTATCTAAGTATAATTAGTCGATTGTCGGAACTAGGAACCCATTTTTTTAATGTCGACACTGTCGGTCATTCGATTTCATGAACTTCGTTCAATAATATCTCCACTACTAGCGATTTAAATTCTACTAGAAGAATCGAAAACGAGCGGTCATCACCACCAGATTTAAAATTACTAAGTAGCAGTTCTTTTTCAAAAATAGCATTAGGTACGTTTACCACAGAATTCCGAACGGCGAATTTATGTGTTTGAAATTCAAAAATTGGTCCCCTGTTCCATGAACTATGTAAGACAAGGTTTACGTTTTTCGTGTGACAAAGAGAACCGTCGCAGTGCAATTTGGGGCCGGCGTCATGAAACTGCGGTTATATTCCGCCATCTGTCAACATCGTTCTGCGGAGCCGCGATATTACTATTCAGGGATGCCCCTTTTATTCTATCTACATCTGTAGCATAACTTCAATAAGACTTCTTTTTCCTTTAGCTTTAACGTAAGACACAAGTTTTTGTTAATTTATTTAGGTATCTTGTTAGTTTTTGTTAATTTATTTATTTAATTGTCTTGTTATAATGTAGGCTATGCTAGACATGTTTACTAATGATAAGCAAGTAATAATAATATAGTTACCCGTTTTAATGTCCTCTCTTCTTTATTACTAAATGTTATTTACTGTATTTCACTTTTAAGTTTTATTGTATTTCTCCTTTTCCGTGTCGTGGCATCCACCTCTGCATGTTTAATATAGTTTTTTCAGGTACTCGTAGCTGTTTTTCGTTATATTTTCATGTGTACAACGTAAATCCAAGCCTATTTCATAACTAGTTGCAAAGACTCACTTGAATGTAATTCAACACACGTCTAATTATGTACTTCGCACTTAATTACTTGTTATTTAAGATTATAATGTACTCGAATTTATTGGCATGCTGTACGACCTGACCGGCCATTTTTATTATTTTTTATGTAAGAATGTATACCTACCCGCAGTCCAGATGGCGCTGAATACCGCCTCGCAATTGTGGCCGCATTCAGATGTTTCGGAGGGGGAGGGACAGGCCGTACAGCTGCGTTCGTGGCCCACAAAGTGGTCTCGCCGGAAGATCAGCGCTGACCCCTGGGTCAGCATCTATGCTGAGGCGGGACCATTTCGTGGTAAACCCGTCATACATTTGTTTAAATATTAATTGTAAAATTTATGAAATACTTATGTAGATAATTATGTGTTTACCATGAATAAATGTGTTTACCATGAATAAACGATTGAATCTGAAATCTGAATCTGAAATCCTTTAATATATAAACTTATGTCATTTTCGTATAATTCAAGGACGATTTATCCATTTCTGAAAAAATCGTTAGGTACCTATTCATTTTATTCTTTTAAAACTGACTTAAGTTGCGTGTCTTCTGCAGCGCCGCGCCAATGGGACCGTGCGCGACGACACGCCACGTGACAGGTGACCATTATGGACAATATTGTAACCGCTGTAAACATTGTGAAAACATTAATGAAATCTTGTGTTATTTTACTACATTAGACAATTTTGGACGATGGTGGTAACAACATTATCGCCAATAACATTAAAATTGTTGTTTTCAGTGAGAAATTAACAAACTGGTGACTAAAACGGGGTTTCGTGCCATCGCTCACGAAATCATTTTCCAACCTGAGACGATGAATAAAGGCAAGAAATTGGTGCTAGCTGGGCATTTTCTACAGATTGAAGACATTATTCTACCATTTGTACCTATGTGCAATAAAGTATAAATAAATCATTGGCTTTTAAAATTGTTGATCAGTTCACTGCTATGCTATGTCATTTTCATAGGCTAACTATTATAGGTATTATAAATATCATTTACAGGGTACAGGGTTTATTGTAAAATAAAAACAAACTATCTATAATAACTTTAAATTATAATATACATCACAAAAACTTGTTTCATTTACTTGAAAATATTGGAGCTTTACCAGATATCACATCAAACATTTATATAATCATCAATGCGATGAAATAAGTTCTAAGGAATTTTATTTAAAATGTGATAAGCCTTCAGTGGATGGACTGCTTCGGCTTCTATTGTTCTCGTTCTCCTTCGTCCCATTGAAACCTCGATATTTACGCATTTTCTTTAATCGGTTTTACACAGGAGCACACATGAGTAAACAAATAAAATGATTTTGGAACATGACTTGGATTGGCTTCCACGTCGGCTTTTCTACCTCCAATAAAATTTGCACTATAAATTAACCGTAAATTCAATTCAATACGTGTATCAAAATGATTAGGCACTTTAAGTAAAACTTCAGAGATTGGACGACATTTTTCTTCTTACGGCAACTATTCACTTAAACGGTGGTTTCGTTTCCACCACGGTCTTGGAAATAGCTAGAATTTAGTCGCTATTTTTCTTGGAGTTATTACAATTCGCCATAACAAATTTTACTAGGCCCATATTAAATTTATCTCAAAAACGATATGAAAATGTTTACTGCAATATGGATTTGACAGCGTAAGTCAGCGACTAAGATGTCAATTTTGGCCGTAGTGAGCGCTGTGATCGTTTTAGCTACCCCCTCCACCCGCTTAGCACCCTGCCAATAGATAATATCGTCACTACTTTTAAAAAATCTCGTATCTCACGCTGTTCCTCAAAGTTAAAACGCAGTAAGTCTATATGCATTCCATACATACTTACTACAATTTTCTTTTCATTGACAGACGAAGATACAAGTTTTTTTTAAAGTAGTGACGATATGACGACTACATAAAAAATGGCATTCTGTTTAGTCCGTCAGTTAGATCGTCCAAAAATACTGAACACATATTTTTTGCTTTTTCTAATTAATAAAAAAATACAAAGATATAAGTAGAGCACCAAAGTTCTGGAGTGGGGGCTTGTGACGTCACTTCTAAGTAAAAATTGTACCTAGGCGTGACGTCACGCGAATCTTCAACGCACTGTACCGTCGTAATTTTTCGTTTACGAGAAAAAAAATACGTGCCTAAAATTCTTTGATAATCTAACTGACGGACTAATTAGTTTTTTTTTAGTCGTCTCACCTATTCAGGTTACCAAGGAGCCCTAATTAGAAAAAGGATGCGAGTCCATAACGTCGTCACGCAAAAGCTGCAGAAAGTGAACGAGAATGTCCCTTACGAAATGCGTTTGCCTTGTATGGCAGCTACTTCGATCGAATCCTTAAGGGCCCATTTAGACGGTGTGAGAAAAGTGAATTACATTGCGATATTTGATGGCTGTGCAAAATTGTATGTAACCTCAACAGCCCGCAATGGAACTAAAATCACATGCGAGTTCGCACGCCGTCTAAATCAGGCTTAAAGCTCGGAAATCTTACGCTAATTTGTTAGTCAAGCCGTGATATCATTTGTGAGGCTTTCTTGGAGTTTTCAGAAGTAGTAGAATAATTAAGTAAGAGACGTTTTCGTTGAATGCTTCATATACGTACTTAATTCTAAAGAACAACCTTCAAGTCGGTGGCAACCCTAGCGAATTCGGTCGCCCGTTTACGGCGCGGTTATTGTCGGCCGATTGTAAAGGGTGTCTCGCGTCGCTACAGCACCCTGTATGTCTCACAAACAACTGGTAACGACCCTCATACACCCGGCACGTCTGATCGACGACCATCGGCTTTCACTGCGGATAATGGTTACTCTCCGATGACGATGACGACTGCAAGCATAGAAGATAATACCATCCCATACATTAAAATGCGACCGCCTAAGAATACGCATACACTACACCACACATAGATGGCGCCACAAAGAAATGCCTTGTTGCCGTCGATTATTTTGTAGATTGGCGTTAAGTGTCACTTTCGAGCCATAAATCTATAACAAAAGTGACACTTATCGCCATCTACAAGTATAATCGAAAGCTACAAGACATTTTTTTTTTGTGGCGCCATCTAAGGTAACGGCGGCTATCAACGCGGGTATCGAAATCGACGTCCATTACCGCCGCATTTGCAAATACGCATTTTATAGGCAAACCGACCAATTTCTTAAAAAAAGTTACTCACACAAAGGAAGCCTGTTTAGTTGACTAACGCACATATAGGCGATAGAGAGTGTGAATGAAAGAAGACGCTCGCTATTTGACAGTTTTTGCCACGGGGCCGCGAGAAGAGGTTGTGTCATACTGACGTGTGACGCTAAACCTAAGTGAACTCCAATCTCATTTAGTAGTTTACGTAATAATTATGGCAAACAGGTGAAAGTTATGCATTTCAAATTATTATTTATAGTTTTCTACATGACTTCTGAGTACTTTTTACGTATTGTTTAGCCTGGAAATGTGTTTAAAGTGGAAATTAAAAGACAGCGGTGAAAGGCGCCATTTCGTGAGTAGATTCTATTACTGTGGTATACCACGGTAATAGTTAAAGTAGTGATATTAGTTATTTTTGCTTTATTTTAAGTATATGTGATCAGTTATATAATGTCTTACAGTTGTTTCAATCTTGATCTATTCACGCTATCAAAGAACTATTTACGCGGTATGAAAATTATTCAACAAAACCTTAATTTTTAGCAAAAACTTCATGACTGATTTCGTAGTTTCTATGAAAACCGTTAATTTGTCAATTTTTTAAACATTGACATAAAGTCTGATGCTTACTTACCAGTTATGTAAGCTTGGTTTTAATATAAGGTTGCAATATTTTATTTTGATTTGTAATGAAAATACATCTGTATGACTTTGTTTTTATGGGTCGGAATTAGATTTTATAATACTCCAATTTATGCCTATTACCGATGGTACGATCAGATAACCCTCGGTAATAGAATATATTAGAATCTATTACCGATCCATGCAATATTTGTTTGGGTCGGTAATGGGTTCCTATAGAAGTATCTATTACCGAGCGACATATTAGTCTTGTATCAAAATATGACATTTAGTGTACCGTAAGTACAGATTTCTTAGGTGAAACTGAGTCTTCTGTGGGTATTCATAAAGGAGGATAGTATAGGTATATGTATTTGTCATAATTTGTATATTCAACCGTCGGTATTAAGCTCCGAATTTTGAGATGGGTTTCTATTTACCGATGGCAGAAAAACACTGTCATTCATACCCTCGGTAATGAAATCTCAATTCGCGTTAATAGAACTGCAACCTGTTCATTACCACGGTAATAGAAAATTTAGGTATGTTGGCTTCAATAATAATTTTATGACATATAATAAACTAAAATGATCCTAAAACTCTTTAAAACTAATAGTTCAATAAATACTCTTCCATAAAAAAAATATTTGTGGTCGTTAATAAGCTTTGATACCCTTAATTTTTTGGTATCTTTTGAAATCTGCTTAAATACCACGTTAATAGGCGCCATTACCTTATGTGTGGTGTAGTGTATGCGCGTTCTCTATGGCGGTCGCATTTTAATGTATGGGATGGTATGATCTTCTTATATTTAATCTATGCTGCAACAGATACTATTGCGGTCCGTAGAAACAGTGATATACACAGAAATAGAAAAAAAAAAAATTACAAGTACTTGCATTATAACGAATATGTCATAACACACAACAAATAAGGAATGAAGTTGAGATTGAAAATTGTGGTCTATTGAAAATTAATTATATCCACGGGAGCTTTACAGGAATCAAAGACCTATATAACTTCGTATAGACCGATAAAGTCTAAGAAAAAAACGTACCCCAATACCATACAGAAAAAGTTACGGTGAGCTAGATGGCGATACACCTTTGAGGTACGCTCGGCTAGATGGCGCTAATATTAATATTTGACATTTTAACACATATCAAGCTAAGAATATGGGCCAAATTGTCAAAACTGAGGTTCAAAAATGTTAAGCCTGTGTCGAGAGATGGCAGTCTATGCTCTGTGATTACACATTTTAGTTTGACAGTAATTCTCTATAAATACTCGATCCTCTTTGCAGGAATAGTACAAGATTATGGCTTAAGGTGCAGTAGGTTTTATGAGCAGAGTTTTACATTTATTATAGCACTTATTGTATGTAGTGTCGTCCTGATTTGGTACAATAATTATTTTGCAATGGGAAAGGATAACACTATATAATAGTGTTGCTCCTTTCGGATACTTTTTTCTTCTTGTCAGACTGTAAATAGTGCCTTACAAATTTTGCGCAAAAACATATAATACAATTCTTGCTTCTAATACTCAGTAATAAACTTATATTGACCGGGATATAGACCGTGATTACCTTTTTACAAATATAAAAATTTAAATCGTGAGGATGGCTTAAAACTATCAAATGTATGGAATCCAGTGATTTGTTTGTGTAAAAACCGGTGAAGTCAGAATTGAACAAACGTAGTGACACTGTGAGTGTAGTGTGTTTGGACAGACCATCGAGTGTAAATGCGACCAGTGGTAACGCTGAAAGTGAACGCAGCCGACGCGCGCGAAGGAGGGTAGATCGCGCGCTGTCTACGCAACTTTGACATCCATCCGCCTTCGTCAGTTTTCCGTGAAAAATCAAAAAGGTAATCACGGTCTATATCCCGGTCAATATAAGTCTAATGACAATAACCGTGAATCATTCAAACCTCTTAGTAATAAAGATTCTCAGTAAACCCATCAATTTAATACTAACAACTCTAATATTTTGTACACATTTTAGTATACTTCCCTATCGAACGATCATAATTTTACTTTTGATAAATTACAAACACATACGATCCAAAAAACATGATATCAATCAGCGGGCACGCACACCGCTCTATTCTCATTTCTCATTCACATTTACGCTTAGTAAAAGTGAGAATATATAATATATGTCGCATCCTGGTCATAATTACGGATGATCAAATGACTCAAGTAGTCATGAGTCCGTACCGTACTCATGACTCGCCGTTTGCTGCGGAACGGCAGCGCCATCTGTGGTGCTGTACGGAGTCTAGGAAAAGGGCCACGAGAGTGAAGAGAGGTCATTCGACTTCCAGCAGTCGTCTCTTAGGAACTGTACCGCGTTTCATTAGAACTATCCAGGTTGCCTAATCAGCACTCATTTGGTTTGTGATTGGGATGGAGTTGTTATAATTTAGAATAAAATAATAATCAGTGTTCACTTGAATGTTAATTATGTCCGATGATCCCCTCGACCCTCCTGATCCATCATATATATGTATATACTGACGTGGCCTTAACACAGTGAAATAATCCATAGCTAGAATACGAGGGAACCTTTGTAAGATACTCTTCGAGCGAATTTTGTTCTGTTGAAATATACCGTTGATTAAATCCATCTCTTTGCCGTTAATTCAGCTCTCTGCGAGATGTACGACGAGGAATGAATTTAATCTTTTGTAATCCTTTTTTAATCAAATCCATTTTTCAGCGAAAACCAGCGAGTCTTCTGAACAACATGAAACATAATTATATTGATTTAAACTAACACGATCTTCACTCATATTATTAAATTAAAACGGGACTTAATCGCGTAAAACTTACGTTTATATTTAACCCGACGTTTCGGACATGACATTACGTCCGTGGTCACGGGTAGACTGGCTGGGAGTTGTATCAACATCTTCTAGCTGTACGAGTTTTTCGAACTACCCGCACTTGATTGTCATCAGTCAATTTTACGCTAGGGTTGCCACTCTGTCTACATACAACACTCCCGACATCCGATGGTATGGGACCGGAAGTTTTCTCACGTTTACACTTGCTAATCACTGGATTCCACGAAGATGAAATCCCTTGCCCTTCACTTGGATTGAAATTACGATGTTTCCTGATTTCAATCGCTTCACGTACTTTCCTGCTATAGTAAAGACGTTCAGTTGAAAGGACTTTGGGATTATGCAGTTTAATCCAGTGGTTTGGTCCTGACTCCAGCAAAGGTGGCAAGCAAGAAGTTGAGCAATTACTCCAGTATCTCAATTCCATTCATCAGAAGATAAAATTTACATAAAAGTGACAGACATAAAAGTGATAGGTCGGATGGACGGATGGATGAACGAATTTAACAAAAAGCGATATACAGGCTGGTTCCTGATGATGAACTTAACTGCGTGTCGAATTTAACGGAAAACAAAAAAAAACACGGTGTATAACCCCCATAGAAAACGCTGAGAAATGGTATTATGCAAAATGATTAATATGCCACGAGTGGCACGACTATATATAATTTATGCGAAAGTCTCATCCGTAAAAAGCTTTTTGGATACGTGTTATGCTAAGTGTATTTATGATTAATAACATACTGCAACATGAAAATCATAAAACGTCGATGCTCTTTCATTATATTTTTCAACACACTTGCTCGTAACGGGGATGGATGGGGACGTATTTTCCGTAATGAATAATGAATGATAATCCGGCTAAAATGAAAAAGTGACTATTAGCAAATAATATATTATGCTTGAAAACGAAATCCTACTTAATATTTTTACAAGCTTTTATTCAACTTGCCTTGTTAGTATGTTAGTTTGTGTCAAAACGTAGAAGCTAAATTTGACCCACTTCCCGGTTTCTGATTGAGCTGAAATTTTGCACACATAATATGTAAATCACGTGACAATTCAATATTATGGTATCATGGAGCTGATCTGATGATGGAGCAGAAAGGTGGTCATAGGAACTCTGTCACGAAATGTCGTATCCCCATCGAGTAAGGGGTTTTTAGAAACGTTTCGGAGAGCAGTAGATGACTGTTAAAAGAAAGGTACAGTCGGTGATAAAAGCTTGTGTAAAAAATGTTATTTTTTTGGAAAAAAACTTATTATTCAGTACATATGTATGGTGTTTTTCCCGCATTAGTTCGCAATGTAGTACTTACATTTATTGTCAGGTCGACACTTCAAATGACCATAATTATGTACTATAAAACATGGTGCGATACACATGCAAAGTGGGAATTCGTAACTCGTGTCAATTCAAAACACGACCGAACCACTCGTTTCCACCTTTCCTTACTTGTATCGTAATGATACCAATTGTAGGACAATGAACCCATATGTAACATATATTTTTTATATGTATGTAGGTTTATTACGATACCAATTTTGACTTCTGTTTTCACATTTAATTTTAAAAATCCTGCACCAAACCATTTTTCTGTTTAGCCTGGGTTGACTGGTAGAAGGCCTCAAGGCGTTCAATCCGCTATTTGTACTCTTTTTTGTAAATTTGTACAATAAAGTTTAAATAAATAAATATGATACTGGCAATTTAAATAATGCAAACCACAGAAATCTGATTTTCAGTATTTTATTGCATTGCGATTTTTATATTATTTACGCACTTTTACAAATTACAAGCACTTACATATTCCAGTGTCGACTGAGGACTGTGTGAATTCGTCATATTTATTGAAATTTATTGTTATAAATTCAGTAAACAGAAGAGTTTTTCAGATCCAGGACTCTGAAAAGAGAAATATGACAAAAATAAAGACTACTTTTCAGAGTCACCTATTCAAATTGAGGGGTTGTAAGCATATTACATACATACATAAATTCATGCCTGTATTCCCAAAAGAGGTGCGCACTGCACAGGAAACTGTTAGAATTCCAGTGCCGCTCTTAGCAATTAATAAACCGAAATTGTGACAATTATGTTCTTGCCGGTGAGTAAGGCTGCCAGAGCTCAACGAGGGTGCGGTGTGCTGGTGATGGAAGGACCTACGGAACTAATTTGTTCCGTCTATTGTCCTTTGAATCGTCGGCAACCCAAACCCTCGTTAGAACTTGTACAGTCTTTTTTGCTTAACGCGGCAAAAAGGAGTGTATAGTTTCTAATGGGTTGGCAACGCGCACGGTGACACTCTTCGAGTTTCACATATTAATATTCTACAATTGACTTCCGAGGTTTCAAAAACGGCGTTCCCCCGTAAATAAGAAAATAGAATATATTCAATTCTAAGCTCAATAGCAGCACTTAGTCCTTTCAGCTTATTGGACACTAACGACCCAGCTACGAAATTGGTCTAAGCGCGACAGCGGTGAGCGGCGGCCATACATTGGAGCGAGACACAGCGAGGGGATTTTTCATTCGCACGTATGGCTGCCGCTCACCGCTGTCGCGCTTAGACCAATGTCGTGGCTGGGTCGTAAGAGAAGGCCTAAAGGCTAAGTGGACGCTAGAAGCGGAGCATTCCGGCCGGTCAGCGACGGGCGAGCTCGCGTCCACCCTATGTGCGATTTTCGTTTTCTTTCAACCCCTTTTTGCCAAGAGTGGCTCTGAAACTTGAGTAGTTCAAGTGCTCTGCCTTCCCCTTTATGTACAGGCGTGACTGTATGTATGGATTTATGTATGTAGATTTAGTAATAATAAAATACTTACTAATTACAAGCCAATTAGTGTCAGGATAGCTGCCAATTATATGCCCTGGATAGCTGTCAGGTTCTTATGTTCTCGGCCAACTTCAGCAAGATGTTCCTTAGGAGTTTAGCGAGCAGCGGATAATTCTCACCCATGAGTGGCCTTCGCAATTGCGGTACAGTAATCTGAGAAAACAAAAATATAGATGGGTATTTAGATAACACCGGATCAACTTTTACGATTTTTACACATGCTTATATAGTAAACGGGACTTAATCTCGTATAGCTCGATGGTTAGTTAGTGGAACAAATCCAGTGACATCCCTAGTGCGCAAAATTTTCAAGTGGGTAATCAGGACCCAGTCCGGGTCGTTTAAAAAACTATGTAACGCCGTGGCTTGCGTGGGCGACGGTCGCGCGATGGTCGCGCGACGGCGATGCGACGCATACGAAATGAAACCTTATCGATATGGAAGTATGAGACGCGACGGCGACGGTCGCGCGACCGTCGGCCACGCAAGACACGGCGTAAGGCATATTTTAGATTTTGCTGGCTCAGTCGAAATGACAATCATTGACGCTAGACGCCGATCGAAATGCAGTCAGGCTCTCTCGCACCAACACGGAAGCACAGTATAATAAAGAGTACTATCGTGTATGGCCACTCCCGCTCCCCGCTGAAAGTGCCGCCCACCCCCTCTCGGTTAGTCAAAAACGCGGACAGTCGACCTGTCACATTTCACTCATACAAGCATAGTTCCCGTTCACCTACACGAGCTTAGACTGTGTGCTAGGAACGCGCCTCTTTCATATATTTGATCGCCAGCATCCGAGGTGTGACGGAAGAGTGATACAGATTGTTTTATACATTTGGCTACGTACCCTGATCTTTTCTTTCTTAAAATTAGATTGCGAAAGCATACTCTAAGTTAAGTATATATACTTACCACAGCCAAGGCCACCACTAAAAGTGGACAGATCAGATTGATGATCAACGACAGAACAGTCCGCACAAACCACCAGATCCCGATCACTACAATCACACTTGCCAGCATCACCTGGAAGCAAAGAGGATCGAGTATATAGAATTACTGTCAAAGCAAAGAGGATATTTTCCGGTCTCTAAGGATAATGACCTTTCCAGGTCTCTATATATTTGAGGTGGCAAAAGTGGTGCGTAGGAACCTCGAAGAATTCAGAATGCGTGGTCCAAACTATCGTCATGGCTATAACATTCTGCCGAATAGACACAGACTGAAAAAATCAGAGCAGTATGTGTGGTACACAGGTCCCAAAATTTACAACAAGTTACCCAATGACTTAAAAGTAGTTGAAATGTCTGACACCATGTTTACAACCAAACTCAAGAAATACCTAATAGAGAAAGCTTTCTACTTGGTAGATGAATTCCTAAACCCAAATGACTAGTAGCTATGTATATTCCAATTGCCTATGACATTCAATATTGCTAAAACTTATATTTTATAATTTAATTGCACAATTATATGATTTGCAAGAATCTAATTCGACAGTATCTCCCTATAATGTACCTATCTAATGTTATTATTAAGTGAATAATTGATGATTATTGTAGTTACTATTCTCCTTTATTGATTTCCTTATTATTATTTATGTTGGTCTTGTTTACTATGTATGTTAAATTAAGTAAGCAGAAAATGTTAAAATGACGTGTAACTCCTGTTATCAATAAATGATTGATTGATTGATTGATCGAGTATTATAGAGAGTTACTGTCGAAGTAAAATGTGTAATCACAGTGCATAGACTGCCATCTCTTGACACAGGCTTATAACTTTTGAATCTCAGTTTTAACAATTTGGCCCATATTCTTAGCTTGATATGTTTTAAAATGTCAAATATTAGAGGTAATATTGGCGCCATCTAGCTGAGCGTACCCCAAAGGTGTAATGCCATCTAGGCTACCATACCTTCTTCTGTACGTTACGTTTTTTTCTTAGATTTTATCTGTCTATACGGAGTCATATATGTCTTTGGTCGAAGTACAAGGTACAAAAAGGTACAGCGGCGCAAATCTTGACGGGGGGCAAATGTAACTGGTCCATTTTTTCCATGTTTTACAATGTTTACATTATTAAATAGAGTGTCCGAAGATTATATATGGTAGACGACTGTCGTGTTCAGTGGATACATGTAGAACTCAACATCATAGTGTAATAATGAAAAAAAATGGTTTAGTTACAATTGCCCCCCAGTCGAGATTTGTCCCGCTGTACCTTATGTATATTATAATACCTGGTATATAATATAGCCGAGAATCAAGCAAATGTATTTTATTATTCATAGTAGAAAGGCAGGCTTCGGATCCTGGGTTTGAAACCCGGTAAGGGCTTTTGCGTGATGAGCACAGGTATCTATCTATTCCTGAGTCATGGATGTTTTCTATGTAGGTACATGCATACTAATACTAATATTATAAATGGGAAAGGGTGTGTCTCTGTTTGTTTGTCCGCCTTTCATGGCAAAATGGGGCGACGAATTGACGTGATTTTTTAAGTGGAGATAGTTGAAGGGCTATAGAGAGTGACATAGGCTGCTTTTTGTCTCTTTATAATCCCCCACTTCCCTCAAATGGTGGGTGGAAGTTTATATGGAACATTCCACTATTTTCTAATTTAACGCAAGCAAAGCAGCGGGCAAAAGCTAGTATTATTATATAAGTATTTTTGTAGATAATATGTATCGTTGTCTGAATACCCAATACACAAGCCTCCTTGAGCTTACGTCCAAGAGTGTCCTATACAATATTTTAATTTAAAATTGAAACTTTTATTGCAGACTGTGTGATACAGCTCTTACTTCGTATCTTAGACTATGACAACACTAACTAGTTTTCAATTGCGCGCACCTCGCGCACTAGCACCGCACCGCATGCAGGAAACGATCGCACTAAATACCGTTTAGCGTGCTTGCCAGAATAGTCTCCAAATAGCTGTATAATGACGTTATGCAGGAGCAAAACTGCCTTTGTTTTACCACACAGAAATGGCTTAGTTTGTACAACGTATAAAAATGCAGTAATTTTTACTTCAACAACACCTTGTTGTTTGAGCCGAAATCCAAACATTAACTAAAACAGTATCAAATTTTTAATGGATTTTTTAAGTACAATAGGTAGAATAAAGGGACGTTGGGTGGTGTGCATTCGACACCCCTGTTGGGGTGCGAGTGGCCCCTTCCGCGCTGAGCGCTGTGGGGGCTGTGTCGGGGCGCGCCCCATCCTCATGGGGCGGTCTGACGTCGACATTTTGGGGACGACTGGGCGATCCTGTGATTGCTAGCCCTACCGCTACCGGCCGTTATCCAAACCCGCGACCCCTAGCCTGGTGATACCGTTTGAGCGGGGTCAGGTTCGGGGCCGCAGTGAAGGCGACCGGCAGCTCGGGCTAGCGTGGGCGTGGAAAGAGACGTTGGTGCCGTGTTCCTTGCTTTTATAGTGACGCGAAGGGGAAACTGTAGCGCTTCAGTCTTCATTCTTATTGGTCAGGCAGGTCGAGGTGCAGAAGACTTCTTTTAAGTAAGATATTTACTTGTTCTAGAAGCTTCCGCTCTTCAATACACTTTGAGGGTTACTAACCAAGTTATACTTATATTTAACATACATATTATTAATTTTATTTTATTACTAGCTTTTGCCCGCGGCTTCGCTCGCGTTAGAAAGAGACAAACAGCTAGTAGCCTATGTCACTCTCCATCCCTTCAACTATCTCCACCTAAAAAATCACGTCAATTCGTCGCTCCGTTTTGCCGTGAAAGACGGACAAACAAACAGACACACACACTTTCCCATTTATAATATTAGTATGGATAATTAACTTAATTAACATGCTTATTTATTTATTTAATCAAAAAGTAACACAGCATTACAGTTTACACCAAGGCACTGTGAAACTACAAAAAACAAAACATGACTCACAAAAAAAAATACAAAAGACATACAAAAAATAAACAAATTAAACATTAGATTTGGGCGACGACGTAACAGCGTGGCTCCGTTGCGTCGTCTGACTCGGCGTAGGATTCGGCAGGTTGCCCCGGAACCGCCGAAATACCACACCCTTCGACCAGAAGTCTGCGCACGCGATGGTGTCCTGCAGCGTGCGCGGCACGCGCACAACAAATGAAGTGAAGTGCACGTAGTGGCGCGACTGCAGCTGTTGCACCCTCAGCGTGTAGCCAGTCTTCCGGCGAACGTACTCCACCACCTCATCAGCCCCGGCGGAGTAATGCAAGCGCGACACGTAGAGCGCTTTACTCGGTGTAGCAACTCGCAGACCAGAAGTAATCGGCTCCGCGGTACCACACAGAGTCTTACGAGGCGCCCTACGCGCCTTGCTCTTCCTTTGCACCACCAGTCTTATACATATGTTTAAGGCAGAATAGTTATATATTTTAAATTAAATTAAATTTTAACTTAAATTTAAATGTAAAATGATAAAAAAACTTCCTTGTCAAGATGTAACAACCTTGCTGGGCTTCTGTGAGGCTATTTCGATTTCAAGTTTATTTTGGATCTACGAGTAATATTCTCCAACCGAATGTAACCTGATGACTGGCCTCTCCAGTTAGTTGTAATTTACAAAAGCCTGCAAGCCGAGATCCAATAGGATTCCAATGACGCTTTTAGTTAGTAAATATCGAGTTTCTGTGTTAACTTCATTCAACACTAGCTTTTGCTCACGGCTTCGCTCGCGTTAGAAAGAGACAAAAAGTAGCCTATGTCACTCTCCATCCCCTCAACTATCTCCGCCTAAAAAATCACGTCGATTCGTTGCTCCGTTTTGCCGTGAAAGACGGACAAACAGACACACACACTTTCCCACTTATAATCTTAAGTATGGATAACTAGAGGACTAATTCCAATAAGGCCTAGTTACCCTTCGGGTTGGAAGGTCAGATGGCAGTCGCTTTCGTAAAAAAACTAGTGCCTACGCCAAATCTTGGGATTAGTTGTCAAAGCGGACCCCAGGCTCCCATGAGCCGTGGCAAATGCCGGGATAACGCAAGGAGGATGATGATCAGGGTGGCTAGCCGAATGGCACAATCGCTCACGAAACGCTCACGAAACGAAGCGCTAGTAGATATCTATCTCTATCGCGCTTGCGTATTGGCGCGACAGAGCCAGCGGCGTATCGCTTTCGTTTGGCGTCGGAGAAATGCCATTCGGCTACGGGGCCTGTATGGATAACTAGACTGATTTAAACTAACACGATTTGCACTCATAGAACTAAACGGGACTTAATCGCCTAAACACTTACATTTATATTTGGCCCGATGTTTCGAACATGACATTATGTTCGTGGTCACGGGTAGACTGGCGAGGAATTGCATCAATATCTTCTAGACGCGCGAGTTTTTCGAACTACCCGCACTTGTTCTTGATTATTCACTTTTGCGCTAGGGTTGTCAGTTTGCCTACACACAACACTCACGATATCAGTCGGTGTCTCCCTAGGTATTTTTCCACGCTTACATTTGCTAATTACTGGATTCCACGAAGAAGAAATTCCCTGCCCCTCATTCTGGTTGAGATTTCGATGCTTTCTAAATTCAATCGCTTCACGTTTTCTGCTGTAGAACAGCCAAATATATTTTGTAAGTGTTTACGCGATTACTTAAGTCCCGTTTACGCGTTTAGTTTTAAAATTATAACTAGACTAATAAAAAAAAAGAGTCTCTCCGCGCGGAAAAAATGAAACTTCGTAAAGTGTTGTTTTTCAAAATTCGAGCTGACAACACTGTGCGTTAAACGTTTAACGCGTTGAGGGTTTTACGCATTAAACGTTTATCGGTGTCCTTTGGAAGTCTCATTATAAGTTGCTCTTCAATAAATATGATGACAATGACTCAGGTAATACAAATATCTGTGCTCATCAAGTCATCACACAAATAAATGCTCTTACCGAGATTCGAACCCAGGATAACGGCTTAGCAGGCTGGGACACTATACGACACGCTTGGCCAGACCTGTCGTCATAATATCTAGAAACCACCACCACTCTTGAAATAAATAGTAGATTACAGTAAAGTAAGAAATGGCTCAGATCAGTATCACAAATGTAAACGGAGCCGAAGTCAACAAACGGAGCCGAAATCGCCCTTGCAGTGACAGGTTGCCAGCCTCTCGCCTACGCCACAATTTAACCCATATCCCACAGTCGACTTCTACGACACCCACGGGAAGGAAGGGGGTGGTGAAATTCTTAACCCGTCACCACACGGGGTCATAAATATCATTATGCATATTATTTTTATCCACGTTTATCCAAATCCACTTGCATGTATTGTGTTGCGTACGTACACAACGCGCTCGTGCTGTGCACCCCGCGCGGCGTACGTTTGTTAGAAGAGTTATTACTGATTTTTTATACTGTGTCTGAGACTTTCTTATTTACTGGCTAACGTAAACATTAGTAAGTATACACTAGGTACTATGTATTTTTCTGTTGGACAAATTTCTTTGGTTTCGATTTACAGTAGCAAATGTCACATTCATATTCGTCTCTTTGCGTTAAAGAAACTTGCAACGAAACGCCACCGTACAGCCGCTTTGAAAATGTAAACTAGATTAAATTCTTGGAACTAAATATCAAAGCTAAATAAATTCAGGATTTGAAATTGCTATTCAGAAATGCATAAAATCTGAAACACATGTAGTCCAAAAACCAAAAAGCTCAGAGTCATTTTTCTTTAAGCCCCACTTTTAACCCCCGACGTAAAAACGAAGGGGTGTTATAAGTTTGACGTGTCTGTCTGTCTGTCTGTCTGTTTGTCTGTGTGTGTGTCTGTCTGTGGCATCGTAGCTCCCGAACGGATGAACCGATTTCGATTTAGTTTTTTTTATTTGAAAGCTGTGTTATGACATGTCTGTTAAAATGGTTACAAGTTTTAATTTAGGATGCATTTTACAATAAGTTTGATATAGTTATTTGTTATACAAGGGGGCAAAGTTGTATTTTAACGCCGAGTGTGGAATTGAAAAACGAGCAAGTGAAAGGATTCTATAGTTGAACCACGAGCGAAGCGAGTGGTTCGAGAATAGAATCCTGAACTTGCGAGTTTTTTAACACACGAGAAGTAAAATACATTTGCACCCGAGTGTAACACAAAACTTTTCCCCTCACTATAGCGAGGAAACTACAACGCAAAAAATGCTTCCAGTAGTTCCACAGGTGGTAAATCATCTTTATTACTAGATTCACCTGGTTTTATCAATTTTAAAGCAGTTAATTTGACTTTATTCAAGGTCAAATTACTTTACCCACTAGTGGATAAAATGCGTTTTTACCCGCTGGTATAAAAGGACAAAACACGTGTTTCCGACCTAGTGAGGGGAAAAGGGATTTACCATACTGACCTGAGCATCTTCGTGCGCCCTTAGCCATGTGCTGAAGGTTTCTAGCGCATTTTTGGGGTCTATATTTTCAAACATGCTGGACGTAGGCGTCGCTGCTCTTACGTTAAACTGAAACAAAAGACACAGTTTATATCAAATAAAATTAATATTACTGTAAGTGAGCTAAGCAACGATGAATAACAAACCGACCAAGAGCATGTCGGGCCACGCTCAGTGTAGGGTTCCGTAGTTTTCTGTATTTTTCTCAAAAACTATTGAACCTACCAAGTTCAAAATAATTTTCCTAGAAAGTTCTACTTTTGTGATTTTTTTCATATTTTTTAAATATATGGTTCAAAAGTTTGAGGAGGGGGGGGGGGGGGGGCACTTTTTTTTCCTTTAGGAGCGATTATTTCCAAAAATATTAATATTATCAAAAACGATTTTTGTAAACCCTTATTCATTTTTAAATACCTATCCAAAAATATATCACACGTTGGGGTTGGAATGAAAAAATATATCAGTACCCACTTTACATGTAGGTGGGGTACCCTAATAAAACATTTTTTTCCATTTTTTATTTTTTTACTTTGTCGGCGTGATTGATATACATATTTGTACCAAATTTCAGCTTTCTAGTGCTAACGGTCACTGAGATTATCCGCGGACGGACGGACGGAGGACAGTACAGTATATTACAACAACGTTTAGTGACTAAAATGACGGGACAGGGTTACAGATAGAGCTACGACATTGATTATTATCTTAAGCGTTTGTGCATTTGGCTACGTACCCTGTATTGATATGGGTACAATGAGAGATAGGCACTGGTCCCACCGCGAGCTAGTAAGCTATGAGCTATTGGCTATAAAAACAAACAAAAGATAAGCACCCCCGTGCAATTAAAAGAGACATTTTGATAGCTCACCGCTGGGCGAGTAACTATAAACATCGCCGTGTCTCTTTTATTTGCACGGGAGTGATTATCTTTTGTTCGTTTTTATAGCCGATAGCTCATAGCTTACCAGCTCGCGGTGGGACCAGTGCCATAGGCAAGTGCAGCTACAGGCACATATTTAGATATTTTTAACCACTCATTTCTACTTTGAATACTTTGCATTGGCTCTTATTAATCAGTCTCTATTTAAATCTCAAATTTACTGCAATAACAAGGTTTCGTTTTCTTTCAAAGGGTGAGTTTGTGTATGGACGCAAACATTTCCACAGCCTAACAGCTTCCTAGCTGTGTTCCTAGCCACAATGAACATGGATAGACAAATATGAGCACCATTATTCGTGAATTTCGTACGCAAATTTTGGTGTTTCGTACGCAAATTGTAGAAATGTTGGTGCAACATTGTCGCGTTAAAGTTATATGTATGTCCGAATTTAGCTGGACTAGTTTAAATTATAATTCATTAAAGGAATATAATCCTTAACAGCCAGTGTGTCAGCCACCATAATTGAATGCGCTCGTAAACCTGCCTTGCGGGAGGAATAGCGACTAGTGAATTTTATTGTGAAGCGAGTTACGCTGTGGCTTGCGTGGGCGACGGTCACGCGATGGTCGCGCGACGGCGATGCGACGCATAGGAAATCAAACCTTATCGATACAGAAGTATGAGACGCGACGGCGACGGTCGCGCGATGGTCGCGCAACCGTCGCCCACGCAAGACACGGTGTTACTCATTAACCGTAATAATGATAATGACTCAATGACTAATGCTCACGATCACTAAGTCACACCTCGGACAATGGCGATCAAATATATGAAAGAGGCGCGTTCATACGCAGTTTTACGAGTTTAAGCTCGTGTAAGAACGCGTACCATGCTTGCTTGAGTGAGATATTATGACAGGTCGACTGGTCGCGTTTTTAACAGGCGGTAACTGTGAGGTGACTCCGGGAGTGACCGTAATGTACTTGTACAATAGTTCTTTTTCTTTATACTGCGACTGAGTACTCTGACAAGAGTGTACAGTACCAAAGACATATGTAACTCCGTATAGACAGATAAAGTCTAAGAAAAAAACGTACCTCAAAACCATACCGAAAAAGGTACGGTGACCTAGATGGCGATACACCTTTGGGGGACGCTCAGCTAGATGGCGCTTATATTAATATTTGACATATTAACACATATCAATCTAAGAATATGGCGAGGGTTGCCTGGTGAAACCCAATAAGTATGAAAAACCTAGTTTCGAGAAAAATGATGTTAAAGGTTTATGGTCATCAAACACTACTTTCGACAAATAAATAACTAGTTGTATAACTTCTATCTGAAAGGTAATTTAATCCACTTTAAGTAAATTGGTGTTTTAGTTACGTAACTCAAGTAGTTTTCCTGTAAGAAAATGTTTTTTACCAAAGGGTGTCGACTTATTGGGTTTACGGAAAAATAAAAAAGCCGTAATTGTTACTAAGAGGGTTTATTAGTTATAAAAAACTCAAACAAAAGAAGTTAATCTACAAGTCAGAACGGTGTTATTCTTCATCTGAATAATTTGGTGCGTTGCCGACAAATATTTTTAAGCTTCTTATCCATCCATGGTACTCCTCAGGTATAATTTGTTTCCGGCACATGGTTTCTAAATCTTTTTTCTTAGCAATGCTTATAGGTAACTGACTGCTGTATCTTGCCTCTAACTTTACTCTTCTGGCCACGGCATTGCAACGGATGGTGGGTTAGACTGTCTCTTAGCTCTTGTTCTCGGTGTATTTGGTTTTTTATATGAAATATCTAACTGACGAAAATCCTCAGACATGTCGTAATTAAAGTAAATTTTAAAATCACCTTTTACATACCGAATCCTTTTCATTTTCAGCCAGTTTACAGCCTCATTCGTGGTATCTTTGTTTTTATTATTCATTATAGCAGCACTGAGCTTTTCCAAGTCCAACATCTCGTTATATTTAAACTCTTTCACTTTATAGCTATCAATTTTAATTTTTTTCTTTCCTTCGTCACTGGTAACGTACTTTGTTTTTTTAGTTCTAGCAAATTTAAAGACATTTTTCCAATCAGAAACGCTATTAATTGGTACGTTTTTCGAGGCATATTCAATAGCTGCATGCATCGAATCTACTTCCATGTGGCTATGGCCACTTTCAAGAAACTTTTGCTCAATTATTTGTAGGTGGTCTATTTTTTGTACTGTCCAGATTAAGAGAGCAGAAATGTATTGGTTTCGGTTCTGACCGCTGCACGTATCCGAAAAAATGCTTAATTCTGTCACGGTTTCAGGCAATTGAGACAAGTAGTAGTAAAGGCATGATCCGATTTCACAACTGCCTTTATTACCATTTATTTCACTCCAGCAAAGACAATAAGCATTATTTGGAAGACTAGCTTCATAAATGGTAAAATTGAATAGAACTAATTTTCTCATGTAGTACAGTAGACTTTCTCCGCCATAAGGTATTTGCAAAACTGCCTGTAAATCCATAGTTATTGACATGAACGTTTCGTCTACATTAGCTCGAGCTTTGTCAGTGTCTTTCGCGTTTTGACCTAATAAGGGCGATAAATGAAACCAGGTATATAATTCAATATTGCTATCATTAATTAAGAGGTGTTTTTGAGTTACTCTTAATTTTCACCCCATTGTTAATTTTTGAAAAATTTCCCAGCAGCAATGTACTGTAAACGTGGTTGCGATGACAATCAATGACAACTGTCAACGAGCGTTTAACGCGAGTGTGTTTGCATTACGTTGCGGGCCGAATTATTTTGTATGGATAAAAAAAATATTTCAATTTTAAGTAAAAGTTACCTAATTCCAATCTTTATATTCTATACTCACCACCGTTAAGAGGTTCGCCCGTATTAGGTTTACACCCTGTATATGCTCTTGGTATTCTTCTTCTAGCTTTTCTTTCGACTGTGCTTTTTTGTATCTTGAACAAACGTTACATTGGTCTTTTTTGGGACTATAAAAGCTGTAATTGTACTCCTCAAAACTCTGTCTAAAATATTCTCTAAAACTAAGTAAACAGTATCTTCTACTTCAGAATGAACATCTGAACTTTCAGGGATTATGCTGCCAATGCAACTAGAGTCAGTTGTTTTTAAAATTTTTGGTGGTTCGTTCTCTGAATTTGAAAAATGAGAAGGAGCTTTTTCTAGACATTCATCAGCTTCTCCAGGCAAGGAATGTTCCTGCTGTTTGCATGGGCTGGGACTTTCAGGAATAATAATATCATGGTCGTAATCATTTTGCTGAGGTGTTTCGTTCTCTGAATCTGTATCTAGAACATAAGGAGCTCCTACTAAATGGTCAAGTTCTTCTACAGAAATCGATCTAAAACTTCATCAATTAGCACCATAAAAAAGTCTTCCTCTTTGTATGAAACATTCGGACTTTCAGGAATAAAATCAGTGTCGGTATCTATTTGCTGTGGTGAATAGTCCTTAGAATCTGGCACGTAAGTAGGATCTTCATCGGAATAGTCACTGCCAAATAAAGCAGTCTCATCATCTGAAAAAAAAAGTACCTATAAGTAATAGCATTACAATACAAGTGCGGAAAAAGGAAGTTCGAAACGACTGACGATAAATTAAAACACGACCGAGTATTTTAAATAGACAAGAGTTACGAATTTCCGTCTCGCACGTATATCTTACGACGTTTTTCAGTACAGATGGCCCGAAATGAACCACTTCTTGCACTAGTTCGTAAAAAAAACCATCTGTACTGATATACATAGTACATTACGATACAAGTGCGGATAAAAAAGGAAGTTCGAAACGAGTGGCGATAAATTAAAACACGACCAAAGGGAATGTTTTAAATCGACACGAGTTACGAATTTCCTTTTCGCACGTGTATCGTACGACGTTTTTCAGTACAGATGGCCCTCCGAAGTTTCGATCTGACAAATAATGACCCACTTCTCGCACTTGAGCGTAAAAAAAGCACTATCTGTACTGAAAAACAGATTGTTCGTAATAACATTTTTTTATATTAATCCTCAAAATACTTATTCGAGTCTGCCGTACTATTATCATCGATGACAATATTGTGCATTTGGGCGGCGATGTCTATTTGCGTTTCATCAAGATCGGAGGAGTCATCATCTGAAATTGAATAAAAAAAAGTAAGAGAAGTGAACAAAAACACAATAACTTATAATCATTTACGCACAATAACGGGATTTTAAACTTAGGTAAGTACAAATAAGGGCATGTAATACATCGATGGATGCTAGGTCAAACCCGATAAGTCATTGTTAATTTGTCATTAAGCGAAGATTTTCATATACATCCCTTAATATTATAATTTCAAAACCAATTAGCTAAAGTTATCGGATTTGACCACGCATCATTCGAAACCATTAGTCATCTTATAACACCATAAGTACTAAAATGAAGAGATAATTTTATGGATTTTTTTCTACTTTTACAGGTACGCCGGGACCTACGAGGTTAAAGCTTAAGGCTACTACACTAAGAATAGCTTTTAAGCTATAAGGTTCATTTCAGCTGGCCGCGTTGAACGCGTCCGCCCGCCCGAGTCCTGTGTAGCTTAAGCTTAACACTTTCGAAACCGGGCTCTACGCGGCGCTACGACATTTTCGCTACATACGGGGAAACCTATGTAATCGGCTACGCTTCTACGAGCGGTGTGCCCGACAGTCGGGTTCTTGGTAGCGAAAGTGTTAATGCTCAATGTACTAAGTATACAATTACGGATCTTCAAACCATGGAAACTTACCATCTTTATTGTTTCGCTGATAACAGCTTATGTTTTCATTTGCCGTTGAAACACTAGGTCCAGTCATAGTAAATCTGTTAACAGAAGCACCTGATCCCGCTGGAATGCAAAATACGATTTAATCTATATTATTAAATAATTTAAATAAACATAATGTTAATTTAAACAACAGTTTAATTCATTATTTTGTACCGTAAGCATCACTCAAAGTCGCGTCGCGTAGTTTGATTAATAAATGTAGCTAGTGCTAAAACCCAATAGATTCGCTCTTAATGAAACAAAACAACAACAATACTTTTCATTTGAACGGTTACAATAGCTTAGATTTATTATTATTTAAGTACAGTACATAATCATATCAATCAGCATAACATGATTAGGTAGGTATCTTATTTAGTACGACAATTCAAAATGTATTTCTAGGTTAGAAAAGTAGATTTTACCTGTTTCTAGCTTGTTACTGCAGGCTAGCTGCACTAATTTTCTGCCTCGGTCACCCATCACACAACTTTGAACACATACACAACCTTCATTTATATAATACACAACTTTTTAACAGCTATTTTCAATTAAAATATGCAACGACGCAGCGACGGTACTCCGCTCGACAAGCGCTGCGCTTGCGATCGCGTCGCTACTTGTCGAGGCTTATTGGGTTCTTTCCCGGATGACTTTTGAAATAAATTTGCTAAAGGCCCGTGCGAGAATCCAACAACTAGACTTAACCGAATATTTCTTAAAGATTTAGTTTAGATAAGTACTATAAGTTTGTTTATTGGGTTTCTCTTTGAAGTAGATTGTACGTTTAATAAATAATATCGTAAAAGCAGAATCCGACAAATGATACTAACGTATTTTAATTCTTACCACAATTACTTTTAAGATTCAAATCGTAATGAAGTAATATCGGGTAAGTATTAGTAACTGGTTCTACGTTGTGTGTTTAGTTTGATTTAGTAGAAATATCTCTGCAATAAAAATATATATATTTAATATATATTATGTGGTTCTTTCACTAAGTAATATTAAAAACAGATGCCTTAAATGGACTTGTAGTGTTAAGTTCTAAATTAAAAATTGAGATCACGGACTTATTGGGTTATCAACTCGGCATATTTCCGAGATACATGTCAAATCAGCTTATCGGATAATACCATTAGATTAAGCGATGCCGAATCAATATAGAACTGTTTTTACCTTAAAATCTCACTTTTTGTCACTTATTGGGTTTCACCAGGCAACCCTCGATGGGCCAAATTGTGAAAACTGAGGTTCAAAAGTTTTAAGCCTGTGTCGAGCGATGGCAGTCTATGCACTGTGATTACACATTTTACTTTGACAGTAACTCTCTATAATACTCGATCCTCTTTGACAGTACGTATGAAGAAGAGAAACTATCATCTTGAAAATTGTATAGAAAATTCTAAATGTACGATGTCTAATGTTTCAGTCCACCACTGCGCTTCGGTACAGCACAGATGCGAAGTGGATCAAACAAGCGTGTTTGCGATGCAATATTGCTACTGGATTGCTTTATTTGTTTGCTATACAGTCGTTATATCCGGCATGGCGTTTTGTGAGCAGTTCCCGGTAACTTTGTACATAGCCACGTCAGCAAATTTTAATTGATCCTATTTTGTTACCAATATTTAGTAAAATATAAGTCGACTTTCGTAAGATATATACAGGTTAATTGTTATAATTAAGAAAATATAGATACTAGAGAACCTTAATGACGAAATAAAACTTAATAAAATCTCAATTCATCAACAAAATCTTGGTAAAAAATAGGAATTAATAAAAACAAATTTAACTTTTTCCTTAATTTTTGTACAAACTTTTCGAGAACTGCTGTTGTATCGGATAACTTTGACGACCAGCCTGGCCTAGAAATTGTAGCCCTGGGTAGGGTAGTCGATAGACTTCGGCGTTTGCAGAAATCCATGATAGTCAAAAGAAGAATTAGCAAAGTAATCTTTGATTAGTACCTAGGTAGTGACTTGAGTCCTGAGTTGATCTTGGTAAAGGCATTTATTTGTGTTATGAGCATTATTTGTTACCTAGTCGTAGATGTTTTCTATGCACAAAGTACAAAATAAATGTACGTATATACTTTTATATTAAGTACTAGCTTTCGCCCGCGGCTTCGCTCGCGTTAAGTTCGATAATTGCGGAATTCTCCATAATTATAAACTTCCATCCCGCATTTTAGGGAAGTGGGGGGTTAGACAGAGACAAAAAGTAGCCTATGTCACTCTCCATCCTTTCAACTATCTCCACTTAAAAAATCACGTCAATTCGTCGCTCCATTTTCCCGTGAAAGACGGACAAACAAACAGACACACACACTTTCCCTTATTAGTATGGATATACTTGCGTCTTGGGTTCCTTAGATCTAAACAATGCTACATTGCTCATTAGTAATACAATTTTCATATTAGTACCATAAAAAAAAATTGAATGGACCACCATGTGTTTTTCATATTAAGTCAACCGCAAACTAACTCCCATACAGATTGCCGCGCAACAACAGGAATATAATAAAAACATACACCGTGTCCAAGCAAGTCTCTCTGCAAAGAGTGGTGATCGAAATCGTCGCACATTATAGCAGCAGTGTGGAAGAGCTTCGAGGCGGTAAACAACGAGTCGAGAAGTCTCTTATTCACAGCCTGGTGGTCTGCGAACAACGAGATCATGTTTAGTTGACGGTTGACTTAAAAGGATTATTAGTTGACGGCTACGCTGGCGTTAAATTCAAAATTGCTGAATGTTCCATACAAACTTCCACCCCCCATTTTAGGGAAGTAAGGGGGTTAGAAAGAAACAAAAAGTAGCCTATGTCACTCTCCATCCCTTTAACTATCTCCACTTAAAAAATCACGTCAATTCGTCGCTCCGTTTTGCCGTGAAAGACGGACAAACAAACAGACTCACACTTTCCCATTTATAATACCTATTAGTATGGATTTACATACATCATACTAAGAATCGTACCTCGATTTTTTGGCGCCACCTATTAAATACTATCATAACTACACTGATAATGCGTACAAACATATTTTCACCACACCAACTGGTAAAGGCTTTCTTTGTTATTCGAAAACAGATAGCAAAATTGCATTTTATCCACAAGGGGGCAAAGTAATTTCATACAAATTTTAACTCGATGTCTTAATCTGGCTGCTAGATTTTACCTATAAATGATGATTTTGAATCATAAATATTGAATAAATTGATGGATTTCATTTATTTTGATGTTTTATAGTCAGTATTTTGTTCGTGTTGGTGTGGTGAAAAATTTTGTGTTTCACTCGGTGGCAAAGTTTGTTTAACCTTCGTGCCTTGATACCCTCACAACGCTCAAGATTCCACTTTTTGAACCACTCGCTACGCTCGCGGTTCAATATTGGAATCTTTCGCTTGCTCTGGTATCAATATTGACACGTGCGGTTAAACAACTACTTTGCCCCCTTGTAAAACAAATAACTATTTTTTCAAAATGTGTATTAATTAATGTGTAACACCTAGGGACACACCGGCTGATATCGTGAGTGTTGTGTGTAGGCAAAGTGACAACCCTAACGGCTCAGCCACGACATTGGTCTAAGCGCGACAGCGGCGAGCGGCGGCCATACATTGAAGCGAGACACAGTGATGGGACTTTTCATTCACACGTATGGCTGCCGCTCGCCGCTGCCGCGCTTAGACCAATGTCGTGGCTGGGCCGTAAGTGCGGGTAGTTCGAAAAACTCGCGCGTCTAGAAGATTTTGATGCAATTTCTCGCCAGTCTACCCGTGACCATGAACATAATGTGATCGTTCGAATTTCGAAACGTCGGGCCAAATATAAATGTGTTTACACGACTAAGTCCCGTTTTGTTCTAAAATTATGAGTGCAAATTGTGTTAGTTTAAATCAATATATGTGTATTAATTGACGTGATATCATGATTTAATACATACATACACACAATCACGCCTGTTTCCCAGAGGGGTAGGCAGAGATCACGGATTTCCATTTACTACGATCCTGACAAATCACTGTCGCTTCACACACTTTCATAACGTTTCTCATACACGCTCGTCGGTTTCGAGTACTTCTGACCTGGCCTTTTTGCAATATTTCCCCGATTTGAACAAGAAAAGTTCGCCTAGGTCTTCCACTTCCAACTGACCCTTCCACTCTTTTTTCATATACTTTCTTCGTTACTCTCCTCTCATCTAGAGATGGGTAAATACCCGACGGTGGGTATTTACCGGGTAAATACCCGATATTTACCTACCCGCGGGTAAATACGCGGGTATTTTCATTTTTCTTCCAAATTTGACGTTTTTAAATGGTGCTTGGGCTAAAATAGATTAATTTAAGTCAGTCTTTGTAATTGTACACATAATGTTTACTCAAATTGGGAACGAATAGGTTGCTATGAGATAAAATGTGATTTTAGTGTATCACTCCAACTATAAAAATCGTGTAATATCATTCTCTGACATACGGAAATAATTTCAAATGCTTATAGTATCAATTATAAGTTTGATAAATTAAAACTGTAAATAAAAATATGTGATTAAAAATATTTAAAAAAATCTTTTTCAAGCTCATAACTCATACATAGTATGTTTTATGACAAAAATGCATATAAACTTTTTTGTAGGAAATTGTGTCTACTTTAGTTCGTACATACAATACTTTTCGATATTAATGATAGTTTCCTTGAAATATGAAAAAAATACATTTTACCCCCCTAACCCCACCATAACCCCCACCAACCAGTACTAGGAAATTTATCTTTATCGAATAAATACGACTAATTAATACAATCTAAAAAAACACACATAAAACGTATTTTTTTAATTATTTTTAAAAATATACATTAAAACTTCTGTAAACTTAATTGTCTATTTGAATGAACAGTTTTGTTTTAAATTGTGTATAAAAATTACAACCACTAACTTAGTATTTATCTCCATTTTAACACAAATCAGCATGTCCAACATGAAATGAATCTACCCGTCAATTTGGGTAGATACGGGTAAATACCGGGTAGATAGGTATTTACCGGGTAAATACCTGGGTGGGTAGATTGGGTATTTACCCACGACCCATCTCTACTCTCATCCATCCTCTCTACATGCCCGAACCACCTTAACCTGATTTAATAATAAATAAATATGTCATTTGTTCTTATGAAACATATAAACACGCAAAAATATTAGGGAATATATTTTATGATTTTGGTCACTTACAGGCTGAAAACATGCAGCGGGGTGCCCTCTATTTCGCCTATCATTAATTCGCATAATTTGAATTTGCATAACAGATTTGGCATAACATAATTGTTTATAACATTGAATAAGCATAATATTAAAAATGCATAATTCTTATTTCGCATAACAATGAATCTGCATAATTGAAATTTGCATACTATTATTTCGTATAACTTTAATTATCCTAAAATGAATTGCCATACTTACTAACTGTATGGAGCAAGCGATTTTCAATTCAATTCAAAGCGATTCAATCAGGGGCTGATTTTTCAATTTCGAGCGCTCGATTTTGAATGTTTAATTTTATTCTGTCTCACTTATTAAGCATGAAGAAAATAGGAGTAGGTAAGGTACAGCGGGGCAAATCTCGAGTGGGGGGGCAAATATAACTGGTCAATTTCTTCTATGTTTTACAATGACTGCATTATTTAAAAAAACCTGTTTATTTTTAAGAAACATACATGCATTTATGAACTTAACTGCCAATCTTAAATTAAAAGGATTATTTGAGTTAAGGAGTATTTATTTAATTTATACATTACATATTAAGTTTTTTCGTTTTTCATAAGTGTTTTTCAGAAAATAGAGTGTCTATTAGTTATGTAGTAGGCGTGTTTAGTGGATACATGTAATAATGGTATAATGGAAATAGTGTAATAATGAAAAAAATGGATTAGTTACAATTGCCTTTTAGTCTAGATTTGCCCCGCTGTACTTTACTAAAGAAATTGAAAATGGATAGTATTTAAATAACATTATTTCATCGTTCAGATTTTCGCAGATCGCACCTACCAATACTGATACCCGAGCAAGCGGAAGATTCCAATATGGAATCTTGAGCGTTGCGAGGGTTTCAAGGCACATTAACCTTCGTACGGCACGTTAAACATTGCCACCGAGTTTGAAAACCAAATTTTTCACCACCCCAACACGAACAAAATACTGACTATAAAACATCAAACTAAATCAAATCCATCGATTTCTTCAATATTTATGATTCAAAATCATCATTTATAGGTAAAATTCTATTAGCTAGCTTAAGACATCAAGTTAACATTTGTATGAAATTACTTTGCACTCTTGTGGATAAAATGCAATTTTGCTATCTGTTTTCGAACAGAAAAGTAAGCCGTTACCCGTTAGTGTGGTGAAAATATAATTTTATTGTATGCCATTTAAACATTCTACGAAACAAAGTTATGCGTATTATATTTATACCAATTCATCGTTATAACAATTTACATTATGCGCATTAGCATTATACGAAATATGTTATGCGAAATAATGTTATGCGTATTAAACGTTATGCGTAATAAACGGTATGCCAATTCATATTAGGAGTATTCAGTTATGCGAATTAATAATGCAGCGCCATCTAGTTTTAAGCCTTAAAGGCCCATACATTTCAGGGGTAGGCTTTTTTGCTTTGTCAGTCCAGTATTTAATCGTTCTTGCTTAAAGCTAAATTTCTTTAATTGCTTACTCTGTATTATTCTACCCCTGTGGCTTTTCTTCCGCAAGTGTCGTAGAAGTCGATTTTGTTGAGTAGACTGTCCTAACAATATGTAAAAAATTTGTGTATTTTTATACATACACACAATCAAGCCCATATCCCATGAAGAGATGATGCCAAGATTAGCATTGAAACTACTCAGGTTTCAGTGCCAATCTTGGTAATTAAGGTGTTGAAAGAAAACGAAATTGTGATAAAATAGTGTTAAAATTGTGTAATGTGTGTGTGTAGGTTATAAATTTTGATTTATTTGCGTTTGGAAATAAAGGAACATATAGTTATAATGATATTTGGACGGCACGCGAACTTGCATGTGATTTTAGTGAAATTCCGGGCTGTTCAGGTTGGGCACCTAGTTCACCAATAAAATACCTACCGCATTTTGAAAGTAAATCTTGATCTGACCATTGAACTACTATGTACTACGTACTAGAAATGACAACTCGAACATATTCTGTGCGCCGACCGGCAGCGGCGGCAGCGCGAGGCGCATGCGCGTGAAGCGAACCGTGTCATAGAGTAAGACTTGACCACCTAGACGCGACACTTTTAGTGTAGACCTTTGTTTTATGCTTTGTGTGTGAAATACTAAGTAGTTTACTTTTAGCACTATTATACATTGTGTTATATTTAATTTCTACTCAGTGAAATAAAAATAAGTAATTGTTTTTTTCATAAATTTTAATTTTCTTTGAATAAAATTAGTTTTGTAAGTTTCTGTCGCTCAAAATAATAATCGCGCCATTCACCTTGTTTTACCTCCCTTAAACACCGGTTGCATTAAATACTATAATACTATTTCAGTTTTGGTGTCACTATTTTTCGTCAATAATGAGAATTATAATTCAGAAATAATTCAAAAATCATGCTTATTGTATAATATTATCGACTAAAATTCGTATTAGAACCGTGTAATATTCAAAACTATAAATTGAAATAAATATTTTTATAGTATATATTGAAAACAGAATATGATCACAATTATTATACCTTATTACCTACATGTCATGTCTGCGCGATTCATCTATGATTCCAGTTGTCAAAATGGCGGCCATAGCATCGCGTTTAAGGAGCCCGTCCCTTCATTATAATAATTACTTAAATTAATTTAGATCAAAATAGCTTGTCTACTAACCGATGAAATGTGACACCGTCACTTTTATTAGATTTTCTCGTATGGCTTCAACAGTATCTTATAGCACAGGAAGGCATTTTTTCATTTTATTTGTGTGCAGTCAGAGACAACCTCCTCCCACCACGCGCAGAGACTGACTGAGGCAACATAAGTCCACTGAACTTATGTTTGTGGCGCAAACTTTTTGTTCGCCGTGTCCTCTCTAGTACATTATACCTCAATGGATCTGACTGGTGACGGCGTCTGAGAGTTGGTCATGGAACAATTACTTTATCCCTGGTTCAGCGGCTACCTTATATCATAACCTTTTTCAAGGTAAAAATGCAACTCACCATATCGACCAATGCGTGGTAACATTTCAAACTGCGTTTTCCCATTTTTTAATTTTTAAACTGTTGCTTACACCTACGCATCACAGAGATTTAATATTTATCACATCATAATTCCGAGGAAGAAACCAAATTTTTACAAGAATTTAAACAACGACTTTTTCAAGTAGAAAATCGTGTATGCATGACGTTTTATGACATTTGTACATAACTTATTTTTCGGCTTGTCAGCCGTTTTTAAATGTCATTCTAAAGAGGATCAATACTAATTGAAGAGAGAAAGAGAATTATATAGTACATTACGATACACGTGCGAAAAAGAGGAAGTTTGAAACGAGTGGCGATAAATTGAAACACGGCCAAAGGGATTGTCTTAAATATGTTGACCAACGCAGAGAGCATTGAATCACTACGTGGACCAACGTTTTAAAAACAAGAGGTAGGTATAGCAATGCAATGATAATAGAATTTCATTAGAAATGAGCACGAAATGAGCTTTATAATTATGTCTATGATTTTAAGTATTTTAACCATGGAGAATAGAGGTAAGGAGGAAAATCTATCGAAGTAGAACAGTCGCAAAAATGACCGGCTGAGGCCTTTCAATTGCAGTTACAAATCTCTCCGCTAGGAGCGCATGTCTCTCTCAATGCTCAGCGACGTGACATGACATTAGACGTTCCATTCTGTAGGCTAATTTCGTCGGACTGAGCAGGTCAAGATGTAGTCCCGTGGTAGTGCGCTGGCTTCGTATACAGATATTCTCAGGTTCGATTCTGACAGCGATCTTTATGTAATTTTTTTATTCTTAAATTTTCTTTTTGTGTATTTTAATTGTGTTTAGTTATTGTTTTATTTATACAAATGTATTTGTAATTTTACAAATGTATTTGTAATTTTACAAATGTATTTGTAATTTTACAAATGTATTTGTAATTTTACAAATGTATTTGTAATTTTACAAATGTATTTGTAATTTTACAAATGTATTTGTAATTTTACAAATGTATTTGTAAATTATTTTGTAATGTTTGCATGATAACTTAAGTCAAAGGGCTTAGGTTATCATGCAAAAATTACAAAATAATTTGTTTGCCCCATCTTAGGTAATATTACAATATTAAAGACTCACAAGTCTTGCAAATGAAATTTCGAAAAGTTGTAACAAGATATTTTTGGATATGAAAAAAATAAAATAACTCGGGAAAAATATCTGTAGAAAAACAGTAAAAAAGCTCTCATCAGGATTTAAACCCGGACCTCTTGCTCCGTAGGCGAGGTTACTACCGAGAAGGCTAAGAGATTGTCAAACCCTTATGTACCAGCGATTGCAGCGCCATCTATGTTTTCTTTTATATGTGCACTTCTGATACATCTTCAGCGCTGGTGGCCTAGCGGTAAGAGCGTGTGACTTTCAATATGCTGAGGTGAGGCCATTTCGTGGCACTTTATTCTCCTATGTCATTCATAAATATTGTTTATTGTCTATGTGTTTACGAATAAAACTTTTTCTATTCTATTCTATTCTATTCTATTCTAATCCGAAACCCGGCTCGTACCAATGAGTTTTTCGGAACTTGTGTGTGAAATGTCATTTGATATTTGCCAGTCGCTTTATGGTGAAGGAAAACATCGTGAGGAAACCGGACTAATACCAATAAGGCCTAGTTACCCTTTGGGTTGGAAGGTCAGATGGCAGTCGCATTCGTAAAACTAGTACCTAGGCCAAATCTTGGGATTAGTTGTCACAGCGGACCCCAGGCTCCCATGAGCCGCGGCAAATGCCGGGATAACGGAAGGAGGATGATGATGATGTGCACTTCTGATACATAAAAAGGTTGCTCCTTTATCTCTATTCTTCATGATTTTTAAGTGTCACTAAATGTCATTCCATTCGTCATTGTCATGCACTTGTCATGGCATGTCACAAGTTTAAGAAAATTTGACAACGATAGAGCCATAATACTTAAAAATTGTTTGATATTAGAAATGATTCAATAATTGTTTGTTTTGTGATGTGAATTTGTGAAGTCGGCCGCTCGCGAATCGGCCTCCATAGTCACCAAACCAGACGTTGTATAAACAGCAGTGTAAATTGTTTGCAATAGACTAAAGGGCCCTGTGATGATGATTATTTTGTGATAAAATGGTAAAAATTGTGAAAACTTAAAATAGCGGCGCCGGCGTGCGTGAGTTCCTTTTCTGCATGATGATTTTTTTCAGACAGTTATAGACATGGAAGAGAACAATCTCTCACCTAAGGATGCCGAAGACCGGGCAAAGTGGAGAAGGCTGAGTAGGAAAGCGGACCCTGGCGCTAGGCCGGGAAAACGCTAGGTTGAAGAAGAAGAAGAGTTATCAGCACGAGACGATTCCAGCTCAACACGACGATGATGACGATGATTCCAACATAAGAACACAATGCCTGGTAAGTTAAATGAAACATCTTAAAATAGTTATAACATAATTATTTAGATATTATAAAATAAATAAATATTATAAGACATTCTTACACAGATTGACTGAGTCCCACGGTAAGCTCAACATGGCTTGTGTTGCAGGTACTCAGACAACGATATGTACTTATATTATATACATTAATACTTATATACATAGAAAACATCCATGACTCAGGAACAAAATTAATGTGTTATTCCACATATGAATTTTGCAATAAAATGTCAACTTTAATCGTCAAATTTTTGAGTTGACATCTTATTGCAAAATTCATGTGCTCGTGATTCTGAGTAAGAAAAACATTAAATTTACCTATTTTAGAAAAAAGTTATTGAATCTTTCGCGAAAATGCCCATTGACACTGCCTGAACTAGCATGAACAAATACGAACGTTTCTATAATAATACGAAGGCTTTTCGCACTAAATCTGTATACAAGCTCAAGCAAAGGTTATTCATTCTGCCAACATTCAAGAGCCAGATTAAATTTCCGACCGTATCCTATGCTTTCCGCTTGACAAATTAAAACTAAACTCTGCAGTGACTTGTGTATGCAAGCAGTTGGCGGTCATATTTGGTTGAGATTGCATTTTTAAAATCCAATCTTGGACGGAATTACAAAGTTCAAAGCTGACTTTTAGGGGTTTTTTTTTCATTCTTTATTTGAGGCTTTTTCGTTTCACGAAGATGTCGCCTCTACAGCAACATAACAACTTAATTAACAGAGTTAAAATTGAAAACAAACTACAACCAAACCTAACTTATACGTTTCTGTCTAACTTTTAGGGTTGACCGGTAGCAAAAACTAAGATATTTTTCAAATTATTATGAATAAGTATATTATTGTCAATAAAGCAAAGTATTTATTTCACATAATGCTTAAAGATTACGAGTGTAAAACATTACAAAAATTATTTAGAAAGACAAAGACAGCTAATTCATCATACAACTTATGTATTAGTGTCTAAATTAATTTGTTCGAGACATTATATATTTTAGTTTTGTCTTAAATTGTGTGTTTTGATGTATCAAATTTGTAATCTGCACGGGTAGCATGGTCACGCGATAGACGATAAAATATCAGGCAGTCCCTATCGCACTATTAGTAAGTGCGATAGGGACGGCCAGATGTTTTATCATTTATCGCGCGACCATACTTGCCTGCCAGGTACCAGCTCCCAAAATGATATACGAGTAACTACCTCATCTACGTAAATAATCAGGTTCATGAATCAAACAAATTATTATGCTCCGTAAAATGTGGTAAGTATAGGTTCTTTTATATTTTAATGATTCTTTCTTTTGTACATCTTTGAACAATTAGATAGCCTAATAATTATTTTTAGAACTTTCTGTTACAAAGAAAGAATCATATTAAGTGCAATGATGGAATGAAAATCCACCAATCAAATAATTGTCAATGAACACTCAATTTTACACTAAATAATATACTTTTTTCATAATTGTATTATTTTAAAAATAGAAATGAAATTGGAAGTTGAAAATAGAACAAAATCTTCAGTACATCTCAGCCCGCTGAGAGCTGTTGAGCTTCGATTCTTAGGAACGTGACTTCACATGTTCCATTTACAGATATTATCGGACGACGTGACCATTCTTGTGCAACGAACAAATTGTTGGACGAGAATCCAAACCAATTTTGATATCTTATCGTGTAGTTTTTATGTAATTGTATTTGTAGGTCTTTACTAAGTATCAAAATTAATACAAACAGTGACTTCTTGTTTACAAGAACTATGAAAGGCAACAATATATCTTCTTATAAGGTTAACTGCGACTACTAAAATATAAAGTACAACTTTGACTGCCTAAAATTACTAGCTACGGTAATTTTACTGACAATTGATTGCCTTCATACTGTATATTAGTTATGTAGGTTTTATTTTTCTGACTTTCATACAAAAATATAGATTCTGTTTATTTTAAAATGCGATTTTTATATAAGATGGCAGAAATAGTTATAATTATCCCGCCGAGGGAGAATTCCAACTATTCATAATAAGTTTCGTTACGGCGAACCTACACTGGTAAACCGGATATCATGTGGTTTATCAAAGTTTCAGGAAACTAAATAAAGCACTATTTATACGTAGGTCTGTCCGTTTGTGTAAAAAATACTTATTAGATGTCAGCGGGGTAATTTTGCCTGCCTGGTCTTCATACTATGTAGTGATGGAAATCGTGTAGATCAGAGATCGTGTAGATCAGAGATCGTGTAGATCAGAGATCGAGATCGTCTCTCGTGTAGATCAGAGAGCATTAGGTCTATCAGCACCATCTACGGTAGGTAAAGTGATGAAAGAGGTGATAGGTACGCTCTATAGTCAGTCATAATAATTATGACACTACAGTAAATGATGTAAAATATGGAAAATATTTCGATTAGTTACAATTCTCCGCAGTTACTATTTAATTTCCCTGACTAACCTTACATACTATACACAGAAAAACGAATTAAAACTTTGAATTTTTATAAAATACTCGAAAAGGTAATGGAAAATGAATGAGCTTTCTTAAAAAACCCTCGTTGCGCGAGTGTGACTTTAAATTGGTCGGTTATTTTTATTTCAAAAACTTTATTTACATGAACACTTACAAATTATATAAGAAACTAAAAAACTAATAAGCTAAAAGCCAGCTATAATGTCTATAATAAGCCTTTGACGCATTGTACCAAGGATACTGGCGATATTTCTTCGCTGTATCGCAATGCTGATATGTTGTGCGAGGAAGTCGCCAGCTCTTCGGTCACCAGTTACCAGCCAGACGCTTCGCGATTTCTGTGAACAATTTGTTCGCGCTGGGACTCCATGGACCTAGAGTTTCTACGCCAAAAGATACAAAAAGGTATTCATTGAATATATATCGTTTATTTTTGAAAACAGCAGCTCTGAAATTTTAAACTGAAAACTAAAGCCTGCCGAAATGCGATAAGATAATACTTAAGAGCATTATTTTTTAGAATTTTGGGTCCCCCCAATTAGCAAAAGTTGTTGACAATAATTAACTCGCTGTCAGTTTTGTGACGATAATTGAGTGTAAAATCTGTCTAAAAATTTATTTTTTTCACATTCTGAATGTAGATTATCTTTTAAAGTTTATGTAATTAATACAAAAACAAATTTTTTTATTGAAATTTCATGTTTAATTATCGTCACAAAACTGACAGTGGGTAAATTTTTGTCAACAACGTTTGCTAATTGAAGGGTCCCAAATTATGAAAATGCCCTCCAACAGATTTTGCCTCTTACGCCGTGGCTTGCGTGGGCGACGGTAGCGCGACAGCGATGCGACGCATACGAAATCAAACCTTATCGATATGGAAGTAGACGATGCGATGGCGACGGTCGCGCGACCGTCGCCCACGCAAGACACGGCGTTAGTAACATATGCCTTTGAAACAAGCACGAGAGCTCTTGGAATGTGGCAACGTCATCTCCGTTCCTTTTTACACGAACACCTTGAACCTTGAATAGTTGCCCGGTTCTTTGAAACTGAATAGTGCTAAATAGTTGTTGAGTTCTTGAAGACTTTGTTGAGGGTAAGAGAATCTTATTATGGCACTTAGCGTGTCAATAGAAAACGAAGGCATGTTTTTTAGGGTTCCGTGCATCAAAATAGAAAGAGGTAGTAAGAGTTTTGAATGATTCACGGTTATTTTCATTAGACTTATATTGACCGGGACTTATTTGACTGCGTCGAAATATCGGGAGCTCGACAAAAATCAAAAAGGTAAACACGGTCTATATCCCGGTCAATATAAGTCTAAGAAAGAGGTAGTACATACTTACTTATAGGATCGCTCGTCTGTCCGTCTGTTATAACCACAGCCGATATTATTCACCGAAGCTAAAATTCAAATTGAAACTTTATTCACATACATCTATGACCCAAATATGGACATGTCAGCTAAATTAATTAATTTAAATAATAGAAGACATTTTTGGGTATGAACGATAAACTTGAAAAATGTGACGTTATCTGGGTAAAGGGACCTTATTGTCGATGGCGCTTACGTCCCGCGGCGTCGTATTTATATACGAACATCGCTCATAACGTCGTAAGCGCCATCGACAAGAAGGCCCCTTTACCCAGATAACGTTACAAATAAATTATGTTCAACTACTTCTGTTGAGTTCGGTAGATGGCACCATCATAGTTGCGTGCATGATTGCTAAGTCATGTCTAAAGATCTATTATAGGCTTAAAGAAACACGTTCAAACTAAATCAAACATAACATCAAAACTTAAATACTAAAACAACATACATACATTATACATACAATAACGCCTGTATCCCATAAAGGGGTAGGCAGAACACATGAAACTACTAAAGCTTCAGTGCCACTCTTAGCAAATAAGGGGTTGAAAGAAAACGAAACTGTGACATTGCAGTGACAGGTTGCCAGCCTCTCGCCTACGCCACAATTTAACCCATATCCCATAGTCGCCTTCTACGACACCCACGGGAAGAAAGGGGGTGATGAAATTTTTAATCTGTCACCACACAGGCTACTAAAACTATACTAAAACAAACCCTATCAT
This sequence comes from Leguminivora glycinivorella, assembly GCF_023078275.1. Lineage (NCBI taxonomy): Eukaryota > Metazoa > Arthropoda > Insecta > Lepidoptera > Tortricidae > Leguminivora > Leguminivora glycinivorella. The sequence goes on along the minus strand of NC_062974.1, from coordinate 6,450,335 downwards.
AACCCCTTTTTTCCTAAATACATATTTTCGTTACCTAACAGTTTTTGTTAATTTTTACCTTAAAATATGATAAAACTTCAGTTCCATCATCCCACGTGAACCATATTAACCTTGGACTTCAATTTTAACATTTTTGATTGCGTCTCGAGTTCTGACTCAAGAGCAATATGTCAGCATGAGTGCCCAAATATTCGAATTTTCCTTCACATAAATTAAATTTTCTTGTGATTTTCTCAAGTGCAGAGATCACAGGGAATTTAGTGAGAATTAATTGGCGAAACCCTCCGAATTCGGGTATTAATCAAAGAACAACACTTAAACCCAGGTACTGTGAGCGACTCGTTAGAATATTAGGGGCCCACTTTGCCGCGGTTGGAGGCCTTTGTACCTGTGGAATAAACAAATGTTTCATACTGGGGCATTATTCGACGTGAAAAAACTGACGTTTCGTGTGTATCTTTTGGTATAATTGTTTTTGTTGAAGTTGAAAAAATCGCGAGTTGTCGTATTTCTACAATCACCTGTCAAAATGAAACATTAGCAATAAAAATAACGTGACAAGTGGGTGAACATTGGTTCACCAAACTTGTTATTATAAATTGTATTATACAATATCTATATATTATATCTTAATACAATAGTTATACCTATTGTGACATTATTTTTTCAATAAATACGATTTGGTTATACAGTTGTACAAATCAGTAGAAAGCAATTAAAACAGCCGCCTGAGCGCTGGCGCCCACACCCGAAACACCAGAACACCAGTATTAGACCAAGAACGATTTAATAGTGGACTAACAAAACCCATACAAAAAAGAGTACGCCTGAAATGTATGGGCATTTTAGGCTTAAAACTAGATGGCGCTGTTCGCAGCCTGGAAGTGGCCAAAATCATATTTTCCCCAAATATTATTATAAAAAAGGTACAAAAGGAACCCTTATTAATAAGAATAAATGACATATTTCTTTATTTTCAAATCATGATATCACGTCAATACATATTTTAAAATTTGTAGGCATCATCAGTGTAGTTTTGATAGTATTTAATAGGTGGCGCTATAAAATCGCGGTACGATTCTTAGTATGAAGTACTATGTAAATCCTATATAAATAATCCTCGGTATAGACCAACATTTTCAACGAGTTTAAAAGCAAGTTAGCATAGTTTCAATTCAACTCGTCTCTGAAATCTCTGCTATCTGTGCTCATGACTAGATACAGTTATAATTTCAATTGCCTGCCTGCTTTATAAAATGATAGTCACTTAACTTTTATGCATGTCGAATAAAGCTCCTGTGTTATATTCGTTACGTAGAAGATTGATGCTGTAATCATGTTAACAATGATAATGAATTACTTCCTCATTCTACATGATGTCTTATATTGTGTACGGTACGCAATTATGCTACGCGTGTATGAAATAATATTACAAATGTAACAAATGTACAAATTTACAAATTTAACAAAAAAAACCGGCCAAGAGCGTGTCGGACCACGCTCAGTGTAGGGTTCCGTAGTTTTCCGTATTTTTCTCAAAAACTACTGAACCTATGAAGTTCAAAACAATTTTCCTAGAAAGTCTTTATAAAGTTTTACTTTTGTGATTTTTTTCATATTTTTTAACCATATGGTTCAAAAGTTAGAGGGGGGGGACGCACTATTTTTTCCTTTAGGAGCGATTATTTCCGAAAATATTAATATTATCAAAAAACGATCTTAGTAAACCCTTATTCATTTTTAAATACCTATCCAACAATATATCACACGTTGGGGTTGGAATGAAAAAAAAATCAGCCCCCACTTTACATGTAGGGGGGGTACCCTAATAAAACATTTTTTTCCATTTTTTATTTTTGCACTTTGTCGGCGTGATTAATATACATATTGGTACCAAATTTCAGCTTTCTAGTGCTAACGGTTACTGAGATTATCCGCGGACGGACGGACGGACGGACGGACGGACGGACGGACGGACGGACGGACGGACGGACGGACGGACGGACGGACGGACGGACGGACGGACGGACGGACGGACGGACGGACGGACGGACGGACAGACAGACATGGCGAAACTATAAGGGTTCCTAGTGACTACGGAACCCTAAAAAACCGCCGCTTTTAGGGTTCTGGTGAAAGATAGAAATGTTAGACTTGTGAATGTTTAAACGTGTATTTAAAAATACACATTTATACAGTATTCAGTATGTATAAATGTGTATTTTTAGGGTTCTGTAGTCAACTAGGAACCTTAATAGTTTCGCCATGTGTGTCCGTCCGTCCGTCCACGGATAATCTCAAAAAAAAAAAATCATTTATTCAGAAAAAATAACCTGGCTACATTTATTAACGTGCCCGCCAAACTGTAAAAACAGTTTGTTGGCGGAGACATGCTCTCATATAACTAAGCCTATTTATAAGCTATAACAGGTTTATTACGTAAAATAAATAGTTTAGGTAGGTGTCCGATCCGACTAACATTTCCGTTCAAAATCAATCCTGTAGTGCAGACAACAACACTTCCTTTGCCTTTTTTTTATATGATCAGTGACCGTTAGCACTAGAAAGCTGAAATTTGGTACCAATATGTATTTGTATATCAATCACGCCGACAAAGTGGTAAAATAAAAATTTGAAAAAAAAACGTTTTATGTATTAGTGTACCCCCTACACGTAAAGTGGGAAGTCTTTATTTTCATTTCAACCCTAACGTGTGATATATTGTTGGATAGGTATTTAAAAATGAATGAGGGTTTACGTAAATCATTTTTTGATATTGTTAATATTTTCGGAAATAATCGCTACAAAAGTAAAAGAACATGTGTCCCCCACTCCTCTAACTTTTGAACCATAAGTTTAAAAAATATGAAAATAATCACAAAAGTACAACTTAAGAGGCCTTATTCCTAAAGACGAGCGTTTTTGGCAAAATGTAACCTTTTTCATTCAAAATTATAAAGAAACTATAAAAATGATTATTAAAAAACTGATAATGTTCCTAAAAGAACATATCTTAAGCTAGGTAATAATTGGATAATATTTTAAAATATGTCTTTTTATACTTCAAACAAAAGGCTCTTAATAAAGACTTTACAAAGGCTTTTTGAACTTGATAGGTTGTTGTTGTTGTATGAAACTCTTTGTTTTTGAAAGAAATACGGTAATCTACGGAACCCTACACTGAGCGTGGCCCGACACGCGGTTTTTTAAACCTGCTTTTAATGTAGGTAAATCTTTGATTATGTGATGGAAATACAAATGAATGGACGTATACCACGGCTTTACGTGGCTTTACAGCGTCAGCAGCGCGCAAACTAACCGACACGACACGAGTGTTCGTAGGTCGATGATCGCACTCCAAGTAAACTTATAAAACTAACCTAACCACAAAATTAAAATTTTGAAAAAACCCCCGACCGTGACATAGTGGACCGATTTTCATGAAACATGGCTAAGAACACTCCCGACTAACTCAGCTTTCAGACAAAAAAAACTAAATCAAAATCGGTTCATCCGTTCGGGAGCTACGATGCCACAGACAGACACACACACAGACAGACAAACAGACAGACAGACAGACAGACAGACAGACAGACAGACAGACAGACAGACAGACAGACAGACAGACACGTCAAACTTATAACACCCCTTCGTTTTTGCGTCGGGGGTTAAAAAGAAACTAGTATGTACCTGTCACTATAGTATTTTATGCAACGGGCGTTTAAAGGAAGTCAAAAAAGACGAGTGGCGTGGGTAACTAAGACGGGTTATTAAGACGCCACGAGTATTTTTCGACTCAGTTAAACACCGTTTCATATAATAGTTTTTCTACGACCATGCACTTAGTTTTTAATAGTTTTCTTGAATAACTTCTTGTTTCCTGTATTTTGACGCAAAGGTTGTCACTGTCAGCTCAGCTGGCCAAAGCCTTCCCGCGCACGTGCACAATATCGTTATAACAATGCGTTGCTATGGTTACAGAGCCAAACAGAGTTTTCAGTTTTTTCGATACTGCGCGCATGCGCGGAAAGCCAGTGGTCGCTGGCTTTGGGGAATACACTTTTATGTAGGGTTTTAAAGATATTTATGCACGGCTCTGTAAATGACGATTAACATTTCGGGAGTAGAAAAAACAAGTTACGTTATCTACGTGGGGAACAAATCATAAATGCTTTGTTTTTTTTGTGTTTTTTCTTTAGTGTATGATATCTATTTCAGTTTATGAGGTCTAGGGTGTTTCATTTTTCCAAAATTTTGATTTATCTTTGACTTCGCTTTTCTTCTTGTTTCTACACCTATACAGAGCCCATATACCAAATCAGGGAAATCGGACAATATTTAGAGGTCGCACACTGTGCAACTTTTGTCTGAAGAAGTTAGTATGGGCGCAGGAAAGGCTAGAAACAAAACTTATGTAACTTTTTGTAGTAGGTGGTGATGAAAAGTGATTTTAATGAAAAGTTTTTATATTGAAGCAAGTTCTTTTAAAAAAATTACTAGTTGACGCGGCATTTAGTTTCTAGGCAAGGTTCCTTATGGTGTTTTTTTGGACGCTCGACTTCCTTCTAAGGAACAAGTTTTTTTGGTTTTTTGTCCTGTTTTTGGCATGAAGCAGTGGTCTCTCGGCCCTCTCGGGGCACTGATAACAGGATAGGTGGATGCTATCAAGCGGAACATTGGCTATCACCAGGTCTGCCATGGACCGGCTCGGCAAAATATGGAGAATCTTCATCACAAATGCCACTAAAATGCGACTTGTTAGGGCATTAGTATCTCCCAATTTTCCCATATTTCTTTACGGTGCTGAGACGTGGACTTCAAGGGAAAGGAAGATAGATTTCCCAGAAATGTGGTGCTGCAGAAGAAAGCTAAGAGTATCCTGGACAAGGTTCAGATACGATGGACCAGCCAAGTCAAGGCTGCACTTAGTGGCCCACTCTACGAATGCGTAAGGAATGTCGATGTATTGTTAAGCTTGCTACCACCCCTGATGTGACGACCACGACCACTCTGCTAAGAGTGTGACGACAAAGAAGAAAACAAGATCGTTCTTTGACTTAAGTATATTGACCGGGACATAGACCCTACTTATAGACCCAGAGCCCAGGCCCGCCAGACCGTCCTCAAATTTTCAAGGATGAAACTTTGGGACAATGTAGAGTTCATATCGGCGGTTAATGTGTGCATATTTTCTAGTTCGGCCCATCGGCCAATTTTTTGCTATCAAGTGATGAAGGTGAAAAAAAAAGTGCTTACTTTCCTTAAATTCTCAAGGCTGATTTTTATATATGTGTTTAGAGCACGTTGTTAGAAATTGGTTATCATCAATGCCAGACCGTTTCCGCCGGCCATAACTTTTACCAGACGCGACAAAGTTGGCAAAGACGACTCTAACTTACCTCATTTTCTCAAGCCTGATTTTGATATATGATACGCAGGGACCTATAACTAGACCGTTTGTAAGCAGCCAGACCAATCGGATAGACCCAACCATCCGCCAGACCGACTTAAAGTTTCGATATGAGCATTAGTAGAATTGAAATATTCCGGGTCTATAAAAGCTAAAAACTTGAATTTTCTACATTAAGCTACGTGTGTATTGTATACTTGACGTAATAAGCGACTTTCAAAAATTTTACTTCTAAGGAAATAAAAAAATGAAAGTTTATATGTGGTGCAAGATTAATTTTAAGCTATGAATTTTATTTACACTGCGTAAGTACATGTGTATTTTATTATAAATATAACTTTTACCAGACGCGACAAAGTTGGCAAAAAACGACTCTAACTTACCTCATTTTCTCAAGCCTGATTTTGGTATATGATACGCAGGGACCTGTAACTAGACCATTTGTAAGCAGCCAGACCAATCGGATGGACCCAACCATCCGCCAGACCGACTTAAAGTTTCGATATGAGCTTTAGTAGAATTGAAATATTCCGGGTCTATAAAAGCTAAAAACTTGAATTTTCTACATTAAGCTACGTGTATAATTATTGTATACTTGACGTAATAAGCGACTTTCAAAAATTTTACTTCTAAGGAAATAAAAAAATGAAAGTTTATATGTGGTGCAAGAATAATTTTAAGCTATGAATTTTATTTACACTGCGTAAGTAAATGTGTATTTTATTATAAATTTAAAGAAGAAAAGTAAATTAAACTTTTTTTCGGTCGTCGAACAAGGTGGTTTAAAATTAGTTTTAAGATCGATCCTTTTTAATTTGTGGGCGAGGGACCTCACACTATGTATAAACGAACTATGTGTATGTTGCATATAATGTCAAATCCCTCGCATACTACAAAAGTTATTTAAGCATTTATATATTAAGTTCAGTTAAAATGAGGTGGAAAGTATAAGTGTATATGTTGTGTACACACGTAAAGTATTCTAAACTTTTTATAACGGCATACATGTATCAAAAATGTATTCGTGTCTGAAAATTCAGCATCTCCGACACGGGTTATAACGGGGTTGATGATATTCGTATTGAGTACAAATGTTTAAACTTCCTAAACTTGTAATTCTAAAGTTCGTCACTTAGGTATGTTACCATGTTTTGTAGGAGAAAGGAAATTCGTTTAGTTATATACCGTTGTAACATTGATTGTTTACTTCTTTGAATTGAATATTTAATTTATAATGCACTGTACCAATTTGTTTTTTCCTTGTTTACGTTATTTATAATATAAAATTCAATTCGTTATTCAAGTTTTTAACTTTTATAGACCCGGAATATTTCAATTCTACTAATGCTCATATCGAAACTTTAAGTCGGTCTGGCGGATGGTTGGGTCCATCCGATTGGTCTGGCTGCTTACAAATGGTCTAGTTACAGGTCCCTGCGTATCACATATCAAAATCAGGCTTGAGAAAATGAGGTAAGTTAGAGTCGTTTTTTGCCGACTTTGTCGCGTCTGGTAAAAGTTATATTTATAATTAAATACACATGTACTTACGCAGTGTAAATAAAATTCATAGCTTAAAATTAATCTTGCACCACATATAAACTTTCATTTTTAGGGTTCCGTAGTCAACTAGGAACCCTTATAGTTTCGCCATGTCTGTCTGTCCGTCCGTCCGTCCGTCCGTCCGTCCGTCCGCGGATAATCTCAGTGACCGTTAGCACTAGAAAGCTGAAATTTGGTACCAATATGTACGTCAATCATGCCAACAAAGTACAAAAATAAAAAATGGAAAAAAATGTTTTATTAGGGTACCCCCCCTACACGTAAAGTGGGGGCTGATATTTTTTTCATTCCAACCCCAACGTGTGATATATTGTTGGATAGGTATTTAAAAATGAATAACGGTTTACTCAAATCGTTTTTTGATAATATTAATATTTTCGGAAATAATCGCTCCTAAAGGAAAAAAAAGTGCGTCCAACCCCCCTCTAACTTTTGAACCATATGTTTAAAAAATATGAAAAAAATCACAAAAGTAGAACTTTATAAAGACTTTCTAGGAAAATTATTTTGAACTTGATAGGTTCAGTAGTTTTTGAGAAAAATACGGAAAACTACGGAACCCTACACTGAGCGGGGCCCGACACGCTCTTGGCCGGTTTTTTTATTTCCTTAGAAGTAAAATTTTTGAAAGTCGCTTATTACGTCAAGTATACAATATACACGTAGCTTAATGTAGAAAATTCAAGTTTTTAGCTTTTATAGACCCGGAATATTTCAATTCTACTAATGCTCATATCGAAACTTTAAGTCGGTCTGGCGGATGGTTGGGTCCATCCGATTGGTCTGGCTGCTTACAAACGGTCTAGTTATAGGTCCCTGCGTATCATATATCAAAATCAGGCTTGAGAAAATGAGGTAAGTTAGAGTCGTCTTTGCCAACTTTGTCGCGTCTGGTAAAAGTTATGGCCGGCGGAAACGGTCTGGCATTGATGATAACCAATTTCTAACAACGTGCTCTCACATATATAAAAATCAGCCTTGAGAATTTAAGGAAAGTAAGCACTTTTTTTTTCACCTTCATCACTTGATAGCAAAAAATTGGCCGATGGGCCGAACTAGAAAATATGCACACATTAACCGCCGATATGAACTCTACATTGTCCCAAAGTTTCATCCTTGAGAATTTGAGGAAGGTCTGGCGGGCCTGGGCTCTTGATCTACTTATTACCTTTTTGATTTTTGTCTTCAAACTATTTAATGTCCAGGATGTTAGCGATTATTGTAGCCCTAACACGAGACTTGGTCGATAGTTTAACAATAGTCTATCATACCGCAAAGAAGAGTGAGTATACCTATATATTTAATAATAAAAATTAACGCTCCAGTCAAAGATAAAGAGCAAAACGGTTCTCGCTGAAAGTCGTCGAACATCACAGAAAATGCGTTACTGCTTGCGAACAAAAGATGAGGTTGCGGCTTACACATGTAAGCTAAATGATGATGATGACTTATTTTATCAAGAATGGATGTTACAACTGTTGTAATTTAAGATTAATAAGTTTACTTTTACTTTCAAATAAGTTACAACTTTACTGCTCCATTGTTTTATTTGAGAATAAAATTGAGTAACATTACTTTTTAGTGATTTTTTTTTCAAACTGTTCATCCAGTGCGACCTCTAAACAACGTCCAAATCACTTGAAATTTGGTATATAGGCGTTTAAGATAAGCTAGAACCGAAAGCCGAGCGAAGTCAGAACAAATATCACAATTTTATTTTTCCCATACAAATATGAAATACCCTATGAGGTACGTTATATTATACTAAAAATATATATTTTTACAAATAATAGTAAAATTCATATTTCAAGTACGTAATCCCCAAATATATTTCTTATATTTAAAGGGAAACTCCGTTTGTCCGAAATCACCTGAGGATCCCCTTAAGCCCGTAACGACTTAGTCCCTGAGCTGATGGCTCTTCACGCCGATCCAATACTTCAGATATATTATAAGATACTTTATCTTGCGACCTTTGAGCAGAACTCGAGAGGGCTCGGCGATGGTTTTATTTTATTATGTGGTTACCTTGAGTTTATTGCGTATTGCGTTACTTGATAGCGTAAAATGTCGCGGAAAATGACGTTGTATGAAGAAAGTGTATTGCGTCCCCAAGCGATTATTTACTAAAGCCAAAAATTATATATTTTGTGTTCACAATATCGAGTAAAGTAGTTAAACACCGTGGCAGAGGTATAAGAAAACTTTCGTAAGGCATATTTATTTAATTATTCAATACACTCACGTTAATATTATCACAATTTGTACATAATTCGGGTCATATGGAGACCCATGATCGGGCATGAGTGCTTACGGCGGCTAGACTCCTTGTGAAGTCTTTAATTGCGTTATTACATCCGTATAATTTTCGGGGTTCCAACCCCGGCTCGTACCAATTTTTCGAAACTTATGTGCGAAATGTCATTTGATATTTGCCAGTTGCTTTTCGGTGAAGAAAAACATCGTGAGGAAACCAGACTAATTCCAATAAGGCCCAGTTACCCTTTGGGTTGGAAGGTCAGATGGCAGTCGCCCTACGCCAATCTTGGGATTAGTTATCACAGCGGACCCCAGTGGAAAATGCCGGGATAAAGCAAGGACGATGATGAGTCCCCTCGACATTTTAATAACCTGAAATATTTCAACTGGTTTTCTTGTCAGTTCTCCCTGTTTACAGTGCAATTTATTACCGTCATATTTTTTAGAAAAAGAAAGAGTGACTGACTCACGATATTTCAATACATAGCATTATGATACACATTTACGAACATCTTCAAGATTTACATATACGTATTGACAAGGATGGTTATATACAGCGAATGTTATGTGAGAAAGGGATGCAGCTCAACTATGTTTCGACGCTTAAGCACGCTCGGCCAATAGAGAATGCTTCAGTCGGTGTCAAGAGAGCCAATATTTGAAAGTAGGGTTCCGTAGTCATGTTTGTAGTGCATTTAATTTGGTTAATCCCTTAAGAATAGAAAATCTTCCTTCACCCCACTTTTGTATCCCTGTTTTCAGTTTTTTTATATTTCCATGAAAACCGTAAAAGCTACAACAATAACGTCTAAGAGACGCATAATTCTCTATAAAATTTTCTACAATATTGTCTTTGGAAGTATATAGCTAGAACTATAATTTTCAAACTATGCTCATTTTCCCTTTGCCATATTTGTGTTTGGTGACCAGTAGGATAAGTAAGGCCAGCGACTTTGCACTTTTTCCTGTGGCGATGCTACTTGGCAAAATTGTTCCTTGGGTCAAACTGATCCGATTTATCCCAATAGTCATAAAATCGCACGTGACTACTCCCTACAAAGAGAAGGGGAAGGGGCCGGTTCCCTCGATGAAATCTATGCAATACTTCTTCTTGCTCTTAGCGACTAGGGCAAATCGTATATCATTTCCGTGTAATGTAGGGACGTGTTAATCGTTTCTGAAAAAATCGTTGTACTTTTTCATACAAAAATAACGATTTTATAACAAAATAATATTTTTTTTATGTATTTAATTGTAGCAGCTATGGGCATTTACAATTAAATAGTGGCAATCATCTCATCAATAAATAAAAAAATAGGACAGGTTAACCCAAAACCCAGTTCTGATGATGGCATCATGGAGAAGTCAAGGGATCTCCTCAAATCTTAAAGGCATAGATATAGTGATTTTGGTGTTTTTATAAGAACAGCATGCATTTACGTTCAGAACAGTGACATTTGGTGCATTAATGCATTTCAACTGCTGATGGTGATCAGAACGGAACTCTTCAAATCTGAACGGCACACTTATGACTTTGGTATTTTTATAAGAACATCATGCATTTACGTATTTTACGTTCAGAACAATGATATTTGGTGCAGTGGAACTAATGATGATCACCAAAACGTAACTCCTCAAATCTGAACGGCAGACTTGTAATTACTTTGGTATTTTTATAAGAACATCATGCATTTAAGTTCAGAGCAGTAACATTTGATGCAGTGGAACTGCTGACGATGATCAGAACGGCACTCCTCAACGACGCATAGCTCTTGTTAGATTTCTGAACGTCTCAAATGCATGCTGTTCTTTTAAAAAGACCAAAGTCACTAAAAGTATACCCTTCTGATTTGAGGATTGAGGAACTCCTCTCTCAGCTCACCATCAGCAGTTCCTCTACGCCAAATGTCGCTGTTCTGAACGTAAATGCATGATGTTATTATAAAAATACCAAAGTCATTATAAGTCTGCCGTTCTGATTGGAGGAGTTCTGCTCTGATGAACACCAGCAATTCCACTGCATGAAATTTCACTGTTTTGAACGTAAATGCATGACGTTCTTATAAAAATACCAAAGTCATAAGTGTGCCGTTCAGATTTGAAGAGTTCCGTTCTGATTACCATCAGCAGTTGAAATGCACCAAATGTCACTGTTCTGAACGTAAATGCATGCTGTTCTTATAAAAACACCAAAATCACTGTATCTATGCCTTTAAGATTTGAGGAGATCCCTTGACTTCTCCAGGATCCCATTATCAGAACTGGGTTTTGGGCTAACCTGTCCTATTTTTTTATTTATTGATGAGATAATTGCCACTATTTCATTGTAAATGCTCATAGCTGTTACAATTAAATACATAAAAAACATTATTTTGTTATAAAATCGTTATTTTTGTATGAAAAGGTACAACGATTTTTTCAGAAACGATTAACACGTCCCTACATTACACGGAAATGATATACGATTTGCCCTAGTCGCTAAGAGCAAGAAGTAAAGAAGTATTGCATAGATTTCATCGAGGGAACCGGCCCCTTCCCCTTCTCTTTGTGGGGAGTAGTCACGTGCGATTTCATGACTATTGGGTTAAATCGGATCAGTTTGACCCAAGGAACAATTTTGCCAAGCAGCATCGCCACAGGCAAAAGTGCAAAGTCGCTGGCCTTACTTATCCTACTGGTCACCAAACACAAATATGGCAAAGGGAAAATGAGCATAGTTTGAAAATTGTAAGTTCTAGCTATATACTTCCAAAGACAGTATTGTAGAGAATTTTATAGAGGATATACGTCTCTTAGACTTAGTTATTGTTGTAGCTTTTACGGTTTTCATGGAAATATAAAAAAACTGAAAACAGGGATACAAAAGTGGGGGGAAGGAGGGGAAACATTGACACCTCGGCGTGTTTCTACTTCAATTTTTTCTTATAATCCTATAAGCTATTTACATGCCAAGTTTCATGCTTTCTGCCAGACGGGACTATAGATCTGGTTAAGAACTCGGACTATAATAAATGGATTAATTAGTGTGAGAGGACCCTTAATTATAACATTAAAGTCATTGTCAAGTGTTTGGCGGCACATGTCAAAACAAATAACATTAGGAAGTGGTATGTATGGCACACACGTGTTCAGTAATTAAAATATTTTTTTAAATAATTCGATAACCGTAAAAGTTAAGAGGCTAGTTTCTTAGAGAAATTGATTGTATTTGAATTGAACTAAAAAATCTTCCCTTAAAGTTTCCCGGAATTCAATAAAAACAGGATGTATGTCTGATTGTATTATGTTCAAACTCTTTTCATTTCGTGAAATAAAACTATGGAAACGGATTAAATCGCGTATAATGAATTAAAATTTTTCCATAGTTTCATGAGTAACTATCGCGGTAACCGAAGACAATATTCTTTTCATTTCGTTAAAGTTTTATACTGCCAACATGTAGTCCTTGAAAAGAAAAGGCATATAATTAACCGGGCAACTAAAATATTAAATAGGAAGTTATGTCGGGCATACAATAATATAATTTGACTGTGTTTTAATATTGTGGCGACAAAAAAAAATACATGAGTCTCAAATATTAAGCATCATTATTATTGAAAAAACGGCAGCAAATTTCAAGCGACAAAAATATTGCCGAGGAACATTAAACAATACTTTGGCGACTAAAATAATAATTGGCACCTAGTATTGTAAAGCGTAAGATTTTTAATATTTGTAGTCATATAAATGTTAGCACCTAAATAATTATACTTAGCTCATCGTTTAAAGTAGTATTTAAATTGCGGAGACAACTAAAAAAAATATTGGGAAGTAGGTTTTTTAAAACACACGTATAAAATCGTTTCTTTATGGAAGTCACCAGCAACACACTGAGGTGAGGCCATTTCGTGGCACTTCATTCCTTTCTGTCTTGTTGTTATTATGTGTATTTTGTCTTATCTGTGTTCACAAATAAATGTTTATTCTATTCAAACATTGTATTTGCGACCCGTAAACCACGGGTAGTATTTAAATATCTCACATCTATTTTCGAGCGAGTTGCAAGCGAAGGAACGCGTACCAAATCATTTTATAATAAGTACACAGCAAAAAGGAGTGAATTAGCTTCTAATGGGTCAGTAACGCGCATGTGACACCCCTTGAGTTGCAGGCGTCCATAGTTTCCAGTGACCGCTTTCGCGCAAAATTGCCATGATAATCGTATAGAGCAGAATTATTTTCTGCTAGCAAAAAGTGGGTTAGGGTTAGGTTATTTCTTTAGTAGAATATAAGTCAAAATTAAAACCGAAATAATTAGAATATAAGTCCTACCAAATTTGCTAAGTATGGCATATTCTTAGGTACTTTGTATGAACAAAACAACGATATCAAAAAGGAAATGAAATACAGTCCCAGTCGCTATTAAAACAGAAATAGGAAGAAGATGGACAACTTTTTACCGCCTAAATATTATGCAAACAAAAATCTACGGAAGTACTCTTAATTTAGAAGATTATTTTGCTCATGAACATTATGCCAGCATAAGATTCGATATTATAAAATCTGCGGAACGATTTATGCCAAAGCATATTCTGAGTAAGGTTTTCCTGCCAAATAAAATAATCTTTCAGAGTGATGTTAAGACTGCGTAAGGCCAGCCTTAGATTCGATAGAGTAAACGTCATGAAAAGTTAAATTAATTGTATAGACGAAGTTGCCAGCACCCCCAAACACCTAATTTCTTACCCATAAGTATAATATTTTGTCGACCGTTATATTTTATAAGATTTCTTTTTTTTTATTAAAATGACAGCTCAGGTGATGAGTGCCGATGTATAAATTTTAAATGTACACGTGGCTCTGGTTCTTTTGCAGAAGTGCTTCGCCGCTCCCAAGATCACATATTTACTGCGTACAGCTCCAGTTTGGACATTTCCCGACGAGATCCACAACTTTGACGCCGCCATCAAGTCCACGGTAGAGTCAATAGTCAATATCACCCTAGACGAGAGCCAGTGGACTCAAGCCGCTTTACCAGTCCGCCACGGGGGTATTGGGGTTCGGTGTCTGCAGAATATAAGTCTGCCGGCGTTCCTGGCGTCAGCCCATGGGGTGGGGGGCCTCGTTGCTAGCATTTTATCACTGGATGGTAGCGAGGCAACCGTGCCGTATGCGGCTGACGCGTTAAGGGAATGGCTGGCCCTAAATCCTGGTGCCACCGTGCCAGAAAATCCCAAAGTGCAACGGGCGTGGGATGATGTGGGCTGCAGAGCTGTGCTTGGCGGTCTTGTCGATGGTTCTGTGGGTGTTGACCGGGCTAGGCTTTTGGCTGTATCAGAGCCAAAGTCAGGGGCATGGTTACACGCGCTACCTTCGCCTCAATTAGGTACCTTGCTCGACGGTGACTCTTTACGGGTGTCCGTTGCTCTCCGCTTGGGCTGCGATGTATGTCAACCACATTTATGCATTTGCGGTTCCATGGTGGAGGCTAGCGGACATCATGCTTTGAGTTGCCGTCGCTGTACGGGCAGGCATCCGCGTCACCATGCTCTCAACGACATCGTCCAGAGGGCACTAAAGTCGGCTGGTGTACCGTCCATCCTTGAGCCGCCGGGTCTTAGCCGCACGGATGGCAAGCGCCCCGATGGCCTGACTTTGATCCCGTGGGAGAGGGGGCGGTGTTTGGTGTGGGACGCTACGTGTGTGAACACCTTCGCCGCTTCTCACATTGGGCGCACAAACCGCAGCGCTGGGGCTGCGGCGGAATTCCAGGCGGCGTCAAAGCGGCAGAAATATGCGCCCTTGGGTCCGGGGTACTTTTTTGTTCCTTTTGCGGTGGAGACGGCGGGCTGCTGGGGCGCGGACGCGAAGCATTTTGTGCGTGACGTGGGCCGTCGACTTAGGTTAAAGGGAGAAGACCCGCGCTCCGAATCGTTTCTGGTGCAAAGGCTGGCCATAGCGATCCAACGGGGTAATGCCGCAACATTATGGGCACTTTTGCACCGGAGGCGGTGCGGAGCGGTATTGACTAATTACTAATTGTAATTATTTTTAGTTAAGGCTTTTGTTTTGACATGTTTATCTTATTTTAATTTTTAATAAAATTATTACAAATCTATCAAGATAAAAATAAATAAATGTAATGTACTTTTTATGTTAATTTGCTATATAAATATTTTAAAAGAACTGTATGTTTTATATTAATAGGCAGCCGTTTTCCTATTAAACTGTATCTCTTAAATTGTTTCCAATATAATAATTCAGTCGCCAAATAAATAGTTGGTACTCGCGTCTGAATAAACCGTAGCCGTAATGACATTAAAATGCTACCTCATATTGAAATATTTTGAGGCCCCATTTTAGTCGCCAAACTATTATTTTTGATACCCATTTCTATGGTTAATTAGTCGCCCGGTTAAATACGTGCCAAAAGAAAAGTGAAGTGCCACTTTGCTTCCCTAACAAGGGAAAAGAGTCTCCTTTCCGAATATATTAACCTTAAGAATAACCCTCATGGGGTTAGTGTAAAGCGGCGCATGTCGAATTAAATAACATTAAGAACCGTTTGTTATCTCCCGAGGTGTGCGACAGGGCTGCGTTTTAGCTCCTACCCTGTTTGGTATATATTTTTCATTTTTAACCCCCGACGCAAAAACGACGAGGGTGTTATAAGTTTGACGTGTCTTTCTGTCTGTTTGTCTGTCTGGCTGTGTGTGTGGTATCGTAGCTCCCAAACGGATGAACCGATTTTGATTTAGTTTTTTTTTGTCTGAAAGCTGAGTTACGCTGTGTCTTGCGTGGGCGATGGTCGCGCGACCGTCGCCGTCGCGTCTCATACTTCCATATCGATAAGGTTTGATTTCGCATGCGTCGCCCACGCAAGCCACGGCGTTAGTCGGGAATGTTCTTAGCCACGTTTCATGAAAATCGGTCTACTATGTCGCGGTCGGGGGTTTTTTCAAAATTTTAATTTTGTTTAAGTTATACGATAATAATTGAAGGATTTTCTTTGAAGGATATTAAAATAAGTATTATCTTTAATGGAACATGGTTAAATGTAATTGATTTATTGAAATATCAGACGCAAGTTTATAGATAAAATGTAGTTCCTCCACTTCATTGTAGACTTTAACACGCGAATTTACTATACTCGTACTGTTTGTTGCTCAAATACAGAGAAAATTCAGTTACAAAATAAAGTAACAAAGAGAAAACAGGAAAGCTTTCGTTCGTTGTACTGGAATAAAATACTTATTCCACCTATGATTTTTGGTACGTAGCCGTAAAATTGTAATATACACATTTGCCTTGAGTACTTAGGTATATATTTACCCACGGCTATTATTGCACCTGTCACGGCTCAGCCACGACATTGGTCTAAGTGCGGCAGCGGTGAGCGGCGGCCATACATTGGAGTGAGACACAGCGATGGGACTTTTCATTCGCACGTAGGGCTGCCGCTCACCGCTGTCGCGGTTAGTCCAATGTCGTGGCTGGGCCGTCAGGTATTTTGGCTAACAATAGCTAAAAAACCGGCCAAGAGCGTGTCGGGCCACGCTCAGTGTAGGGTTCCGTAGTTTTCCGTATTTTTCTCAAAAACTACTGAACCTATCAAGTTCAAAACAATTTTCCTAGAAAGTCTTTATAAAGTTCTACTTTTGTGATTTTTTTCATATTTTTTAACCATATGGTTCAAAAGTTAGAGGGGGGGGACGCACTTTTTTTCCTTTAGGAGCGATTATTTCCGAAAATATTAATATTATCAAAAAACGATCTTAGTAAACCCTTATTCATTTTTAAATACCTATCCAACAATATATCACACGTTGGGGTTGGAATGAAAAAAAATATCATCCCCCACTTTACATGTAGGGGGGGTACCCTAATAAAACATTTTTTTCCATTTTTTATTTTTGCACTTTGTCGGCGTGATTGATATACATATTGGTACCAAATTTTAGCTTTCTAGTGCTAACGGTTACTGAGATTATCCGCGGACGGACGGACGGACGGACGGACAGACAGACATGGCGAAACTATAAGGGTTCCTAGTTGACTACGGAACCCTAAAAAGGCCTCTATAGTAGGTATATGGGCCTCAAGACTATGCGACATGAAGAAGAAATACCTTAACTATAAAGAAGACTATAATAAGAGTTTTGAATGATTCACGGTTATTTTCATTAGACTTATATTGACCGGGATATAGACCGTGAGTACCTTTTTGATTTTTGTCGAGCTCCCGATATTTCAACGCAGTTGCATGCATCATGATCACGGAAAACTGACGAAGGCGGGTAGATCGCGCGCTGTCTATGCAACTTTAACATCCACCCGCCTTCGTCAGTTTTCCGTGATCATGATGCATGCAACTGCGTCGAAATATCGGGAGCTCGACAAAAATCAAAAAGGTAATCACGGTCTATATCCCGGTCAATATAAGTCTAAAGACTATAATAGTTTTAAAACGTGTCTTTTTCGTGATGCCAGTAAATAATGGACAAAAAGAGATCTTTAAAACAAAGGATATATCCTATCTACGATATGTGAGGTACTTCTGCTTGTCTCATAGTTTTGAGACACTGTATGTATGTATATCCCGGTCAGTATGTCTAGTAAACCAGACCGAGAAATGTTCAAAATTATTAGACCTGATTTAGACGGCGTGCGAACTCGTATGCGATTTTAGTTACATTGCGGGCTGTTGAGGTCACATACAATTTTGCACAGCCATCAAATACCGCAATGTAATAAAACTCGTATGCGAGTTCTCGTACCGTCTAAATGGGCCCATAATCTTATTCGTTACTTCATTAGCCCAGTCATTTGATTGGTGCTACTACCGAGCTATCTCGATATCTGATGTCATCCATTTGTATACCTGAGTTGTTCAGAAAATGTTAACAAGTTAAAAATTTGCTTTTTCCCAAACAACTTTCAAGGTGTACCGGTCAGCGCAATCTAAAGGCCCTTCAACGTCACGAGAGCTCTCCTGATGCTTTATCTCATTATCTCTTTGAATAACACAGCGTTCGGGACTTAAAACTCGAATAACTGTCTCCCGTAACTACAGGCAAACTCAAAGGCGATGAGGACACTTAGTTTGCAGTGAGAGAGCAATAGCAGATTGTGTCGCAAGGGAATGGAATTTATTTATTTATTAGTAAAAGCATGTTTACACGACATTACAGTAATACCACGAAACTTAGATAACAAAAGAGAAAAAAAAGAGAATAATAAAAATAAAATTTCACAATTGATTTGGGCGATGACGTCACGGCGTGACTCCGTTGCGTCGTTTACCCCGCTGAGGGATTTGGTAGGTTGCCCCGGAACCGCCGAAAAACTACACCTTTCGGCCAGAAATCTGCGCTCGCGATGGTGTCCTGCAGGGTTAGCACATGATTGCCTCGAGAGTATGTCGCCGCGAGATAGACTAATGAAATGAAATGAAATGAAATAAAATTTATTCGAAACAACACGTTACATCTTGGCAGTTGCATAAGTGGTAAATGTACAGATTGTTGTTCCAAAAAGGATGCCACTCAGCATGTGTCGGAGCACATAGTGCCACGACGCTGATTTTCAGTGGACCCTTAGACTTATATGATATGAAATAAAAATAACATATTAAAGTATGATTTCACAGCACCATCGTTAAATAGTTAACAAAAAAAAAATACAGACAAAAAAGACATAGACTGGCATGAGATAAAATTAGAATATTGAAATATTATTACACAGGTAAACTGGGATATGGGAAGAGAGATAAATGAGTCACAATTAAAACTACAAAATAATAAATGAACAAATAATAAATGAACAAATAGACTACCCGTCCTTATGTCATTAATACAGTTAGAAGAAGACGTGTCATCTATCTCGCGGCGACATACTCCCGCGGCAATCATGTGCTAGGCCCACTGCAGCGGCCGCGGGCCGCGGCACGTGTACGGCACGAACGAACTGAAGTGCACGTAGTGACGCGACTGAAATGGCGTATTTAAGGTGAGGACGTACAGTGAGCTGCGAAACTGCATTGAAAAATTATGAATGCACTTTTGCAGATCACTGTACATTTCTGATTTAATCCTGAACTAGTTAAGCAAAGGTTATGATCGAACCCTGAGCGTCGTGATGGATTAAATAGAAAAAATATTCTTATGGCCCGTTTCATCAAACCGTCTTTAACAGTTATAAAGCGTTCTTTAAATTTTTATTGTATGGGAAGTTCCATAGACATCTGCTGCCTGACGATGATGTGTCTGTCATGTGTGGTTGATGCAACTGGCCGTTAATATGTTACTGTGCCATTGCTGTGAAAGGCTCAGTTTTTCAGGAAGTTTTTAGATGATCTCTGTACGAATTGATTATTTAAGACGCTACAGGAGCGAAAATGCTAAAATGGAAAGAAGCCCCCTTTTCAATTTGGGAATTTTATTTTAATATACTAGTGTTATTAACTAGATTTATCGAAAAAAAAATGTCCATTAAGAATAACTCAGTTAAAAGATATTGCGAAAAAATCTTTGAAATCGAGGTTCCGCTCTCGACTGTTTCCTCCAAAACTTCTGAATAACAATGAATGAGTCTGAATAACAATCGGTGTCGGACCGTTTAGTTTGTTTGGATAATTGTTACCAATTCTGAATACTACACCTTTTTTGCGCCATAATCAATAACACCGTGTTTGGTAATTTTTGATGGGCACTAGTGTCTTTAAAAATAAGAATATCAAAATTATCAAAACGGTCCGACACAGATAAAAATTATAATAATCTGTGTTGAAAAAAATCATTGCTGACTTCAAAAACCAGGGAGGAAATACTAGAGAGCGTTTGTATGGAGAATTTACCCCTCCTGTATCGTCTTAAATAAAATGTAAGGGATAAATATTTTGAATGCCTATTGCGAAAAATCATTAAAAATGTAATTTTGACTACGCCATTTTGTAACTCATGTCATTTTACTTTGCAGTAAAATAAAGAAGGAAGGAATAATGTCTCTGAATAACAGATAATAAAACGTCGCGGACAAACTTAATTTTACGGATGTCTATCAGGCTGGTTCCTTGAGATTATTATGCCAATTTAAATTTCCGGGTGCTTTTGATAACTTTGTTTAGGATACAGGCTTTTAAGTAAGCATCGTTGGGGCACTGTCAAAAATGATTTTAAATATTTTTGAAACTTCTCAAATTTTGCGTAGGACAAATTTGGCTTTTATTTAAAACTAGCTTTTGCCCGCGGCTTCTCTCGCGTTAGAAAGAGACAAAAAGTAGCCTATGTCACTCTCCATCCCTTAAACTATCTCCACTTAAAAATTACGTCAATTGGTCGCTCCGTTTTGCCGTGAAAGACGGACAAACAAACAGACACACAGACTTTCCCATTTATAATATTAGTATGGATGTATAGACAGATAAAGTCTAAGAAAAAAACGTACTTCAGTACCATACAGAAAAAGGTACGGTGGCCTAGATGGCATTACCTTTGGGGTACGCTCAGCTAGATGGCGCTAATATTCATATTTGACATTTTAACACATATCAAGCTAAGAATATGGGCCAAATTGTCAAAACTAAGGTTCAAAAGTTCTAAGCCTGTGTCAAGAGATGGCAGTCTATGCATTGTGATTACACATTTTACTTCGACAGTAACTCTCTATAATACTCGATCCTCTTTGGTATGGATTAAGTACCT
Source organism: Leguminivora glycinivorella (assembly GCF_023078275.1). Taxonomy (NCBI): domain Eukaryota; kingdom Metazoa; phylum Arthropoda; class Insecta; order Lepidoptera; family Tortricidae; genus Leguminivora; species Leguminivora glycinivorella. The sequence continues at coordinate 6,429,422 of NC_062974.1, read as the reverse complement.
AAGCGAAATGACATTTGGTGTTGGTAAAGATAAATTGCAACTAGCACGGGAAGCATGGTCGCGCGATAGACGATAAAATATCAGGCCGTCCCTATCGCACTTACAAATAGTGCTATAGGGACGGCCTGCTATTTTATCGTCTATCGCGCGACCATGCTTCCCGTGTAGGACTCGTTTTGGTGTCGTATTTTAGTCAGTCAGCTTTACACGTAGGTACGCAAAAACTGAACATGAATTCCGAAATATTGATAGTTCTATCAGTATTTAGAAACAAATTGAAATATTTAAACATTTTACTAGGTTTGTTACAGAATGTTATCCACTACTAGCTATTTAAATTCTTCTAATTGAATTGGCCAATATTTACCACTAAGTAAATCCCGGTAAGGGCATTTTATTTGTGTGATGAGCACAGATGTTTGTTCCTGAGTCGTTTGTTCGTTCGTTTGTTTGTTCTATGTATATAATTAGTATTTATATATTATATATATCGTTGTGTCACCGACCTATCTAAGAGATATGCCCGGCTGTTAACATAATACCTAGGGTTCGGGAGAGAATAAAGAAACACCAGTATTTTATACAAAATTCTTTATTATGTACACCCTAAATAAAACCTAACTCAGTATCTTGGTAGAGCAAGATTTGGTTCGTTAAACTGTTATTTACATCAAGTTCAGTTCGATCATAAAACCTAGGTAAAACACATCCTATGTGTAACACCATCCAAAGATCAAACTTATTTTATGAAAAACCTAATATATAGATTAAACCACCACCAAACAAATTGTTGTAAACAGAAATTATTACTCAGTAAATGTGTGACTCTTAATGCTATACCTAGAACTGAAACTAAAACTGGATCTGGCAAATGTTGCAATCATGAGATAGGCTTTCAAGTATTCATTTTATGGTTATTAACTTTTGAATAGAAAGGATTTAAATTAAGATTTTAACTGTAAAAAGAAACAAACCAAAAGGTAAAACCAAACTAAAAACCAATAAAAAAACCAACAAAATAGGTACCTGCTATCTCTGAAGTCCCCGAAGAAACACTCCGTTCCCGGCTCCGGATTCATTAGTGAAGTATGAACATTCTCCTCCCCTACAATAGAAATAGAATAATAAGAACCACGTTTATAAGCTAAAGAATTTCCCTACTCCTTTTAAGATTGAACTATGGTAACACTTACCGGAAAATACTTCAGCAGACAAGCATTAAAATTATTAGGCATCGGCACAACCATCGAAACGCCAACGCATATCAGCAACAGCTGCAGTGCCGGTGCCGGTAGTCTGAGGACCTATTGTTCCTGTCCTCGATGTTGGAACTATGCATTTCCAAAACACCAAATTAAAACTTTTCCTTACTATGCATCTATAAAGTTCTTCGAGATGCATTTATGTAGTCCATGCCAATAAATATCACTATTATCTTATAAAATTAATTTCTGTACATATTTAATCAGAAAACGCCTTTTCTTCACGTCCAGAATTTTCCATCTCCCATTTATTTGACATAGACATAGACATAGAAAATTTTTATTCAACATCACATGAAAATGTTACAAACAATGAAGAAGTGTTACATTAGGATTTGATAAAGTAGAAAAATTAAATCTAGACTAAACATCTAAGAAAATGAGTTATACATATACACGTGAAATTAAAAATATAATTATATATAATTTGTTCTTTCTCTATCCAAATTCAAATTCCCCACCATAGTGGTAACTAGCCAAAAAGTCCTGAATAAACTAGATGAACAAAACCTTTATGCTGAAACTATAAAATGGACTGAAAGTATAGGAATGTAATTTTATTAATTTAACTAGAACATATTATTTATTTATTAGAAAAAATAAAATCATAAAAGTACAAAAATACATACCACGTTAGTAACACAGATACTCACTAGCTGTCGCTACGTGAAAATGAAAATGAAATATTTATGAAAATGAAATATTTATTTTTCAAGTAGGCATATTACAATGCGCATATGAACGTCAAATAAAGCTACGCCGGCTCTAACCCTACGCCTCAGCCTCGAGAAGATTTCAGTCCCCCCTCAGTTGGGAGGGGGGTATCCACTATGGGACCGGCAAGAAACTCGGCGGGCAACTTCTTTTCAAAACATTACATCTTATAATTAACATGCATTAAATAACAACATACAATTTAACATGCAAAAGTATTCATCAAAGAATATGAACAGACTAGGTACTCTATGGAAATCAATTTCAATAAATTATATTATTGCTTAATAATATGTCGTTCTTCTTCAGAGAAAACATATCAAATTGTCATAGAAGAAAAAGATAATATGAATCTCAATATCATTAAATATGTAATTTACCTACACAACATAAAATATAAAATATTTGATGTGCTTTCTTATCTGAACTGTGTCCTCTATACATAATACAATTATTTTAATTGCTATTCGTTTTTTGTAGTTTCTGGTTCGGGCCATGCATGTTTGTCTGTCAAATAGTCCTCGACTCTGTAATAAGCCTTTAACATCAATGATTTTTTTAAGTAGTTCTTAAGAGCTGGGAGGGGTAATCTCAAAGCAGTGTCAGGTAACTTATTATAAAAATGAATGCATTGCCCAACAAATGACTTCTGTACTTTACGGACACGAAACTTCTTTATGGCAAGCTTATTTTTGTTTCTAGTGTTATAATTATGGATATCAGAATTCTTAGTGAAACAGTCTAAATTCTTAACAACATAAATTATACTATCATAAATGTATTGGGAAGCTACAGTTAAGATATTAATTTCTTTGAAGAGTTCTCTTACTGATTCACGTGTTCCTAAGTTGTAAATAGAACGAATGGCTCTCTTTTGTAATACAAAGATAGTCTGTATGTCAGCTGCTTTGCCCCAAACCAGAATACCGTATGACATTACACTGTGAAAATAACTATGATACACTAGGCGAGCTGTCTCAACATTAGTCAGTTGCCTGATTCTCCTAACGGCGTATGCGGCTGAACTTAATTTGCTTGCTAGTTTCTTTATATGAGGACTCCATTGTAGATTTTTGTCCAATGTTAAACCAAGAAACAGTGTTGTATCTACCATCTCTAAGCATTCATCATTCAAAAGTATTTTTGTATCGATTGGTTTAACATTCGGCAGAGAAAATCGAATACATTTGGTTTTCTTAGAATTAAGAAGTAAATTGTTGACAGTAAACCACTGCAGTACATCAGCTAACGTGCTATTAATTACATTGTAATTCGTAGATTTTCGGTCAACATTAAAAAGCAGTGATGTATCATCAGCAAAAAGTACTATTTCACAAAAGTTTTTCACTATACATGGCAAATCATTTATATAAACCAAAAACAGGAATGGACCTAAAATTGAGCCTTGTGGCACTCCTAATTGGACTACAGTCCCGCTAGAGCGAGTTTTGTTAACAACTACTGTTTGTGTTCTATTGCTAAGGTAAGAAGACATAAAGTTTAGGGCATTTATAGACAAACCATAGTGTTCTAATTTCAAAATGAGCGTTCCATGATCCACACAATCAAAGGCTTTTGAAAGATCACAAAATATGCCAATTGCATCACAAGAATTTTCCCAAAAATTATATATATGTTTAATGAGTACCGAAGCAGCATCGGTCGTGGAACGGCCCCTTGTGAAACCGAACTGTTTGCTAGTAAGTAATCTATGTCTGTTGAAGTGTCCCAGTAGATCATTTAACATTAGCTTCTCAAAGACTTTACTTAGTACAGGAAGTATTGATATGGGACGGAAATTGGTTATATCACTCGAATCACCCGATTTAAAAAGCGGTATGACTTTGCTACATTTCATAAGATCTGGAAAGGTGCCTTGTGAAATTGAAATATTATATATTACGGCCAAGTAAGGTGCTATTATATCTATGACATGACTAATTACTTTAACTGATGTTCCCCATAAGTCTTCCGTTTTCTTTAAATTGAGTGACTTGAATGTTTTAACAATATTTACAGAGTCTACTTGACTAAATTCAAATGAATTATTACATTTCTTAACATTAGCACAAAGTAATGAATGGGCTTGAGCCGCAGAAGAATGTAAACATTTTGTGGTGTTAACGGCTATATTTGAGAAATAATCTTCGAATGCCGAGGCAACATCGCTGTTCGACACTATTTGTTGATTATCTGATACAATGTTGACTTGACAATCGCGTGATTTACATTTACCAGCTTCTTTATTTATAATACTCCAAGTTGTTTTCACTTTGTTGTCCGACACTTTCAATTTAGAACTAATAAAGTTTTTCTTGGCAGTTAAACACACTTTCTTGAAGATTCTTGAGTAGTTTCTTACATAGTCCAGGAATTCTGAATTCTTGTTCAGCTCTCTCTCACCATAAAGTTCATAAAGTCTTTTTCTACTTTTGTGAATACCTACAGTAGCCCATTCACTAAACTTTGTTTTAACTTTTGACCCACTAATAGATTTCACTTTGAAATTGTTATTAAATTGATTAAGAATTACATTGAAAACATCTTGATACAAATGATTACAGTCATAATGCGAAAATGGTATTATAGACAAACTATGTAGAATTTCATTTTTGAATGATTCCAAGCGAGATCCAGTAATGGGTCTATATGTTATTGTTTGTGGAGTATCATGAATAACGTTTAAGAAAGCTGCCCTTTGGCCGCTGTGATCGGAATGAAAACAGTTAAATAATTTCTTATCTATACATTCACAGTTACAAAAAATATTATCTAGGCATGTTGCACTAGTCGTGACAGTTGTCTGAGTAGTACAACACAAGCATTCTTGAGCTTACCGTGGGTCTCAGTCAATCTGTGTAAGACAAATCCTATAATATTTATTTTAATATTTATATTTAAGTAAATTGTCATTTTGCGATTTTCCATAAACTTTCGAAGCGCAAATTCGTGCGGTCAAAATTAAAAAAGACGATCCCTAAGTTACTTCTGACCTAGACACGCTTACTAAAAACTTATTAAAAACGGTTTTTACATAAAAATTCTTAGTTGACCTGCCCCCATACTACATGAACCTTAAAACCAGTTCGTCCGTTAACCCTTAGCATTGAACAAGAATATTTTTGAATTCAAACTGCAATTTTAGTCAGCAGAACGGTTAGACGCCAGGCTAACCGTTTAAAAAACTTAATTGGCACTTTTTCTCATTCAACGGCATACTCAGCACCTGAGCAGCTGTTCAAGGCGGCCTAGCCGAAATGACAATCGTTGACGTTACGTAGCGATCGAAAATCAGTCTGACTCTGTCGTGCCACTACAGGAAGGGCGATAGGGAGTTAGCTACAAAACGTTTACGTAGTGTAAGCGATTGTAAGGTTAGCTAGCTACTCAGTGTAAAGTAGGTACCTACCTGAGCTGAATTAAGCCACCGACTAGGCAAAAAAGAACCTATAGGCTCATTGTAAACAATGTAATTCACTGTATACAACTCGTTAAGGAACCTTTTTTAGTAAAGTCATGTTTGTGTTAAAAAAATTCATCTGAATTCCAACAGTTTTACGATATTTTTTATGACGCCAAAATCAAATTTCCGCCAGCACGAAACATTTGGAATTCAATTTCGAAGATATATAATAGCAATTTATTGAAGTATACAAGATAGTACTGTTGCATTTGCTCTCCAAATCGAGTCGAATTTTGTAGAGTTGCACGTGAAAACCAGCAAAGCCATTTGAGCTGCAAATCGTGTAAAAAATTCAGCAACGCGACTTTCTTTTAAATCACCTTTATTCCCTGTACATGATTGTCTTTACCTGTGCCACACGCGGAAATTCAAATGTCGATAAGACAAAAGTTTACTTATCACAAGATGAATAACATTTTAATAAGCGCATTATAACTTGATAAAATATTATGTTCTCACATTAAATAGGTTTACATCACTTAGTCCATTAAGGGTTAATATAAGGTGTTACCAAAGTCATGGATATTTAAAGGGACGTAATATTAACATCAAAACAATTAAACACTAGAAATAATAAAAAAAAACCGGCCAAAAGCGTGTCGGGCCACGCTCAGTGTAGGGTTCCGTAGTTTTTCGTATTTTTCTCTAAAACTACTGAACCTATCAAGTTCAAAATAATTTTCCTAGAAAGTCTTTATAAAGTTCTACTTTTGTGATTTTTTCATATTTTTTAAACATATGGTTCAAAAGTTAGAGGGGGGGGACGCACTTTTTTTTCCTTTAGGAGCGATTATTTCCGAAAATATTAATATTATCAAAAAACGATCTTAGTAAACCCTTATTCATTTTTAAATACCTATCCAACAATATATCACACGTTGGGGTTGGAATGAAAAAAAATATCAGCCCCCACTTTACATGTAGGGGGGGTACCCTAATAAAACATTTTTTTCCATTTTTTATTTTTGCACTTTGTTGGCGTGATTGATATACATATTGGTACCAAATTTCAGCTTTCTAGTGCTTACGGTTACTGAGATTATCCGCGGACGGACGGACGGACGGACGGACGGACGTCACGGACGGACGGACGGACAGACAGACATGGCGAAACTATAAGGGTTCCTAGTTGACTATGGAACCCTAAAAACACCTTTCATAAACATATTTTTTTTGTTTTCATTTATCGAACAAAAAAATATTGTAATTTTCATCAAAAAATAATCACCATGTACATTTAACCTGACAAGACGTTTCACACTATCTCTAATGTCACTCATGTCAACAATAGTATGTCTGAAATGTCATTCAGCGGAAATACTGACCAGTTACAGTACAGAGATACTAAAACCTATTCAATGAGTTTCATTAAATTGACCAAGTGACCATCATGTTTTTGCGTTTAGTTACGTTCATCTTTTTACTGTTTTAAACACCGTTCCAACCAACCATTCCACCATTCAAAACCATTCTGGGCATTCTGTTCTGTCACTGACTGAGTGAATAAGTGAATGAATGGAATGAGTAAGTCGCGATGAAACAGAATGTTACGAGCTGACAGAATGTTACGCGCTGAGTGAGCGGCATTCCAAACAAAGTAACAATGACTGAGTAACAATGCGCTGTTGTAAGTTGCATAAGAAGTTTCACTTCAAAAACATAACAAAACCTTTGATGTGTCATACATAAATATACTCCAGGAACGGAGTACTATCAGCCGTAAAGATATACCGAATTTGGTAACACCTTATGTGCTTTGTTAAATAATGAAATAGTTTTCTTGTGAATGACTGATGAATTGATGATGAATGGTGAGGCCCGTACCGACTGCGTTGGTGCTAAGTATAATACGCAAAATAAATGGTTCCCTGATGCGTGGCGTGCGACTAGTGCGGGACAGTTGCAATAGCGTTTACGCCTAGTTTTAGAACCTCCTGTTTGTACTTTCTGGAAGCACTGGGATGACGTATGGCATCAGGGAATTTTCGCGAGAACAATCAGTCAAATATCTAGTAGGATGAAAAGGGCCTGTGATTCTGAGTAGGAAAAACATAAAATTTTACCTATTTAAGAAAAAAGTTTTTGAATCTTTTTTTGCGAAAATTCCCATCAGGATTCTAGCCGAGTTTGAACTATGTGTATTTTTATAAATGTATTTTTTTAATTTGTTCCTAGACATAATATATTCTTATGTTTTCAGTGTGTATCGGAAACATTCCGTGTATGAGTGTTGTTAAATTAACTGCATGAAAATGTGCTACGTAACTTAGAAGTTAAAAATAATAGCCTTAGTAAAGTCGCGTGTTTGTGAACGTCTGGAATCAAGTGCACTTTAGCACTCTCTTTATGCATTTTTCATTAAATTTTAATTTGCAATCCAATTAAAGCGAATATATACATTAGAACAAATTTCTGTTACACTTGATGCCTGATGTTGCAACTAAGTGACTTTGGTATAACTGCAACAAATCAAGTGAACGTATCTTACTCTGATATTGGCCTTATAACAAGTAAGTTTAGTTATCATTTTATTCATATAACAGTAAGTAAAAAAACAATAAAACAAGTCCTTAAATAAAACTACAAACTAAAACTAAAATCGAAACGTATTGGTAAATAAAAAAAAACTGCCCCAAATCGCCGTCCATTAGCAATGTGCCAAATAATTGATCCAGTCCGTAATTATCTAGATTTTTGTCTAAATTCTATATGGCCCTAGTCATGCATATTATTAATATTATTATACATAGGTATTTATGTACCTTTATGATAACTTTACACCATTATTGATTGATTTTGATTGTACATAATGTGTATGGCATAGACTACGCGTGAGATAGTCGTGTCATCATGTGCTGTGTAAAATTTTATCGGGGTCAAAAGTAATCGAGTCACGCCACACAGGACAAAACAAAACATCCGATTTGTACGGACAAAAATTCAGACAGATAATTGGAATGACGTCCTATGGGAAATCTTCGCTGTTGGTTAATGAAATCCTGCGGAGGCGAGTTTAACAGCGGTGCCCAAAACATCGGATGGTTAGAATTTCTATAGGGACTTGTCAAATAAAATATGTAAAGACTGAAACCCTTTTTAATAAAAATAAAAACAAATTGGCTCAGTACTGTAGAAAACAAAGGACATATCTCACAAAAATTTGTTTTTTATTATGCAGAAACGTCTGCGAGCGATATTACATATATTTAAATTAAAGGAAAAATGATGGCCCCGGCAAGGCCAGAGGTCGCAGGTTCGATTCCTGCCGGAGGTGTGAATTTTTCCATTTTTCCTTTAATTTAAATATGTGAGATATCTTACAGATATGATGTATTTAGTAAAAGACTACATTTTAGTTCAAGTTTTGGTGTTTAATAAATCTAAAGACTGAAATAATTAAAAATGGAAAAAAAGCGTAAAATAGGTAAGTAGGTAAAATAGCAACACATAATTACTCCTACATTTGTCGATACTTTTTTTGTAGTATCAACGTGTGTCGAGCCCTACACCCCAGGTGCCGTAGCCAAATGGCATTTCTGCGACGCGAAACGAAAGCGATACGCCGCTGGCTCTGTCGCGCCAATACGCAAGCGCGATAGAGATAGATATCTACTAGCGCTTCGTTTCGTGAGCGTTTCGTGAGCGATTGTGCCATTCGGCTAGCCACCCAGGCCCCGTAGCCGAATGGCATTTCTCCGACGCCAAACGAAAGCGATACGCCGCTGGCTCTGTCGCGCCAATACGCAAGCGCGATAGAGATAGATATCTACTAGCGCTTCGTTTCGTGAGCGATTGTGCCATTCGGCTAGCCACCCAGCAGAGGGTAACAGGATATAAAGAAGAATGAACAATTAACGTGTGTTTTATTTACAGTTAGTAATCCCTCAATTTGACGACCGGTCTGCCCTAGCGCGTAGTGACCCTGCCTGCTACGCCGCGGTCCCGGGTTCGAATCCCGGTAAGGGCATTTATTTGTGTGATGTGATGAGCACAGATATTTGTTCCTGAGTCCTGGATGTTTTCTATGTGTATAAGTATTTGTATATTATATAGAGGTATATCGTTGTCTGAGTACCTGCAACACAAGCCTTCTTGAGCTTACCGTGGGATTCATTCAAACTGTGTAAGAATGTCCTATAATATATACTCGTATATATATATATTTTTAATTAACACTTTCGAAACCGGGCTCTACGCGGCGCTACGACATTTTCGCTACATACGGGGAAACCCATGTAATCGGCTACGCTTCTACGAGCGGTGTACCCGACAGTCGGGTTCTTGGTAGCGAAAGTGTTAAACTAAAACTTTTTTTATTTACGAGTTTTAACTAGCTTACCAACAGCATATTTGTCAATATTTCACATGTAAATGCTTCGTTTTTAGAAAAAGTTCTAGGTGTTCAAATTACACATACAGAAGCGAAGCTAAAGGATATTACTCTCATCTCTAAAGGGCCATAGTTAAGCCTTCATTGCAATCAGAAAAATCACTAAAGCAAAGAGCAATCTCGTACGTGATATCTCAATCCGACTGCGACTTATCGTCACACAGAGTCATAATAAATGCAGTCACAGATTACTTGCGGAAGTAAAACCATAAATTAAATATAACAAGATCATACCATCCCATACATTAAAATGCGACCGCCTAAGACCGCGCTTACACTCCACCACACATAGATGGCGCCACAAAAAAATGTCTTGTAGCTTTCGATTATACTTGTACTAGATGGCGTTAAGTGTCACTTTTGACATAGATTTACGGCTCGGAATTGACACTTAATGCCAATCTACAAATAATCTGTGGCAACAAGGCATATTTTGTGGCGCCATCTATGTGTGGTGGAGTGTAAGCGCGTTCGTAGGCGGTCGCATTTTAATGTATGGGATGGTATGATCTTGATATATTTAATCTATGGTAAAACAAGATTACAATATTGTCTTCTGTTAGCGCGATAGTTACTCATGAAATAAAACTAAACTAAGTACCTATGAAAATGGATTATATTTCTTGTATGCATTATATTTGGATTTTATTTTAAATGTATTATACGCGATATAATCAGTTTCCATAGTTTTATTTCATACAACCAAGATTATTAGATAAATAATGTGAGGTGCGTTGGAAAAAGAACGTTGTATGGGAAGTGTAGAAAGCAATTTTTTTTATGAGATAGGAGGCAACAAGCTGACATGTCGCCTGATAGGAAGTGAACATCAGAAAAAGTTGCGTTCTTGCCGGTCCCATGGTGGATATCCCCCTCCAACTGAGGGCGGCCTGAAATCTTCTCGAGGCTGAGGCGTAGGGTTAGAGCCGGCGTAGCTTTATTTCACGTTCATATGCGCGTTGCAATATGCCTACTTGGAAAATAAATATTTCATTTCATTTCATTTCGTTGCCGGCCGTCTGCTCCTTTTTTAAGGGTTTGAAGGTCATATTGGTCCGGAAACTGCTGGCGACAATTATTATTTTTCGAGTTCAGAGATGTCGAATCTTCGATACGAATTACGACCATCAACAACTTTTAATACACTCGTTAAAAGATCACAATAAAACAAATATTTGGTAGCTACGTGAAGTAGGTAATACTGATCTACATTTGCAGCTACAAACTTAGATACTATTCCATTAGGTACTTTATTACGTTCAGCCATGATAAAAACGTAAAGTACAATAATTTTCTAATATACCTACCGAATTCATGCTAAATGTTGCAATTGAAGATTAATATTTGTTTTAAACATGCTCCAGTTCATCATAGCCCAACAAAATTCATTTTAAAAATTAAATGATGCTACGTAGTCTATGAATGATAATCTAGGCTGCATCTTGATACAAATAATCTAAAGGAGATGTATCGTAAGTATGTCGTTTTCAGACTAAACTTAAAAAGCTAGCTAATGTCTAAAATAGGTCCTTAAGGCATTGTACAAAGGATACTGGCGACATTTTCGCGCTGTGCTGCAATGCTGATACGTTGTGCGAGGAAGTCGCCAGCTCTTCGGTCACCAGTTACCTCAACCAGACGCTTCGCGATTTCTGTGAACAACTTGTTCGCGCTAGGACCCCATGGACCTAGAGTTTCTACGCCAAAAGTTACAAAAAGGTATTATTTGCCAAGACTTTATTTTTAGTGACTTTATTATTCAAATCGAACTTCAGAAAGAAATATTCTTTAACAAGGAAACAACGAACTAACAGGAATCAAATTTGAAACAATAAAAATGCAAAGTTACGTAAAAAGTCCCTAAAAAGAGCCTAACAACAATTGTGGCCCAAGGGGATGCGAAATGTTAAGCGACAAGTTTTTTCTTTGAAAGAATATTTTGTGTCTGTTCTATTGAGGTTTAATTTTAATATCAATTACAGCTATATTTTAAAAATACCTTGACTTTCTTTATACGTATGTGGTAACTTGGTAACCTTAGAGGTACAGTCGACCAAAAATATGGTTCAACACCCTACGGTTGAGGTTCGTTTGAACGTCATGAGACAAGGTCGATTTCCCTTTGCAATAATATTATGTCAGTGACAGTTTCTCTCTATATATCATATTATACTTACGACATGCCATGTGGAAAGTCAACCTTAGCAGAAACTTTTGTCAAAACTGGTAGACCACTTTCTTGGCCGACGTTACCTATATCGTCTTACGCCGTGTCTTGCGTGGGCGACGGTCGCGCGACCGTGGCGCGACCGTCGCCCACGCAAGCCACGGCGTTAGACCGTCCCATTAGTTTTTTGTCTATTTATCACTTTTTTTTATTTTGGCTCATTTGTTTTTCTTCATCTTCTTTTGGTTTCGCTGTTTTATCTATATTTTTATTAGTCGTAGGTTCGTACGAACTTAGACTAAGATAGGACGAATAATACGTGAAATTGATAAAGCTGAGGTTCAATTGTTTTAATCATATGTCGATAGATGGCAATGACATTTTGCTCTGACAATACATAATCCTCTTTTCATATACTCGACTCGACCTTCTTTGATAGATTGGAGCACCATCTCTGTAGCTAAATATACCGCAATCATGCAAACGATTCATTACATATTGGTCAATTTTAATCTCTCAACACTTGCACCACTTAGCTGTTAACCCCTTTCCTTATAACGCATAATGAAGACCTTCGGTCCCTGGTGACTTAGGGATCCCTTGGCGTGAGCAGATTGTCCTAATTGCGTGCTCAGACATGACTGCTTCATTGATTTTATTCAATATTCTTGCTGATATTTTTATAGGCTAGACGATTTATAGATAGATAAGGTCGACATATTCGTTTCACAGCGCCGTAGACATACAATATTCAGCTCTTTCCTTCTAAGGGCTCATTTAAAAGGCGCGCAAACTTTTAGGCGATTTTAGATACTTTGCGGGCTATTGACGTTACATCCAGTTCTGCCACTGCCAAATTCCGCATTGTAATAGAACTGAAGCATGCGCATGCGAAGTCTCGTAATGTGGCTTCCGGCAGCGACACGATTGAGAACGATGGATGAAAAATTCTAAGAAAATAAAACGAAAATTCAACCCAATCTTTATTTACTACCACATGCTTGTTTGGTAATTACTTGGTAAAAAATAAATAAAAATAATAAAATAAATGTGACAAACCACCACCAAAATACAAAAGTCGACATGTGTTTCGCCTGTCCACGAGGCATCCTCAGGAGATGCTGGAAATGTTGATGGTGGGTGATTCTTGAAAGTGTCAATTTTCCCCGTCCTAGGGAAAAAAGTATCCGTATCATCAAACTGTTTTTTTATCATTATAGCACCACATACTCTAACTGGGGCATGAATGCATTTTTATTTAAGGTTAGTAGAATTAACTTTTAAAAAAATCAAACACCTGAAACATCATTACCCTGGTGCGTCCATTCGTCTTTTTTTGAGTAAACTACTACAAAAACAATAAGTCAGGGATTGAAATCAACTATAGTTTTTAGTTAAATCGTTACATTATTAGTTTATGATTTCAATAAAAAATATGGTTCCTGTGTTTACTGTATTTTCTTGAGCATCTGTAATGAAAGGTTTGTCCTGAGCTTAGCTATCATCCCCATGGTGCCTCACTAAACATCACTAAACTGTTCTAAAGTAAACAGTCAGTTAAGATTCCCTGATGAGGGATAAAAGGATATCATCGTCATCAAGGCGAACATTTGAGTTATGGGTACATCTAATAAACATTAAAATAACATAAATGCAGGAAGACGATCCCTTACCTATAGAGTTTCTAAGAGATACTTTTTTAACCGTGATTATCATTACCCTGTATTTTTATATAAAATGTATTACTTGCAATAAGCTTAGCGTCTTTAGTGATAACGATAGTATATGGATGACTGCAGGTATCTTCATATTAATTACAGTTTCTGCGAAATCAACAAAAAATACTTTTTTTTCATTCCCCTGGGTCTCATTCCCTTGGGTTTTCAACAGGGTAATGATCATTTTCCTAAGCTTTTTGAACTAAATTAACACTTTCGAAACCGGGCTCTACGCGGCGCTACGACATTTTCGCTACATACGGGGAAACCCATGTAATCGGCTACGCTTCTACGAGCGGTGTGCCCGACAGTCGGGTTCTTGGTAGCGAAAGTGTTAATTGAAAGTGGTGCCTATTCGATAAATATGCTTATTATTAAATATCATTTCATATTTTACTACTACTATAAAGAAAGTTGTTTAAAAAAATACGCCAAGGGAATGATATCAAGAATCGAATTCTCAGGAATGACCCTGGTCCGAGATCCGACAATTGAGTTGTCAGTTTGCCGTGTGAGGGTGTTAAGTTAACATTAATTGCATGACAAAAACATGCCAGTAATTATAACAGATTAGCATTGATTGACTGGCATGTATTTATTCGCAGATTAGCATAGTAATTTTCTTGATTTTGATAACGTGTAATTGATTATCAGTAGTAAGTTAGTAACTTATCAATAAAAATCAGCATCTGCCATCAAGTTGAACTTGAAAGAACTGAGAAGGTTATTATTTAAGATATTTTTAGTTGTTCCTGATTCAGTTGTTGTCATCAATGCTTGTATCAGTTACCTACGAATCATTTAGCACAGACAAGTAGAACGCAAATAGCAACAACATCCAAACATCTTACACAACGCTTTTCCTAAATGTCGGAAGTTAAAAAAACATGGTGTACACACATGGTAATGTCCCGGTAGACCTTTCCTTTCCTGGCCTATTCAAGTATGATGGATCGAGGACGTTCCCGCGGCATGTTTTATGGCTGTTTTTTCCCTCTTAACGACTATTTTGTGTTTAAAAACGGTGTTCTTAAGGTCCAAGGGAACGCTTTCTGTTGATATTGCATCCGAGTGTTGAAGATAAACATGGTGGATGATTTGTGACCGGGTACGGGGAATAAAAAGGGGCAAATGGGCTCCTCATTTTTGGGAGTCATGGATCTTTCGTAGACTACGGATGCCAGTGTATATCTGAATGCGTGACAAGAATTTGTCGCATTTAAATCTAAATCAAAACCAACCAATCAAAGACAGGCATGGGACATAATAAAAAAACCGGTCAAGTGCGAGTCGGACTCGCTCACCGAGGGTTCCGTACAAACTTTCAATAGTTGAATCATCAAAATGTTATTCATAAAACTCTACAGACTTGACTAAATCCCTCAATATTCAATTTCCCATATAACAAATAATATTTTAATATACAATTTTATTGTTAGACAACGTCCAAATAAAATCAAGACTATTCGACTTCAATAGTTTACGACTTACGACATGTCGCAAGGACGCTCCTGAACCGGCCTCATTATATCAGGAAACAACGCGATGTAGGAAATGAGCGTTCAACGTACAGCGACATCATCGGCAAATTGAGTAAACTAATGCGCGCGAGCTAGTATGGAAAATGATTTTTATGGGATAGTTGTTTATTGCCGGAACCGATTTTAACTATTTTGCCTCTATTTGAAAGCAGGTAATTTAATTGTTATTTTGTTAAGAAATACAGGTACAATAAACACCCGCAAGTGTCTTGGAAATGTAAATCTAAAAGGTTTTTTAAAAATTAAACAAAAAGTTTTCAAGATACGTGTACGTTTTTATGTTTTCTGTAATATTCATTATAATAGCCATGTTTGGTGAAAATTTCATTAATTTATGTTGGTAAACTTCGGAGATAAGGGGGGCGGGTAACGGTATTTTTTTACATTTTCCTTCAAGATTTTTTTTTCCACAACAAAAAAAATATAAAAAATAGTTTTGATATGTACAGTTTGAGCTCTTTCTAGTGATACCCCTCTTGACCTAGCTACTTGAAATTTACAGTTTGCCCCCCTTTCATTATGGCCGTTTTCTGTAATTAATATTAATAACTTTAAAAAAATAATACTTTCAATTTATAGAGGTTAACGATGTTCATAAATATTCCAAATTTTAAAGCGATCGCATAAGTAGTTCTCGAGATATTTAATAATGTGACAGACAGACAGACGGACAGAAGGCCATAAGGGTTCCTTTTGTACCTTTTTGGTTTTTTTTTTCATTTCATTTCATTTCATTTCATTTCATGCTATATAAGTTGGCCACGATTTTGATAGCTCCGCTGTACGAGGTTAAGAATACGTCATAATTTCATGGAAGTTTCAAGTTTAAAATAACATTTTCCCCTCACTAGCTCGGAAACACGTGTTTTGTCCTTTAACACCAGCGGGTAAAAACGCATTTTATCCACTAGTGGGTAAAGTAATTTGACCTTGAATAAAGTCAAATTAACTGCTTTAAAATTGATAAAATTAGGTGAATCTAGTAATAAAGATGATTTAACACCTGTGGAACTACTTGGAAGCAGTGATAAACGCATATTTTGCGTTGTAGTTTCCTCGCTATAGTGAGGGGAAAAGTTTTGTGTTACACTCGGGTGCAAATGTATTTTACTTCTCGTGTGTTAAAAAACTCGCAAGTTCAGGATTCTATTCTCGAACCACTCGCTTCGCTCGTGGTTCAACTATAGAATCCTTTCACTTGCTCGTTTTTCAATTCCACACTCGGCGTTAAAATACAACTTTGCCCCCTTGTACGAGTATAACAAATAACTATTCTATCACTGGTCAAAGTCGCTGCCAACTTAGGTCGGCATGACTTTACTAGTTCGTAACCTAGTGTATTGTGTTAAGACGCTACGGGAGCGAAAATGCTAAAATGGAAAGGAGCCCCCCTTTCAATTTGGGAATTTCAGTTAAATATACTAGTGTTATTAACTAGATTTATCGAAAAAAATATGTCCATTAAGAACAACTCAGTTAAAAGATATTACGAAAAAATCTTTAAAATCGAGGTTCCGCTCTCGACTGTTTCCTCCTTCAAAACTTGTTTAAACTGAACGAAATTTGAGAATCTGAATAAAAATGAAATAATCTGTGTCGGACCGTTTAGATTTTTTGGTTAATTGTTACCGATCTTGACTATCACACCTGTTTTTGAGCCATATTGAAAAAGGCCGTTTTTAGAAAATTTTGATTGGCTCTAGCGTCTTTTAAAATAAAACATACATACATAGATAAACATACAATCACGCCTGCATCCCATAAAGGGGCAGGCAGAACACATGAAACTACTAAAGCTTCAGTGCCACTCTTGGCAAATAAGGGGTTGAAAGAAAACGAAACTGTGACATTGCAGTGACAGGTTGCCAGCCTCTCGCCTACGCCACAATTTAACCCATATCCCATAGTCGCCTTCTACGACACCCACGAGAAGAAAGGGGGTGGTGAAATTCTTAACCCGTCACCACACAGGCAAACAAAAATAGCAAAGAAATCAAAACGGTCCGACACAGATAAAAATAATAATAATCTTTGTTGAAAAAATCATTGCTCTATCTTCAAAAACCAGGGAGGAAATAGTCGAGAGCGTTTGTATGGAGAATTGTATATAATAAGACATCTCACCTCCCTAGCCACCTACCTAGTATAAAAGAAGACATCTCACCTCCCTAGCGCATATATATTGTTTAGTTAAATTAAATACTATCTGTGCACACATGTTTAGAGTTATAGGCCAGCTCTAGTTCTGTGGCCAGCTCAGTACTTTAGTAAAATAGGCTACTAGACTCGTATCGAATTTAGCACATCAAGTTATTGTTTTCTGTAGTATTTGACATAAGAAATCAATATTTATAGCTTGCGGGCATTAAAAGTGCGTGACGACTGCGTATTTTTAATTAAACATGTGTGTATGTTTTTTTAAATTATGGACTCCGAAAACGGTGTTGGCCAATGGAGTGACGTCACATAATTCAGATCAACTATGGAAATTAGAGGTAGTCATCTGATCTCCATAGAAGCAACCTCTATTGTATTAAAATTCATAGTCGTTGACGGGTGTGACAATGTGAAATATTTTTTCTAAATATACTGACGTCATGTCATAGATATTCTATGGATTAATATGGTTGATGTTGTTTTTGCCTGATCAAGTAAAAGTAAACTTTAAATATTTTTTTTGCGGGTTTTTAAGTCGTAATAAAATATGGTACTATTTTTTTCGTTTAATTAGACAGTAATTAATAATATAAGACATACTTTGAAAAAGAGTCAAGTAGCCTATTGTAATGTATTTTTCTATTAATGTCTGTAACTTGTTTTGTCAGCCAAATAAAAATAAAAAAAATACTTGTATCGTATCGTCTTAAACATAATAAACTAAATTGACTCCAAAATTAGGTAAATTTAATTGACAGGTCAATTATGAACAAATGTTACCAAATTTTACACCCAGTGCTGTTCATATTGATCAGAATATTGGCAAATTCCGGATCATCGATATGTGCAAAACTTGGATCATGAATTTGGTCATACAATTTTACGAGGATCGTTTGAGAATTGCGACCTGTAGAGGAGAGCATCCGGACATACAAGCAGCAAATCGAGTTAACCATAGACACACCTCGGACACTGTCGATCAAATATATTGAAAGAGGCGCATTCCTAGCACACAGTCTTAGCTCGTGTAGGTGAACGCGTACTATGCTTGTATGAGTGAAATATGACAGGTCGACTGTTCGTGTTTTTGACAGGCGGTAAGTGTGAGGTAACCGAGAGGGGGTGGGCGGTACTTTCAGCGGGGAGCAGGAGTGGAGTGGCCATACTGTACGATAGTACTCTTTATTATACTGTGCCATAGACGTGCGGTCGCTCGGGACAACCTATCTTAATTCATATTTAAGCAGGTAAACATTTTATAAAAATTCTCAATTGACTAGTTCCTACTACTTATTGATTACTGGAGTTTCCAGAACTAAGTAGCACTAAAGTTAGGTATTTCACTCTGCGGTGAAGTTTATTGCGGAGTGCTATTCCGGCTCGCGACGAATTCACTTTATTTCTGGACCAAAAATTTGGTTAGTTTAATTCTGGGAGTAACCACATTTAGATAAGATCTTTTGAGGGTCATTTACAAGAAATGAGGTCCTAGAAATTTGAATATTTCTCGACAACTTCGATCCGGAAGATCAGCGCTGACCCCTGGGTCAGCATCTATGCTGAGGCGGGACCATTTCGTGGTAAACCCGTCATACATTTTTTAATATCAATTGTAAAATTGTATATAATACTTATGTAGATAATTATGTGTTTACCATGAATAAACTATTGAATCTAAGTGCCATGTTCGAACAATGCTTTTAAGACGATACAGGAAGGGTCAATTCTCCATACAAACGCTCTCGACTATTTCCTCTCTGGTTTTTGAAGATAGAGCACTGATTTTTTCAACACAGATTATTATTATTTTTATCTGTGTCGGACCGTTTTGATAGACGCTAGAGCCCATCAAATATTTCCAAAAACGGCCTTATTGATTATGGCGCAAACAAGGTGTTCAAAACTGGTAACAATTAGCCAAAAAAACTAAACGGTTTGACACAGATCATTCTATTGTTATTCAGATTCTTAAATTTCATTACGATTGATTAAGTTTTGAAGGAGGAAACAGACGAGAGCGGAACCTCGATTTTAATAGTATTTTATACAATCGTGATAAGCGTGTAAAGGTTTTCCAGTTGAGTACCATTTTTAGGCCACGAAGCTTGCTGAGTGGCCTAATAGTACGAGAGTGAAAAGCTTAATTATATCACTATTGTATACAATACTTTTTCTATGAGTCATCATCTTCATCATCAGTGGACGAAACATATCATCATTCAAGTTAAAATTCATGTTAATAGCGTCGTTCACCGTTGTATCAACATCAAATTACCTGGCAACCAATTGTTTGTAATAACCGTCTCTGATTGGTCAACAGCGCGATAGATAAAAAAAACATGTTTAAAATGCAGAAAAATTTGCCAGGTATCGCAAATTAGTAAAGAACTTGTATGAAGTTCTATTTTTGAAATTATTACAGTTAACTAAAAGCGAACTGTAATGAAATATTATAGTTGACTAAGTGTCAAAGACTATCTAACACTGAAAAGTCAGCACTTATAGTTTAGTCTGTGGTGTCCTAATTGACAGATTAAAGTCGACGAGTAGAAAAAGATTTTTTCGCAATATCTTTTAACTGAGATGTTCTGAATGGACAATTCTATTTCGATAAATCAGGTTAATAACAGTAGTACTTATATTTAACTAAAATTGCCAAATTGAAAGGGGGCCTTTACATTTTAGCATTTTCGCTCCTGTATTCTCTTAAGGCGTTCATAGACGTGTGTATGAGGGTGTGTGTCTACACGTTTGGGTAGAAAGTTGAGGCTGTGCTACACTTGTAATCTTAGGACAACATTTTTTTTGTACTATTTTTGAATGTATTTTGACATAAAAAGTAAATTTTATTCATAATACTGGCTTTTAAATGAGTTTAAATGTTTTTTTTTCTAAAAAACAAATGTTTTCAAGGTTTTACTTCTCACTTTTTGACATCTATCAATGAGGATAGTGAGACTATTCTCCACAATGGCACCAACGCAAATAACGATAAGATTTTTTTTTCAATGGGTAATAACTCTGAAACTAGGCGATATCCAAAACAGTATATATGATGACATTATAGTCTCTAAGATTTTAACAGTGATTATAGACTCGAAAGATTTTAACAGTGTATTCCCTGGCCATGTGATCAGGAATACACTGTTAAAATCTTTCGAGTTATTCTGGCCCGCGGTGTATACGTCCCACTGCTGGGCACAGGGCTCCTCTCATGCATGAGAGGGCTTAGACTTTAATCCCCATGCTAGTCGTCGACAGTCAACGTCTTAAGTGACTTCTATTGCCAATAATGCAAGGTGATAAGACAGGGTTCCATTTTAGCATTTTCGCTCCTGAAGCGTCTTAAGATGTTTGTATGGGCTAGCGAACAATTTCCTCTGCTAAGTAAGAAATCAATCGTGTAGGTTTTCTCTAATTTCTAAAACCTACAACTTTGAGGTTTTCTCTAATTGCTCAGGTGGACTACGTATCATCAAAATTATACCTACTGGAAATTATTGTTTCGATAAATAGTCATGGGCAGTTCTAAACGATAGACAAAGAACTTGAACTCGGCAAACAAAACAAAATACTAACAAAGTCCTCTCCATCGCCGAATTGTTTAGTTAATAATAATAGAAGAGTCTATCCGCTTAACTTCAGAACTTTGTTCTATTAACATTACTGATTTATGTCCATTTGTTTTGCCCTTTAAAAGAACATAAATATCGCCCGGAAAATTAGTTTTTAGGGTTCCTTTATTGTTTTATTGCGTTTTATTGGCTTCAAGGCCTCAATCATATTTTAAGCAACGGATTGTTTTAATTACTCTTAGGAGCCGACTGCCTTTTTTTCCTCGACTGACCTCGAGGCTCAATGTTGTGTGGGTCCTATGTAAGCGTCCATCGTTCATTATGTCTGCATGTCTTCTTGTTTTGTATGTTGTACCTATTCTATATTATTCCTCGCAATGTTTTCCATCACCGAAAATTTGGTGGTAAATATCACATTATTGTATATTAAGTAATTCATACATATGTGTTGTGGCCTTATTATGCTGTTGTACCTATACTATATTATTCCTCTCAATGTTTTCCATGACTGAAAAGCTGATGGTGAATATCACATTATATTAATTCATACATAGGTAAGTTCCGAAATACCTATTGTTACCTATTGTTACGTTAGGTACCCCGTGACCTCCAGATTGAAATTCCGGTCTTATTCCCACGGCCACCGCCGCTTTGGTAAAATTAAATATGCAAATACCCAGGCTATACGGCGTAATTTAACTCTTAAATTCTTTATGTGAGCATGCCTTTAAATTTTTTTTTTCTCTTCTATTTCGTATGTTTGATGTTTCATCATTTTTCTTCCTTTTAATCTTCCCGGTTTTTTCTTTTGTTTCGCATCTGTATTATTAACATTAGATTTATGTACTTGTCTAGTCTAAGCATATTTGTATACCTACTTGTAATACCTAATACCTAGTGATGTTAATTTCTATAAGATTTCTATCTGTGAGAACCTGTAATTGGCCTCCTGTTTCTATTGTTTCTGTTAACATGTTTCATGTGCTGTTGGTTTTCCAATAAATAAATAATAATAAATAATAAAATAATAATTAAAAAATACATTTACGAAAGTTATTTCTAGGTCATATCCTACCAGAGAACAATCTAGTATAAACATAGAACAATATAGTAACAATCTAATTACCTTAATCATCATCATCATCATCATCATCATCACCACCATCATCATACTGTCCTGAGCGATTGCGACCAATCATCATCATCATCTCCTCCTAGCCGTTTTCGGCTACGGCGACTGCGTTTTACAGTTGAGAGCGTCGTTGGTGTGCTCTCAGGTGGCTGACGTAGCCAATTTTTGCTACGAATGTGCGGCCACATTCGCGGCAGGTCAGCACCCCTCCGACATAATTGTAAGTAATAGCCACAGGTGGTCTGGCTTTTAGCTCATCGCGCTTAGCGTCGAGTTCTGTGCGCCGTCTAGCTTCAAACTGACGCACCTGTGTCTGCACAGTATGCCTGTATGCGACCAATGGTGACAGTTTATTAGCACCGATTAATGAGAGTGGCTTCATGAGCTCAATATAAATAATGCCTAACAACTGGGATACCTAAAGTAACTAATTTTCTTCAGAACCCATCTGAGAAGTTATGTTTTACTAGCTTTTGCCCGCGGCTTCACTCTTATGTCACTCTCCATCCCTTCAACTACCTCCACTAAAAAAATGACGTCAATTCGGCGCTCCGTTTTGCCGTGAAAGACGGACAAACAAACAGACATACACACTTTCCCATTTATAATATTAGTATGGAAGTATGGATTAAAGTCGAAATCAAACAGGCCAACTCCTGCCAAGCCAACAGAAAATCTCCATTAGGAAAACAAAGCAAGGTCACCGACAACTTTTCTGATAACAAACGACGGTTCCATTTATTATCATTTAGTTTCCGTGCTAGTGATAGGGTCAAGTGGAGGAAGAGAGAGGAGGCCTTTGCCCAGCAGTGGGACGATAACGCAGGCTAAAAAAAAAAGTTTCCGCAAAACTCTCCAACTATAGCCCAAAGCTTCCAACTAAGTCCAAAATTAACTGTCAATATTTCATTTAGTTATTCAGACATATTAAGACGATACAGGAGGAGTAAATTCTTCATACAAACGCTCTCGACTATTTCCTCCCTGGTTTTTGAAGAGCAATGATTTTTTCAACAGATTAGTTTTATTTTTATCTGTGTCGGACTGTTTTGGTTTTCTTGATATTCTTATTTTTATAGACGGTAGATCCCATCAACCAAAAACGGCCTTATCTATTGATTATAGCGCAAAAAAGGTGTGGTATTCAAAATTGGTAACAATTAGCCAAAAAAACTACACACACAGACTATTTCATTGCGACACAGATTGTTTCATTTTTATTCAGATTCTTAAATTTCGTTACGATTGATTAAGTTTTTAAGGAGGAAACAGTCGAGAGCGGAACCTCACTTTCAAAGTTTTTTTCGCAATATCTTTTAAGTGAGTTGTTCTGAATGGACAATTTTTTTTTGATAAATCTAGTTAATAACATATATTTAACTAAATTCCCAAATTGAAAGGGGGGATCCTTTCCATGTTAGCATTTTTGCTCCTGTAGCGTCTTAAATATAAAACAAACATGAAAATACATTTAATTATTTTTAAAATCGGGACTTGGTTGGAGGTCAGTTTAATACTTATATGTAGTCATACGCGATTAAGTCCCGATTTTAAAAATAATTATGTGTAATAATTAGGCTTAGGACTTTTTATGGCATACCGTGGTTCTAAAATCCGTGGAGTCGACATAATTATTATGAAAAATTCTCGAAGTCAAAGTCAAAGTCCAACAGTATGATGTTATATTAAATATAAATATTTATACATTTATACAAATATTTATACATCACAACGTTACCTAGTTCATTTTAATCGAACGTAGTTCATTGTTCTAATAATGTTATTTATTAGTAAATTTTATCATAATCCTTTATAATAATACCAAAAAAATACTATTAGGATAAAATGAACTACGTTCGATTAAAATGAACTCAGTGACGATTTGTGACAGTATGTATAAATATTTATATTTAATGTGACATCATACTGTTGGACTTTGACTTTGACTTTGAAAATTTTTCATATGGCGACTCCACGGATTTTAGAACCACGGTATGCCATAAAAAGTCCTAAGCCTAGTAATAATCGTGAAAGTTTAAATCATGATTACATTGTTAAAATATATCAATTTGACACGGGCGTAGTTGAATTGTGTTGTGGGCTTACTAGCCTGTTGCTGCAATATCCCAATTTTGTTTCATTTCAACCCCTTACTTGTTAAAAGTGTAACTGGAATTTAAGCACTGGTAGCCTAGCGATATGCACGTGCGACTTTCGTTCCGGAGGTCGCGGGTTCGAACCCCGGCTCGGACCAATGAGTTTTTCGGAATTTATGTGCGAAATGTCATTTGATATTTGCCAGTCGCTTTTCAGTGAAGGAAAACATCGTGAGTAAACCGGACTAGTTCCAATAAGATCTAGTTTACCCTTCGGGTTGGAAGGTCAGATGGCAGTCGCTTTCGTAAAACTAGTGCCTACGCCAAATCTTGGGATTAGTTGTCAAAGCGGACCCCAGGCTCCCATGAGCCGTGGCAAATGCCGGGATAACACAAGGAGGATGATGATGGAACAGGAATTTGAGCAGTTTCATGTTCTTTGCCACCTGTACACGCAAGAGTCTGTTTATAGAGTTAATTACAATAGCTGGTATAACTTTAAACATCTAAATTATTTCATATTTTTAAAGGCTAATTTCCTAAACTAAATGTTCATATAACTTTTCAAATTAACTTATTTGAACATTTAAAAGGACGTAACAATTTAAATTTCAAAACGTTCCCAGTCTTAAAACAAACCATTCCAAAAATAGCAGTAGAGGTGTTTAAATTGAATCGGGAAAGTTGGCAAAATTAGATGATTTAATTAAAGTTGTCACCTTACCCCGGCCATAACAGAGTTATTAAAAGTTGCTCAGCCAGATTGGTCCGATCTGCAGAGTTGTCTGCCGGTTAATTGCTGATAGAATGAAAATTTCGGATTTCGTTGAGTTTCTAGTTATCATACGGTTGGTGTTATTTGTGCCTGAGCTGTAAATTCACATTTTTGACACATTTATTTTGAAGTATGTTGCGATGTGGCTAAGGCGTATCGTTTGCCAAATCTAGCGATTATTTACGATTGGTTAAATCGATTAAGCCCTATGTACAAGGAGGCGCTTAAACAAATATGCAACTTTTATCAACTTATTGAAATGTCATTTGAATCTCATGACAGACTCTGCCACAGAACTAGTTTAAACATAAAAATGAATGACAAATGACATAATAAGTAAACCCTGCGTGATAAATTAAGGCTGTTAAGGGTGCATACGATTTTGCACAGTCATCAAATACCGCAATGTAATAAAACTCGTATGCGAGTTCTCGAACCGTCTAAATGGGCCCTTATACTTTAATGTTGCAGATACATATTTTTGGCACTTTGCTCGCAACTATATTTAATACCTAATTGCATTAAATAAGTACTAGAAAATAAATAAATGAATGAATATTATAGGACGTTTTTACACAGATTGACTAAGTCCCACGGTAAGCTCAAGAAGGCTTGTGTTGTGGGTACTCAGACAACAATATTTTTAATACTAGCTTTTGCCCGCGGCTTCGCTCGCGTTAGAATGATACAAAAAGTAGCCTTATACGTTAATGTTGTGGATACATATTTTTGTCACTTTGTTCGCAACTATATTTAATACCTTGACTGTACCCCCGCTATTATACTAATTGCATTAAATAATTACTAAATATTTCAATAAATAAATGAATATTATAGGACGTTCTTACACAGATTGACTAAGTCCCACGGTAAGCTCAAGAAGGCTTGTGTTGTGGGTACTCAGACAACAATATAATTAATATACAAATAGGTACTTAAATACATAAAAAACATCCATGACTCAGGAACAAAATAATTATCTGTGCTCGTCCACCACTACACTTACTTTTATGGCGTGGTGCAGCAATTTAAAGTGTTTCTTGCTCAACACAATTGCTCGTCATTGATTTCGCATTCAAGCGGGCCAAAGCTTGTTCCCCACCGATGTAGTATAAAAAATAATTATAATAAAAAGTATATAAATCAAAGTGTAGGATAATTTCGTTGGCACACAGTACCAGCGATTACTTAGGTTAGGACCCATCTTAAGTTATAAATGCGCGGTTTTAACATCAAACGGAATTTTAAGCCCCGTAATATCTCACTTTGGTCCGAGAAAAATAGAATGGAATTCTTCTTGTGTCACTCCCATTAAGCCGGTGGCCATAGACGACATCCCTGAGATTCTATTTTTACAAAAATCTGAAGTTTTATCACTGAGACTTCTATATTTCTTTTGAGGATATGTGGGTTGCTAAAAAGGTAATAGAAATAACTCACTCTGGTCAGAGAAAAATAGAATGGAATTTTATTTTTCTTGCCTCACTCCCAAAGCCGGTTTGCCATAGACGACATCCTTTAAATCCTATATATTAAAAAAAAAACAGAAGTCTCACACTCGTGAGACTTCTATATTTTTGAGCATATGAGACAGATGTGTGCATTGTTAAAAAAGTAAAAGTAATGTCTCACTCTGATCACAGAAAAATATAATGGAATTAATCTTGTGTTGTCGCTTCGATCTGCCATCTGCCATAGACACATCCTTGAGATTCTCTTTACAATAAAAATAGAAGACTCACAGATGTACTGTGAGACTTCTGTGTTTTTGATGATGTGAAGAGAATCCACACATTGCTAAAAAAGTAATCCCATCAAAAACATTCTGTAAAAAAATAGCCATTTCTCGATGGAGCTGCTTGTTTATCTCTAAAAAGTAATGGAATCTAGACAAAGTCGTGCCGTCTAAGGTTCCTTACTGCGATTTTTAACTATAAACCTCCCGTGAGACTCAGATATTTTTAAAGATATTTACTTCAAAATATTAACATATCGGGCGTTATATCGACTTACTATGTGAGTAACCCGTAGAAGCGCTGGTAGCCTAGCGGTAAGTGCGTGCGACTTTCGTTCCGGAGGTCACGGGTTCAAACCCCGGCTCGCACCAATGAGTTTTTCGGAACTTATGTGCGAAATTTCATTTGATATTTGCCAATCGCTTATCGGTGAAGGAAAACATCGTGAGGAAACCGGACTAATTCCAATAAGGTCTAGTTTACCCTTCGGGTTGGAAGGTCAGATGGCAGTCGCTTTCGTAAAAACTAGTGCTTACGCCAAATCTTGGGATTAGTTGTCAAAGCGGACCCCAGGCTCCCATGAGCCGTGGCAAATGCCGGGATAACGCAAGGAGGATGATGACTATGTGAGTAACCCGTTTAAAATTTCCTTCCTTTCGAGAAATGGGCCACTGGTTTTATCCAGAGGTTCTCAAATAGGGGCCTGAAAATGCGGCGACATGGTTTCAGTAACGGATGGTATTACGGCAGTGTTCGCTTGGCGCTCGACTTGGCGGGGCACTGCCGTGCCCCCAGATATCTAGAATGTGTGAATTGCTAAAAAATGTTTATCAGTTTTACCATCACATTTGTCGTATCATAGTCATAATGGCCTTTTGAAATCGTTAGTTTACATTTGTTAAAAAAAAAATTCTTCTATTATATTTTCCCCATTTAGAGGACAAAGAATACATTCTCATAAATAACAATCTAAATTGATGCTTCAGAATAAACCAACATTTCAACCGCAATACTCAGTTTTTGGGCCTCTAACGAACTCTTTCTAGAAACTACTTGAAACTGCGCAAAAATAATTGGTTACGTGGGTGGTACTTTATCTCAACGAACTAAAAGAGTTGTTACATATATACCATGCTTTTATTAATTTAAAATGTGCATTCCTAAGCTTGAATACGATCTTTTTATTTAATATTACACTAAAAAGGTAAAAAAAAGCGTTGGTGGCCTAGCAGTGCAGTACAGCGGACTTGAAACCCAACCTACGGTTTTTCGGAACGAATTACTGCGAAATGTCATCTGATATTTGTCATATTTGGCAGTCGCTTTTCGGTGAAGGAAAACACCGCAAGGAAACCGGACTACTTCCAATAAGGCCTAGTTACCCTTCGTGTTGGAGGGTCAGGTGGCAGCTCGTAAGGTGGCGGGTCGCTTTAGTTAAAATAGTGCCTACAGCAAGTCTTGGAATTAGTTGCCAAAGCGGATCCCAGGCAAGGAGTATGATGATGACTACAAAGTTTCCTGTGTGTGTTTCTTTGTATTATTGCGATTAGTTAAATAAAGAACTACTGAACGCGTTCTCACTGGTAAATAGATTGATTTTAAAGAAAGGTTTAGGTGTATTTAAATATGTTATATTGTATTATGTTAAATGGTTTTTCTATTGTTCTGAATTGAACTAGTTAAAAAAGTAGCCAATGTTTTTGTGTTTCGTTTAAAAAATATAGAAACCCATTTTTGTCTGTTTGTTTGGTAATAAACTATATGTGCTTTAATGACCCACAAACTCCAGCCGTTCTGATCGCTCACAGATTCTAATAACATACTATTCAAGCCCAGATACGATACTCGTATTTGTAAAACCGAATCCAATCTAATCGAATTTAATCGAATTCATTGAGCCCCTGTGTATCTAAATGTGCAACATACGTCTATTAGAGCATGTATACGATGTTCAATCGCGCTTTTGGTCCATTTTTTCATAGTTGTTCACCCCACTTTTTTTTAACATGGGTAGGTATTCATAATCAGAATCGCGAGGTCTTTCGATCCTGATAGGAGAAAAAAATGTCCCAAGACTTCCATACATTTTTCAAACCTTCCATTCCGTTACCGCCATACAATATGTATGAAAAAATGGTAACGGAATGGGAAAAAACCTTGAAACACTTTTTTCTCCTATTAGGATTGAAAGAGATCGTGATTCACAACGGAAACCAAACAAAAAAATCTAACTCCTAAAAAAAGTGGAGCGGACAATTTTACTGTAAAATAAATGGCCGCTCAACTAGCCTCGCCGAAATGTCAATCGCTCACACTCCGTGGCGAAACTGGCGAACGAACCGCACCTGTGTGCGTAGCCGAATGCACAAACGCTCACGAAACGCTCACGATAATATCTCTTTCGTAACTATCTATCTCTATCTCTCTTGCGTATTGGCGCGACAGAGCCAGACTAAATTTCTGCGGCGGTTCGGTGGGGTTTCGAGTCGCAAAAATGCCATTCGGCTACGAGGCCTGGTTCTGTCACTTCTATACGAAAGAGCGATAGTGAGAGATTATTACGATACGGATAGTGGACGATTTTCACTTCGGGTATAAACACTACCTTATAAGCACGGGCCAGTCGTATTGAATTTCATTAACGGTATTTGATGCCTGTAAGTGTAACGGTACAGTAATACCGGTATAATTAATTCCCTGTGATGCTCCAGTATGTGGCAAAGACCTGATCGATTTCACGAATTTCAATTTCACGAATGATAGGCAAACAGATTCACCCACGAGGCTTTACGGTGTCAATACGCACATTCCTATCACAGCATGTTAATTTCACAAACGTATCAAACGGTTCAAATCATTGTAAGAAGTGTCATTAGAAAACGTCTGCAAGTTTAGGTGTACAGCCGAAATGAACGCTCCGAGCGTCCCCTCAGACCTTACACTAGGAGGGCGATTTTTAAATCTCGCATACTGGATTTTGTCACTAAAATACCGGTTGAAAACGGTGACTTGCTTATTATTTTCAGTGACAATTTTCTGAATTCGAACGCGTGTGACTCAAAAATCGGCCTGTAGGTCTCTTGTCTTTGTGGCTATCATAAGTTTTTAATACAACAACACCTTTTCGTTTTCTTTCAACCTTTTAATTGCAAAAAGTGTCACTGAAATTTGAGCAGTTTTATGCGCTCTGCCTACCTCTAATGGGAATACATGTATGGAAGTCATTTTCGTGACGTTTATGCTATTAAGAATTGAATTAATTCCTCACGGTTGCCATTTATGTAATTATGGATACGTGTAAACGAGGCATTCAGTAGGTACACAATTTACATTTAATAATATGTACTACAAACTCTCATGTTTAGGTACTACTTGTGATCATGCACATTGCATAGTTTTCACGATACTTCTAAGCTATTCCCTTATTATTTCCGATGAAGGAAATTGGATTTGCGAGATAGTTGAAACTGTTTCCATTTTATTTAATATCCTGATGTTATCTGCGTAGTCACGTTGCATCTGAGTCCCCAGCGTAAAATTCATTCGAATACGATATACTTCGTTTACAATGAATAAGTTTACATTATACATTATAAACCTGTAGTAACCTCGTCAAATGAAAACACAATCAATCAATGAAAACAAGCAATCAACGGATATAATTCGCTGGGTTTCGTAATTTGGCACACAGTTATACCTGGTGGTGTCCAGACACACTCAGAATCAACGCGTATATCGATAGATAGCGCCGAGTTTCTGATAACAAAACACTTTACAGGAGGCTTTAGTCCATAAGGGGCTAGGAGGAAATATCCAAAATAGCCGAGTCGGGCGAATACCAGTAGCCGTAGCTGAATGGCATTTCTGCGACGCGAAACGAAAACGAAACGCCACGAAAGGTAGTCTGGCTCTGTCGCATCAATACGCAAGAGCGATAGAGATAGATATCTACGAGCGTTTCGTTTAGTGAGCGTTTCGTGAGCGTTTGTGCCATTCGACTACGTACCCAGGGCGGCGGGCGAATATCGGCCATGTCCAATGAGGATTACCTCCACCTCTGACAAAAAAGACCTGATGGTGTCCAAAGGAACATAAGTCCTAGTTGGTAGGGATTGTATTGGGGTGCGTAACATAATGAATACAAACTTTTGGCATATTCTCAATTTACAAACGCTCAAAAAGTATACTTTTTTATGTATAATGCACAAAAGGTATAATTTCAATTTGTATAAGATACAAATAATATAACATACAATATACATACTGCCGTATACTACAATATACATATTAACTAATTACATTTACTATATCTTTAATAATATATAAATATTAAAAAATATAACAACATGTCATATAAATCACAAAATTAGGTTGAAAACCCCACAGAAACGAACGCTGTCAAAAAAGTAGGTTTAGGTTAGGTTTGAACTTTGACCCCACAGAAAGGAATCTTGTCAAAAAAGTAGGTTTAGGTTAGGTTTGAACTGTGACCCCACAGAAACGAATCCTGTCAAAAAAGTAGGTTTAGGTTAGGTTTGAACTGTGACCCCACAGAAACGAATCCTGTCAAAAAAGTAGGTTTAGGTTAGGTTTGAACTGTGATCCCACAGAAACGAATCCTGTCAAAAAAGTAGGTTTAGGTTAGGTTTGAACTGTGACCCCCACAGAAACTAATCCTGTCACAATAGTAGGTTTAGGTTAGGTTTGAATTGTGACCCCACAGAAACGAACCCTGTCAAAAGAGCGAGGAGTGAGAGAGAGAAAACAGCAGGCGCTTATATCAGCTGTATGGTATTCGTTTTGTATATTCTATTACTTCAACGTTATACCACATTATACTTATAGGAAACAATATTATATGTAACAAACATTATATAATTTGAATTTATGCTATCTAAAATTATATATAACAGCAATTATACTAATTGAACTTTATACCATACAAAATTATACAAATTGAAATTCTACCTTCTACCGAATATACCATACGTTTGTATACGTTCTATTACTTACCCAAGGAATCTATAATTTAACTAAAATTATCAGATTTTAGAAAGAGGTTCAGCTAGTAGGTACTTCTTCTTAACGAATAATAATTATCTTTGTACAGACTATTGCACCGCATTAAGTTCACGGCAATGTTATCCATAAGTGAGAACGACTACCTTCACCCCCTTTACACCCTCAATACAATGGGTAAGTAATAATAATTGGACTAACGAAATAATTGGACTAACGAAAACTGCAGCTTAGGCGATCAAGTTTGGGTAAAAATTGGTTTATTTGTTACATAAAGTATGTATATCGTCGCCTAGCACCCATAGTACAAGCTTTGCTTAGTTTGGGGCTAAGTTGATCTGTGTAAGGTGCCCCCAATATTTATTTATTTATTTATTTTATGACAGAAATTTCGAGAGCATAAAATGATCTTACCCTCCATCCGATCTTAGCCGGGTATACTTTAGTTAAAAGTAGCAAACACAAATAAAAGGATGCCATGTCAAACAGGATGTCACGGAAACTATTCAGATATTCAGTGAATTCCACCCCGTGACAGTGAGATAGCAAATCTCACTGTCACAGTTTAGGTGAAACAAAAGAGCGCTGAACAGGATTATATTTTTCCCCTAACTAGCTCGGAAACACGTGTTTTACCCTTTAATGCCAGCGTTCACTGAGAGAAAAAACAACTAATTTTCATGTTCATTCAACAAGTTTTTTGGTTAAAATAGCGCCTACCTGCTCTTTGGTTCAAACAACAAGTTAATTAGATTTTGTAAAGTGTAACTAACATTCTACAAGTTTCATTTTATTTGAATCAATACTTTATTTGAATCAACAAATCGATTTTATAAAAGCAACATGACTCATATTGTTTTAAACATATTTGGCTGATTCAATCAAATATCTTTAAACAAGTTTGACCTTGTTGTTGGAACAAATTCGACTTATATCATCAACATTGTGATTTATTCCGTTTACTAAAATACTTTTGTTTCAAACGCATAAACCCGCAACAAGTCAAACTTGTTAAATTTACAATACAATCTTCTCTCAGTGTTTTATCCACTAGTGGATAAAGTAATTTGACCTTGAATAAAGTCAAATGAAGATGATTTACCACCTGTGGAACTACTGGAAGCAAGTGATAAGCGCGTTTTTTGCGTTGTACTTTCCTCGCTCTAGTGAGGGGAAAAGTTTTGTGTTACACACGGGTACATTATGTATTTTAATTCTCGTGTGTTGAAAAGCTCGCAAGTTAAGGGTTCTATGCTGGAATAGAACTATAGAAATCCTATAGAAACCTTTTGCTTGCTCGATTTTCAATTTCACACTCGGGTGTAAAATACAACTTTGCACCCTTGTAAGTATAACAAATAAAATAACTATTAGATAGAAAAACTAAGTTGTTCCATTTGTAAAGCGACCGAGCGTATCAAATTTTGTACCTACTTTACCTGTGATAGGAAACATTCGTCAGGCCCTTGGTGTGCAATTAAATCACGTAACGAGGCATTTTTTAAGTTACCGTTGACTTCAACCTACAAAAATTTACTCCCGAAAGCTGCAAACAGTTAGTAAAGACAGACATCCTAGTCGTTTTGTCTGATTTCGTTTGACGCTGTGTAGATGCGTTTGCTTGATCTGTGGTCTATACAGCGCGTAAACGTAATAAGGGCGATAAATGAAACCAGGCATATAATTCAATATTGTTATCATTAATTAAGAGGTGTTTTTAATTTACTCTTAATTTTCACCCCATAATGAATTTTTGAAAAAAATCTCAGCAGCAGCAATGTACTGTAAACGTGGTTGCGATGACAATCAATGACAACTGTCAACGAGCGTTTAACGGGAGTGTGTTTACATTACGTTGCGGGCCGAATTAATTTGTATGGATAAAAAAAATATTTAAATTTTAAGTAAAAGTTATCTAATTGCAATTTATACGTCCTATACTCACCACCGTTAAGAGGTTCGCCCGTATTAGGTTTACACCCTGTATTAAATCTGTAGCTAATAAACAAGTTTAGTGTTGACGTTACGTAGCGATGGAAACGCATTCTGGCGCTGTCACGCCTGTCACGCCACTACAGATGAGCGACAGAGAGACCTAGCTACAACTAATTAACAAGACGACATTAATGGTTCGCAATTTTCGCTAATCCCAAGGAAAACAAAACACTTCCTATTTCATTTTCCATTAACTTTAAAAAAAATATATAGATGGAATATTCGTTTTTTTACCCTTTACTGGTAGTCAACAGTACTGTGGTTGTGTTCCGTCCTGTAAGCGGCTTGTGCGATAGCTGTTGGCATTTAAATAAGCTTGCGCGGGTCTGCGCGGAACTTATTCTTCATGCATGTTGACAGATTTTGTGGACTTTCTAATAGATGGATGTTTGTGGAGGTGGATAGGAATGGGGAGGAATAAATTAGATAAATCTAATTGTTCAACTTTTATTTATTCTTTCGCCGTAGGCTACTAGACTCAGCATCGAATTAGGCTCAGTAAATGATTGTTATTTGTAGTATTTGACATAAAAAGAACAATATTTATAGATTTTGGGTATAAAAAGTGTATTTTGATTACGTATTTTCGATTAAAAATGTGTGATTTTTTTTTTATTTATTTTAGCCACCGAAAACGCTGTCAGCGTTGAAGTGACGTCATCGAATTCGAACCTTACTGCATGTCAAAACAATCACTGACATATTAAACTTTGTGCCTTCATACTTAAAAAGTCAGAAAATGTTGCTTTCGAATAGAATGACCTGATGCACAGATATTCTATAGATTAACATGACTGTGTTTTTTTTCGCCTGATTACGTAAAAGTAGACTTTAAAAATATTTTTTGCTGTTTTTAAGTCATTATAAAATATGGTAATACATATTTTATTCGGTTAATTGGACAGTGCTTAATCGTATAAGACAGACTTTAAAAACCGGCCAAGTGTAGGGGGGGTACCCTAATAAAACATTTTTTTCCATTTTTTATTTTTGCACTTTGTTGGCGTGATTGATATACATATTGGTACCAAATTTGAGCTTTCTAGTACTAACGGTTACTGAGATTAGCCGCGGACGGACGGACGGACGGACAGACAGACATGGCGAAACTATAAGGGTTCCTAGTTGACTACGGAACCCTAAAAAGGGTCAAGTAGCCTATTTGTAACTCGGATATTATAAGCTGGTTATCTACAGCACAGGCTTCACCTAGTGTAGGAACCAGTGTGCGTAGCCGACTGCACAAACGCTTCACGAAACGCTCACAAATCGTGAGCGAATCGTGAACGAATCGTGGGTGAATCGTGAACGAATCGTGAGCGAATTGTGAAGCGTTTGGGCATTCGGCTACGTACACTGGCCAATGGTGGGTCAACGTAAGGGAAATCACAATCGATGTTCTCTCAAATTCTGTATTGTTATAGTTTAATTTCTTCCTATTATGATTAATGTTGAATTTGTGAAGGTAAATCAATGTTTTATTAACTAATTATACCACTCTAACGTGGTAACTTTACCTTCTATGGTAACTTTACCGTAAATAAAGTTGCCATAGCTTAACAAATAAAGAAGGTTAAGGTGCCACGTTTGTCTGTGTAATTGTATTTTACTTAATGGAGAAAAACTATTTTAGAAATATTACAGCATACATCATTTTGAAATAGTTAGGTAAGTACTAAGTACACAGCTTAGTTATGAGTAATGATCGGAACTATGGGAGCAAAACTTTAACAAAACTTGCTAAGTGGACATTTTAGAGTACTTACAGCCATGAAAATATTAATATCCTTGTAGTAATGTATTAGAAATCTTGGATTCAGGTATAGAATCAAATTTAACACTGATCTGAAAATAATAATCTTGGTTTTATTTTAAATTTATGTCAGCTCTAAGGGTTTGTTAAAGTTTTGCTCCCATAGTTCTGATCACTGGTTATGAGCAGGGCCCGTAACTTTCATGCCGATGACATAAATTTGACGTCACGCTGCATATAGGATGATTCAAGAGTTTTATTGAATAATTAATTAAATTCATATGTGAAATAATTAATACCTACTTGATACTTGAAAAGTAAATTAAATTATTTGTTTATTTTTTATACATACATTTTATTAAATAGTTTTGTCACCATATTTCAATTATTTATAAATACAAAACAAATTGTTTCCTTTTCGTTTAAGGCCATATCTCAAAATTTTGGAACCCTCACCTGTCAATACGTTTATGTTAGAACTTTTTTTAGTATACAATATCTGCAAAAAATAATTATCGATACATATTAAAAAACACTTTTTACATAGAGGCCTGATTCTTTGAAAACGATTTATTTTATATTTATTGAATAAATAATAATTGTAACTGTAAGTGTTTCGAGTTGTTAAAAGTACACAAATAACTAACTTTACTTTCCTTTATTACTGTATTTTATTTACATATATTATCGGTTTAGGCTGCATGTCTCAAAGGATTGTTGCTTTTTTGCTATGTGTGTCCTTCACCTGTCCGATAAAGCCAGATGAACGACTCAGTGGCAGGAAACCGACACGTCGATCACTTGGCATAAGCCAGATGAACCACATAAAAAACTTTTTATTCGTTTTAATTATATTTTTCATACTAAATAAATATCTTAAATCTTATATACCTATTTGGATGCCAACTGACTGAAAGTGATGCAAGATTTTTTTTACTAAATTATATTGAATTATAACGCTGATTGGCAGGTGAAAGATATCCATACCAGGTGAATGACCACCAAACTACAGGTGATCGACTACAGACGCAGGTTAGCGACGCTTGTCGTTAACCTGTCAAATGTGTCATACTAATTTGTCGTTAACCTGCTACTGTTGTCGCTAACCTGTGCATATTTTATCCTTCACCTGATCATAATGTCGTTCACCAGCTGAATTTTAATCGATCATACCTTCTAAAGTAATTAATTCATACCGGTGCCTTTGACAGTTTTAAAATGTTTGAGACGCATTAAAACGATCCCTAGATAAAAAAAAAAAAAACAAAAATGCGACATTTTTCAAAAATAATAACTTTCACCTGTCGGTGGCAAAAATTGGAGAAATGACCTTCACGTATCGAGTAGGTATTAATTTTTCCACGTATGAATAGCTTACTCTTGAAGTAATTTGTAAACGATTAAATTGTTAATGAATAATGATTAATTATTACAATAGAAATATTTGAATCATCCTATATATATGTAGCCTGACGTCAAATTGGTGTCATCGGCATGTAAGTTAAGGGCCCTGGTTATGAGAAAAACTCACTGACATAATAAACTTTCACATCACTTTTTAACATCTTCAGTTTAAAATGTTTGCTTTTGAAGTAAAAACATTAGAAGCATCAACCAAAGTGCTAACATATTGTTTCTTTATATACATTTTACATATACATACATACATACATACAATCACGCCTGTATCCCATAAAGGGGTAGGCAGAACACATGAAACTACTAAAGCTTCAGTGCCACTCTTGGCAAATAAGGGGTTGAAAGAAAACGAAACTGTGACATTGCAGTGACAGGTTGCCAGCCTCTCGCCTACGCCACAATTTAACCCATATCCCATAGTCGCCTTCTACGACACCCACGGTAAGAAAGGGGGTGGTGAAATTCTTAACCCGTCACCACACAGGCAACATTTTACATATGCATTTATTAATAAATATTAAAAGGACTAGTAACAAGGTATTATGGTCGACTAATTTCAAAAAACGGCGTGATGTTACGATAAGCTTAATTGCATTAAATGCAAATTACAAACTTTTATACTTTTTCTTTCAGTTTTTATTAAACTTTAGTATTGCATGCTACTGCAAGCATTAGCCGCCTTTACACAGTCGCTCTATCGCGCGGTCCCGGAGCGTGCGGTTAAGCCTATGCGCGCGCGATTGCGTGTTGTTAGTTTTTAAGGTTCACGTTCTTTCGCGCGTGATTGCGCGTCGAAGTTTTTGAAAACGGAAAGAGCGTGCGTGTAAAAGCTAATTGTGCGCGATAGATCGCGTTATTATTGTTTATTGTTATTAATAGTATCGATTTATAAAGAGCAAGTAATTCAACCACTAATTCTTTAGTCCACGAGCGTATATCCGCCATCTTGCGCGCGCGAATGAAAGTACGTGTATAGACAACCTCAGCCACGCGATTGCGCCCGCTCCAGCGCACGCAATCGCGCGTTCTTTCCCTTCCCCTCCCGCCATCTTTACACGCGCATTCTTTCACACGCGATTGCTGTATCACGCGCGATAGAGCGTCCCTGTAAAGGCGGCTATTAACTTCCTATTAACATAATAGTGTATCAGCTCACGTCATGTGAGTAAACCCGATGGTATTTTACATACTTAATACGTACATAATGCTTGCAAAATTACTGAAAAATGACGCCGTCACGATCATAGCCTTATTTCGATTAACACTGACATAATTTTTACTGGCGTCCAAGCAATGTATTCTTAACATTAATGGGGAATGTATTCGTACTTTATATATCGATACCTTTGGGTTCAATTGGCGTAAAGGACAAAATGCAGGTTTTCAGGAGAAGCAAAAAACAACTTTTTTTTTAGAAAAATGTTTATATCTTTTTTGTTTTTTGACCTATATTTGTGACGTATATAGAAAAATATGTAGATTTTTAGTATCCTTCACCTAGTGTAGCAACCGTAGTGATAAACTAAACGGTTTAGAAGTTAGATGGTTGTAAAGGACACGTCAAAATGCTATGGACGTCCTTTACACCCACGATTTTTTTGAACAATTAGAGTTGATAGGGTCGTAAATGACGGTCTTAGATGATTTTTATACAAATTCGGGGCGTAAATGTAACCGGAATGGTACAAATGGCAACTGTTTTTAGCTTAGTTTACAATTGAGAAACTTGAAAAATGTATCAAAACGTAGTTAATATGGCATAGAATAGCCACAATAGTGTTACAGTGTATATTTATCTAAATATTTAGCAGAGACAAAGAACAAGACTATTTTATATCCAGTTTTGCAATAAAGAAACAACATTTGCTTAAAAACTATCTAGTATTTTGGAAAGTTATTATTTTAGTACTCGCCGCTGTCTCAACTCTCAATAAGTTACGCATTCAGTATTTAATTCTAGCAGGGAAACGCTTTCGTAGTTTAAGTAAATATAAAAACACTAATGGTAATCACGTAAACTTTAATCAGCAACTGTGAACAGTAGACTATATTAATACGACAATAATTTTAAGTATAAAGTAGAAAGAAGTTCTAAGAATAACTAAGAGTTAAGTACCAATTTATAAACGCAAGTTAAGACGCGTATACAAACTGTGACCAACTAATAAATAATAGTAACTGTAGTCAAGACTACCTACTATGTTGATGCATATTTTTGATAATTTTAAAACAGAAGATTGTTATTTAGTCTTTAACCTGTTAAGTAAGAATAATCTTAATTATGAGTTCAATCCTAGAAATATTATAGTCAATGCTTTAAGTACCTGTGGGTACATAGCCAAGTCACCAAACGCTAACGCTCATTCGCTAGCGAAACGCACCTGTTATTGTCGCACTAAATGTTAGTATAGTCTACTGTTAAAGTTTACTGGCGGCGTAGCTGAATGGCAATCGTCGACGCCAGACGCCGACAAAAATGCAGTCTGGTGCAATACGCAAGAGCGATAAAGCTATAGCTATAGCTACGAAAAAAATATATAGCTACGAAATAGATATTATCGTGAGCGTTTGTGCATACGTTGTGGGTACGTACCCTGATTACCATAGTGTTTTTTTTAAATTACCTACATCTCGTCGCAGTATAATAATACTACGAAAGCGTTTCCCCGCTAGAATTAAAGGCTGAATGCGTAACCTACTGACTATTCAACAGCGGCGAATACTAAAAAAATAACTTTGAGCTTGTTGCCAAAGTATTAGTAGATCGTTTTTAAGCAAATATTGTTTCTTTATTACAAAACTGGATATAAAATAGTCTTGTTCTTTTTTGTTTCTAAGATAGCTTAGATAAATAATACACTACATTAAACTAATGTCTATTCTATGCCATATTAAGTACGTTTTGACACATTTTTCCAGTTTTTAATTGTAAACTTAGCACAACATTTGTACCATTTCGGTTACAATTACGCCCCGGTTTTGTATAAAAATCATCTAAGACCGTCATTTACGACCCTATCAAATCATGGGTGTAAAGGACGTTAATATCTTTTGACGTGTCCTTTACAACCATCTATCTTCTAAATCGTTTAGTTTATCACTACGGTTGTTACACTAGGTTAAAGATACTCATAATCTGCATATTTTTCTTATACACGTCACAAATATAGGCCAAAAAAACAAAAAAGTGGGTTTATCTTTCTCTTGGAAACCTGCATTATATGTCCTTTACGACAATTGAACCCAATGATATCGATTACAGTTGCGGATAAAATATTTTTAGTGCTGGTCGTAAAGGACGAAGAACAAAAAAACTTGTCCTTTACGCCCAACTTTACCACACTACTATAGAAAGTGATCCTTAAAAAGTAAGGGCTTAAAGGGCAATAATATATATCAAGGTGACTTACGACTATATTTTTATTTGTAGATTTCCTTTACGACACAAATAATAATTTATAATTAATGACTTGATATTTACGCCCCTTCAGAAAAGCTATTTTTGCAAGTCCATAGTAGAAAATCTTGGTCGTAAAGGCAACTTTTTAAGAGATATCGAAATTTTAACTACACAGATCGATAGCGCTTGAAATTCTGAACAAAACTGTATATATAACTCATTTTCGCCAAAATGTCCTTTACGCCAATTGAACCCAGAGGTATCGATATAGACGAGAAGGAATACCATGCACACTCCTATGCAAGACCAGTAATGGCAACTGTGATAATTCTAGGTATATTAGTGTTTGAATAACTGTCACTTTTAGTTTGCTTGCTGGTTTGTTTCAACTTTTTTGGATAATCATTGTTTTATTTTTTGTTACAGTGTAATGGACCGCGAAGCATTCATCGAAGATGATATAGAATTGGATTTAGAGTTATTTGAAGACGAGGGCAAGGATCCTAGGAACCATCGTGCCAATTTTTCGGATTTTTTTGTGTTAGATTTTTTTAAATAAATAGGTACTGTAATCTTTACTTATTTTTTTATTTTACGAAGTTTAACATCTTCCTCGTGCACATATGGGTCCTATAATGTATTTGACATCCTTAAGGGCCGGTTGCACCGAACCGCCTGTCACCGTTAAAGCGTTCGTTAAATTTTATTGTATGGAAAGTTCCATAAACGTGAGCTGCGTGACGATGATGTGTCTGTCAAATGTGGTTAATGCAACTGGCCCTTAGTCATACAAATATGGTACAAACTTGGCATAGTAGCATAATGAATACCACT
The DNA here is from genome assembly GCF_023078275.1 of Leguminivora glycinivorella. Lineage (NCBI taxonomy): Eukaryota > Metazoa > Arthropoda > Insecta > Lepidoptera > Tortricidae > Leguminivora > Leguminivora glycinivorella. Next base: position 6,388,276 of record NC_062974.1, on the reverse strand, counting down.
ATATAGATTGAGACCCTATTTTCCTCCAGAGCAGAAGCTACCAAAATCGCAAAAAACTAACATGAAAAATCACGGTGGCCCCACTTCGAAAATCCATTCTTGGGCCCTAAGGACCAATCCTACCAAAGGAAATCTTTGGTTCAGCAAAAGCCGTATTCTTCGTTTTTTTGCCTTGTACAACTGCAACTATATTTTTCGTGACACTGTTTGTCGTGAAAAATCTATTTTCAATTGTTTAACATGAAAAATAGATCGTCATACGACATGTAAAATACATGTATTTTTCATGTAATTTTCAAGCTAGTCCAAATGCTGGGCCACACCTCGGACAATAGCGATCAAATATATGAAAGATGCGCGTTCCTATGTGTACACAGTCTAAGCTCGTGTAGGTGAACGCGTACCATGAGTGACATATTATGACAAGTCGACTGATCGCGTTTTTTGACAGGCGGTAACTGTGAGGTAACGGAGAGCAGGTGGGCGGCACTTTCAGCGGGGAGCGGAAGTGGCCATACTGTACGATAGTACTCTTTATTATACTGTGGCTGGGCACAGGGCTCCTCTCGTGCATAAGAGAACTCAGACTTTAATTCCCACGCTAGTCGTCGTCAGTCAACATCATAAGTGACTTCTATCGCCAATAATGCAAGGTGATAATGATAAGACAGGGTTCTAGAGTGGCCTAGGATTCGAATTTGTTGATCGTAGGTACAGTCAACCAATTGGAACCCTAGGCCACTGTAGAACTATGTCATAGTGACGTTATAAATCATACATACATACATACATACATACAATCACGCCTGTATCCCATAAAGGGGTAGGCAGAACACATGAAACTACTAAAGCTTCAGTGCCACTCTTGGCAAATAAGGGGTTGAAAGAAAACGAAACTGTGACATTGCAGTGACAGGTTGCCAGCCTTATAAATCAGATTGTAAGAAATCTCTTACTGCTTGTCATTTTGACATGGTTGTAGAGTGGCCTAGAGTTCCAATTGGTTGACTGTACCTAAAACCTGTCTATGTCACTAAATTTTATAGCCGAATTGAGCATACTATAATCAATCCACCTTAAAACTAAAGACTTAAGGTTCTTTATTTAAAGTCGCAACGGTTTTCCGGTATGAAAGAGCGGTTTTAATTGAGTATTCCCGTCAAAAGCAATGCAACTTCAACAATATTAAAAGAACAAAACGAGCTCATTAGGGTAATTTTAACAAGGCTCAGATTCCGGTTTCACAAAGCGTTTTTTTAAGTTATTATTATTTTTTTGGAAATATTATGAAAAACATTAAGTACAATAAAAGCACGCGAACGCGAAGAATATATACATGTATTGATTTATTTATATCCATACTAATATTATAAATGAGAAAGTGTGTATGTCTGTTTGTTTGTCCATCCTTCACGGCAAAACGGAGCGACGAATTGTCGTGATTTCTAAGTGGAGATAGTTGAAGGGATGGAGAGTGATATAGGCCACTTTTTGTCTCTTTCTAACGCGAGCGAAGCCGCGGGCAAAAGCTAGTTTAGTATAAGGTTGTTAGGAAATGCGGATATTCATGAGCATATTGTTTTTCATTATTTTTGATGTGTTCAATGTTTGTTTAGGCCAGAAATATACACACAACAGTTTAATCGAAAACGAGTTCTTTTTAAGCTTTTTAATCAACCTTTTTTCCAGGCATGATATGTATATTACTCCAGTAAAATTTCAATATTTGTATTCCGAATTACTTGGAAGATTAATTCGGAACTAAGCTAAGGTACAGCGGGGCAAATCTCGAATGGGGGGCAAATGTGACTGGTCCATTTTTTCCATATTTTACAATGTTTGCATTATTAAATAGGGTGTCCACCGGTTATATATGGTAGGCGTGACATCATAGTGTAATAATGGAAAAAATGGATTCGTTACAATTGGCCCCCAGTCGAGATTTGCCCCGCTGTACCTTATATATATTATATGGGTATGGTATTATAGGTGGGTCACCTATTACATGAAATCATTTAAGGCTAAACCATGATTTTAGCCAAAGATTTGATAGATATTAGAGTATCCGTAGTAGCCAAAGATTTGATAGATATTAGAGTATCCGTAGTAGCCAAAGAATTGATAGATATATGTAGAATATATTGACACCATTTTGCATCTTGAGTAGATGAAACTACGGCACAAATAAAATTATTTTATTAAATATTTTTTGATTTGTTGTTTTTCAAGTAGTCACACGCTATACATAAATTATTGAGTATATGATTAAAGCGATTGGAATATTTTGACATAAATGTTTAGGCTCATTTCTAGAGGTAAAAGGCAAGACACGCGCAAGTAAGATAAATCGTTAGTAATTCATACAAATTTGGTTTCTGCTCAGTCCGGATACCAGAAACCAAGTTTTTACGTCCTGTACCGTTACCATGGGCTGCCCAAGTGAGAGCCGTATTACTTTACTCAGAAAGTAAGTGAGTTTACGTTTGTTTACAATATATTGTGCCTAACTTCACGCCAAAGAAGCTGCTTCTATCCCTTTCTAAGTTTATCAATAAACGGAGAAAGAACTATAGGCGAATGCTACGCCTCTGGTGTTTACGCGATGGAACTAAAATCATAAGTAAATGTAATTTACCTATCGAAATCTGTCAATATAGGGTCTACTGCAAATTTCGAAACATACGCACTGAGGGATTCTTCCTCTTTCACTTTATACTGATAAGAGTAAAAGAGACGCATGTCCACATTTCGATAACTTCGGTATTCGGTAGTAGGCCTCAAACCATAGGCCACGTCATTCTGACATGACATTTCTGTCAAGTTATACAAAAATCACACGGAATTTTCAAAATTATATTTGCAGTTTTAAATAAAATTATGACTAACATATTGCATTAATTTATAATATTACGTGAAATTCAAGATTAGCTAAAATTGAATAAAAAGATAAACCAGTAAACAAATCAAATAAGGTAATGAGTTATTTTTGGCCATCATATTGTACTATTTACAATTGAGATGATTATTATAATGCTCAAAGCAGTTTTTGGTTTCAGAAAGATGACGGAAGCTATGATTGAAATCAATATTTCCGAACAAACCCGTATGGTATTCAGTCAACGTGGAAGATTCAATTGATATTAATACTGTGGCACTCTGGCAGTTACGCTACTCAAAACCTTAGGGCAGCAGAGGGGAGCAGTACCAATTTATAGGTGTTTTTGTTCCGCGATACACTTAATGGTATTATTGGCCATGATCATCACAGGTATATGTATAGAAGTGCTCCAATAAAGGAAAAAACCTCAACTCCAAAAAATAATTCTGTTACTAAAATAAAGTATTTCATTAATTGACTTTGTTTATTTGTGATGTTCTTGAGTAGTAAAGAAATAGAAATATTTTTTACAGAAAAAGGGTTCATAGCATCTTATATAGAATTAGCTTTTGCCCGCGGTTTCGCTCGCGTACTAAAAGAATTCTTATTCAAACATATACAAATAATAAAATTTTCATTTGGATCCGTAGGTTTCTATGCAGACGTTTGTCTGCGTTTTTTTCAATTACTCATATTACTATTGTTTTTAAAAAAGAAATGCTTGCAGTGGTTGTACAAATGTTACACAGCAACCACAGCGTAGGTAGTAGGTACGAGTAGGTATGTATTCTATATACACTGAGGAAATTACATATTGTACAACAGAACTCACATAGCTCCGTATCTGGGCACTATTGTCGGTGGGTAAAAAGTACTTTCTCGCATTATCGCTTACAATTACCGATTGCCGACCGATTACCCCTATCCCTAACCTTACCCCTATCCCTATTAGGGTTTGTTGGGATTTTCCGCCAAGCAAAGAACCGGGAAATGAACTTGAAGGCTGTAGGCATAAACCCTATAATTTATGAATTGCACACTATTGGCGCTTTGTAAATAATTTGTAATTGTTCAAAAATACTTCTTTTCATTCATAAAACATTGTATTGTGTAGTTACTAAATAGTCATAAGTTTAGCATTTCAATATGTGCAATATTACTTTTATGATTAACAAAGTAATTGTTATTCCTGTAATTTTTCTTCTGCTGTATGTTGTATTAAATATTGTATGTTTGTGCTGATTGCCAAGTTGCCAATGCTCCCAATAAATTAAAAAAAAAATAACTTTGTCAACTTTGACACTAGGACTTAGCTGAAATATCAATCGTTGACGCTGAACCATGGACTTTAAATCTATGCGCTAAACGCCGATCGAAATTCAGTCTAGCTCTGTCATGTCAATACGGAAAAGTGATAGAGATAGCTAAGCTACGATAACGATATTAATCATAATCGTTTGTGCATTTGGCTACGTGCCCTGCCAAAAAATTAGATACAATTTTTACTTGTTTCAAAATGCTTTTTCTACTCACTTTTGTATCAAATTATAATCTTCATATACACCCCATAATGGCTTATCGCCTTCAAAAGTTCTATACCTTACCTTAGACTGTCGTTACCTATGTCGATGTCGTTGTAATTGATGTTTGATATGTACGAAAACGCTGAATTTTAGGTTTTTAGTTTTCGTTTCACATCAATTTATTAAATACTTAGCCAGTTACTCAAGAATATTACAAATTAAACAAAGTCACAGAATGAGATACTTTATTTCAGTAATAGGATAATTTTTTTGAAGTTTTTTCCTTTGGTTCACTTCTAATATATACCCACGAGATATGGTGTTATGGTGACTACAGGTACAAGTATTGTGCATTGAGGAACTAACATGCCCATGAATTGGTACTGCCTGCTGCTGTAGGTAATCAGTTGATTCTTAACTGCCTCAATCATTATCAATTTGAACAATCTTCTACGTTCGGTTTGCTGAATACCATACGGCTGGCATGGAAATATTGTTTTCAATAATATCTTCTTTTTCTGAAAGCAACCAATATAATCATCTCAACTGTAGCTAAACAGTACAAAATGATGAATAAATATAACTCATTACCTTTGTAAAAGTATCAAACACTGGTTTCATCACTGGTTTATCTTTTTATCGAACTACTGACTAACTGGTACATGTAAGCTGTTCTTGAATTACACGTAATATTATAAATTAATACATATTAGTCATAATTGTATTTAAAATTGCAAATATAAACGAGAAAATGTTGTGGGATTGTTATATAATTTGACAGTAATAATGACACATCACAGTGAATTGGTGGTTTACTTTTACGCTAGTGACTGTCAATGATTACTCACGTAAAGTATTGAGTTTTCACTAGAGACTGTCAAATAGTTCTGGTTCTATTGACTTCATACAATCAGAAAGAGAGCGCCTTAGCTGTAAAGTTAGGAACGTATTGAAAACTCGGAGTAAACACGTTGATAACTTATGGTACCGATGAAAATTTTAGTACGTGAGCGTTTCCGCTTGGAGCGCTGTTCAGTTTTTCCATACATTTTCCGTAACTCTCACTGAAAACGTAACGTATTTTTTAACTCAAAAAAGTCATGGTAAGGCTACTGATGCACTCCGACTATAATTCTCGGCTCAGCTAAATATCCGTCAGCCGCAAAACTTCGCGTTGCAAAGAATTTACTACACTTCGTTACACCCATTTTATGGACGAGCGAGACGAATTTAAAGTAGACCAAAAAAAGGTTTCATTCTTTTTACATTTGGAAACCGTTTTAAAATGAAATCGTTGGTATTAAATTCCAAATCTAAAAATGGATGCTTGCTGCTACGGATAATAGAAAAAAAATTTTTACTAAACAGATAACAAAACCAGCGCCAAAAAAATCGACTAAGATAATTCAGTCTATAATTTTATTAATATCGTAATTATTTAATTAAATGTGGCAATTTTACCTTTTATGGCAACATTGCCATCAAGTATACTATTATTGAGTAATGATAGCTTAAAAAAACTACTAAAAATAAATAAAACATATTTGAGTTTTGTTTAAGCTTCTTACATTGAATGTGAGATATATCATTGAAGTGTATAACTTTACTTTGTGACCCTTGGGTTAGCATTTTATGCTGAGTCGGGACCATTTCGTGGTAACTTGTATGTTTAATTTATTTTATTTGCTGTTTCTGTTTTCTTACTTGTGTATTTTGTAGTTATCACGAATAAATAATTGATTGATTGATTGATTGATTGATTGATTGATTGATTAAAAATAAAACATAACTAAGTTAATGTTACCACAGAAGGTAAAGTTGCCACGTCATCAGACCGTACATATTTTTAAGAGGGATTTCAACCTTTGCAAACCATGCAAACGATCGAAACCAGTCGAAATATAGTTTTTTTCTTTATTTTCTTAAAAATAAATATACTTAAAATTTATAGTATCGCTGTCAGAAGCTATTTATGACTCTTAAAACGTCATAATAATATATAACTTATAAAACCTGGGTACGTAGCCGAATGGCACAAACGCTCACGAAACGAAACACTCGTAGATATCTATCTCTATCGCTCTTGAGTATTGGCGCGACAGAGCCAGACTACCTTTCGCGGCGTTTCGTTATCGTTTCGCGTCGCACAAATGCCATTCGGCTACGGGGCCTGAAACTTTATTCCGATGCGAGTCGTTACCGTAAAACAAGATGCAAGATGGTTAACGTTGAGTACTCAACACAAGTTTTATTTTCAAGGAAAAGAAACAAATAACGCATTAAAGAAAATACGCTTTAGTGAAACATACATTTATATTTATTTTGACTTTAAAAACACAAACAAAAAATAATACGTTAAAAATAACCTTTTTACAAGCTTTTATTGAACTTGCCTTGTTAGTATGTTAGTTTGGGTCAAAACGTAGAAGCTAAATTTGACCCACTGTCCGGTTTCTGATTGATCTGAAATTTTGCACACATATGTCGATCACGTGACAATGCAATATTATGGTATCATGGAACTGATCTGATGATGGAGCAGAAAGGTGGTCATAGGAACTCTATTATGAAACGTCGTATCCCCATCGAGTAAGGGGTTTGGAAACGCCTCGGAAAGCAGCAGATGACTGTTGACAGAAAGGTACAGTCGGCGATAATAGCTTGTTCCAAAAATGATTTTTTTGCAAAAAAACTTATTTAATTGAAATAATATATTACGGAGTAGGTATGTAGGGTACTTAATAGCAAAAGTAGTTATTTTTATATAAAACTAGCTTTTGCCCGCGGCTTCGCTCGCGTTAGAAAGAGACAAAAATAAGCCTATGTCACTCTCCATCCTTTCAACTATCTCCACTTAAAAAATCACGTCAATTCGTCGCTCCGTTTTGCCGTGAAAGACGGACAAACAAAGAGACACACACTTTCCCATTTATAATATTAAGTATGGATTAATTAAATGCTGCGAACGAAGTCAACTTGGACATTTACGCTGAAAAGGTTCTACAGTGGCCTAGGATTCAAATTAGATGACTGTACGTTCGTAGGTCGGTAGTCCCCTATTCTCTTAAGCTGGAACTTTTTAATTATTTCGTAACTTTTACCTTGCCCGACTCCACTTGCCTTTTCCTGGTGGTTTAAAGTTCATTGCAATAAAACACGTTTATTGAAAAATCAGAAGAGGTAGATTTGTAAAAAATCCCCTGTATTAAATAATACATCATACTTGTTTGATTTCCATCGTGAGGAAACCGGACTAATTCCAATACGGTCTTAGTTACCCTTGGGGTTGGAAGGTCAGATCAGTCGCTTTCTTAAAGCTAGTGCCTACGCCAAATCTTGGGATTAGTTGTTAAAGCGGACCCCAGGCTCCCACGAGCCGTGGTAAATGCCGGGATAACGCAAGGAGGGTGATTTGTTTGATTTACATTAAATTCGTCACGTCGTTAGGTTCATTATTATCAGAAGCCTCCTAGCCTAGTACCTACAACATCAACAACAACACTAAATGGTTTCAATGTGACTGAAGTATGGAAAACTGAATGGACTACTGCTTCCGCTGGCTCCCACATAGATCCGACTTCTAAACCATTAGGTTTCAACCTCCCCCGGAAATTGTGGTGTCGCTTAAATAGACTGAGAACGGGTCACGGCCGCTGCAATTACTGTCTGCACAAATGGGGGTGGAAAGACTCTGCAATGTGCGAGTGTGGCGAAGAAGTCCAAACTATGGAGCATATAATTCAGCGATGCCCTCTGAACTCATACTCGGGACCACCAGAAGACCTGCTGCGCCTAACACCCGACGCAATTGCGTGGCTGAGCTCACTGAATGTTGACATTTAGTTTAAATTGTAATTGTATTTTAATGTGTATTCTCTGACATTCATATAACTGCCTGTTTTTTTGTGTATGCCATACGATTAAAATAAACCTACAACATCGCTTCTTGTGGACTTCGAGTTTTCTTTTGTTCGTTGTCGTACATATTTAATACGTATATACTTGACAATCATAATCAGAGATCCGACAGTTGGGCGTCATTTGTATGATGTTTCATATGTATGGAATACCTTATGTTGTTAGAATGATCATAATTTAACTATAATACATTCATATAGGTTAATATAGAATTTTTTTTTTGTGATTTTATATTATGAAGTAAATAAATCTTATATAAATCTTATCATACATTATTATTATTGAAAGAAGACATAAAAGTTAATGTCAAATATCTGACGTCAAATGTCAAAATAAATAATATTAGGGAGGAATAAACTTCGTGATACACTTTTTCAGTCATTAAATTAAACCACACCAAGTGGTAAATGCTGTCTTGATTATTTTAAAACAGATAAGAAAGTTTCTTTTTATCCACAGGAGAGCAAAATGATTTTATACAAATTTTAAACTTGATGTTGAGTAGGATTAACCTTACTACATGATGTTTTTGAAACAGAAATGTTTAAAAAATTGATGAATTTGATTTAATTTCATGTCTTTTAACTCGTATTTTCCTTGTGCCGGTGTGCTAAAAGTTTTGTTGAAACCCTTGCAACGCTTAATATTGAAATAATATTTGACCTGCTCGTGTATTGGCAGGTGCGGTTAAACAACAACTTTGCCTCCTGGTAAAACAAATAACTGTTAATAAATTTATAAACATAAGGGACAAGAAATTCATTTCCTAAAGAAATTATTTGTATTTGGCCCCAGCTTCCCTTAATTTCAACTGAAGAAACACGATGGGGTCAAACACTGGATAACAAAAACAAATATGTAATAACAATAACACATCTAAGACTAACTTTTGCCCGCGGCTTCACTCGCGTTAGAAAGAATCAAAAAGTAGTCTATGTCACTCTCCCTCCCTTCAACTATTTCCACTTAAAAATCACGTCAATTTGTCGCTCCGTTTTGTCGTGAAAGACGAACAAACAAACAGATACACACACTTTCCCATTTATAATTATTTATTACTAGCTTTTGCCCACGGCTTCGCTCGCGTTAGAAAGAGACAAAAAACAGCCTATGTCACTCCATAGATTAGATTAGATTAGATTTCTTTATTTCATGATAAAAATTACACTATAAATTTGTTACATGCCAAAGTTATGTTTATCTTCTCATCATGATCGTCAAAATTACATTATGAATTGAAAATAATAAAATGAATAGTTTCTCCCAATAAGGATCGTCATTTACAAAGAGAAATACACAAAGCACAATAAAATTAACAAATGAAATAAAATCCGAAATCAGTGTAATCAAATGCATGCTATCACAAATTCAATTCCATGTACTCAGTTACAGAGTACAGAGGGTTAAATGCTTCGTCACATGGCTCATTCCTAATATCGGCAGGTAAGTGTTCGAAGTAAGTAGGGCTAATGACACGCGGGTTCTTTCTTGAAAGTGCCATTCGACGGGATTAGTCAAGTGACAAAAGCACATAAACTACAATAAGTTTCGAAAATTAAAAATTTAATTATTAAACTCACATAAGGCTCGAACCGGCGACCTCCGGATTGATAGTTGCCCGCTTTTACCTCTAGGCTATCAGCGGTTTTTACACCTACTCCCATAATTATATATTTAAGTAAAAAAGGCAATTAATTTCAAAGTATACGCTCGTGTAATCAGTCTAACTTCTTTGAAAGTAATTAGGTATTTGACAAGAAAAGCAATGATCCTTCAGCCTGCTTACATTTACTCTCAGAAGTAAATTCGCTAACTTTTCCTAATACAATTTTCACCGGCAAAGGTGGATTATTAGGTGTGAGAATTCTCGAAATATATGCGAACATTAATCTCTCATTTCGTAATATTCATGAGAATGTTTATTTTGGATAATGCCAGACTATATTTAACAAAATGCGTTGAACTTCCGGAATTCTCATTACTTATGAGTATTACTCTCAATTCTTTGAGTAAACAAAGAAGATAGCATGCGCGGATCCAGGGGGGGGTCATGGGGGTCATGACCCCCCCCTGGAGCCTAGGTTAGCCATACAAATATACCACGTGACCCCCCCCCCCCCCCCCTGGGCACGAAGCTGGATCCGCGCTTGGAAGATAGTCATGTAAGGGAACGAAAAACGCCCCTGACGAATTTAGTTATGAATCTGTCCTACGTATTGGTCACAATGCTAGTTATTATTCTGCCAAATTACGACCGGTCTGGCTCAGTCGGTAGTGACACTGCCTGCTAAGCCGCGGTCCTGGGTTCGAATCCCGGTAAGGGCATTTATTTGTGTGATGAGCACAGATATTTGTTCCTGAGTCATGGATGTTTTCTATGTATAAAAGGATGTATTTATCTATCTAAGTATGTATATCTTCGCTTAGCACCCATAGTACAAGCTTTGCTTAGTTTAAGTTGATCTGTGTAAGGTGTCCCTAATATTTATTTATTTATTTATTTAAATTTTAAGTCATAATTATTGACTGTTTCCTTGAAATGAAATCATCTTCTTTGACAAAATGAAGCTCAAATAAGTACTTGTTCACCACGCTAACTGGTCAAAAGCTTATGTGATTTTTCAAAAAATTGATGATGAATTTGCATTTATCCACAAGTGTGCAGAGTAATTTTATAGGTACAAAATTTGACTTTGTGCCCAACGGTGCCTGGTAGAATTTACGTTGAAATGCTGTTTATTCATAAATTAAAAAAATTATATGAATTTGAAACATTTTGATGTTTTACATTTAATATTTTTCTCGTGTTGGTGTGGTGAAAAAGTGTTTCACTCGCCTTAAAACATTCATAACGCCTTGAATTACAAATGTATTCTGAACTACTCGCTTCGCTCGGTTCAATATTGTAATCTTCCACTTGCTCGGGTATCAATATTAGCACGTGCGCTTAAACGAAAACTTTTGCTCCCTTGTAAAACAAATATATGATCATGTAAAATAATTATGCTTATAAAAAAAGGAGATTGATTTAACTCGAGTATTGATATGAGTTCACCGATAACCAGAAATCGGACAACTGGGCGTCATTCTAACATCATCATCATCACCCTCCTTGCGTTATCCCGGCATTCGCCGCGGCTCATGGGAGCCTGGGGTCCGCTTTGACAACTAATCCCAATAATCCCAATCCCATAGGCACTAGTTTTACGAAAGCGACTGCCATCTGACCTTCCAACCCGAAGGGTAACTAGGCCTTATTGGAATTAGTCCGGTTTCCTCACGATGTTTTCCTTCACCGAAAAGCGACTGGCAAATATCAAATGACATTTCGCACATTAGTTCCGAAAAACTCATTGGTACGAACCGGGGTTCGAACCGCGACCTCCGGATTGAAAGTCGCACGCTCTTACTGCTGGGCGACCAGCGCTTTTCATTCTAACAACATAAGGTTAATTTTCCGAAAACGTCATACAAATGACGTCCAACTGTCCGATCTCTGCCGATAACAAATCTTGATTATATTCTGAAAATCGTTTCAGTTCACAATACTCGTACTTACATTGTCAAATATAAAATACTAGTGCACGCGGACAAGCACGCCATAACAAACTAAGAATTACCAAATTGTATTTTTAATAAAACCGGCCAAGAGCGTGTCGGGCCACGCTCAGTGTAGGGTTTCGTAGTTTTTCGTATTTTTCTCAAAAACTACTGAACCTATCAAGTTCAAAACAATTTTCCAAGAAAGTCTATACAAAGTTCTACTTTTGTGATTTTTTTCATATTTTATAAACACATGGTTAAAACGTTAGAGGGGGCGGGGGGGGACACACTTTTATTTTCTTTTAGCAGCGATCATTTCCGAAAATATTAATATTATCAAAAAACCGATTTTAGTAAACCCCTATTCATTTTTAAACATCTATCCAACAATGTATTACACTTTAGGGTTGGAATGAAAAAAAAAACAGTCCACACTTTACATGTAGGGGGGAGTACTCTAACAAAACATTTTTTTCCTCTTTTTATTTTACCACTTTGTCGGCGTGATTGATATACATATTAGTACCAAATTTCAGCTTTCTAATGCTAACGGTCACTGAGATTATCCGCGGACGGACGGACGGACGGACGGACGGACAGACAGACATGGCGAAACTATAAGGGTTCCTAGTTGACTACGGAACCCTAAAAATGTAAGTGTTTTCAAGTTTGAGCTGGATATTTTCCCGAAGACAACGAGATATTTCTATGAAGAGTCCCAATCGGACTATGTCTCATGTTTGTTACTGTTATTACTTCTATTCAGCTAGAGATGGCTACGAGTTGTTTTATTTTTAGTTATTCTGAGATTGATATTACGTCTAAAAGGCCTTCGTGTTTCAGATTCGTTCCCGATATTTATTTATGTGTTCTAATTCAGACGTTGTGATGTTTGATACAAGTTTTAATTTTAGAATTTACCAAGATGTGTGTATATTTTTTTAGAGCTAGTGTAATGCAACAGACAATACAATTCTTAAGGTTAGAAACATCTCGATGAGTGATGGATTTGATTATAAAGTATAAACAGGGCGCGAATAATGGCCCACCATTTTGAAAACATAACATTACTTTAGCACCTACCTATTTATTATCTGTGTGGTGACGGGCCAAGTACCTACACCACCGCCTTTCCCTTCAGTGTAGTGGGTGTAGAAGTAGACTGTGAGATATGGGTAAACTGTGGTTGTGCAGGCAATAGGCACCTTATTGCTGCAATATTACTATTATTAATTAAGGCATTTCCATCTATCTGTCAAATGTCACCATGCAGCGTCAGCATCAGCATCCTGGGGGCCGATTTTTGAGTCTCACTGTCACTAAAATACCGGTTGAAAACGGTGAATTGCCTATTATTTTCAGTGACAATTTTCTGAATTCGAACGCGTGAGACTCAAAAATCGGCCCCCTGTTTTCAAAATTTTCGAGGCGATTTCCGACCTTTAAGTTAAAAAGATATTTTCAGGAAAAGTGCACTCGCGTTTTTCTTAATTATAGGTGAAGTTAATCATTGGAACATTTAATTTTTGCAAAATATATATACTAAAGTGTTGTGTGTGAAAATTTTGGACACTATTTTTTCTTCATAGGTAATATCAATTTTGAGTATCAAAATAAATGCTACTAAACTCTTATCGGAAATATGACAAAAAGTTAACTTTATTTGCAAA